>NC_056681.1:103052806-103729306 GCF_018350215.1 Panthera leo
GAGACAGAGCATGAACGGGGGAGGGTCAGAGAGAGAGGGAGACACAGAATCTGAAACAGGCTCCAGGCTCTGAGCCATCAGCACAGAGCCTGATGCGGGGCTTGAACTCACGAACCGCGAGATCATGACCTGAGCCGAAGTCGGACGCTTAACTGACTGAGCCACCCAGGCGCCCCAGTGAATGACTTATTTGTATCCATAATACATGACCACTTTGCATTTTGCAAATCAGCTCATGTCAGTGCAGAGTAATCACACCGTGTTTGGTTTATCAGCTACTTAAACCAGGTGGCTCCGTTTCCAAGGCAACAGCATCCTGGTCCCTCTACCCCTGAGGCTGCTTCTTCCTGTTCCTCACCTGTCCATTCATGACTCAGCATCATTAGGTAGAAGGAGAAACATGCTTTGGGGCAATGTCCTGTGAGCCCTGCCTGACTGCTGAGGACAAGGGAAGCAAAGGACTAGATTTGGCGGGGAAAGGACAGTAAGGCCACCCACCAAAGCCCAAGGCAAAGCTTCTATTTGTTTCCATTTCAGAACAGAACCACTGTCATGAATTTTCCTGAGGCCCGTCCTCACTCTTAAAGGGCTGGAGTGTAGATACGCTGGCATTCTCACATTTGCATTTGCTGATTTAGAACTGAAAAAGATGTATATACTTTTAAAAAACAGAATGTGATTATTCTAGCTGTGATTACACAGCCCAAACCATTTTTTTCCCATATGGCTGGGACTCCGTCACGGGGCACCCCTGGTAGATGGAAAATGTTTTTGTGAACTTGAACCGACTTGGGTTAATTTGTTGCACCAATGCAATTTTGCAGGCACCTGGTTCTATATAGGTGACTAGGGTTCCAGTTCCCCTTTTATATCAAAGTGTTAGGAAGGAAAGGTAAGGAAAATCTTGCTGCCATAAAAATTACTTCACTCACTTTGAATTGACAGGTCTTTATTATATATATTTTTAGGTTTACATTTCCTGATGATGCACACAATGCATGTCTACCTTTCAAAATATGAAAATCAGCGAAGCACCAAGAAAAAGGTAAAAATCTCATATAACCTTACCTAGGATTTGCATTCTTACCCATTTTATTTGGGGCTCCCTTAAATCATTGTTTTTCACCTTCCCCTCTATCTCTTTAGAGTGATAATTCTTTACCTTTTTCTCCTTGGAAGTCTCCTGACTGCATTTGCCATCTTGGCCAATTTTTTAAAATGTTTATTTATTTTTGGGAGAGACAGAGAGAGAGAGAGAGAGAGAGAGAGAGAGAGAGAAAGAGAAGGGAAGGGGCAGAGAGAAGGAGACACAGAATCCGAAGCAGGCTCCAGGGTCTGAGCTGTCAGCACAGAGCCCAACGCGGGGCTCGAACTCATGAAAGTAAGATAATGACCTGAGCTGAAGTCAGACGCTTAACTGGCTAAGCCACCCAGGGGCCCCACGCTTGTCATCCTCTCTTAGGATGTTCTTGCTGTTGCAACTCAGGGAGGGAAGTGACTCCGAGGCCTTTTCTGCAGAGGTGAGCTTTAAGCTAAGTCTATGTGGAACTCCCTCCCAGACTCCCAGGGAAGGCAGACCTTGTTATAAAAGGACATTCAGGGCAGCTCCCAAGGACAGAAAGAGAGGATGCTCAAGGACCTGGGAGGACACACCATAATAACAGATGGGGTCTCTGGGAGGCAAGTGCTGGTTTAAGTGCTTGACAAGAATGGACTGGATGACCCGGCAGGTACTGTGATTGTCCTATTGCAGGTACCATGGGGAGGGTGTGAGAACGGCTGGGCACCCAGGGGGACCTCCAGTTATAGCCTTTGGCTGGCTGGGATGATGCCCTGCCTGTGAACCCTGGTGTCAACACTCTGGTATGGTACCTCAGTGCATGGCAAATAGTGAGGACCTGATGGTCATTTAATGGCTAAATGTATGCTGTTTTTAAATATCATCAATAATTGTCGTGCTTGGGTGGCTGAGTCCATTAAACATCCAACTTTGGCTCAGGTCATGATCTTGCAGTTTGTGGGTTCGAGCCCCATGTCGGGCTGTGTGCTGACAGCTCAGAGCCTGGAGCCTGCTTCAGATTCTGTGTCTCCCTCTCTCTGCCCCTCCCCCGCTCATTCTCTCTCTCTCTCTCTCTCTCTGTCTCTCTCTCTCTCTCTCTCTCTGTTTCAAAAACTAATTAAAAAATATTGGATGGTTTGAGAACATGCTTGCGACTTAAGTTTAAATTAAACAGAAGATACAAAATTGCTTCTGTTAAAACCCCAAAATGCCCCCACCCCGTGTCTGCTCACACATCCCTGCAGTAGCTGAAACACTAAAATGCTCACTGTGCTTGTCTACCGATAGTAAGTCTAGGCATGATTTAAATTAAAAAAAATAATTTTTAATATTTTCCAAAATGTCATCAGTAAGTATGTGTTGCCTTCATCACATGAAAATCAACCTAAAGTAAACAGAAAATCAAATATTGCACATTTTCTTTTGTGAATAAAACAGAGAGTCACAAAAGTCAAATAAATAGCGGAGAAGAGTGGGACCCTCAAAGGTCGGGAGTACTGGGCCCAGAACACCCACGTACATGACTTGGTGGTTGGAGGTGATGTAGGGGAAGAATCAAGAGGTTTATTTGGATTTTGGAAGCACCAAAAACAGGCGCAGGTGACTCCTCTAGCACGGCCTGGCCATGTGCTGGACACACACTGTTCCTGCAAGTTTGGTTCTGTACTTTGCAGCACATTCTAGGTGCAACCTACCGAACTATGCACTGGGCATCTTAGCCACAATCTGTTCAGAGTGAAATGTAAGGCAAAAGTCAGTCTCGGCTGTGAAGTTTCTAAACACTGAGGAAAAACAAGCCTTGTCAGGCATATTCATGCATGGCAGCAAGACCACAACTG
The DNA here is from genome assembly GCF_018350215.1 of Panthera leo. Classification (NCBI taxonomy): domain Eukaryota; kingdom Metazoa; phylum Chordata; class Mammalia; order Carnivora; family Felidae; genus Panthera; species Panthera leo. The sequence goes on from NC_056681.1 coordinate 103,055,705, forward strand.
ATACTGTCCTCTGTGCCTAATATGGCTCAGAAAAGGCCATTAAATGGAATTCTTGGATTCCTCTGGCTGATTTCAAACTCTTGTTCCAGAACCGCACACTGGAGAGAGCCAGACTGGCTGGAGTCTGCCTCAGGCCCATGGGCTGTGGTGTCAACAGCTCCAGAAACGTTGGTGTGGGGGCCTCAGTTCTTTGTGCAGATGCCAGTCACCGTGCCTTGCAAGGTTGCTAAGAGTCAGTGAGGACTCAACACACAATAGCTTTCTTATTTCCTTTTTCTTCCCGGATAGAGCTGGTATCTAATTGTAGGGGTTCTTTATACCCTACTCGTCCGCTTTCTTTCATATTGAAATACCTTTATCCAATTATTCTTTTCTTCTAATATGTGCCTTTTTGGGCTTAGGGATAGCCAAACAGAATTTTCTGGATCAGTTGTTTCCTTGCAGACATGAAAGTCTCCAGTTACATTTATTGGGTATCTACCACGTGCCTTTGTCTGCCTATATACCATTGAGGAATACAAAAAAAATTGGGAGATGATGCTTTTCAAAAAGGAGTTTACCTTCTTATTTTCCCTACCATAGTGCCTGAAATTAATACCATTTCAATAAACCCTTGGTTCAGTAATATTGTCTATAACTATTGCTACTGTCACCACCGTCACCACCTCCACCATCATCACCGCCATCACCATCATCACTGCCATCATCTCCGCCAACACCACCACCACCATCACCACCGCCACCACCATCACCGCCGCCATCACCTCCGCCAACACCACCCAACCATCACCACCGCCATCACCATCACCGCCGCCATCATCTCCGCCAACACCACCACCACCATCACCACCGCCACCGCCATCATCTCCGCCAACACCACCATCACTGCCATCATCATCATCACCGCCATCATCTCCACCAACACCACCACCACCATCACCACTGCCACCACCATCATCGCCACCATCATCTCCACCAACACCACCACCACCATCACCGCCGCCATCATCTCCGCCAACACCACCACCACCATCACTGCCGCCATCATCTCCGCCAACACCACCACCACCACCACCGCCACCACCATCATCACCACCACCACCACCATCACTGCCATCATCATCATCACCGCCATCATCTCCACCAACACCACCACCACCATCACCACCGCCACCACCATCATTGCCACCATCATCTCCACCAACACCACCACCACCATCACCGCCACCACCATCATCGCCGCCATCACCTCCGCCATCACCATCATCGCTGCCATTCACCTCCGCCAACACCGCCACCACCATCACCACCGCCACCATCATCGCCGCCATCATCTCCACCAACACCACCACCACCATCACCACCGCCACCACCATCATTGCCACCATCATCTCCACCAACACCACCACCACCATCACCGCCACCACCATCATCGCCGCCATCACCTCCGCCAACACCACCACCACCATCACCACCGCCATCACCATCATCGCTGCCATTCACCTCCGCCAACACCGCCACCACCATCACCACCGCCACCATCATCGCCGCCATCATCTCCGACAACACCACTACCACCACCACCACTGCCACCACCATCATCATCACCACCACCACCACCACCATCACTGCCATCACCATCATCACCGCCATCATCTCTGCCAACACCACCACCACCATCACCACCGCCACCACCATCATCGCCGCCATCATCTCCGCCAACACCACCACCACCATCACCACCGCCACCACCATCATCGCCGCCATCATCTCCGCCAACACCACCACCACCATCACCACCGCCACCACCATCATCGCCGCCATCATCTCCGCCAACACCACCACCACCATCACCGCCACCACCATCATCACCATCATCACCACCATCACCATCATCACTGCCATCACCATCATCACCGCCATCATCTCCACCACCACCACCACCACCATCACCACCGCCACCACCATCATCGCCACAATCATCTCCGCCAACACCACCACCACCATCACCGCCACCACCATCATCGCCGTCATGATCTCCGCCAACACCACCACCACCATCACCACCGCCATCACCATCATCGCTACCATCACCTCCGCCAACACCACCACCATCACCATTATCCCCCCCACCACCACCACCATCACCGTCATCACTGCCATTATTACCACCACCATTACCATCACCATTATCTCCACCACCATCTCCACCTCTACCATCACCACTATCACTCCCCCTCCAGCCACCATTACCATCACCACGTCCACCACCTCCACTAGAATTAACAACCACCACTATTTGTCATTACCGCCACTATTGCCGTCACTTCCACTACCATCACCTCCATCACTGCCTCCATCACCAGGGCCATTAATGGTAACACCACCACCACTAACAACACTGTCACCACCCTCATCCCACATGTGGATAAGACATCATAGTAAAGGTTTCCAAATTAAACCTGCGAAGACCTCAGCCTCTGATGAACCCCTGAAGGGTGGGGTAGAAGTGGGGATATGCAGCTCACTAAGCACATGGGGTCCTGGGCCTTCCTCTTCCACTCACGCTTCCATCATGAGCATCCTCATTATTTGCTTTTCATATTCGGATTCCTCACAAAATGCCCCCTGAAGAGTTCCAGATTTTAAAAACTACTTTAAGTCATGGCAACAGGGGTATGGTAGATTTGTTTATCGTTAGAGAGCAGAGTTGCCTTGGGTGGTGTGGGGAGAGGACAGGACTCCACGGTCTTTGTTGGCATCATAGATGGCAACTGGAAGGATGTGAGAGGGGAAAGGAAAACTGGAAGGCAGCAGGGTCAAACATTGTCTTGTTTCCAAGTATATTCTGGGTGAGATTAGGTTAGTCTAAGTTCAGGAAGAACAGTTGAGGAGGCTAGGAAGTTTTCCTGCAGACTCTGTGTGATGACAAGCATTCTCTCCCCGTATGCAGCCCACTGCCCAGTCACTCCCTTCCAATGCCAGGCCCAGGCAGACGTCTCTGGGAGGTTTTATGTCTCAGCACTCCCTTCTGACACATCTTACCTTAGGGATCAATGGCATGAGTCTTCTCTCTTTTGGATAGTTAAGTGTTGGAGAGTCTTATTGGATAATTCCCTCCCTTGAAATTTTCCTCTCTGGGGGAAAATATATACTCTCATTAGACATGAAACATATCAAATCCAGCACAGAAACAGGTCTGAGGCTTACAAACAGGCCTAGCGCTGATGATAAATCCTTCATTATTAGTCAATAATAATTCCTTGCATTGCTGTGTCAGACATGGAAACTCTGTGTTGGCATTCCTCAAATTCCAGATGCTAGCTGATGTTTTCTTTCTTTTTTTGCTCTGAGGGACAACTAGATGGATATAGGGGTGAGGATAGGGAAGTTGAGGCAAGAGAGGGATATAAAATGGAGAGAACCAAGCTCCAAAGTCTGCTTCTGGGGGGTGCGAGCTCACGTGCCTAGAGGCAGGTGGCAGTGGCAGTGGGCACCTCTGAGGGCTAACTGTCAGGCAGGGGGGACCAGGTGCTGTGGGGGACACAGAGCTCATGCCCCATATCAGCGGAACAAAGCCACTCAGCTCCAGCTAGGCTTTGCTATGGGAAAATGAGAGCCTATTGTTTCCAGATTTTCTGACCCCTGACTCCAAAGCTATAATCAGAATTTTTAAAATGCAAAAATGCCTGATTGTAAAACGTTGACCACTTATAAATTTAAAAAAAATTATAAGACTATGCAGGTCAAATGAACACATTTGGGAATAGTATCTGGCCTCCAGGGGTCTGGTTGGCTTTCTTTGTTCTATCCAATGAATGATTTCTTGTCTGCAAGTGAAGGTACAGAAAGCATCTTGGAGTATCTTTGTCTAAAGAGGAGTTGCTTGATGAAGATCTATTTTCCCCACCAGCAAACCTTTAAGAATCTGTTGAGGAGGAGCCCTGGTCTGAGATGGTTCTGGTAGGCTGGAAGTTCAAGGCCCTTTCCCCAGGGCAGAAAGCAATTTGTGTTCAGACCACTGGCTGTGGGCAGGGTGCGGGGAGGAGGGAGCATTTTATTTTGTTAGTTTTATTTTATTAATTTAATTTAATTTAATTTGTTGAGAGAGAGAGAGAGAATACCAAGCAAGAAAGAGAGAGAGAGAGAGAGAGAGAGAGAGGGAGGCAGCCTCAAACTGCTTCCCCCACCCCAGGCCATGGACAGGCTTATCAACCTCTAGCCTGTCTCTTCCAGAATCTTCACTCTATTTTTCCTCACGCTCTTCCAAGAGCCAAGCTTCTCGGGACACACATTTGGGCAGATGCCTTTAAAGAAGAAGACTTGGCCAGGGCAGTTTCCCAACTTAAAAAGTAGAGTGGAAAATTCAGACCCCCTAGGCAAATCCTCTCCAAAGGTAAAGCGTATTTTCCTGGTTCATTCCCCCTTCCAGTAAGCAGAGAAATACAGCTTAAGGAAGTCTGCAAGAATGAGAGACATGGTCTTGAAGGAGGCACGGGTCCAGGTACTGCTTGGCCATCATTCGTTAGTGAAGATCCCACGTTCAGTCCTTCGGACGTTGATGGAAAGAACGAGAGGGATTATGTCCTGTCTGGCAAATAGGGCCCTGGGGAGTGACGGTTGTGTTCCATGTAGTTCCTCCTGCTGTGCGTCTGGCTTTCACAAAGGTATCGACTCCAGGAGGACGAATGTGGGGAGGACCGACAGAAGGAGACAGCGTTTGGAGTGAGTTCAGTGTGTGCAGGCACAGGGCTCGTCACCCACGAACACGTACTTTTGTGCAGTTACAAATCACAACTGTCCTTTTGCTCTCTGTTCTTCGTCCTCCGAGCTGTTGTGATCGTGATGAGGAGAGCAGCTATGAACAACGCTGTAGGCGGATTCCTTCACTGAACCTTCATATGACTCTCGAGCAAATCATTTGAGGACCCCCCAGGATGATGGAGCAGCAGAGGTGGGAGGAGGAGATTGGAGCCCCCAGCCCTGCCTGTCGCCTGGGCTGTGCTCAAAGCCACTGATGCTCTTATTATGCCAATTCCTGTTTATCCTCCTGGTGAGTAGTATTTGTGGAGGGCTCTTGGTATCCCTGTCCTGAGGACCGCCTCCAGAATCCTTGCTTCCTAGGGGATGACTGCACACATGAAACGTGGCAGGGGTGGCCTTTCGGGGTGGCTGCGGCCTGGATTTCCCTGAGGCCTCTTTGTCCTCACTGCCAGTCCCGGTCCCGGTCCCGGGAGGGTCTGCACTTCGCCCTCATCAGGGCTGAGCCCCGTAGAGGTTCCTGGTTTGCCCTGTCAGCTCCACCTTCTCTGGCAGATTCTGGGTTGACTCAGAAGCCGAGTGTCAGGGCTGTGAACACCAACAGTCATCTGATGGCCCCTCCCTATGGACTGGATGTTTGTGCCCCGCCCCCCTTACATGCAGTAAAGCCTAAACTCCAGATGCCATGGTATGAGGAGGTGGGGCCCTTGGAAGGTGATGAGGTCGTGAGGGTGGGGCCCTTGTGAATGGGGTTAGTGTCCTTTTCAGAAGAGGCACAGGGACATGATTTTGCTCGCTTTCTGGCATGTGAGGACAAAGCGAGGAGATAGTTGTCTGCAAACCAGGGAGAATCTTCTCAACAGATACCAGATCTGCTGCTTCAGACTCCCAGCCTCCTGAACAGCAAGAAATAAATTTCTGTTGCTTGAACTGCCAGTCTATGGTATTCTGTTACAGCAGCCTGAACGGGCTGGGACACCCTGGGCTCTACTCTGCAGGAGAGAAATGCAAACCTAGGTCCACCTTTCGCTTTCCATGGGCTCTCTGGGACCTCATCACTCTTGGAGCTGCAGGAGGCAGCCACATGGACAGTGACTTCTCCAGATGCCAAAACCTAAGGGAAAGAGAAGCAGGTGCTGGGTGAGAGCCTGAGTCCTCTCTGGGACTCCTGGGAACCAGAGGCTGCCTGGAAAGTCAGGGAAAGAAGAAGCTCAAGACAGGGTAGGAAGGGGCTTCCCGGGGCTGGAGGAGCTCTAGAAACTAGGAAGCCAGAGGGCAGTAGCATTGGTGGTTCAAGGCCTCGGCCCAGCCTGGAGTTGGAATCCAGGTGGGATGCTACAGGAACCTTCCAGCAGCTTGGGTCTGTGGTTCTGAGCTGATCCATTGCTCTCAGATGTTTTCTCTGGCCCAAACCACATACTGTTTTGCACAAATGACAGAAAGCGAGACTTAGAAATGATTATCCCTGAGAAAAGAAGTTTGTCTTTCCCTCTCCCATCCCTTCAGCCACCCTCCCCAAATGAGCACCATCTTGTGCTCTGTGATTTTCTTTGGAAGAGCACATGTCACAAATGGGAGAACCCTACAGGGGCCCTCACCATTTTCAAGTTGAGGTGGGTTTGGTGACCACCTCCTTTAATTCCTTTATTTCGTAGAGGGGTCTTTGAGGACTGGCGGGGCAGGGACACTGACCAAGGGCACACAGTGAGTTACTGGGGAGAGGAGCCGAAGGGTGGAGTCAGGCACTCACCTGGGGTCATAGCTGTGCTATTTATTAGTTACATCCTCTCGGGAAAACCACCTGAGCTCCCTAAAACTTGCTTCTCTCAACTGCAAAATGGGAGTAATCATGGCATCTACCCTAGCATTTTGGTGAGTATTGAATATGTAAAAGCATGTTCCATGCTTAGCACCCTGCTAGGAATAGTGATAGTTCTTATTCAGCCGTTCTTAGTGGTTTCATTGCCTTACTCATTTAAACCATTGGTTACTCCTGCTTATGGGTTTATGACTCAAACAAATATTTACTGGGTTCATTCTGTGCATCTAGTAATTTGTCCAAACACATGATGAATTGAAAGCCTTAGCCTGGCCCCTGGAAACCTGCAGTTTCCACCCGGAAATGGTGGTCGAAGAGATGGCAATGGTGTGGATTGAGTATAGAGGGGCAGAGAATGAGCTGGACCTCTGGTATGAGGAGGTGCCAGGGAGGGAGGCTGGGAAGGAGTGATCCTTGCATCAGGAGAGCCAGGAGAGAGAATGGAACAAGAAGGCAGGAGATTTGAGAGGCAGAAGGAGGAGGTCAGGAGTTTGAGGAGTGGGTAGAATAATGGGTTTGCCACCCACTGACTTGACTCTATCAACCTCAAAAGGAAGGATAGTAGCAGAAAGGTGCCAGAGGAGGGAAGAAACTGACACAGACACGGAAGGTGTATTCTCACACCATCAAGTCAAGATTTGTTGTGTTATCTCAAGGGAACAAGGCAGGGTGGGGCTTGTCCTTAGAGCTTATACCCTAGCTGGGTACCCAAGAGCCCTTGGAGGTGGCTTTATGCGCTTGGGGGTAGGAAGCCTGGCTCAGCCTCTCACTTGCTATGTGGTCTCAGGTAATCTCTTTGGCTCCTTTGAACCTTAGTTTCCATACCTGTAAAGTGGGTCACTAGTAGCACTGGTTTTCTAGGATGTTGAAAGGACCAAATGGGAAAATACATGGAAATGACTGCAGCCCACGCAGGATAAGTGTTTTATACATGCCTGCTACCACTTTTGAGACTTCAGTGTTCTCATATTTAAAAAGGAAGATTACAATAGCCCTTCTGCTCTGGAAAGAAAACAAAAAGGGCTACGTGTGTGAAAGTCATTTGGAAATGTAAACTTGCAGTGTAGTATTTTTGTTGGAGGAACCTTCGGTTCAGTTTGTTGGGGAAATGGAGGGAACATTAGGGACATGGGGAATTTTACGTGTTGAGTTAAGAAAATAAGATAGAGAATCTCATGCTGGGTTTCAAAAGAAAAAAAAAAAAAACAAGGTCTTAAGTAAAGCTGTGCATTTTCCCAACAGATTTGTGGAAAGAACACAAATCCCCATCACTGGCCTCTAGTTTTATGAAAGAAAGGGAAACTGGATTTAAGGGGCCCGCTGACCCCATCATCAATGTGGTTAACATCGGTGAGAGTAGAAGGGAAGCATCCAGGGCGAACTAAACTTTCAAAATGGGAGCAGGCTTCCCGTGTCTTTAATTCATTACCAATGTGTGCTAATCTTGAAAGTAATCCATTAAACATTTGTGAAACGATGATGCTAGCAGTGATGGTCAGTGCACATACTACTGAATGAGGCTCACATCTGTTCTGCCCATCATGTTATTTTTTTATTTATTTAGAAAAAATTTTTTAACATGTATTTATTTTTGAGAGACAAAGAGAGCATGAGTGGGAGCGGGGCAGAGAGAGAGAGAGAGGGAGACACAGAATCCGAAGCAGGCTCCAGGCTCTGAGCGGTCAGCACAGAGCCGGACGCAGGGCTCGAACTCATAAACCGTGAGATCATGACCTGGTGTGAAGTTGGATGCTTAACCGACTGAGCCGCCTGAGTCCATCCCATTGTTGTGATGAATCTTTCAAGACTGTGTTAGGTTATCTGCCCCTCATGCTAACATTGCCCAGTTAACACCCTCCTTTTAACCATCTGGCACCATGTTGAACACAACCAGGAAGCATCTGAGCTGGAGAAGGTGTGTGGTGGTTACTATTGCATTGAAAAACAGGTGTATGATCAGAAAAAGTGTTGAAGTAGAGGCTAAGGCACAGGATTGGGATACTTCATCCAGGGGCTGGGTAGGGTGGAGGGCAGATCCATTCTAACACAAATTCTCTGACACCTACTAAGTGTCCTACAGTTCAATCTGACATTACCCAGAATTAGTGCAGACCTTACAGGTTCAGGGGCTCAGTTCCATGGGACTGCCCACCATTTCAGATACCAGCCACAAGTTCCAGCTCGCTAGGGCACTCACAGTTCTGTCCAACTTGGCTACAATCTGGGGGTTCCCACGGTCCCTCCTTCAGGTTCCATAACTTGCTAGAATGACTCACATGGCATTGCTCAGCAAAGTGCTACACTTACAATCGCCATTTTGGTATAAAGGATACCACTCATCAGGCAGGTGAAGAGACATACGGGGCAACAAGGTCTGGGTGCTGGGGAGGTGCAGAAGTTTCTGTGCTGGTAGAGTGAGGACGCACTGCCCTCCCAGCACATTGATATGTCCACCATCCAGGAAACTGCCTCGTGGCTTCAGGTTTGGTCTGGAATTTTACTCCATAGGCACGCCTGATTAAATTACTAGTGTGGGGACTGAACTCAGTCTTCCACTTCTCCCTGGAGATAGGGGGTGCGGCCAAGAGTCCCTACTCTACTCGCATGCTGGACAAGGCTCTGCCCTTTCTGAACCTGGCAGTCTTCATGGGTAAGGTGAAGATGGTGATAGGACCTGCCTTTGCGGGTTGTTATCCAAATCTGAGGGTTAAGGCTGGTGAGGGCTTTATATATCGCTTGGCACTGTAGGAGCTCAAGAAATGGCAGGATTCAGGGTGGTGGCAGTGAGGGCAAAGTGTAAGGACAACATCAATGCCACCTTGTCGATTCATCTCTACCCCGGCCCTGAACGGTCTAAAAAGGTAAAATTGGGATAAATAACTTGGTCAATATTTGGAATTTGTTGCCTTGAGAGATGATCAAAAATCTAAATAGTTTGGAGATCAGTAAGAATGACGATTGCCAGCACTAAGACAGACCTCCCTGGCGATCAGGGAAACAAGGATGCTTTAGGGGCCACCTCTGTAAGCTTTTGGTTCTGAGCGGCCAGGTCCTTCTGTAAACATCTCACATCCAGGACTATGAGTGTCATACCCTGGTTTCTATAGCCCGTGGGCTTGACCTTGATGACGTTTCTTAAGTTACTATAATTGTCTTTATCACATTCACTGTTTCCCAGTAAGAGAAACGATCTCTGAAGATAGCTTTGCCACATTTCATTCTTAGGAAGTTGAATTGTAGTTGTGATCAGAAGTCTCTCTTGGACATGATGTGTATGTCAGGTCGCACCAGGTTTTCTCTTATTTCATCTTCACGTGGGCAATGTCACTGTGGAGACCTTTGGCAAAGGAATCTTTGCACAGCTTGGCCAACAGAGAGGGCAAGGATGTAAGGAGGTGTGGCCCCCAGCCCCCGCCACACCTGGGCATGCCCGAATACCCTTGGAAAACAAATCTCCAATTTCTGGGCTTTGGTTCCTCATTGGAAATGGAGAGGATCCAACAAGATGACATTTATTCTGTTGTTTTCCAGTTCTCACCTCCATGAGGTGGATGATCCTTCCCCTCCCTGGCCAGTGATGTTGTTTACTGAGCATCTACTATATGCCAGGCCTGTGTCGGCCCTTTTCACACCCAGTCTTGTTTCTCCCTGGCAACAACTTGAGGAAGCTGGTCATGAGGGAGTTGGGTTGGAATCCAGTTGTGCCTGAGTCCACCAAATGAGAGAGAACAAGCTAAGGAAGAGTTAAAGAAGAATTGGCTTCATAATAGCTGAAGACTGATGTAGGGATGCCCCAACGGGAAGGGCAGGGTTGATATAAGACATATGGAAAGACATAGAAGAAAAAGGAGTGAGAGAGAGCCCTCCAATCTTTAGGATAAGAGGCACACCTCCTCCTCTGCCTGGCCCAGGGCTGGCCATGGGCGTCCTGGTCATTGTCTGCCCAGGAATAAAGGATGGTCCCATAGTAACTTGGGAGCCATGATGATGATCCTTCAAGAAGAAACCATTTAGACCTTTGCCCTGTGGCTGATAATAAAATAAAGAAACATTCAAAGAAGGTGACACAGAACAGAAGTGAGAACGACGGCAAGGTTATCCCGAGAAAAACAGAGCAGGTTTGTCTGTTGGCCGTGGGAGGACAGAGCACTAAAGATTGCTAACCTGCTCTCTGCATGGCTTGTCTGCCAGAATTATCTTGAAGGCAGCAGGGAGGAGAAGGAGCGGGGAATTGAAACCATTTGGTCTCAGGGCTGAGATTGTGTTTTGCGGATTTGGCAAAGACATTTTTAGGCATTACTTTTATTAACCCTTACTCGGAAAGCAAAGGGCAACTTACTTGTGTGCGTTGTCCACTTCTGTGGAGACCCAGGTGGCGGACGAGGAGCAGGTACTTGCCGCCCCTCAGGCTACGCCCAGAGCCCCACCCAGCTCCCTCATCCAGGAGACACACGTCCATTTCCTTGCCTTTTTAGTAGATGCCAATATTGTGTCACCTCGACTAGAAGGTAGGCCGAATATGCAGATGGTTGCAAAAGTTAAGACGTGTCCTCCTCAGTTTTGCCTCTAGAATGGCTTACTTCCCTAACTCATGTTTCCCAACATGGCACCCCCCACCCCATCCCCTGACATTAATCACCTGCTTGCCAACAATAAACGTGAACCGAGCCAGGAATAGTTGCACTTGCAGGCTCTGTATGAGGGTTTGGGCCAGCGCTGGCCTACATCATGCAGAAATCTGAGTGCTCCCTGGAGGTGGCAGACCCTAATGTTGCTGCACTGGGGAGAACCCGAATCCAAAGCTGGTGCAGTGGTAACCTCAGAAGCACATGCTGTGGTGGTTGGTAGCAGCTTAAAAAACATAAAATAGGGGCGCCTGGGTGGCTCAGTCGGTTAAGCATCCAACTTCAGCTCAGGTCATGATCTCATGGCTCTTGGGCTCGAGCCCCACATCGTGCTGACAGCTCAGAGCCTGGAGCCTGCTTCAGATTCTGTGTCTCCCTCTCTCTCTCTGCCCCTCCCCTGCTCATGCACTGACTCTCTCAAAAATAAATAAACATTAAAAAAATTGAAAAAACCTAATAAAATAATAAGATCCCAAAGTAAGATTCTTGGAGGAGTGATTTATCCATAGCTTTGTAGATAAGCATTAATAGAAAAGAGGAGAAAAGCACAGGTGTCTTTTTTTTAAAAAAAGAAATTTCATCTTTAATAAAATTTGTGAAACTCCTCACCAACTGGAGACTGTAGGCGGGCGAGGGGCTTGAAAAACTCTTATGAATCATGCGAGTTGCATCCTGAGATTTTCTTTTCTCTCTTTTGGTAGAAAGTTCTAACGATCTTACATGTTTTGCAGCATATGCTGATCAGATTTGGGGGAAAAACTCAAAACTGTTCTCTTAGGTTGACTGACTTCTCTTTCTCTTCTACAAAAAAAGGAACTTTTGCTCACCAAAAGTTGGGGCAAAATAGAATCAAAAGGGTGATGGCAGTTCAGAGAGACATCCAATGACAAATGGAAGGTCCGTGGTTGACAGCCAGTGTCTGTTTAGGAAGAAACAACAGATGCCGTGAAGCAGCATCCCTGGACCCTGGGCTCTCCTGAAATAAAGCAGAGTGGTCTGAGGCTGTTTCCGCAGGTCAGTAGAGAGTACATCTGTCCGTGTTCTGGGCCTATTTTCTTAATGTGAAGTTTAAGAATTAGTTGCGCCTTTATTGACCAAGAATCACTGACACATCATTTTTGAACAAAAATAAGTACCAGAACTGTGGTTTCCCTGTTTGGAGACTGTGGTTGTGCAGGTGGGAGTGGGTAAGGGGCGAGTTGGTGCAGGGCTGTTAATGGAAGCATCCTGGGCGAGTTCTAGTTACATCCCCCCAACATGTAAGAATGGGGTCTGTGCTAGTCACTGAGCTAGCCTCATCAGGCTAATGTATTTAAATCACTCAACAGCCCAGTCAATAGATCTAAGTAGCCAGGTTTACAGGTGAGAAGGGTGAGGTTCAGAAAGTTGAGCAACCTCTTTGAGGTCACCCAGCTGTGAGGAGTGAAGCTGGGACTAATCTCAGGTGGTCTCTCTGTTTCCCGGGCTGCTGGTCAGCATGTACCGAGCCCCCACCCACCACTTCCCTGCTCTTAAGGCAGGGTCATCAACGACACTGAGGGCAGCCAACCCAGGCAGATACTTAACCCTTGGGGTTTGGTTTCCACAGTTGCCCCAAGGACTTGATGCATGTTTGGGTCTCCAACACCAGAGCAGGGGAATGTGGGCAGGAACTTTCAAAGATGAGAATGTGATTTGCCTTCGTTTTCATGGTTCAGGACTCAGGGTGGCTAGCATGTTCCGGTGTGGGAGGCAGGCATCAGGCTCTAACAAGATTCTGAGTGTGGAAACTCTGTAGCGGTAAATGTGCATCGGGATGAAGCATCAGAACAACGGTTTTAGGTCTTGCATTGTTTTGGACGACGTTTTTCACTTACACAGAACTTTGTATTGTGATGGCTGAGACATGAAATTTTGTAGACACGGTCTAGAGAGGACTATGGGTGTGTACCAACAATGGAGACCCATCTTCCCTTCCCTGGGAAGGTGATCCGTGAGGCAACAGTCGTCCTCCACTTCAGGTATGGCATCACCAGCCCCAGATGCTCAGCAACCATATTATCCGTTTATTTCCTTGTCCCGATGCAAGCGAGGACTTCCAGCTTTAGCATATAAAGCAGCCGTTCCCTTTGTGGCCATGCTTTTTGATGGAGCTGGTTCCGTCAGTTGCAAATTCAGGGTGACTGTGGGTGACTTGGGAGTGGCACTAATAGATGGTGCACTAGAAAATAATGGGATTACTAACCGCAACGCAACCGATCTGTAACGTATTCCAAATTGTGCATTTGCTTCTTTACCACGATTGAAAGTTGGTATCTTAGAAATCCCCATAAATGATAAAGACAAGGTCCCTTTTGGAAAAGAAACAGCTATCCCCGAATGCAGAGCATCCCAGTTTGGAACAGTTCAGGGTCTAGTGATTTAGGGTGGGATCCCTGGGCCAGTTTACATCTGTGTTCCCACAGTCCAGCCCTCAGAAGAAGCAAGGAATACTCATGTGAGCCCCATCCATCAGCCTGCTTCTGGAATGCTCCAGAGAAGGAGGAGGGAAGAGGGCTTCCGAATAGTACCAGTTAGGAGGACAGTTCTACCATGACACTGATAAACTGCTTCTGGAGGCAGATGCGAACAGCGTCAAGTGGTTGCGGCATCATCGACCAGGGAGCCACCGTCCCACGGGCACGACACCCGGATGGTGGCGAGAAACACCAACACCGGCGATCCTTCTTACCTACTGACAACAGTCTGCCTGGACAAGTTCTCCCTGAAAACCCTTTTTTTCTAAGGCTGGTGGTAATTGCATTTTATAGAACAAAGAGCAGGTCTTGTGGCTGGGATTGAATAAAACTTTCCAAAGCCAACGTGAACCTCTTGAAAGGAACATCATTTATCGTTGGTGAAATTTTGTGTTTGTGGTCATTTCCATAAAAAGCTTGCCACTCGGGCGCCTGAGTGTCTTAGTCGGTTAAACATCTGACTTTGGCTCAGGCCATGATTCACGGTTCGTGGGTTCGAGCCCTGCATCAGGCTCTGCGCAGACAGCTCAGAGCCTGGAGCCTGCTTCCGATTCTGTGTCTCCCTCTCTCTCTGCCTCTCCTCCGCTTGCGCTCTGTCTCTCTCTCTCTCTCTTAAAAATTAATAAACATTAAAAAAAGCACTTGCCACTCATTATTTTATTAGCAATGTGATGTCTCTTGCAGGAATGGGAGGGAACTGCAGCATCTTTCTCTGGAACACATCTTTTCTCCTCTGTGCATGGCTTACGTGCACTGGATTTGAAGCCCTGAGGAACAGTTCTCCAGAAATGAACCCAGTCTTGCAGAAGCTGACCTTGGGGATCTGTAGAGGTAGCTTGGACTTGTGTTATCAGGACGTGGTATAGTGTAGATGTGAAGCATGTGTATCGAGTCCCAGCTCCGTTAGTAATTAGCAGTGGAAACTTGGCCAGTGCCTACATTTTTGTACCCCGATATTCTCATCTCTAAACTGGGGATAATGATGGTAAAATATGCTTCATAGGCTTCTTGGGGGGGATTGAACAAGTTCATAACATTTAAACTGTGGAGAGCACTGCCTGACGCTTGGTGCACACTCAGCTGTGCTCCTCAGTGGTGACTGTCGAAGAGGTTGTGACCATGCCAAGCAGTGGCGGAGTCGTGTGCTCGAGTTTCGGTGTTGTCCGCTTGCCTTCCGAAAGCTGCCTCATATTCCCCCCTGGTCATGTTCAGAGACGCTTTTTAGTCAATTCCGTGTACATTCTTGCCTTTTGTGCTATCAGAAAGAAAGGAGTTGGAGATGGTTCAAAACCATGGGGAGGAGGCAAATGAGATAAAGTTTTCCATGTGGACAGAGTCAGGCCTTCTAAATGGTCTGTCTCTGATCCTCGGAGAAGCAGCTGTTCCATCTCAGCGGGACCAGCCCGTGATCCCTGCTGGCAAAGTTGATGAGAGGCGAGTCTCAGTCTTGCCTTCTGACTCCGCTCGTGAGTTCTGCTCAGCCTCACTCTCACCTGCACCGCCTTCTACTCACACTCCTCCTGCCGGTGTCTGGATGGTCTCTCCGGTGATTTCTTGGCGACCCTTAGAGTTTAAGTAGAACATGCACAGGGAACAGTGTGTGCAGTGTGCTAAATTATTGCGGAGTCAACACGCCAACTAGATAAAGACGTTGAGCCTTACCAGCACCCAATATGCTCCCTTCGTGTCTCCTCCCAAGCATCACCTCCTCCAGAGGTTACCACCCGTCCCAACTTGCCTCACAACAGATTTATTGTGCCTGTTTTATTACGCTCTGGGTAACTGGAACCATACAGCAGGTAGTCTCTTGAGCTTGGCTTCCTTTGCTTAATACTCTGTGAGATTCCTCTATGTTGTTGAAAGCGGCAATCCTTTCTTTTCCATTGACATATAGAACTCCCTCGTATAAGATTTTTTCTTTTTTTTTAGAGAGAGGGAGAGAGTGCATGTGGGGGAGAAGGACACAGGGAGAGACAGAGAGAGAGAGAGAGGTGGGGGTGGGGGAGAGAGAGAGAGAGAGAGAGAGAGAGAGAGAGAGAGAGAATGAATCTCAAGCAGGTGCCACACTCAGCATGGAGCCCGAGGCAGGGCTTGATCCCATGACCCTAGGAACATGACCTGAGCAGAGATCAAGAGTCTGATGCTCAACCAATTGAGCTACCCAGGTGCCCCGTCCATTGTATACATTTTTTCATGCAGCCTACCTATTCATTCATCTATTCTCCCTTGATGGACATTTGAGTTCTCCTCAGTTTTGGACTATCATGAATAATGGTGCCATGAACATATCCTTTGGCAAATATATGTAGGCATCTTTGTTGGGTATGCATCTATGACTGGAATTGAAAGGTCACAAGGTATGCTTACCTTCAGCTTTAGTGAATATTGTCTAATGGTTGTCCAAACAGTTGAAAATTTATATCACCACTAGAAATATATGAGCATTCCTTTGTAGAACATCCTCACCAATGCTTAGATTACTTTTTGGACTATGTGTAACAGTATCTCATTGTGGCTTCAATTTGCATTTCTCTGATGATTAAGCCTTTGATTGTGTGCTTTTTAGATGTTTTTTGGCCCTTTGGATATCTCTTTTTGTGAAGTTCCTGTGTACATCATTTGCTCAATTTTATTTTAAATGAGAGAGAGAGAGGGAGAGGGAGAGAAGAGGGCATGAACAGGGGAAGGGCAGAGAGAGGGAGAGTGAGGGAGGAGAGAGAGAATCCCAAGCAGATTCCCTGCTCAGCACAGAGCCTGATATGGGGCTTAGTCTCATGCCTGTGAAATCATGACCTGAGCTGAAATCAAGAGGTGGACGCTTAACTGACTCAGCCACCCAGACATCCCTATTTTCTCAATTTTTAAATTGGGTTGCTAGTCTGTATCTTATCATAAGATTTTTTTTTTATATATCCTGGATATGAGCCTTTTGCTAGACATGTTTGCTACACCTATCTTCTCCCACTTTGTGATTTACTTTTTCACTTTTCTGTGCAATCTTATAGAAACTTTATTGTTTCATCTTTCTCATTTGGGTTTTTACTACCCCTAGAATTGTTCAGTTTATTTCTGGAATTTCAAGTCTAGTCCATTGATTATTATATCTATATGTCTAGTCCTATGCCAGTACCACACTGTCTTGATTACTGTACCTTTTTTTTTTTTGATTATGTAGATTTTGAAATTTGAAAGTGTGCTCCCTCCAGACTTGTCCTTCTTTTTCAAGATTCTGTTGGCTACTTAAGGTATTTTGAAATTCCCTATGAATTTGTGGATCAATTTGTCTATTTCTGGAAAAAGGCAGTTGGAATTTTGATAGGAATCACATTGAATCTGTAAAGGAACTTGGGGAACATTGCCATATTAACAACATTAGGTCTTTCTATCCATGAACACAGGATGTCTTTCCATAATTTAGATTTTTAATTTTGTCCAAGAAAGTATTGTTTTCCACATTTGAGTTTTACGCTTTTTTTGGTGACTTTTTTCTTTTGTAGTTTTCTTTTCAATACTATTGTAAATGGGATTGTTTTCTTAATTTCATTTTTGAATTGTTCATTGCTAGTATATACAAATATAACTGCTTTTTGAATATTGATTGTGTATCCTGTAACCTTGCTGAACTTGTTTATTAGCTCTAATAGATTTTGTTGTTGTTGTTGATTCTTTAGGATTTACATAAGATCATGTCACCTACAAATAGATAACAGTTTATCTTCTTTTCCAGTAGGATAGCTTTTATCTCTTTTCTTCATAAGATTTAGTTGATTTTCTTGACTGAAGGATTTCTGGATTATCGTAAGCCTTTGGTTAATTCCCAGAGTTCTGAAAAAGTTGAGTTTTGAGAAATTTTCCCTGTCTTTTTATTTTTTTATTGCTTTTATGGAGGAACAAACTTTTGGAGGTCTTTACTCCTTCCTTTTTTGCTGATGTCACCTCAGGATTTTAACTGGAACATTTGTTTTATTTCCATTTTAGATAACTATAGCCATCTTATAATTTGTTCTCTATTTGTGTCATCTGTTTTACATTTCTTTTTCTCTCCCTTCTTCCCTCCTTTTGTATGAATCAAATATTTTTATTATCCAATTTCTCCCTTTCCATTAGTTTGTTAGTTTTATATTCTTGGCCTTTTACACTTGAATATAAGTGAATATTTTTATTAGTTTTCAGACAGTGTTACCACCTTAAAACACTAATTTTCTTTATACCTCTCATGCCATTTGTGCTATTACAGTATTCATGAATTTTAATTCTACATGTATTTTAGTTTCCATAAGTCATCATTATTGTTTGGTGCAATTAATATTTGTTTACATTTACCCACATGTTTGGCTTTTTGCCTAGGTCTTCTTTGTTTCTGGTTTGAAAAATATTTCACTGGGTATAGAACTCTAGGTTGTGAGCTATTTGCTTTCGGGACTTTGAAAATCATTCCATTGTTTTTGAATTCCATTGTTTCTATTAGAAAAGTAACTGTCAGTCTCATTGATGCTCCTTTGAAGGTCATATGTCTTCCTCACTGTGGCTGCTTCCAGAACTTTTTTTGTTTTTTGTTTTCCATAATTTTCATAAAATTCCAAAATTTTAATTTCCATTATTTACTAAAGATGCTATCGACGCTCCACATGTTTTCCCTTGGGTCCTTCCACCAATAGGTGATCAGATTGAGATCAAAGTAGAGACATACCCAATGACAAAAGCATTACAACACTTCTCATGATTAATAAGTTTGAAATAGCATCAATTAAGGTTTATTTCCATGTGAACATTACATCCTGTAGTTCTAGAGAAATGATGAGCCAAGTCCAGTTCTTGGCATATAATTAGTGCTTGGTAAGTATTTCTACAAATGTTTCAGTAAATGTTTCAATGAATGAATGAATGAATGAGTGATTGGACGGAAGAATCAGACCAAATTGGGGATCAGACCACATTGCAGATCGGTGGACTTCAGCTTTTCATCTGACAGTCATCTAGTTTTCTTGTACAGGTCCCTGAAATGCAATTTGGACCATTTTCTCCAGGTCACTTGCTTCACCTGTACAGGAGGGCATAGATGTGAAGCATCTTTAGGCTCTCTTGTAGCTCAGCAGGTGTGCCAGATGTCTGGAAAGAAAGCCTCTCTGTGCACGGAACTCTGCAATCAACCATCTCGGTGGCTTCTGAGCTTGTCTCAGGGCTTCCAGAGAGAAACTTGCCTAATTTGTAAGATTTTCTCTATGATCTCCTCACCTCTGGGAGTTAGGAGACAATGCTGGCTGCCTTGCTCCACCCTAGATCAGACATTTCCTGTGCTCCCACAGCTCTGAGTCAGCACCTCTGCTGTGTCACACAGCTGCACAGCCATCCTCATGTGCTGCTGTCTTCACCTCTGCATGGCTCCCAAGTGCCTGGTGTGATGTCTGACACATGGTGGGCACTCAGTGTGTCATAAGGGAAGGAATGATGTTATTATGTAGCTTCTGTGAAGGGAGGAGCTCCACAGTCCAGTGTTTTCATCAGATGGAAACTTCTTTCTCTTCTTAAGAGGTAGTTTGTATGTAATGGTGGGAAAGAGATTGCTTTTGTTTTGTTTTTGTTTTCTTTTTCCTCTGGTGCAAAAAGGTGGTTTTATTAAAGCATGGGAAATGACTGCTTTAAAAAGAAAGGTAACCAGAACTGCTTAATAGCTCTTTCTTGCATGTAAAGTACTGACTTACGGAGAAAG
This sequence comes from Panthera leo, assembly GCF_018350215.1. Classification (NCBI taxonomy): domain Eukaryota; kingdom Metazoa; phylum Chordata; class Mammalia; order Carnivora; family Felidae; genus Panthera; species Panthera leo. Next base: position 103,075,115 of record NC_056681.1, read on the forward strand.
GGGAGAAGGTGCTTGGCTCAGCTGCCTTCCTCTGATTATACTCCTCCTCATCTCTTCCATGCCCTGCATTCCTGCTCTGGACACCAGGTATCTCATACTCAGGAGGCAAATGGGTTCCTGTACTTATTTGGGAGAGGGCTGTGTGCAGGTGCAACTCGGGGCCAGCGTGGGCTCTTGTCAGCTCACCCAAGAGAGCTCACCCAGCCCCTTATTTGCAGCCTTCAGCAGCGCCTGTTCCTCTTTTGGCTTCTTGCATTTTCCTTGTTCCGGTCCCCTGACAACCTGTGAGACCCATCTGCCCCATCAGTTCAGCCTACCTGAACCAGGTAACCTGGTGGCTGTCTGTCACCTACTTTTCAAGTAGGAAGTCCTCTGAATGGCAACCTTTCCCTACATCCACTTTCCTCAAACTTGCCTCATTTGAGGAAAAGACAGTGTGGTTTTCAACTTCGTGGCTCCAGCCACCCCCATCCACACGAATGACCCTTGGTAATCCGTGACAAGGATTCCTCAACTGTAACAACTATAACAGCACCATACAGGTGAATGCTTCTGGCCCCCGGCTTCAAACCTGGACCTCATGGTCCACTAACTGAGGCACGTTAGGACAGAAACCTGTCTTGGCCTCTGTTTCTCCATCTGGATAATGGGAGCTTATGCCATTGCCATGAATAATAAGTGAGATGATACATGTGATGGGCATAGCAGAGAGCCAACTCAATACATGGTAATGGCTGTTATTTCTATGGCCTCTGAGACACGGTATGTATTTAGTATCTACCTCCTCCTTTCTCTCTGACCTAGAGGTGTTTGATAACAAGTCATATTCTGATTTCTCTCTTTATTTCAGGAATCCCAGGAAGAACGTAAGTGTGAAAGTCATTTCTTCTGATGCTCCCAACATCACGTGTTTCGCAGCCAAGGTTACCAGCAGGGGCCTCATGGAAAAACCATTACACTCTTTTGGGAACTCTTTCTTAATTTGTTATTTGCTGAACTAAAAGGTTCTTCATTCCTGGGATTGACTACATTTCACATAAATTGTGGATGTACTTCTTTTAAATAAAAAGAGATGTTTCCTTTGGAGACCAACAGCCGTGATATTATGGGGCCATTGTATGAGTCTTCATAGAAAATGAAGGTCCCTCCCTGGGCCATGGCTGCTGTGTCATGACTGCTGTTTGCAAAAGGAGGAAATAACACCAAATATGAAAAACGAAAAGTCATTGAGGGATTAACATAGGGTGAAACCCCTTTTGTAATTCAGTAGGTCACACTCTGAAAAACCATGGTTTATTACAATGGTTCTTATTCCATTTTAGAATTCTGAGAATTAGTGACAAAGAAATGTCACAGCCTGTGCCTCTTTGTGTCAAATCATGATTTTTGTGATGTTTGTAATCTTGATCTTCCTCAGATAGTAAGAGAAACCACACCACCCATTAAAGACTCTTTTATTTTCTCCCTCCAATTAAGCAAAGACTTTAGATTTTAGATTCTTACATGCTTTTCTTGACTTCTTAAAAAAGGATTTTTAGGATGATTTGTTGAAGCCAGTGGCTTAGATCTCCCATGGGAGGGAGTGGCAGGGGGTGTGGACTTTGGTTTAACCCTTTCTTAAGTGGCACAACCTTTCCTGTGGTCCTGGTCCCTATTGGAGCTGCTAGTTTATGTCAAGCTTTGCCAGCACCTAAAACCAAACAGTTCCAAATGATTGCATAACCAAACCAATGGGAAGACATTCCTGTGCCAAAGGTACCTGGGGCCACTTGGCACAACCATGGAGTAGCAAAAGATGGCCAGTGAGTCACTACTCTGTGTGTGCATGAGTGTATGTGTGTGTGCATGTGCGTGTGTGCATGCTTTAGGGGACCAACAGTTATTTTGCGGCTCTGTGTGGGTCCCTGGGCCCTGGGGAAGCACCACTGCAATGTAGTTTATGGACAAGCTCTGAAGTCTGATCGGTTTGGAATCCAGTCCCAATTCCCCTCTTAGGGCAGTGTGATGGTGGGAAAAGGACAGAGCTTCCCTCCTCCCATTCTATGAAATGGAGATGATGACACCAGTTGCTACTCCCCAGGGCTTCAGTGAAGATTAAACATGATCATGCATATAAAACAGCCAGCACAGGCCTGTACCATGCACGCATCACTACCATCTGTATCCGTTTCTATTTCTCATATAACAAACCACCACAGACCCTGTGACCTAAAACAATACATGTTTATTTTCTTACAGTTGGAGGTCAGAAGGGCAACATGGGTCTGACCAAGTGGAAATCAGGATGTTGGCAGGGCTGTGTTCCTTTCTGGAAGGTCTAAGGTAGAATCTGCTTCCTTGTTCATTGTGGGCTGTTGACAGAACCCAGTTCCTTGTGGTTGTAGGACTGAACCCCCTGTTTTCTTGCTGGCTATAAAGCGAGGGCCGTTCCCAGCTTCTAAAGGGTGCTGATCCCTTGACTTGTGGCGTCTTCTTCTATCTCAAAGCCAGCAATGGTGGACTGAGTCCTTCTCACATCACATCCCCAGTAACTCTTTGCATCCCTCTTTTGTTTTTATTTTTAAAAAATTTTTAAGTTTTTATTTTTTTCTTTTATTTTAGAGAGAGAGAGTGTGTGTATGAGCAGGGGAGAGAGACAGAGGGAGAGAGAGAGAGAAGAGCTTAAGCAGGCGCCACACTTAATGCGAAGCCCAACATAGGGCTCGATCCCATGACCCTGGGGAGCATGACCTGAGCCGAAATCAAGAGTCAGATGCCTTATCAACTGAGCTCTCCAGGCGCCCCCCTGTTTTGTTTTTAATAGTTCCTGTGACTATATTGGGTCCTCCCAGATGTGATTAGCAACCTTAAATCCTGCATTTTTCCATGTTGTCATATTCAAGGTTCTGGGAATTAGGAGGTGGGCAGCTTTGTGGACTGTTATTCTCCTAGCACACCATCATTGCTAACAAACCCACCCAGGGGTTTGTTTAAAGGGAGTAGATGCCCACAGGACTCAGCGTGTAGAGGAGCACAGATACTCAGCGATCGGGGGCTTTTTGAAACCAGCAGAATAGACAATGTTGGGGCCTGTGCTGGAGGTGGGGAGTGCAGGGATGGGAATCAGAGGCCGGAGTCTGAGGCACAAGTGGGAACTGAGTAAAGCCGGTCTTTCTGGCCTACATCCTCCACGATGCCCATCACTCCAGCTTTGCACACACTTCTCACCTTGCTCCCCCCACTTTTAATGCCCTCCTGGCCTTTGTCTTGGGAGGAGGTAGTGTTGCTGTTCTTTACAGTGGTTCTGCTTAGGGCCAGCCTTGTAATGGCTGCTTTGTCTATACCACTTCACAGCCTGTCTACATTCACACAGACTAATATGCTTAGCCTCAGATTATGCAGTACATTAGTTAAGGTTGTGATGGCTCAGGCAATAAACAGGGATTTACTGGAGGGCTGTGGAGCTCATTTCCAGATTCTTGGGGAAAGCTGAAACCAGCAGGCCTCGGTAGGAGCAGGTGTCTGAGGCCTTGAGGAGTCTTGTGGCACAGTGACAGGCCTTCCAGCTAGAATGCTGCCGGGAGCCTGCCTGGGGTCCAGGAGGTCCCTGGCTAGGAGCTACGCCAGTCCCTTCGTATTCCAGGAGTGGGACCTGACAGCCATGCCCTTAACATGTTCATGTGAGGCTTTTGGACACTTCTGAATCTGGTTCAGAAGCAGATAAAGCTTGGGCTTGTACTGGGATTCCCGTGAGAACAATTCATACAGTGAAAAGGAAGGTTTGCTACTGGCTAGTTGTCATACTGTGAAGGTGGTTGGCCAGATGTTTCTCCCCAAATTCCATCAGCTATGGCCAGAGAATGGGTCACAGAGCCCCTGACCCCTGGGGGAGGTGGTGTGACTGGGAAGCCACCCCAGTGATGACTACCCTACAGCTAGTGAGGGGGGAGTAGTAGTTAAAATTTAAAACTTTTCAAGAAGTTGAGCCCCCACCCCCCAGCTCAACTTCTTCCACAATTTTGTTGTCCAGAGGAAAGTCAGTGTGATAGGCTGCTGTCCCCTTATTAACTAAGCTTCTGGTGCTTCCAACTAGTATTTTCATCATGAAGATGACCGTAGGAAGAGGCATCTGATGCTGGTGGGGTTCCTGACTCTGGGGCTGCTGGGGGGTGGGTGGGTAGGTACCGTGCCTAACTTGTTACCACAGTAGATGAACCATGGTCAACTTTCTCTACAGGAAGGCTCAGGAGGAGGGGAGATCCCGGTTGTGGTGCAAGAGAGCTGGTGGACACTAGCCTGCAGCTGCCCCCAACACAAGGTTGGCAAGTCTGGACACCGACTACATGACTAGATTGAATATAAAAACAAATTTCCTGGAGATGGGATTGTGCAGGCTTGTATGGACTGAGAAGAAATAGCATTTTTTGTTTGTTTCTTTAATTTGACGCTAAAAAGGGGGCAAACATAGCCAGAAGTAGAGGAAGGTGGGGAGAGGGCTGTCTGAAGAAGCCTGGAAATCTGGTGCTAGCTGAATCGACCTGGGTTCAAGAGCCACCACAGCATATGGAAAACTTTGCCCTAAAGGGAAGTATGTGTGTAGGGGGCTGGCTTAGTCCCTTCATTTTGGCACCAGTAAAGACGGTGTTCCTGTACATTTAGGTGGTGAGATGCAAAGAGATGTGGGTCCAGAACCCACCCCCTAGGTGGCTAGAATGATGCATCCCCAGGCTGGTTGTCATGGCATGGACTTCACTGCTCAGTCCTGAGCCATTCTGGAAGGATGTGCAGATAGCTTAGCTGGCATCTTTATGTGTGAAAGTTGACTCATTGGACACACACACACACACGCACAGAAAAGGGCCTGATTAGGAAATACGAGTCATCTAGAGGAGTCTGAGATTGAGTACAGAAGGTGGACAAATTATAAATCTACAAAGTATGCTTATTTCAAAGAACTACCAATATCGTGCTCTTAGTAAGTGTCAGGCTCAGGGCCAGGTGCCCTCTGTGCATCAGTGCACTTAACATGTTACAAAATCCTGCAAATATTTCCCCCATTACCAATGAGAAAACCAAGAGGTAGGAAGGTGAAGAGTGGAGGGTGTTGTTAAAAGTCCTACAGCTTGTAAGTGGTAGAACCGAAGCAGAACCTTTGTTGGGCACAAGGAAGAGATGACCTTAAGATACAGCACAAAGGATTTAGGTTAGAAATGATGCTGAATTGGGGAAAATAAAGCTCACAGCAAGCCTTTGCAGTGGGCCATCTTCTAGATGCCTTTAGAAAAGGCATAGGATGACATTTGCAATAACTGAAAGATGGAAGCAACCCTAAGGTCCATCCACAAATGAACGAATAAACAAAATGTAGTATATACATAGAATAGGATATTATTCAGCCTTGAAAAGGAAAGAAAGTTTGAAACCTGCTGCAATATGGGTGAGTCTTGAGGGCATAAATAAGCCAGTCAGGAAAAGAGAGATTCTGTATGATTCCGCTTACGTAAGAGCTACCTAGAGTAGTTGAATTCATAAAGACAGAAAGTAGAACTGTGTTGCTGGGGGCTGGGAGTGGGGCAGGGATGCAGGGAGTGACTGTGTAATGGGTCCAGAGTTTCACTTGGGATGATGGGAAGAGTTCTCTGGGTCGATGGAGGGATGGTGCGCAATAACATGAATGTACTCAATGCTACTGAACAGTACCCATCAAAATGGTCGAGATGGTAAATTTTATGTCCTGTGTATTTTACCACAATTAAAAATGAATAAGATGGTTAGATTCAGTACTTCCTGAAAGTAAGGGCTGGTCTCTAGGACAGGCTGTTGTGCCCTCAGATGCCTTGTGGCTGGCGCTGAGTACTGATATAACTGTCATGTCTTCCCCTGGTCTGGCCCATTCCCCTGACGTTCTCTTGAGTGTTAGCTGTTAATTCTGCCTCTTCTGCTTAGTTCTTAATGTCTCATGTGGTTGAGCACCCACCACCAGGGCTTGGCGCCTGGGCCCCTGGGGGTGGTGTTTTCGTGGGCAAGCCCAGGTCTGTGGTTTCTAAGACGTTGGCTAGGTTTCATGTTGCAACTCTGGGATTAGAAAGCCTGGGTGCTTTTTGCATGAAAACGTTGTGGCCTGATTCATACGTGGGGAAGTTTTCAAGAGTAATTACATGTAAGACTCAACTGCAGAATGTGTGATCCCAAAAGGAAAACAAAGTGTGATTGTATTTGTGATGCAGATGGAAACTAAAGAGCTGTGCTGCTCTCAGAGTTCCAGCAGAACTTTGGAGGCACAACTTGTTTTGGATCAGAGACCCTTTAAGCCCCGATTCAAATTTTGGGGGGAGATCCTTGGAGAAAGTCTCCTTTCGGCACATCAAAATTATTTTCCTCCATCACTACTTTGCAAATATCCTAAAAAGGTTCAAGTGCAAGGGTTTGTGTTTTTCTTTGTCCTCTCTCTTCCCTACAAATAGGTGGAGGTAGCAGGTTTCAGTGAAGAGATTAGTGAGGCTGGCATCCTTTTTTATATTCAGCGCCTGCTTATATTTCTCTTTGTACAGATTACCAATTCACCTCCTCCTGTTGAAAAAAAAGGGGGGTGTTACCCTGTTGTAATATATATACAAAAGTTGGTAAGAGTGTAGATTCTAAGAGTTCTCACCACAAGGAAAACAAAATCTTCCTTCCTTCCTTCCTTCCTTCCTTCCTTCCTTCCTTCCTTCCTTCCTTCTTTTCTTTTGAATTTTTGTATTTTGGGGGTAAATACCCAGTAGTTTTATTCCTGGATTGTAGGGTAGATCTATTTTTGAGGAACCTCCACACTGTTTCCCATAGTAGCTGCACCAGCTTGCGTTCCCACCAACAGGGCAAGAGGGTTCCTTTTTCTCCTCGTCCTTGCCAACACCTGGTGTTTCTTGTGTTTTTGATTTTAGCCAGTCCAACAGGTGTGAGGTGATATCTCATTGTAGTTTTGATTTGCATTTTCCTCATGATGAGTGATGTTGAGCATCTTTTCATATGTCTGTTGGCCATCTGTGTGTCTTCTTTGGAGAAATATCTGTTCATGTCCTCTTCCCATTTTTAATTGGGTTATTTTTATTTGTTTGTTTTGTTTTGTTTTGTTTTTTGTTTTGGTTTTTTTTTTTTGGTATTGAGTTATAGCCGTTCTTTATATAGTTTGGATACTAACCCAAACTAACTCTAACAAATCATATAGCATTTTTTGGGGGGATCTATGTCAGACCGACAGGAGGCTTCAAATATTACTTTGCATTATGTAGAAATTAGGATAGTTTCTCATATGGGACATTAACTTCATGTGTCCACAAAATAAAGCAATCTGCAGAGATTGTGTTCTAATCAAGCAGGGGGGCACTTAGAACATGATTACAAAATCATTTTAGAAGTTATGTGTGGTGAGATCTGCATCTCTATGCAGACAACTGTTCATCTAACTCTCCAAGACTTTCATTTTCTATCAGCATAATATAGTCAGGGGACCTGTGGGTTTTGGAAGGTGTATTTCCAGTAGTATGGAAATAGTGGCAAGTCTGTGTAGAAAGCTAAGGGGAAGGGATGATAACAATCATGGAGCTGGTTATGACCCTCCTTGTGTGGAAAAAAAAGAAGGATTGTTACTTTTCTCTGATTAAATTATTTATAATTCTGGATGCTAATTCTCTGTTATGCACGTTGCATATATTTTGATCCATTCTGTTATTATTAAACTATATTTTCATGGTGGTTGTACATAATTGAGAAACGTACATAGTCCTTTATAGCCTTTGGTTTTTATTTCTAGTCTACCCTCAATTTACAAAAATATTAGATATTTTGTAATGCCTTTATAGTATTTGTTTTATGTTTCTTCTTTGATTCCTTTGGAATTCAATTTTGTGTGTGAGGGTGTATGGCAGGTATCTGAACTTAATTTTGTTTTGATAAATTTTATTGATTGGCCTAATAGAATTTATTTAATTTCCTGTCACCTTCATATTCACTTGCTTACACATGCACTCACTCATACACACAGCTAAATTCTAAATTTTTTTTCTTTCTTTTTTTTTTTTTTTTTTTAGGGAGAGAGCCTGTGAATGGAAGAGAGGGACAGAGGGAGTGAGAGAGAGAATCTTAAGCAGGCTCCACACTCAACACAGAGCCTGATGCGGAGCTCGATCCCATGACTGTGAGATCATGACCTGAGATGAAATCAAGAGTTGGATGCTTAACCCACTGAGCCACCCAGGTGCCCATAAATTCTAAATTCTTGACTCCTTTTTAAGAGTTATTTATCTAGCTAATGATCTAGGTTTTAAGAAAAGAATCTTTGTTTTCATTGGGCAAACATGTATTTATGCTTTTGGATTTATTAATTCTGCACTTCTTTGTTACTTCACTTTTTTGTCTTTTGCTTCTTGAGTTGCATGCTCAATGGATCCATTTCATTAAACTTTTCCCCTAATATTTGCATTAAAGACTGTAAATCTTTTTCAGAATACCTCTCTGACTTCAGTTTACAGGTTTTTATTTTATTTTATTTTATTTTATTTTATTTTATTTTATTTTATTTTATTATTAAAGACAATTTATTGTCCCATTGGTTTCCATACAACACTCAGTGCTCAGCCCAACAGGTGTAGGTTTTTAAAAATTTTTTTTTAAATTTTATTTATTTTGAGAGAGAGACTGCACTCACAGGAGAGGGGCAGAGAAAGAGGGAGAGAAGGAATCCTAAGCAGGCTCAGCACTGCCAGCGCAGAGCCTGACGTGGGGCTCGAACTCATGAACCATGAGATCATGACCTGAGCTGAGATCAAGTGTCAAGATGCTTAACCAACTGAGCCACTCAGACACAACATTCACTTTCTGAGTTAGAGTACCATTCTGATCTTGAAAACCATAGCAAATAGTTTGGTGAAGCAAGAGTACACTAAGTCCTACATATATATTTTTTTATTTTTTAGTGACTGCACCTCCTTGTTTTAGGTGTAAAGTTAGAAAATTTATGGTACATTTATCGTACATGGCCTACTGTATCCTAAGTTCTAAGCACACTCTTTCCTCAGAAGTTTTGTATTCAACATTTTAAATCTAAAGAGAGTTTGATGATACAGGTTTTACTTTAAAAATTTTTTAAAATATGTATTTATTTATTTTGAGAGAAAGAGAGTAAGGGGGAAGGGAGAGAGAGAGAGAGAGAGAGAGAGAGAGAGAATCCCAAGTAGGCTCCACACTGTTAGCACAGAACCCGACATGAGGCTCGATGTCACCCACCATGAGATTATGACCTGAGCCAAGATCAAAAGTTGGATGCTCAACTTCTTTTTTTACTTCCTTGAAAGCCCTTTTAGAAGAACTAGCAAAATCAGCAGTCTTATTTAATTGAAAAATCTTAAATGCACAAAAGAAGGGTCATGTAGAAAATGTGCCATAAAAAGATACTGATTTTAAGAGTAAAAGAATTTGACAAGCTTCTGTTATGTTCTGTACAGCCAAGTTACTTCCACAAAATTTCAGTACTATAAAGATAAGCAAAGGATACCCATACCCAAATACCCTCTGACCATAATTCTCAATTAAGAACCAGCATACTGGATGAAGAGCAAAATTGTTGCCTAAAAATATTCATATCCGATCATCTAAGCAAATCCAAAGGGATAGACATTCTAAGAGGAGAAAAGAAAGACCACTGAGCAGCGGTTGATGTTAAGAGCCGCAGTCCAGGCGGAGAGAGTGAATGATTGCTGTGTCTGTTTTTCTCAAGTTCTTTTAAAGTTCTCAGATGAATTGGGGTTTTGACTATTGCTTTGCTATTAATTTATATTTTATGGAATTGTGTTCAAGGAAGGTGCCCTATGAGATTTCTGCTTTGAGAAACCTGTTGGGATGATCTTTGAAGCCTGATAGCAGCCAGTTTTTGTGAGGGTTTTGTGTGTTTGAAACTCATGTGTGTTTTCTGCTTGTTGGGTACAAAGCTCTCTATTAAATCATTCCTGTTTATTAGATTATTCATATCTTCTAGGTCCTCACTTTCTTGGGTCTGTTTTAATCTGTTGAGTTTTGGAAGAGGTGTGTTAATGCATCCATTGTGAGGTAGATGTGTCCTTTTCTTTTCTTTTTTCTTTTTTGTCTTTATATCAGTTTTTGTATCCAATATTTTGGAATTAGTTATCAGGCGCAGCAAGGTTGATGCCTGTCATATAGATTTTACTTTTTATTAATTAGATATATTTTTTTCTGTGGCCTCTTTGATGCTTTTATCTTAGAATTCTATTGTCTGGAATTGATATCGAGTCAGTATCTATTTGTTAGTGTTTGCCTGCTATGTTTTTTTAAAAATCCTTTTCACATTATTTTGTTTCAGGAGTGTCCCTAATTTTAAAGTTTCTGCTTTTACAGAAGAATTTAGCCTTGAATTTTTACTGATCACTGATGTGTTTGAATTCATTCCTGCCATATTATCCTATGTTTCATCTGTAAAATGCTGCCTGTTTTTTTTTTTTTTTAATGAAAAAAAAAAGTCCTTTTTGGGGCACCTGGATGGCTCAGTTGGTTAAGCATCTGACTTCAGCTCAGGTCATGATCTCACAGCTCATGGGTTTAAACCCCACGCAGGCTCTGTGTTGACACCTCAGAGCCTGGCGCCTGCTTCAGATTCTGTGTCTCCCTCTCTCTCTTCCCTCCTCCCGCTCATACTCTCTCTCTTCTTCAAAAATAAATAAACATTAAAAAAAATCCTTCTTGCTTCTCATTGGATTGTTATCCTTAATTTTCTTGCTTTCTTTTTTATTCTAATAGATTGAAAGTAATATATCTCAATTCTATATTTTTCCCGTGATTACCCTTAAAACTTTAATTCATACATTGACAGTTATTTTCCCTGATCAATGTTGATTTAATCACATCTACATCCCTCATCCTTTCTTGTACCATCTGAACAAGACAAGAACTTTAATTTCCTTCCGCTACCATCACCACTGCTCATTTGGAGATCATCTGGAATGGTCACCAAGATTATTAACTTTTTCTTATAACCAATACCTATAGAACTATATATTTTATTCTTTTCTTACTACTTTTGTTGTTGTTGTTGTTGTTGTTACTTGTCTCTTGGATTGTACTGTATTTTGCTGAAGGAGATCCTCTGGTAATTCTTTCAGAGGAGGGGACTGAAAAATTCAGTAAGCTTTCTATGTTTGTCTATTAATTTGGTGTTGCTGCATTAATGCTACATAGCAATTTACCCATGGTCTTGTGACTTATAATGACAAACATATATTTTGCTTGCTTGTGGGTCTGTGGATTAGCTGGGGTTTGGCTCCTTCTGGTTAAGCTTGGCTGGGCTTGGCTCCAACTGTAAGTTGGATTTGGATTGGATCCACGTATCTTATTATGGGAGAAGCAGCTCCCTGGGGCATACTCTTTTCATGGTGAATCAGAGGAGCTAGAGAGGCTGGGCCAGACAAGGCAAACACATTCCAAGTTTTTGCTTACGTATCATTAGTCAAAGCAAGTCACATGGCCAAGCCCAAAGCCAATGGGGTGGAGGGGGGAGTATACCCTCTTCTTTCTGTGCTGGGAGGTACTTCAAGGTACCACAGCCAAGGAAGGGAGTGAAGAACTGGGAACAGCAATCCACTTTACCATGACGTAACTGGAATTATTTTTTTCCCCTCACACTTGAATGATAGTTTGCTTGGGTATAAAATTTTCTGTTTCTTCCCTCCTCCTTCTTAATGAAACCTATTGTTTTACACCTGGAAGATTGTACTTATGTTCTTTTTAGTAGTTTTTACTTAAAATTTGTAAAATTTCTGTTTGTGAAAGAATATGTACATGCAACTACCATAAAATTAATTACATTTATTTTTAGGTCTTCTGCTTCCTGTTAATTCTTTTTCTGGGGAATTTATTCTTCCACTCATGAGTTCAGTTCTTCCTTATGATCATTTTAAATACTTGTCCTTTTGTGGATATGTTTTCTGGTTTTGTGTTGGAGGTTGGCTGAATGCTGTATCTCCTTTGCTACAATCTAGTGATGGGGTGTGGTGGGGACAGGGCAGGATGTGTGGTGAACAGGCCCACTCTGGATGTGGTCTCTGACCACATCTCTCTGATCTCATCTCTCATGGGGTCGTGTAAGCTTCTGGTCTTCTGAGCACCCCTGTCCCTTCTGGTTATTTAGCACAGTCAGGAATTGTTTTCTTGTATAAAGCATACTTTATTGTCATCTCTAGAGACGTGGGATGAGACAGAAGGCAGGTATGCATGCTCTGGCTAGTTTATTCTCAGATGCTTTTCTGGGAGTAAGTTTTATAAGGGTATGAGAGCCTAACGACCCAGGAAAGAGGGTCAGGAGAGGAAGCCAAATGTTAAAATCTTCTACACATATCCCTTCCTGATATATAGCTTAGGCTCTTGGACCATCACTGGGAAGGGGTATGGGTAAGGTATGCTCTTTCCCTTCTCTTCCTTCTGCATTTCCTAGCCTCCTACTCCCCCTTGCTAGGGCAGGTTGAAGGGTAAAGCTAGCCATGGTTCTGGACCTTTCTCCCCTGGTTTTAGCTGGCAATGAGCACCCTCTCTTTGCTTGGTTAGCATTCACATTGAGGGTGTGCTTTTTAGAGAACCCAGAAGACCCCTCAAATGCACACTTCCCTGATGTGGGAGATCCTCTTGGGTTCAAACACTTTAAAAACTGTATACTTGGGGGGGCCTGAGTGACTCAGTTGATTGAGCATCTGACTTCAGCTCAGGTCATGAACTTGCGGTTCATGAGTTTGAGCCCCACCTCAGGCTCTGTGCTGACAGCTCAGAGCCTGGAGTCTGCTTCAGATTCTCTGTCTCCCTCTCTCTCTGTTCCTCTCCTGATTTTACTCTGTCTCTCTGTCTCTCTCTCAAAAATAAAGGATAAAATTTTTTTTTAATGTATCCTTTATACCAGAAAGGACCTGGAATTCTTTGCCACCTGAACGATGCATTCATTTACTTATCAAACATTTGGTGGGTGTTACATGCCAGGGATTTAGGTGAAACACTGGGCATACGAAGATATTTTACAGAGGTCCTGCCCTGCAGGAACTTCCATCCAATAGAGAAGGACCTTCATGTAGGGTTATAATAATTACAAAATATACAATATGTGTCATTTCTGCTTGCTGAGGTTGGGAGATGGATGGACAGGTTGGGAAAAGTTTTATAGGGGATAGGAGTCTTAACTGAGTCTTGAAAGGTCAGGGGTATTTTCTGAGTGGTGTAAAGGGAGACAGGAGCATGGGAAGTGAGGCTTTGAGATAGATGGTGGGTCCAGACCCCCATTCTAGGCAGTGAGGCAGTAAGTCCTCAGACACGTCTGACCAGGGGAGATGCCGTTCTCCTTGGTTTTGGGGTTTCTGAAAGACCCATCTGGTTGCCTGGGAAGGAGAAATTGGATGGAGCAGATCAGATGTGGGGGCACTTTTAAGAGGCTGTTTACAGTCTTGAGAGCTGGTCAAGAAAAAAGTGCCCATGAAGGCATTCCTGTTTGGGAACCTCTGTGCACATTCACATAAATGTGTACACACACACACACACACACTCACGCACACACGCGCGCACACACACATGCATACTCGCCCACTCTAGATGCAGACACTGCTGGACCAGAATCACTGTTCAGGCTGGTGCCAGGCCACACACACTATGGAAGGGCAGAGTTCATGGAAAAAACAGCTCCTGAGAGCCAATTTCCTTAAAAAGTGTCCTTGGAGCCCTGGGGACAGAGACCTAGATGAGCCCGAGAAGTGTAGTAGGGCCTCAGGATGATGTAGTTGCCCAGCTCATTTTGTGGTAGGGTGGGAAAGAGGCTTCAACGGTCAGATGATCATCTGGACAGTTCAGGATTAATCCGTGTACTTGGAAGGGACTGCTGATTCACATAAGGAACACTTTTTTATTGTGCATCCGAGGGAGACAAACAGGAGAAGGAGGGTGGTTTGTCCAGTCCTGATGTGTGTGCTGTTAACAAAGATTTTATGACCTTGCCCAAAGGCCCCTAGGAAATCAGCGTACCTTATTATTTCAGGGACCCATCTTGAGTCCAAACAAGTGAGTTTGAAGTACTTGGCAGTCATTTATTTTTGTCCTGTTAAGTCACACATGTCTGCTTACCAGTTAGGCTTACTTCCAGGCCTGCAGAGTGGTCTTCCAGGTTTCCTTCCCAGTGATAGAATGTCCCTGGCACAAAGCCTCATCATTAAAATCTGGGTCCAGGATAGGAGTGTTCTACATTTTGGAGATGGTGTTATCCAGTATATAGTTAATGCTTGTCACAGTTGGCTTTAATTTCCAACAAAACTCAACTGAGAGCCCCCTTTCACCTTCAGACAATTAAGGTACCCATGGCATTGTCAGATTTGATTTTGGGTTGAAATGTCTTATGTTTGATTTTGGCACAGAAATGATTTCTTTGGGAGAGTGTTTTAAAGAGCCTTTCAGCTGTTTTCTTGTCATAGAAAAGTAGAAAAAAAATCTTCATGTTAGTGTACGTTATCGCCCTGCCCACAAAACAAAAAGACTTATTGGGTCTATGTCATGAGCTTAAAACTCTTCGGTGTTATATGGGTGGGTGGGGTGTTTACAAAACACATGCAAAAATGCTTCATTTTGTTCACAGTCCACTTTTCTAGCAGCCCCGACTGTCTGGAATGCTACCGACAACAAGAATGTAGTAAAAACAATCACCGAACTGCCAAAATATTATCAAAACTCCCAAGTACCCAAGCTCTGGCTGGTAACGCCTAAGTCTGTTAGGTGCTCCTCGGACTTCATTTACTCTTAGTTTAGGTGCAGTAAAAACAATCTTGGCCACATGATTTCCTTGACCCTCAGCAAATCCTCAGTAAGGATTGAAAGGAGGAGCCTTCCAAAAGTAGGTACCCTGAAGTCAGAGGGATGGTCGGCAGGTGGACAGCAAGGCAGGAGGAAGGATGGCTGTAAAAGTGGGCGTACTGAGCTGGAAAAGCAGGAGACAGAAAGAAGGACAGCAAAGGATGGAGGGTGGCTGCAAGAGGGGCTCAGGTCATGATCTCTTTAGCGACGGTGTGATCCAGAGACCACTCATCCTGCGATTAAAATAATGTCCCCCTGGGAACTGCGGATTACAGGAACATTCACTTTGGTGAAACTTAATCTTTCTCAAGGGCTCCAGCTGAGACACTGACAGACGTGTCGCAGAGGCAACCCATCGGCGTGGTCACAAAGTCCATGGGGGTCTGCCGCTCTCTGGTTGGTTGTGGGAGTTGCACAGAATGGGCATGAAAAATATATGTTAGCTCTTCAGTTCCAGAACAAGATGGCATATACTCACTTTCTCCTGTTCCTCCCCTCTACATATGACCAAATACACAGGAAATTCTTTTTTTTTTTTAATGTTTATTTATCTCTGAAGAAGAGAGAGACAGAGCATGAACAGGGGAGGGGCAGAGAGAGAGGGAGACACAGAATGTGAAGCAGGCTCCAGGCTCTGAGCTGTCAGCCCAGAGCCTGACGCGGGGCTCGAACTCACGAACTGTGAGATCATGATCTGAGCCAAAGTCGGGCACGCAACCGACTGAGCCACCCAGGTGGCCCTGGAAATTCTTCAAAAGACGATCGTATAAGGGCTCTGAGGGCTTGAAGGACACCGTAGGTGGGAGGGGAAGCACTGGCCTCATTACCACCAGGCTGTGGTAGAAATCCTGACTCCCCACTCTCCACTGAGACTGCCAAAGCAGGGAGGGAATCCAGCCTTCCCAGTGGTCTCCACTGACACCAGGTAGTGGTAGGGGTGCTCCTTATTGCTCGGTGAGGACAAGCGTCCGGCTCTCTACTCACTCTTCTCTGATACCATGCTAACAGGGCATTAGGGCACCCACTTTTGGCCCAGTAAGGGTAGAAATGTAGGCTCTCCATTTGATCGTTGGTGTGGGTAGGGATGGGGCCACAGTTTTTTCTATGGAATTTGGTTGGAGTAGGGTGGTTATTGTCTAAAAGTGTTCTGTCTTGCTAGATTGCCCTTTTCCTGGTCCTTTGGCTATCGATAGAGTAGGCTTTTGTTGAGGCTGTTTTTGTGTGTGTCCATTGGTGTTTCCAGTTTGCTGGTTTCTTCAATTCCAAGTGTGGGTGGGGTATGTGGGCCAAAAAGTTAACTCAGAAGACTCATTGTTTTGTTACTTGGGTTCTGAGTTCCCTAGCTTATTTCCTTCTCTCAGACCTTTCAGAGTCTCTCATTCTGTGTCTTAGTGTTACCCTTAATGTCCTGGTTTCTTGTTGGACTTAGCAGGAGGCACACAGAGACTCATCTTCTTGTGAGCTGAAATTCTGGCATCACATTTTTAATTATAAGAAACTTGCTCATTTTAACTTCCTTGTGGTAGATTGCCATGTGGTGGATTATTAATTTTATAAACGTGCTCAAACCCCAAATACAATAAAAACATCATTGATGGGGTTGGGTTCTATATATCATGCACCAATTACCCTGATTTTTATAACCGTGACCAGCTTCTGTGAACACATGTTCTAAGTCCACACCTTCACTGTAGCTTTCTTCTTAGAAATCCATGTTGAGAAATGCTCTACTCTACTGGGCTTAAAAGCGAGACTGGCATCTGAACATGTTGCTTAACAAAGCTCTATTTCTACACAAACTGCTTTATATCAGGAAATCTACTTGACATTTCTTAAAGGAACACAACCAACCAGCGAATTCATGGCAAGCACATACTTGGTACACTTGAGTTAGCAGAGGGAGAAAAAAATCATTCAGTAAAAATGGTGAGTCTGTCCTATTAGGTGCCAGAAGATGGCAAAGGAGGAGTCCCCGATCCAACAAGTCACTGTCTAATGGGAGGAAGATATGCAAAGAAATGGTTCCAGTGCAGTGGGACAGGTGCCATAGTAAGCTTATTTATTTATTTTGAGAGAGATAGAGAGAGCGTGAGCAGGAGAAAGGTGGGGGGGGTGGGCAGATTTCAAGCAGGCTCTGTGCATGGTCAGTACAGAGCCCGACATGGGGCTTGAACCCGTGAAACTGTGAGATCATGACCTGAGTTGAAATCAAGAGTCAGACGCTCAACTGACTGAGCCATCCAGGTACCCCGACAGGTGGTATAATAGAGGGGAGAAGAGGTCTGGAAGCACCATGAAGGGTTCAGCTAAAAATTTTACAATTTTTATTTATGTTTTCTCCGCATATCTTTTTTAAGCCCTTACCAGAATTATCAGCCCTTTTGCGATTGGTATGATTCCTTTAGAGCTACACTGGGAACCTGCTATGGGTTCAGCTGGATGAATTCTTCCATGTGGATCTAGAGTGGACCATGTTCCTGGCATGCCCCAGGATCGAACTTATTCCAAGTTGGTATTATTTGACTCTGGGCTATTCTCTCCTATTGCAGACTCAGTATTTTAAGTGAGGAGAGAGCTGAGCCAGCCACGGGGGGCGGGGCGGGGAGAGAGGGGGGCAGCAGACGTAAAACATACACTTTACAGGAAATGGTGCGCTTTCCTTCACTGACTCTTTTCTCACACATTCATTTTCCTTTTCCTCTTTCCCTTGTCTCCTACCCAACCCTCCTTATTTATTTTTTAATTAAAAATTTTTTATTTTAGAGAAAGAGAGAGAGTGCAATCAGGGGAGAGGGGCAGAGGGAGAGAGACAGAGAATCTTTAAAAAAAATTTTTTTTTAACATTTATTTATTGTTGAGAGACAGAGTGCAAGCAAGGGAGGAGCAGAGAGAGAGGGAGACACAGAATCTGAAGCAAGTTCCAGGCTCTGAGTTGTCAGCACAGAGCCTCTGATGTGGGGTTCACACTCACGAACCGTGAGATCATGACCTGAGCTGAAGTCAGACACTCAACCGACTGAGCCACTCAGGCTCCCTGAGAGACAGAGAATCTTTTTTTTTAATGCAATTTATTGTCAAATTGGTTTCCATACAACACCCAGTGCTCATCCCAACAGGTGCCCTGAATACCCATCACCCACCCACCCCTCCCTCCCACCCCCCAGAAACCCTCAGTTTGTTCTCAGTTTTTAGGAGTCTCTTATGTTTTGGCTCCCTCCCTCTCTAACCATTTTTTTCTTCCCCTCCCCCATGGTCTTCTGCTAAGTTTCTCAGGATCCACATAGGAGTGAAAACATATGGAATCTGTCCTTCTCGAGACAGAGAATCTTAAGCAAGCTCCATGCTCCGTGTGGAGCCTGATGCTGGGCTTGATCCCACAACTCTGGGATTGTGACCTGAGCCGAAATTAAGAGTTGGACGCTCCACCACCTGAGCCACCCAGGCCCCCTCTCCCTCAGCCCTGCTTATTAATAACAAGGGCAAAAACAAATACTAGCCAACACAGTGGATATTTGCAGTGATCGGGACAACGTGGTGCATATTCAGTCTCCTTAACAGCCGCAGGAGTGACTGGGGCGCCTGCCTGAGCTTGTGGAGTGTGGTACTTCTGACTCCCGAGCCTGGGTCTTAGGGATCTCATTTGTGAAGGCTCCTTTCACCAAATAGTGCCCCCCTCCCTCCTTCCTACCAAGATGTTTGGGGATGTCGGGAAGCTATGACTGTGAAAAAGGTTCCATCACAAGTGAACTGTCATAGGCTGAGCGTGCCCAGCTTGCCTGATGCTTCTGCACCACAGAATGACCGCCCCTCCGACGCCCATCACGGTAGGAAGCTGCAGCTGTTCTTGAACTCCTTGTAAGTGGGATCAGCATTGTCCTCTTTTACATCTGGTTACTTCAGCTCAGCATCTGTAAGATCCATCCAGTGGTGTGCTGGTAAGTTGGCTCTCAATAAAAGGAAAAAGAAGAAAGGAAAAAAAAAAAGAGAGAGAAGAAAGGAGCTGTTGGTAGTGTTTGCAATTTCAGGGGTATAAACACTCCCACCATGGCTGATTTCAAGCCACCAATGATTTAATACTCAGCTTGAAAAATTCCAAAATATTTCAAAATCAGCTCTTAGGAGCTGGTATGAGCCGGCCCCACTCAGCCGCAGGATTCATTCATATTATAGTGTGTAGTTGTACATTGTTCATTCTCGTTGTTGTTTAATATTGTTTGTGTGAACAAAAGTCACCGGTTTTCAGGAAGAGCCTCTTTGGGGGATCCATTTACATAGCTCATTGCTGCTGGGCGGTGGAGACATGAGCTCTGGAACCAGAAACCAGCATTTCCTGTCCCATCTCCTCCGGTACCTCTCCTGACCCAGGTACTCAGCCTCAGCTCTGTGGACCGGAAGAACCATGCCTGCCTCATAGGCTGTGAGTGCACTTGGCACTCAGTAGGTGCTCAATAAATGCTTCCTCCATCCCTTTATTTCACTTGTTCATCTCAAGGAGGGTGACCGTACTTTGGGTGAAATCATGAAGAGGAGGAGGGATCTGTGTTTGTGCACAGATCTCTGGGAGTTTTGCTCTGGTGCCCAGAGTACCTGCAGGATCCCTCAGTGTTATTTCTATTTGGTCTCTTTGAAGAAGAGAG
Organism: Panthera leo; assembly: GCF_018350215.1. Lineage (NCBI taxonomy): Eukaryota > Metazoa > Chordata > Mammalia > Carnivora > Felidae > Panthera > Panthera leo. Next base: position 103,094,590 of record NC_056681.1, read on the forward strand.
GAGGAAGAGAAATAGAAGGAAGGGAAAGAAGGAAGGAAGAAGGGAAAGAGAAGGGGGGAGGAGGGGAGGAAGGAAGATAGGAAAAAAGGAAGGAAAGAAGGAGGAAAGGAAGGAAGGAAGGAAAGAAAGAAAAAAGGAAGGGAGGGAAGGAGGAAGGAAGGAAAGAGGGAAGGAAGAAGGGAGGAGGGGGGAGGAAGGGAAAAAGGAAGGAAGGAAAGAAGGAAGGAAGGAAAAGGGGAAGGAAAGAAGAGGGAAGGAAGGGAGAAAGGGAGGAAGGAAGGAAGGAAGGAAGGAAGGAAAATAGGAAAGAAGGGAGAGAGGGAGGAAGGAAGAAGGGAAGGAAGGAAAGAGAGAAGGAAGGGAGGAAAGAGGGAAGGAAGGAGGAAAGAAAGAAGGGAAGGAGGGAGGGAAAGGAGGGAAGGAGGGAGAAAAGAGGGAAGGAAGAGAGGGAGGGAGGAAGGAAAGAGGTAAGGAAGGGAGGGAAGAGGGAAGGAAGGGAGGAAGGAAGGGAAGAAGGAAGGGAGGAAGGGAGGGAAGAAGGAAGGGAGGAAGGGAGGGAGGGAGGAGAGAAGGAAGGGAGGGGTGAGAGAATGAAGGGAGGGGGGAGAGAAGGAAGGGAGGAAGGGAGGGAGGGAAGGAGGAAGGAAGGGAGGGAGGGAGGCAGGGGGGAGAGAAGGAAGGGAGGAAGGGAGGGAGGGAGGGAGGAGAGAAGGAAGGGAGGGAGGAGAGAAGGGAGGGAGGAAGGGAGGAAGGGAGGGAGGAAGGGGGGAGAGAAGGAAGGAAGGAGCAGGTAGGCCTGTTAGTTTTGTCACCGTGGGCCTGGCTGGGAGGAAGAGCTGTGTTTACAAATTGCCAGCCTGATTTGGCTGGCTGTGATGGGCCTGAGAAATCTGTTCGCATTCGGAAATGACATCTACTATCCTCCAGAGCTGTCTTCCTGCTTCTAAATGATCACTATGGCCCAGGCGTCCTCTGGAGAGAGAGGCCCCATCTCCAGTGGACTATGAAAGGAAACCCAAGGAAAGAATGACAGATAAATAACACAAGCGCAAGAGAAAAGCGTCGTAGACTCACAGCCCGGGTACCTACAAGGTTTCAGAGTGGAGGGGGGTGAAGACTGGACCGTGGAGGGGCCCCCGGGGGCCTCCTCTGGGGCCTAGTGCCCGGGGGCCTCAGGGCAGAGGGAGCAGGCCGACGTGAGCTTGCGGCCGCCCAAGGCCGGTGTCCACCACCGCGAGCTCTTCCTGAAGGGGGAGGCAAGAAACGTCTTCCATGTAGCTGGCACCAGCGAGCTTTCTGTCTGCGGCAGGCAGGAAAGTCATCTCTTGCCTCCCTCGCTGACGGTGAAAACACGTGGATCGTGGCCAAGTGAACTAAAAATGCCCCTCTCTACCTGCGAGCTCAGTCCGGTCCCTCTGACAGCTGGGCGTGATGGACCACAGCGTCTGCTTCCAAGCCTGTGACTGTTTGCTTTGGATTCCCCTCCAGCACCCCAGTCCCAGGACTTGGGGCCTCGCAGTGAAAGCGGCTGGTTTCTGCGACCTTCTGAATCGACTTCTTGTGTCCCAAGGGCAAAGACCATGTTCAGGTTCCCAGCTGAAGCCCCATGTCTCAGCCACCTGTCTTGGGTTTGTGCTGCTGCTATTTTCCCAGGGTTTGGGGGAAGGATAGTCTAGAAGAGACAGCCTGGTATAAGGAACAGAAAAAGTAATGATCCCAGAATGGGCTGGACCCAATTTTGAATCCTGGCTCTGCAACACGCCGTCTGGCTCTGCAACACGCCGTTTGGGTGACCCTGGGCAAGTGTCGGCTCCCACGTGTCAGGCCCAGTGTGATTCCTTTGAGAGTCCTGCAGGCTCAGGATTTCAACCCACTTTGCACGAGTGCAGGTGGAAATGGATTTGAACCTGTGTTGGTCTGGCCACAGAGCAAGCACCTTCTGTTTCCTAGTCCACACTCCCGGTGCAGGGGGCCGGGGATGCGCCCCAGCACTGGCACTCCCGTTAGGTCCCCTTGTGCTCTCTCGGTGGGCCAGGTGAGGGGCGCTGAGGGACCTTCTGTTGACATTGTGGCATGGTTATTTACACATTCTTTCACAGTTAGATCTCGAGGTTGCTTAAATTTTTTACTATCATAAACAAGGCTGTGTAAAGCATTCAAGATGGTAAGTCTTTTCTACACTCCTATTTCCTTATGAGACATATCTAAAAGCTGAATCACGAGGTCCCAGGGTATGAAAACTTCAGGCTTTAAGTAAAATACCTGTTGCCAAATTTTTCTCAAGAAGAGTTTCGGTGGCTTATACTTCCCTCACTCAGGGACTTTTTCCTGACAGCTGGAGGGCCTTTCTAAGTTAAGATCAGCTATTTTGATCCTTGGTTAATGCTGACAAAATACCCAATATGTGCATGTGTATGCTGGGGGAAGGGAGGGCTGCAAAATCATTTTCTATTAAAAAAGGAAGTCCTCAAAGCCATCCTTTCTGTCCTCCTAAATCCCTTTGTACATAGGCGATGCACAAAGGCTATAAGGGAATTTGTTAAAACATTAAATTTGTTAAAAACATTAAAAAAAAAACAGAAAGGAAAAAAAAAGTATCTTGCCAGGATGGAAAGGTTATGGGAGGCTTTCCTTTTCCCGCCAACCCATTTTTACTCGAAAAATGGAAGAGGAGGGGTATCTTATCCTTAACCAGAAGATGAACCCGACTCTCTTAGACAGTAAACGTATCAGTAGAGACACTGCCTGTCAATTAACTTTCAGGCTGGAAGAAATGGAAGTCCCTTTGATCCACTGGGGAACCCAAGTCCAAATCTGGCCCGTCCGTCCTCCGGCCCAGGCAGGTTGGTGAGTTTGCTCTAGCCGCATGCCCTTGTGCAGGTGCCTCCCAGCTGTCCCTCTAAGCCAGCCTCGGAAGCCACGCTGGGATTCACCGCAGAGGAGGGGAGCTCCCGGCTGCTGAGGGGGCGCTCCTTGGAGCCCTGGTGCTTGAGCTCTGGCTGACTGTGCAAACCGGATTGGGAACGAGCCAGTAGTGTCTTTGAAGGACAGACGGGCGATGACCGGGGAAGCCCTGTTACTCAAAGCCCTGAGAGAGGAGGTGGTGGCCTTTACCAGATTACCTTCCGATTCTAGAGCCAGACACGGAGCTCGAACTCAGGAGCCTTGAGATCATGGCCTGAGCCAAAGTAGCCCGCTTAACTGATTGAGCCACCCGGGCGCCCCTAAAATCAATTTTAAAGTAATACATGTTCAGTGGGGGAAAAAAGTTGGATAGGAAAACTAAACAAGTACCAAGAAAAATGTAAAAAATGTAGTCTCTTCCATCAGGAAATCACTAACATCTGTTATGGCCTGAATTGTCTCCCCTAAAATTCCTATGCTGAAGTCCTCACCCCCAGTACCTCAGAATGTAAGCTTATTGGACATAAAGCCTTTGAAGAGGGGACTGAGTTAAAATGAGGCCATCAGGGTAGGCCTAATCTGATCTCACTGGCATCCTTATGAGAAGAGAACACAACACAGAGAGAGTCCAGGGGCGTGTATGGAGGGATCACCGTGAGGGCATGATAAGAAGATGGCCGTCTGCAAGCCAAGGAGAGAAGTCTCAGAAGAGACCAGACCTGCTAACTCTCTCATCTTGGACATCCGGCCTCTGGTTCTCTGATCTTGAACAACCAGCCTCAGGAACTGTGAGAAACAAAGGTTTCTTGTTTAAGCCCCCCAGTGTGTGGTATTTTGTTATGGTGGCCTGAGCTAAGATGGCACCCCTCTCCTCTCTCACTCATGGTTTAATCACATGGGAGGCATTCTGTGCAGACGGCTTTCTACCATGTTTATTCACTTGCCTTTGCCCTGTGGGCACTTGCCTGCATCCCTGGCTCCCTGCTGAGCAGGAGGATAAGGTTCCATCTTTGTATCTGGGCGTTGGAGACATCCATGGATGGCCCTCGACCCAGTGAGTTTGCTAGACTCCTTCCCTCTCTTCTACTCTTGCCACCGGCCTCCCCTAAAGGTGCTTCCCCTGCCATCCTGACCTGCAGCTATGTCTCCAAGAAACCTACCAACAGTGCGTTTAGAAATCCACCTGTGTCCCCAGCACTTAGCATGGTCCCTCTACATACTCTGTTTTCAACCAGTTTTAGATGATAGTGACTTTTGAAAAAGTGAGGATTGAGGATTTGGGGCAGAGTTAAATTATTCATTAGCCTGTCTCCTGTTTCCATGGATATTAGAGAAAGGATACAAAATGATGACCAAGTTGGGTTTATCCCAGCCATGCAAGCCTGGCGAAGTGTTAGAAACAAAATCAACGTAACTCTATCAACAGAACGAAGGATTAAAATGATAAGATCATTTCAATAGATGGGAAAACCATTTCACAAAGTTTGACATCCTTTCATGGTGAAGACTGTCGGCAAATTAGGAGCAGTAGGGAATTTCCTCCAACAGTAAAAGACATTTTCAAAATTCCTATGGCCCGGATCTCACTTAGAGGTGAAAGCTTGAATTTCCTGAGCCCATTCACTCCTCCCTGGGAGTGAAGCTTTCCTGACCCCCTGACCATGTCATATGTCCATTATACACCACCCCCCTTCCCATTATACATTTTCCTCCAGAGCAGTGGTCACAATGGTGATTGAAACCATGTTTGTGCTCCTATTTGGTCCCTGTTCCTTTTCTCATCTGGGCCATGAGCTCATTGATGATGGCATTCTGCCACTTGGCACTGAGCTGTATCCACACCAGACTGAACGAGTGACTGAGTGACCGGTGGGCACGGGCCTGCTTGTAGAAAGCTCAAGGACTGGGGCAGAAGATGCAGCAAATGAGCACATTTGTATCCCTGTGAACTCTGCAAGAAAGCCCGCACTTGTGGTTCGCTTGGGGCCGCTCCCCAACGGAGAATGGAAGCTAGCGCTTGACTTCTGGCTCGAGGCTGTTGGGGGTCATCCAGACCTATCACTGCCCGCCCCCCAAAGCAGATGACGTTACTGGGGCCCGGATGTGAAGCATGTTACACCAAAAGAACCACAAGGCCTAGTTCAGAACGAATAGTTGTGATAACTGCAGAGGGCGTCTGTGTGCAGCAAGTTCAAGGTGGTGGGTCTTTCTAATGAACACCCCGGGTGGACGTCTGCAGTTTGGAAGAGCTGGCGGGATGCGGTGACTCCTAGGACCCTGGGGCAGAGCCCCTGCCGCCTAGGCTGCCTGCCCACCTGCCTTTACCCTGGTTGTCAGCAATCTGGCTCCTCTGTGCACAGTCACCAGCCCAGGACACAGGCCCTGGCCTAACCCCTTCTCCTGTCTGGAGGTGGACTTTCTCTTTCTTTCCAAGAATGAGGAGGCAGCTCCACACTGGTAAAGGGGAGCAGCACCAACTCCAGGATTTCTCCATCCGATGGTTGTTGGGGGCAGGGGCAGGGGCAGGGCTAGAAGCTGAAGCTGTACTGGCACAGACTGTTCGAGATTGAGAAGCCGGCCGCTGTCCCCCCTGAAGGATGAGCGGCCAGGGCAGGAGCTGGGAAGGGCCAGGAGAAGCCAGGGCTCCTTGGAGTGGCCCCTGGAGAAGTGTGTAAGGGAGAGGTGAGTATGGAAGAGGAGAGGTGAATAAGGAAGAGGAGAGGTGGACTCTGGATTAAAAGGTGAGACAGGCAGGCGCCCCAGCTGTCCAGGGCACGTCCTGGTAGGCTCGTGCCTCTGCTCACCAGCCTGGACATGTTTCTACTCTCTTCTTTTATTTATTTATTTATTTATTTATTTATTTATTTATTTACTTACTGTGGTGTGTGTGTGTGTGAGTGAGAGAGAGAGAGAGAGAGAGAGAGAGAGCAGGGGAGGGGCAGAGAGAGAGAGAGAGAGGGAAAGAGAGAATCCTAAGCAGGTTCTGCACTGTCAGCACAGAGCCTGATGCAGAGCTCGAACTCACAAACCACAACATCATGACCTGAGCTGAAGTCAGATGCTCAACCGACTGAGCCACACAGGTGCCCCATTTATTAATGAGGGAACCAGTAAGATGCTACAGCCAGTCCAAAGGAGAATTGAAAACACCACAAAGTCATTGGCAGGTGGGAATGCTGAAGGGAATTTACAAGTGGATGCAAACCTGACACTGGCCCCTGGACGGAGTCCATTTGTGTGTCTATGGACAAGAATGGTGTGCATTCCAATGGGTGTTCTACAACTTCCTGAGCTGTCAAATAGATCCCAGATAAGGAAGGGCAGGGAGGGCCAGGAAGAGTATTCTTTCTTGTCCATTTTAAATCTTTTGCAGATTTGGGGAGGGGTGAGAGCAGAAGAAAATATGGGCATCTACTTCACCGAAAGGAGAGAGCTAAGGCAGGAGGCAGGCTTAAGACAAATAATGACAAACCAGTGCACTGGACTCCCTGATATACGTGTGAAGAAGAAGTGGGCACTGGGAAGAGAGAAGGAAAGGGATAAATAGGAAGTAAGTAAGTTTGTAAATAAGAGTTTATAAAGGGAATAAATAAATAAAAAGATAAACAAGAGGGAAAGAGAAGAAAGAAAGAAAGAAAGAAAGAAAGAAAGAGAAAGAAAGAAGGAAGGAAAGAAAGAAAGAAAGAGAAAGAAGGAAGGAAAGAAAGAAAGAAAGAGAAAGAAGGAAGGAAAGAAAGAAAGAAAGAAAGAAAAAGAAAGAAGAAAGAGAGAAAGAAAGAAAAAGAAAGAAGGAAGGAAGGAAAGAAAGAGAGAGAAAGAAAGAAGGAAGGAAAGAAAGAGAGAGAAAGAAAGAAAGAAAGAAAGAAAGAAAAGGAAATAGACAAGCAAATAAATAAGAAGTAAGAGGAGGCCTAGAGGAGGTAAGAGAAACACCATTTTGCTCATTCACTCCTTGGCTCATTTTCTCGTTCATTCACTGAACAATGTACGGGGGCAGTGTGTCCACCTTGGAGTACAAGTTCAACCAGGTGCACTTGACCCTTACCACCCACATCTTAGGGGGAAGGACAACACTGTGTGGTTGATGGGGTAATGGCCCCAGAGTTGTCCATGTCCTACTCTCTGGAATCGGTGAATGTTACTATACATGGCAAAAAGGATTTTGCAGATGGGATTAAGTTCAGGATCTTGAGACGGAAAGATTATTCTGCATCATCTGAATAGGTCTGATGTACTCACAGGGGTCCTGATAAGAGGGAAGCAGGTGATCAGCGTAGGGGAAGGCAAGGTGATAACAGAAGCCAAGATTGGCTTGATGTGGCCACAAGCCCGGGAGTTGTGGCAGGCTCTCAAAGCTGCAGGAGACAAGGAACACATTCTCCTCTGGAGCCTCCTGAGGGAACCAGCCCTCTAGCACCTCCCCTGTAGCTCTGTAGGACCCAGACCTCTGACGTTTAGAACTGGAAGAGTATACATTTGTGTTGTTTTCTGCCATTAAGTCTGTGGTGATTTGTTATGGCAGCAATAGGACACAGACACACACTCTGAACAAGGGCACTGTAGCACGATTGCCATCCAGAGCCCTCTGATGGGGAAAATGGAGCTGCCACCTGGTGTCCTGGAGCAGAAGGATCCCTGAGGGTTTTGGAGGACTTGGCCAGCAGAGTATCAGGCTTATTTTGGGTAGGGTGGGAGGGATGATGGGGTCCCAAAGTGTACCAAGGAGGGAATAATCTTGCAGAGGCCTGGAAGCAATGTTCTCTGACATATCAGGGGCAGAGGGAGGCTAGAGGCAGGGACCACTAATGTGTGGTTGTGGTGGTTTGTGCAGGGCGTACAAGCCCAAACCCCATGACTGGGGTGAAAAGGCAAAGGGGAAGAATTTGCAAGAATTTTAGAAGGCCTTTGTAGGAAGGCGGGTGCTATATAAATTCAAGGTGGTGGTTTTAGACCAAGAGCTTAAAACCATTAACTAATCATTTGCAATAAGCATTAACTTGGGTGGGTGGCACCATGGAACTAGCTGGTGGCCTCCCCATGAAAGCAGCCCCAAACTCCCTTCTCTTGGTGTCCTTAGTAAAGGTGAACTTAGAGGCACCCACATTGCCTGACAGGGTCTGTTAATGACTGGGTAAAAAGAAAAGTCAAATTCACCACTGCCTTGATTCTGTGACTAGCCTAAAACTCTCTTGAAACATCTAGAAACCATTTTGTTCATCTATACATCTGACGGCCACACAGGCAGAAACCTTAGTAGCTGTGGACCAACTGCATACACCCTGTGAAATCGATGGTCATTGTGGACATCATGATTGGCCGAGTTGTGCTTCTTGGAGTATTAGTGGTCTGCCTGCCCATTTGCTACCTAGGGAGCATGTCTTTTGGCCAGCACATGGGGTACTTAGTTGTGATTGTTTATTTGCTCTTTAATGCTCAGATCTCCCATGATGAACGTTTGTGAGCCAAATTACTTGGCGGGAGACTTTGGTGTCATGGCCAAATGGGGAAAAGCAGAATCAGTGTCTTCTAACAACTCTCCTCCCATTGGCCCTCTCCTCTTTCTGCTTGCATAACATGTCCTTTCCACAGTCCTAGTGGCTGTCAAACACACCAGAACAGCCGGTCCCGTGGCTCAGATTCTCTCCCCTGGGCCTGATCCTGCATTGGCTCATGCTTCTTTCCTGGATGGTATGTGATGGACCCTTTCTCTTGATTCCCCATATTCTTCACCTAAATTTTCTGTTTCTTATTAATTTATCATTTGTAGTGTTGGTTCTGTTTGGGGGATGCTTGAAAGCTGCATCTGGTCTCACAATGAGTGAGGGATCCACACTGGAATCCTCATGGAAGTGAGTTTTGGATGATTTATAACCCATATAGTGGAAAAGTCCAGAACTGAGGGATGTAGGCCAATATGAAAGACCCGCAGCTTTCGGAGCCATCTGCCCGAGGGGTCATATCCCTGGGCGGCAAGAGGTCCCCACAGAAGTGCTTTGTAAAGTTTGCTCTAATCATTCTGACAAACATTTAATTTCAGTCTCTTATTTTTTTTAAGTTCACTTATTTATTTTGAGAGAGAGAGAGTGTGTGCACACATGTGTGTGCATGAGAGCAGGGGAGGGGCAGAAAGAAAGGGAGAGAGAGAATCCGAAGCAGGCTCTACACTGTCAGCACAGAGCCTGATGTGGGACTTGATCTCACAAACCGTGAGATCATGACCTGAGTTGAAATCAAGAGGTGAATGCTTAACTGATGAGACCATCCAGGCATCCCTAACTTCAGTCTCGCTTAGAGTCAGTACCAGGTCCTGAAAAATTTGGGAAGTGCCCACAAGCATCCTCTCCCTATGGCCTGCTCACACAAGGAGCTGAACTTGAATGCGTTTTGTGCACCTCCCACATTCTCAGCTTTCCATGTTGGGCCAAGTGTGTTGCTGATCATGCAGGGATCAGCCTTTATCTGGACATTGACACTCCTTACTCATGTGACAACTAAAGTTATTTTCTAAAATCAGTAAGCACCACATTCCTTCATTCTGCTTACTAGGCCATGCTCTTGTCCAGGGAATCATTGTTTTCCTCTCCTGGAATAGATTAGATTAGAATAGAGTAGGTCTTTCCATCTTCTATTTCCTCCTCCCCTGGGATGATGATAGGCATCAGGATGAGGGACTCTGCATTTTCACGGGCGTTTGTGTTCTGGTTGACACTGAGATGAGGTGGGTTCATGGTACCCCATGTTGAAACAGGTCTTGCTGAGGCTTGTTGGAAGTAGGTCGCCCCATATACCCTGGATTTGTTGGAGCCCCAATTTAGAAACAATTTCTTGGCAATGCTCTTGATCTCTTGATCATATGTGTTGTAATTAAGTAGGTACAAGAATTTCAGAGCCTTGGAGACCCAAGACCTTCCATAGAACGAGCATGCATATTGTCTCCTACATAAGGAATGCTATTGGGGGTCCAATGACTGGGGCTCATGATAACCAGATGACTTGAATCAAGAATGTGAGTCAGGAAGTGAAATTCAGGAGGGGTGGATTGACTGTGTTGGTCTGTGGCCTCAAACACAGGCCTTTCCTGTCTCTCTTCCTTTGACAGAAGGTCTGTCTGGCTATGGTTTCATAATGTTGGGTGCCCTGTCTATTGCCACATGAAGAGCCTGGGGGCTGGAAGCTATGGGCTGGAGAGGACTGTGGGGGGTCTCCAAGGCCCCGTCCACATACCCCACCTGCAGACCAGAGTGGTCAGGGCTTGGGTAGGTTGCAAATGATGGAAAACCCAAAAGGGAGAAGTTTGCAAGAATTGGGGTTTGCTCTTTCTGCCTGCGAGAAGTCTGAGCTGTTGGAAGTTCAGGGCTGTGTTGGAAGTTCAGGGATGCTGATGCTGAGGCTTTGATGGCTTCTTTGACCTTCTCCTTAGGGTCATCTAGAAGGTGGCTGATACGGGTGGTGTGGGTTGGAGGGAGCGGTGGGCTATGTGGCTGGCACACCCTCTCTACCTGGTCATTCTGTTATGCAGGCAACCGTTTTGCGAAGAGTTAAAGTGCACTCATGCCAACGGGCCAGACTGGATTCCCAGGTGGGAAAGGGAAGTCCCAAGGCATGTGGGAGTTTTGGTGGGACTCATACTTCTTATGCTCCCGTGAGCTCCTCAGTCGTCCTGCTCAACAAGGCCAATGTCATCCTTTCCAACACAGTCGCCACCTGGCACTCTGTTCAACACCTAGATGCACCTGAGCCCTTGGCCTTACAGAGCTCACCCTGACTGCAGACAACACAGTGTTGAGGTGAAGGTGGAAGCAGTGGTTATCTAGGGAGGCCCAGCATCCTGACCTTTGGGAATTGCCATGGGACAAGACGGCACGGCCCCCACCACTCGTTTTCGCTTACTGCTTTTATCTGTTTTGCCTTCAAAACTTTGCCTCTCCTTCTTCCCTCCCACCTCTGCCTTGACTGTTCAGTTCAAGCAGGCTGAGTCACCATGCATCGCCACACCCCTGCCCTTCCCTTTCCCTTTCCCTGGGTGATTAAGGAGAAGCCACCGCAATTTAACAAGACTCATGTCCCAGAGGCAGGCACCAATCTCAGGCCCTGGAGTCAATGGCAAGAAATGCACCTTGGTTTTTCTTTCACATAATTTAATTTCTCAGGCTCCCATTCTGCACAGGCAGAGGAAGCTTATTCTTGGTCAGTCAGCATCCTCTGTCTTTCCTGAGCATGTGCCCAGTGCTGAGGGCTGGGCCGGTTGCCTGGCCCTGACGCCAGAGTCTCTCCACTTGAATTCGTAAGATGCTCTCCTGCCAGTTCTTGGTCATGGGGCCCTGCTGGTCACTGCTGTTGTCTCTTGTTCTTGCTTGATCCCGACTCTGCTTCAAGCCTGCTCTCTCTGGGCCTGGGAAGTTCTCAGGAGATCCCACCCCTCCTAGGGGAGTCGTGTGAACGTCACATGACCCAACTTCACATGTTGGGTCTGGCTTGCCAATTCTGAACCGTTAAATAGGTATTTATTCTGCGTGCCTCTCCTGGGGAATTTGGGGTTTGCTCCACCCAGGGCTTTGCCTTGGGGTCTGAGATTATCTTTCTGCTTCTTGATCACCAAAAGGGCAGGGTGAGTATGCATGGCACACGCTTTGGGGCACAGGCCTTTCCCAGAATCCTCCCCTCTGCTCAGGTGACCACTGCACAGCTGAAGTCAGAGACTTACTTTGTAAGGTCACACATTCCTCCTGGACCCTTGTTTTATCCCGGGACCTGAGATTTAAACTCAAAGGGAAAGGGAAAGGCTTCCATTTCCTCTGCTAAGTCATATTTGGCAGAAACAGGGAACACGGAATGACCCCATTACATGACCTGGGAGAGGAGCCTTGGGAGCAGAAGAGCCCCATCGATACCTCAAGAAATTCCACCAAATCTGTGTGAGAGGAAGACAGAAAGGAGGGTGAAGAGAGGTTTTTCCCTTTTAATACAACACAGATTAAAGTTTGGGCTACTTTGGTCCTTTAGATGGCAGAGAATTTCAGAATATATGAGTAAAAATAAACTCACTTTTCAATGCTCTTGGGGTCCCTTTTTTGGATGATCAGAAATTAAGAAACTTAGTCACACTATTTTACTTAAAATATATTTGTTGAACTTGTAAAGTGATCTGCTAGGCTATCGAACTTTTTAGGTGCACCCAAAATAACACCCTATTTCTGAAACCACCGTATTTTACACTTTCACTTCCCACATGCACCAGCTCGGTGACAAGAAACCATCTGAACAATGTGCGGAATTGAGGTTCTCGGAAACACACCCGGGACCTGTTGTTCGCAGCGTGTCTGCTCAGCCGCTCCTTCTGTCCGACGTGTCCCCATCCTGTTCACCACCAGCGCCCCCCCCACCCTGCAAAATGCTGCCTCTTCTTCAGGGACCAGCTCTGGCGTAGTCTTCCGACATCACCTGGCTGCCCTCCTCCCTCCTGCCAGCAGGAGATGCGTTCTCTGCCTGTGTTCCGTCCTCCATTAGAGCATCTCTCACTGGATTAGAGACACGGGGTCACCCGAGTGCCCCCTTCCTCTGTGTTGTTGCCGTCTATGGTTTACACACCTCTTAGGTGTAGTGCCTAATGTTTTAGGTCCTCAGAATCTGAAAGTCTCCCCTAACCCTACCTGTTGAAAAAAGTGTTATCCCAGTGTGCGTGGGTAGATTCTTTAGGTCCTGGGCATCTGAACTTGCTCTGGGCTAACATCTGTTTTGATGGGATCACAACTGTGAGAAGAGAGGGGCGTGCAGCCATCAGTTTCCCTAAGGGTAAGCTACTTCTTTCTCAGGGCCAGCTCTTTATTTCTCAATCTCCAGGGCTAATGTCATGCCAGACACGTAGTGTCATGGGCTGAAAATGTATCCCCCCCAAAATCTTTAAGTTGACATCCTAAATCCACATCGGAATGTGACCTTGTTTAGAAATAAGGTAGTTGCCGACGTGATTAGGTAAGACGAGATCACACTGGAAGTAGTGTGGGTCCCGAATCCAGTACAGTCGGTCCTTCTGAAAAGGGGACACCTGGACACAGACATGAGAAGACGAAGGCGGAGATTGGGGAGACGCTTCCGCATCCAAGGAACCCCAAAGATGGCAAGCAGATCACCAGAAGCTGAGCTAGAAGCATGGAAAATAGATTTTCCCTCAGGGCTCTCAGAAAAAAATCAACCTTGCCGGTATCTTGATCTTGGACTAGTGGGCTCCAGAACTGTGAGACAATAAATTTCTGTTGTTTACCCCCAGTCTGTGGTACTTTGTTAAAATAGTCCCATAAAGGAATACACCTCGTATATCTTCTGAGTAAACAGTAATCAAGCAAATGAATGAACGAATGAATGAAACTTTCCAGTAGCAAAGACCCACTGAATAGCATCTCACACCAATTCACACACCAGTCCACACTTGTCCAATGACCTTAACGTTGGGAGAGCCATGTTCCTGGGCAACTGGTTGAATTATGTGATGTGAATATGAAATATCGGGTATCCCACAGGCTTACTGATAATTAATGAGATGACCTTAAGGGTGTGGGGTAGCAGTGTGAGAATCTGTGCTTCTAAGAGGGTCTCGGATTTTTTAAAAATGGAGGATGGAACAAATGAGAAACTTTTCAGTCTGTGACGTGTATTAATATGAAGTTATTTTTGAACGTTTTATTCTTTCAGGAAAATACTTGTTTTTTCAGGGCAGATTTATTAAGGAGCATACCCATCAGGGCCTGAGTTGTGTTACGAGATCTCCCCTGACTCCAGCAGGCTGGTTTTGATCTGAGCCTCCAGGCTGCTGTATCAGCACTTGGCAGGATGGGGTGGGGTGGGGTATTTACAGGGTTGAAGACCAAGGTGGGATCTCACACCTCAGTCCTCACTCATCGGTGCCATTTAGCTGTTGTTCGCACCCTCTGCCCCTTGTACCCAGATGTAAGGAGTCCTCGTTATTCGTTTTTATCTGTGCCTCTCATCCAGTTCACTGATGCCATCCAAGTGAATGTTTTATGTTAGAGCAGTGTTATGGGTTACATTTGAAAGGTGTTGTGGGTTAACCCCTGAAGATGCTGCCGTCCTAACCTCTCGTACCTATGACTGTGACCTTGTATGGAAATAAGGACTTTGCAGACAATTCAGTTACGATGAGGTATTAGGGTGAGTCCTAATCCGGTATGACTGGTGTCCTTACAAAAAGGGAGAATGTGGACACACACACTCACACGCCCACAGGGATTGCGTCATGTGAACATAAAGGAGGAGATCGAGACATGCATCTACAGCCAAGGAATGCCACAGATTGCCAGCAACCCCCCACGAGCGAGGAGAGAGGCATGGACACATTCCCCCTCACAGCCCTCAGAAGGACCCTAAAGACACCTTGATCCTGGGCATCCAGCCTCCAGAACTGGTTTCGTCTCCATGGTTGAAGCCAGCCATCTGTGGTACTTTGTTACAACGGCCCTAGTGCACTAATAGAGGAAGTGATCTGAACGTTTCTGGCCACGGACAGTGGCTCATTTGGAAGAAGGTTGCCAATTGGCCCTTTCCCATATCTGAGCATGTCGCATTTGAAGAAACAATTCTGGGCTGTTTGAGGATGCTTGCAAGTGCCTGTCTTAGTCACAGACTTTTTCAAGTCACGCCGTGAAGAATTTATTTACATATATATATTAATGTTTATTTATTTTTGAGAGAGAGAGAGGTAGAGTGAAAGGGGGACAGAGGATCCAAAGTAGGCTCCAGGCTGACAGCAGAGAGCTCGATGTGGGGCTCGAACTCACAAACCATAAGATCATTACCCGAGTCGAAGTCAGACACTCAACAGACTGAGCCACCCAGGTGTCCCTGAAGAATTTGTTTTTAATAGCAGTCTTTTCTTTCCTGGCTTTATTCCCTTCTCTTTTGTTTCCTTACTTGCCTCTCATTCTTCCTGGCACATAGACTGCCTACTATTAATGACGAGAAGTGCTTTGGTCTGGTCCTGCCGAGAGATGAAGGAGAAGCACAGGGTCAAAGCAGGTTGTTGCGGTCTCAGTGGCAAAATCCTTATGTTGAAGCCCAACCCGCCATGTGATGGTATTTGGAAATGGGGCCACTGGCAAGTAATTAGGTTTAGATGAGGTCATGTGGGTGGGGCCTCTTATAAGAAGAGGAGGAGACTAGAGCCCTCTCTCTTTCCTTTGTGAGAAAGCGGCCGTCTGCAAGCCAGGAAGAGGGCTCTCACCAGACACCGAACCTGCTGGCACCTTGATCTTGGACTTCCAGCCTCCAGAACTGTGAGAAATAAATGTCTGTTGTTTAAGCCACTTGGTCTGTAGTATTTTGTTACAGCAGCTGGAGCAGAGTAAGACAGAAGCTTTACTTTTTTGCTCCAAAGGGGCTGGCCCTCCCGGGATGGAGGAGAGAGTTGTGAATGCTGGGTTTTGAATCTGACCACTAATGACTGGCTGCTAAATCAGAGCAGGGACATACCAGCTGTGCCAAAAAAGAGACAGGGTGTTTTCCAGCCTCTGTTGAGTGGGTTTAGAAACTCAAACACATATGAATTCTCATAGCCCCACAGACTTAAGCTAGCTTCACCCCAATTGGAGAAAGCCAGTCCCCTGCCTGCCTTCCTCAAGCACTACCTCGTTCATGTGCCAGAGGGTTCTGGGACCTCAAGGATGTGTCATCGTTGGGACCCTGCAGGCAAGAAGCCCACCACCTCTTATGCAAGCATGCGTTAAGGGAAAGGGGGATGCAAAAGGTATCATTAGTGGCACAAGGGAGGGACCGTTCGTTTCTAGACACATGACATCTCTTCCAAAGATGTTGCTAGATGTTTCCTTCTCAGAGCCCATCCCCAGAACTTCAGTAAAGGTGGAGACTATGGAGACTCTAAAAAAAACTTGACATGTAGGGGCGCCTGCGTGGCTCAGTCAGTTGAGTGTCTGACTCGTGGTTTCGGCTCAGGTCATGATCTCACGGTTCATGAGTTCAAGCCCTGTGTTGGGCTCTGAGCTGACAGTCTGGAGCCTGCTTGATATTCTTTCTCTCTTTTCCCCTCTCTCTCCCCCTCCCCTGCTCATGCTCTCTCTCTCTCTCTCTCTCTCTCAAAATAAATATCTAAATTAAAAAAAAAAAACCATTGACATGGATAAACTTTCCACAGAATTCTATGAAGTAGGTAAGTTTGCATCATTCCCCACCCCCCATCCCTGCCAGCTTACAGCCTGAATATTTTGCTTTTGCAAATAAGTTTGATTCTGTTCAAAACCTGTCTATTCAGTACCTACTCTTTGTAAGCAGTGGGTTAGATCCCAGGGAAGATAATCACACGTGGGACATGGTACATGCCCTCAAGGGGACAGTCTTGTGACGGGGAGAGGCCATGCACAGAAAAATTACATACAGTGTGAGGCTGAGTGTCCAACACAAGTTACAGAGGATGGAGCAGGGGGAGGCCAGGTGCCCAGAGCACTGCCTTGGATGACACCTCGGGCGTGGCCTAGAGGATCGAGGACAGTCTCATCCAGTGAGGGCGGGGGGCTCCTCTGCATCTTGACAGGTGGGGAGATTTTAGAGAGAACTGGGAGGCCTTCTGGTTGTGCAAGAGGAGTCTGGAGGCAGCTGTGTGTTTGGGTTCGCTGGGGTGCTGGGAGCAGAAATCTCACGATGGGGTGTAAGACTTGAGATGTACACAGACAGAGATGGTTTCTGCCTTGGGAACAGATAGGATTCAATTTTGTCTTCCGGGTCCCGGCCGTGAGTAGCCTACAAGGTGTTTGGGGCCTAGAGGTGACATATCCCAAAACCAAGTTGTAGGGAGGTCAGTCGGGTGGCAGAGTATGAGAGCCAGGAGACGGGAAGGGGAAAGAAGAAACGCACGAAACATGCCTCAGGACTCAGGGGCCGGCTGGACGCACAGACCTGGAGTGAAGGGCAAGGGGGTAAGCTCCCTGAGCCTCTGCATCCTTGACCAAATTCGACATGGATGGCATTAAAGCATACCGAGCTTGTCCCCTCTCGGTGCTTGTTCCCTTTCCATAAATATTCGTATTTAAAAACCCATTTCTTGGGGGCACCTGGGTGGCTCAGTCGGTTAAGCCTCTGACTCTTGATTTCAGCTCAGGTCATGATCTCACGGTTTGTGAGATCAAGCCCCGTTTTGGGCTCTGTGCTGACACAGTGGAGCCTGCTTGGGATTCTCTCTCTCCCTCTCTCTCTGCCCCTTCCCCGCTTGCGTCTCTCTCTCTCTCTCTCTCAAAATAAATAAATAAACTTTAAGAACAAAACAAAGCAAAAACAAAACAAAACAAAAAACCCATCTCTTGCTTTCATAATGAATAGGGGCTGAATTCCACACCCAGAGGGGACTGTCTCGTTTATACTCGCTTCATGGTAAATGGCACTGAGGACATTTTTAAAGACACAGAAACTTCCTTTTCCATTTTAATCAGTAAAAACTTTTACTTTGGCAAATGGAGGAACGATTGAATGCTATTTTCTCAAACCTCCCTGACAATGCAGAGATGCCCACTGGGGAGCCTGGGAATCTATTTGGCAGAGGGAGCATCTCCTTTTATTCCCGTACGGGGAGAGACATAAATTTGGGGAGTGCTTGCAACCTTCCCTAGGTTTCTGTGGCCCACGTTAACAATCTTCTCAAGTGCATTTCAAATTCTCTTTCCAATGAGCTGCAAAAGTACTTAAACCATTTATTTGCTCTGGTCCTGAAATCAGAGATACTTAGTAAACCCCCAAAGTGCCTGAACCATGAGGAGCCGAAGGTAAAATGACATGTTTAAAAGTTGCCGTAAATGCTGGCAACTGGACGTGATGATAAATCTGAGCCGTTTCACGTGGTCAGTTGGGTCAGTAATAAAAGACGTGAACTTAAAATATATTTCTTCTTGCCTTTCATGGCTATAAAGATCAATAAATTTTGTAAAATTTAAAGATAAAGCGTGAGACGTTTTGGAGTTTATGTGAACGGCTTGCATCGTGACAGTAACCATGTCGTGGCCCTTGGAACAGGGTAATTTACAGCTGATGGTTTCTTGGCAAAATATATATGCATTTTGGAGGTAATATTTAAAAATCACCGAGCGCGTGGTTTCTGATAAAATGCATAACTCGGGTGCTTGGAGTTGTTTTATAGGAAAAATATGAATGCGCATCGTGCAGCTAGAGTCCGGGCACGTCGCCCCTCCCTTGGGAATTACAAGGATGGAAACCTGGCTCCCGACAGGGAGTGATAAAGTGTGCCTGTGGAAAATGAGTCCTGGATTTGAGCTCAGTGCCAGAGTGCTCCGAAATTCAGGGCTCTCCCAGGACTGTCTGCATTGTTCCTGTCTCCGCTGGGACCCCTTGAAGCTGCAGGGGCAGGCAGGGCAGGGGAGGGAAAAGATCCCTTCTCTTTGGGAGGGAAGACTCCCTGCCTGAAAGGGAGACCTTGGGGCATGTGCTGTCACCATGTCAGTGGGTGCACTGGGCCCCCAACCTCCACCCAGACTCAAAGCCTTGCTCTCTGACACTTGCTTTGAGAAGACCAGGGAGAGTGATGGAGATTGGCCTTCACACCCAAATTCTGCTTCACGTGGAGGCCCGTGGGTTCTCTTTGTGTAGGGCCGTGTGCCTGTTGGAGGGCTAATGCACGCTCATGCTAGTTGCCACAGCACTCTGCCCCTGTTTAGAACAACGTCTTTCCGGGTAGAGGGTCTGGGTGAGCCTGGAAACTGTGAGCTCTCCAATTAGCTATTCAGTGTTAACTGGTATTTCATCGTAATGGTGAAGATGGGTCGAGGGAGTGTTGAGAGTTGAAAACAAGGTGACTGACCTAGTTACATGGGCTGGGGGTGACAGTCGGGGAGAGCCTTTTTGAGATAATGGTACGCGATGTCTGAAGGATGCTGTGGGAGGTATAGGGAGGAGAAGGAGTCTCAGGCAGAACAACAGTGCCTGCGGTGGCCCTGGGGGAGGAAGGGGTTTGGCGTGTAGGACCAACGGAGGTGGGTGGGACACAGTGTGGGAGGTTAGAGGGGTGTAGTACAAGGCTGCGGGGAAAGGCAGGGGCCAGGCCCGAGAACGTTGGGTATCCAACAAAGGATTTCAGCAGGAGAGTGGTGTGAACAGATTTGCGTCATAAGAACATTGCTCTGGGTTCTGCATGGAGAAGAGATCGGGGGTGGGAGACCCGTCAAAGCCATAGCAGTAGACCCAACAGGAGGTCAGGGAGCCTGGACTCAGAAGGTGGCCATAGAGTCAGAGAGGATCATAAGAACATTGCTCTGGCTTCTGCATGGAGAAGAGATCGGGGGTGGGAGGGTCTAGTGACAGAAGCAGTGAGACCCGTCAAGTCTATAGCAGTAGACCCAACAGGAGGTCAAGGAGCCTGGACTCAGAAGGTGGCCATAGAGTCAGAGAGGAGGGGACATATTCAAGGTGTCTTTGGTGATAGCATTGACAGACGTGGTTAGTTCTTTTTTTTTTTAATGTTTATTTGTTTTTGAGAGAAAGAGAGAGACAGAGAGAGAGCACAAGCAGGGGAGGGGCAGAGAGAGAAGGAGACAGGGGATCTGACAGCAGAGAGCCCGATGCAGGGCTTGAACCCACCAACTGGGAGATCATGACCTGAGCCAAAGCCAGATGCTCAACTGACTGAGCCACCCAGGTGCCCCAGATGTGGTTAGTTCTTGATCTGACATCGTCTCTATTCATCGCTTTCTTGCACCTTCCTTGCCAATGACAATCACTCTAACCTGTGCGGCTTCTGGTTGTAGGAAGGGAAATGGTCACACATCCCCAAAGGTGTGTGCCCTTTCACTGCCTCACACCCACCTGCACAATCTCCCACAACATACACTTGTGAGCCAAGTTGCCGACGAAGGTTTATTCCCTCTTGGATTCCAGTATTTGTCAGGATAGACTGAGTTTTGCTGCAGTAACAGATTTTCCCATAATCTCAATAGCTTAAGAGAACAAAGGTTGGTGGTTGTGAATGTGTCAAACCAGTGCGGTGCTCTGCTCCACACTGTCACTCAGGGACCAAGGCTGGTGAGAGCACCTCTGCACTGAGAAGAGACACTCATGAGCCTCTTCCTTGTGTGTCCCTGCCACTCAAGGTTCTTCCAGAACTAACAGCCATGACCCCTGTTTTACTACAAGGAGGCTGGGAGGGGCACCTGGGTGGCTCAGTCGCTTAAGCGTCTGACTCTTGACTTCGGCCGAAGTCGTGGTCTCCCAGTTCATGAGTTTGAGCCCCATGTTGGGCTCTGTGCTGACAGCTCAGAGCCTGGAGCCTGTTTTGGATCCTATGCCTCCCTCTCTCTCTGCTCCTCCCCTGCTCATGCTCTGTCTCTCTTTGTCTCTCAAAAATAAATGAACATTGAAAAAAATTTAAAAAGAAAAGGAAGCTTTTCTTTTCAAAAGAAAATTTTTCTTTAAAAATTTAAAAAGAAAAGGACAATGTAGGGGAGCTCCTGCAATGCTGGATAATGAAATGAGACATTTGGTGGGTATTTCTGTTTCTGCCACAAGCCCAGATTCAAGACACAGGAGACCCAATTAGGGGAAATCCAGAGAGAAAAGGATTCATAACTTTGCACACAGTGCAGGAGAGGTGGTTCTATTGCGGAGGGGCTAGTGTCCCAGAGCTTGGAAAAAAATGCATAGAAGAAGAAGAAGAAATAAGAATTTCCCTTTTTCTTCTGTCACCTCACAATATTTAGTAATAGCTTAGTTTGTTTACGACAGTACATAATGCCCCCCCCCCCACCCTGCCAAAGCCGTGTCTGATGGGGCCACCACAGGCCCTGTGGCCTGGGGTCTCGCCTGGATCCCCATCTACCCTTCCCCAGGCGTGGCACAGCGTGGCTCCAGATGGCCCCCGGGGATTCCTGACTGTGGTCCCCGCCTCCAGGCTGTGCTGGATAACCAACGTTGTGGAGAAGACAGTGTGCCTCCTGAGGCTTGGTCGTACAAGACTTTACCCCTTCTGCCATGCTATGTGGATGGCACAGATAGTCTGCTCTGGGGAAAGCTGGCCGCGGTCTTGTGAGGACACTCCGGCAGCCCCTTCTGGAGAGGGCCACGCGTCAAGGACCGAGGCCTCGTGCCAACGGCCAGCATCCGCGTGCCAGTGCTGTGTGGGCACCTCTCCTCATTGGAAGTGGACCCTCCTGTGCCATCGGGGCTTTCGGATGACCGCGGCCCTTGCTGACATCTGCCCGCAATCTCAAGAGACACCCCGAGCCCGACGTCCAGCTAAGCCACTCCCGAATTCCTGACCCCCCCTAAATTTTATGAGACAACCAAATGTTTGTTGTTGTTAAACCTCTGAGTTTTGGATTAAATTACTATGTGGCAATGGAAAACTAATACACCCCAAATTCATCAGACTGCTCCTTCTGCCCCTGCGGGCTTCCACCATAGGACATTTCCAGACTCTCCTGCGGACTTGGCTGCCCCAGCCTTTGTGTCCCCACAGCCTGCGGCTTTTCACTTGGCTTCACTTTATTTCTATTCAAAAAATTTTTTTTCTTAACGTTTATTTATTTTTGAGAGACAGAGAGTAACAGAGAATGAGCAGGGGAGGGGTAGAGACGGAGGGAGACACAGAAGCCAGAGCAGGCTCCAGGCTCTGAGCTGCCAGCACAGAGCCCGACGCGGGGCTTGAACCCACGAACCACCTGATCATAATCTGAGCAGAAGTCGGACGCTTAGCTGACTGAGCCACCCAGCCGCCCCTACCAGACTTCACTTTATTTCTAAATTGCATTGAAGTGGTTTCTTTCCTTGTCAGCCTTTTTCATGTGAGGACAGCAATTTGGTCTGGCTTACTCTTAAAAAAATTTTTTTTTAACGTTTATTTATTTTTGAGACAGAGAGAGACAGAGCATGGACGGGGGAGGGTCAGAGAGAGGGAGACACAGAACCTGAAACAGGCTCCAGGCTCTGAGCTGTCAGCACAGAGCCTGACTCGGGACTCAAACTCACGGACCGCGAGATCATGACCTGAGCCGAAGTCGGCCGCTTAACCGACTGAGCCACCCAGGCGCCCCTGGTCTGGCTCACTCTTAAAACCTCCTACTTGGTGGCATAATTTGATAATAGCAGCAAACACTCATATAGCTCTCAGTTCATACTGCATGGTTCTAAGAACTTTACGCATATTAACACGGTAAATCATCCCATAACCCCTGACCGAGGTACTGTTATTAGCCTCAGTTTTAAATCTGAGGAAACTGAGGCACAGAGAAGTTAAGTAACACACCTAAGGCTGCACAGCAAGTAAGTAGCAGAATCAGAATTATGAAACCCAGCAGTCAGGCTCCAGAACCCCTGGTCTTGCCTTGTTCTGCTGTCTAATTTGGATAGTGTTTCTTGGGAAGGGAATGAAACACTCTCAGGCGGACCAGGTACTCAAGGGACTAGGAAAAAAGATTTCTTAGAAAAAAGGAAGTAGTGAGAGTAGTAAGTCAGGGGATGACGGGAAAGGACTTGCTGGCCGGGTTAGAATCTCAGAGACATAAAGAGACTTCTCTTGCCTGGCAGAATAATTTTCCAGTTTCTAGATTAGAAGCTTGATTGCATTTGGGATTAAATCTATAGGAAACGCAGACAAGGGGTAGATCATGTGGTCTGTGAAGTTAGGGAAGTCTGAAATAAAAGAGAAATAGCCCAAAGGGCATCTTTAGTATTTCTGTTTGTTTCCATGTCTATCTGGCCGTGAACGCCTTTGGGTGGGTCATCCGAGGTCACTGCTTCCTCCAGGGCCCTTTCGAACTTGGTGCATCTGGGTAAGTGTGGGGAACAGACACAGAGGACCAGGTGTTGCTGTGGGTTTGCTGCTTCCCCGTGGGCACCTGGAGCGTGAGGCAGGAGGTGAAGCGCCAACCACCAGAGCAGGGGGTGAAGTTCAGGACCACAGAGCCGAAGCCGGCAGAGGAATTCCCCAGGAGGATAGACAACGCACGTCGGAAAAACAACCAAGGGCAAAAGAAGGTCCAACACAGCCTACTGTTTGCAGAGCATGAGTTCTTCCCGGGCTTCGTCCAGAGGATGAAAAGTCCAGGCTGTTAAAGTAGAGAATGTGTCTGCGATGCTTAAGAGGAGACGTAATTGTCATCACAGCCTGTTAGGCGTGCGCTAGGGTAGGAGATGGTTTTCAGGGCAGGACTGCGTGCGGGGAGGGGTCTGATCCTGCAGACCTCACCTGCTCCGGGGACCCCTGGTCCCCGGCAACATCCGCGGGTGTATCTGCAGCGAATCTGTTACCCATGCTCGGACCCCCTGCACCAAGGTCTCACTTTCTCAGCCACTGATAACAGTAAGGGTCGGCTTTGCAAAGACCCGGACGTCTGGATGGTAGAGTGAGGGAGGGTGGTCATCTGTCTCACCGGCAGCAATGGGCAGAGGGAAGAAAAGGGCCCGTTCCTGGTGTGGGATACACAGAGACAGAAAATTGTAGGAGCGCATCGTGGCCCTCCCTGTTTTGCTCCCCTTAGAACAGCTTGTCCTGCACAGCTTGGAAGGAAGAGCGGCCCAAAGAAGAGCCTCCCTTGTGCCTTCCTCAAGGATGCTGTTCATGACTCATCCACCGTGGGTGGGAGGGATGCTGAGGGAGGATGAGG
The DNA here is from genome assembly GCF_018350215.1 of Panthera leo. Lineage (NCBI taxonomy): Eukaryota > Metazoa > Chordata > Mammalia > Carnivora > Felidae > Panthera > Panthera leo. The sequence continues at coordinate 103,118,118 of NC_056681.1, forward strand.
GGGGGATGCCGCCACGGGTCAGCGCTCGTACGAGCCGCTTCTCCCAGACCATGCTTTCTTTGTGGCCAATGGACAGTCGAACCACGAGGCTTCCTGGGCCACTTTCTTCACGGTGGCTGCTGGGGCACCCGGAGCTTGTGGTGTCCACAGTGCGCATGGGCCACCTGCGTGACTTTGTCTTACTTTTCTTATCATTTCTTCCCTGATTGCTTATCCTGTTGTATTTTCTGTATTTTGATAAGCTGGCTTAAATTCACTTTGGAACAAGGTGGGGTATCGACTAAGAAATAGATCAGTGTTTGTAGCTTAGACAGTGGTGACGATGCAGTCCATCCTGGGAATGGGGATTCCATGGTTAGGGATGCTTGTCTAGTCCTAAGGGAATGAGTCAATCCCTTCTCTCCTTGGCTGGAAGTGTATCGTTTTTGGTGGATTCTTTGATTTGGAGGATACTTATTATATGCCAGGCGCTGTGGTATGTCTGGAGCAGGTGATTTTTACAGAGGGCTATATTCTGGTGGCAGGACACAGGCAAAGAATCTGTAAGGGGGCAGTGACAGTAGTTATAAACGAGGCCTTCCTTCCTTGAAGGAAGTAAACAATTGGCAGAGAATGAGAATGGGGTGTCTGAGCCATATTATGCTGCCATAACAAAATACCACAGACCAGGTGACTTCAACAGTAGACATTTATTTTTCATATTTCTGGAGGCTGGAAGTCCAAGGTCAAGGTGCAGGCAAGGTAGGTCACATTTTGAGGACTCTTCTCATGGCTTGAGGGAGACTAGCTTTTGGCCGTGAACTCACAGGGCCTCCAGTGTGTTTGCACACGGTGGTGATGGGGCACGAGTGAACTCTCATGAGTCTTCTTATTAGTGTCCTTACGCTAATCTTCTTGTATCAGGGTTCTATCCTTATGACCTCATTTAGCCTTAAAAGCCTTCCTAAGGGCCCCGTCTCCACATACAGTTAGTTGCCTTGTAGTTGGGGCTTCAACCTACAGATTTTGGGAGACACAAATATTCAGTACATAAGAGGGATGGGCTGGATCTACATTCTATGGGATATGAGGGAAGCCCCCTGTGAAGAGGGCAACACATAAGTTGAAAGGGAAAGGAGGAGAATGAGTGGGCTGTGGGAGAGGTGGGTGGGGAAGAGTGGGAGGGTGCAGAGGGAGGGCACAGCCAGAGCAAAGGTCCTGAGGCACCACTGAAGCGTAGTGTGACCGGAGCTGCTCAGCAGGTAAAGATAACACAAGTTGGGTAGAGAGGTGGGCAGGGCAAGATGGTGCAAAGTCTTGTAAAGCAGCCAAAGTAAGGAGTTCAGGTTCAATACTGAAACCACTGGGATGTCATGGAAGGATTTTAAGTGGAACAATGTCGTGACCTGGGTCGGACTCCAGAAGCTGTGTGGGAGGGTGATGGATTGGAGGGTTTGGGAGTGGAGGTGGGGGGCCGAGCGAGGAGACTGCTGTATCAGTTTGGGTCACTTGCCTAAAGTGAAACTCTTCCCGGGTGGGAACGAGTGCCTTCATGATAACACCTGGCACCTATCCCTGCTGACCTGCCATCGTCCTAAACATTTCACACATACGATCTCATCCTAGAAAAGACCCCGTGAGGCAGGTGTGTCTCCCGAGAAATGGAGGCACACATGGGTTAAGGAACCTGGGTTCTCCCATAGAGCGGGTATAGGGTGAGAAATTTGGAGGGCCTGGCCTGAGCCAGCACTGCCACTTGGCTTCTGGCTCCTGGGCAGGAGGCGACAGGAGGCAACTACAGGGAAGATGCAGCGTGGGAAGAGGGACAGTGGGAGAAAGATGCGTGTGGAAGGAAGGACAGCGTTGTGTGTTGAAGGCATCCGCCCTCCAGGATGGCGAGGGAAGAGGGCCTAGCACTGGACCTGGTTACCTTGGGAAGGACATGTTCTCTTGTCCCTAGGGAGAGACACAGGGGTTCCGAATGCAGTGTTTGCAGGTGTGGGCCACAGGGACTCGTGGTGAGATGTGCTGCTGTCCGCTTCCTGCTGGATGCTTCAGCGGTCGGCACCCCTTCGGTTTTACAGGGTGGAAAGGATGTGGTCCAAGAGTCCAGACGTTGGAGCGAGACTGGCTGTGGAGCCTGGGGAAGAGCATGTGACCGCTCTAAAGCCTTTGTTCTATTTCCTTGGCTTCTTAACAAACAGGCCTGGCGTCCCCAGACTAAGGAGGTGAGAGGGTGGCTGTGAGAAAGTAAGGAAATTTGTAAAAAAAAAAAAAAAAAATTCTTATGAGCGTCAATATCTTTTGAGCCAACACTTGAGGGACCTAATTTCCTTAATACAGTAATAACAAACATTTCCCTTCTGTTCATGACTTCATGTAAATATTTCTGTCATGTGTAAGCCACTGAATTGACAGTAAAAAAAAAAAAAAACGTTTAGGTACCCACTTTAATTTTAATAACTGACTTCGGGAGAAAGACAATATGTCACTGTGGGGTCCCTGTGTTTGGGATGGACTAGCTAAACCCTCACCTGGGTGTTTCTGATGCTGCTCTAGGCACCGAGCCGCGATTTAAAATTCTTGCAATGGCTTTAAAATTCCTAGTTTTATCAACCTAGGTGAAATAATAAACTGTTTTTAGTTGCTACGGTGGAATTTATTTTAACCAGCAATAGTAGGATCGGTTCTGGAGTCAAGACTGCCCTTACATTTTACTCCCAACCCCACCAACGTGCCTCGGGGAGGGCTTGCTTCTGTCTTGCAGCTTCTGGTGAACTGTAGGCAAAATGCGTGTGATGGCTTTTCTCTCAGATGAGTCTTGAGGAATTATAAAAAAAAATAACACATGTAGAAGCACTTGGATCAATAAATAGCTCTCCTTACCTTCTGTGTTTGTCCCCATCTAATAGCATTACCTAGGTCCAGAGTCTGCCTGGCTCAGGAAAAGGGGAGACCCAACCTTTCCAAGTGGGACAGATTCCCTAGCTGTGTTTTGTATGCTGGATCTCCTCCATATCCTTTAGCCATGGTCTGTGTGGGTACTGAAAAGGGGAGATGAATTAATGCACAAGGGAAATGGAAAAGGACTAGTGTTTGGCAGGTACCAGGGCAGGGATGGAATCCTGTGATGCTGGCCAGGCATCAGCTTGAAGACTATACTTCCCAGCTACCTTTGCAGCTGGATGTGACCAGAGAGGAAGTGTTGTGTGGGAATTCTGAGGCGGTCCCTTAGGGGAGGCAAGTGAGCTGGGCACTACGATTTCTGTTTTGTCCCTCCTCTCTCCCCCTTTCTGGGATGTGGATAGGATGGCTGGAACCACAGGTGACTCTGGATAAGGAGGTCACGCGGTGCAGACGGTAGAACAGAAAGACAGATGAATCTCATATGTGTTCTCTAGATGAATCCAGGTTCCTTAAGGCATCTGTGCCTCTGCGTCTTTGGATGCAGAATGAGTATTGATATCACACCCATTTCCCAGGGGCTTCTCCGAGAGGAGAGAATATGTATCAACTGTTTAGGATAAGGCAGCCCACAATGGTAGGTTAAGGCTCGGGTTCCCAGCTGGCAAGAGTGTTTGTTTGGGCCGATTAGCCCCTGATGACCTTGTGAAGCTCCCAGATTAGCCCTGGATTGCCCACTTTCTGTCTTCGATGTGAGAGAATAAACCCTCATCTCTTCAAGTTGCTTTTTGTTTGTTTGTTTGTTTAAATCTCTCTTAACTGTAGGCTGAGTTTAATTTCTAACAAACATACCCGCCAAACGATTATGTAAGAGGTGAGAACAGGAGCAAAGCAGATCGGTTTACACCTCCCTTCCTCTCCAAGTTTTACCCAGTCCCAGGAGGTGGTGTATTTCTTCTCCGCTTCTCAGCTACCTAGAGATTGCCGGCCAAAATCAGAACTGCTAGCCGATACAGGGTCTTTGCACAAATTAGAAAAAGGCACCCCTTTCCTAAGACAGTTCCTTGTCACCTGCCGGAAAAATGTCTTCATGCAAATTGACCATGTCTGGGATGGGAGAGGAATGTGCCCTTCAGGAACATGATGTTCCTGCACCAGTGCCTGTGGCCTCCTGAGCCAGTGATGGCTGCCACACTGGGGTCGATGCTCCGGCCAGTCCTAGGCCTTGACCTTCTTTTCTGGGCCTTCCACCTGTACCTGGCCCAGGCCTTAGAACAGCCAGCTAGGGGGCTGGGAGCAGAAAGTAGCCAAAACGATGTGAGATGGGACAGAGGACAGGTTATAGCAAGTTCCTGGTGAGTAATTACTTTTTACATGAGTGGCTAATGTCTGTCCCAATCATTTGGACTAGTAAATGGGCAAAAGCTGTGATTGTGGTTCATATTCTGGCCCCCATTTCAAGCTTCTTGGCAGACTCAGGCCAAATATGCAGGGCTGCCTCCTTCAAACTCCCCAGAGATCTCTGGGGCTCCTGAGCTCCCCACTTGCCCCTGTGGCTTTTATTGTGAACAAGACAGACAGGGTCAGAGACAGCTCTGTGAGATCTTGCTTACATAAGTACAGTCTCTGGAAAGGAAAGAAAACCCAGGACTTGATTTCATGCCTTTTAGATGATCCTCAGTCCATGTTTCCAGGGCTGACTTCAGGATAATCCTTCTTTTCCTCTTTAGCAATTTCCCCACACCCCTGCCTGCCCACCCACGGTGGATTAAAGGAATGCAAGAGAACATTGTAAGCTCCAGACAGGAAGGTGCCAGAGCTCTGAGATTATTGCTCTTGACTCTATAGGGTGGCCAACACCAGTCTGAAGAAATATGGTCTGACATAGAAGTGCTCATGGGACTTCAGAAATTACCAGATTTGCTGTAAGAAAGTTAGTTGCCCTAAAAAAAAAAAAAAAGATTCTTAGTATGCCATAGTTTAAGTTTCTTTTGTGTGTGTGTGTGTGTGTGTGTGTGTGTGTTATTGAGAGAAAATTTTTTTCCTCTTTTTAAAATATAATTTATTCTCAAATTGGCTTCCATATAACACCCAGTGCTCATCCCAACAAGTGTCCTCCTCAATGCCCATCACCCACTTTCCCCTCTCCCCCGCCCTCCATAAACCCTCAGTTTGTTCTCTGTATTGAAGAGTCTCTTATGGTTTGCCTCCCTCCCTCTCTGTTTGCAACTTTTTCCCCCTTCCCCTCCCCCATGGTCTTCTGTTAAGCATCTCAAGATCCACATATGAGTGAAAACATATGGTATCTGTCTTTCTCTGACTGACTTATTTCACTTAGCATAGTACCCTCCAGTTCCATCCATGTTGCTCCAAATGGCAGCATTTCATTCTTTGAGAGAAAAAAAGATGTAAGTAGCTTTAACTTGTTCTGCAAAGAACATGAAAGCTAAATCTTCTTTACACAAAGGAAATAATATTATAGACCAAGGGAATTAGAACACATTTACAAACGTCCCCAAATGTATCCAATAAAATAAATGCTGTTTTTTTCAGAGAAGCCCCTTGGGCGATGTGGACATATTCTAACCAAGCTCTGAAGGGACCTGACCCAGACTTGATCTGGAACTATTTTCCTAAATTCCCTCAGAACCTCAGGATGGGCCACAAGGGCACCAGCTGGCTGGGAGCAGACATGCTTCTTATTCCTGGCCCCTCTTTGGTTTACTGTTTGACTTTAAACAACTTTAGACTGTTTCTAGAAAGCCAATCTACCTTCAGAGGACAATTTGCCACCATTTAGGATATTGATGAGAAAGGCCACAGTTTTGAGGCATTTTCCCAAATGTAATTTAAAAAAAAAAATTAATGTTTATTTATTTATTTTGAGAGAGAGAGAGGGAGGGAAAGGGAGAGAGAGAGAATGAGCAGGGAAGGAGCAGAGAGAGAGAGAGAGAGAGAGGGAGAGAGAATCCCAAGCAGGCTCCACACTGTCATCATAGAGCCCGACTCGGGGCTCGATCTCACAAACCACGAGATCATGACCTGAGCCGAAATCAAGAGTCAGACACTTAACCGACCGAGCCACTTAGGCACATGTTGCAAAACATGTTTTGAGCAATGGAAACGACATTGTGAGTGAGTGTGTGACCTCCCACAGGGAGGGCATTGATGGGGGGGCGGGGTGGCACTTGCTGAAAATCTAATTCAGATGTATTTCCAAAAAGCAGCTTTGAGGAGTGCATCTGACCTGCCTCCAGTCGAGGTCTACACTTCCTGTGCCGAGTGGGAAGAACAGAATTGATGCTCCTTAGCCATAGGAGTTCGATTGCGAAAGAGGGAGCTCTCAGCCCCGTATGTATGTTCTAGATGGAACTTGAGTGGTGGTGGAACAGGACAAAAGCCAAACTTTTGTCAATACTAAAAGTGCTCTGAGTCAAGTGCTTCTAAATATTTCTTATCGGTAGAGGGAAAGCTAATCACATATTGAAAACATCATGTTTCATTAAAAGGCACATGTACAAAAATAGAAGGCGGGCAGGGGAAGGAAACATTTTAACCCAAGACTTTCTGGGTTTGATTCGATCAAAGTGTTGGAGTCGCTGGGGGCATTTTCGGCAGTTTGTGCTGCGGTGTCTCAGCCTGTACTAGGTCCGTGGACTTAGGGTTCTGTATTTGCAAGAACAAGCTAAGTCAAGAGATCAGCAGTCAGGCCGCTGTGAGAGCGTCTTGGAGACCTGTCAGTATGCCTGCTTAGCTCCCTGGGCAGGGCTCAGAGGAATACCTCCCGAGGGAATGAGCAGGTGATGGACGCCTTTGAAGACAGGCAAAAAACCTTTCCGATGCTTTGTGACAGGCTAGAGTCACAGGGCACAGCCTGTGTGGTTTCAGGGCTCCTGCACCCAGAGGCGCTCACGCCTGGTTCAATGCTCTGCTTTTGCTGTCTTGCAATGCCGAATGCTTTTTGCTCAAACGACCCCAAATTCTGTGTGCGGTGACTCCTGAAAATTATGTGACTGATCCTGATTGTTGTCAGTGACCCCGAAAATGACAGCTTGGGTACCTTAGATGGCTTCTGGTGGGTGAGAGAGGTCATGTGACTTCAGACGCTACCGAGTTTGTTATGAGGAAGTCACTGGCTCTCCTAGTCTCTCATCCTTAAAATGTAAAGGGTTATTCACGGTGCATTTCATCCACTGTGGACACTGTTAGTAGCTTCTGAACTTTAGCGGACACGTGTTACAGATATTAGCACGCCTGATGATCTGACGGCAGCCACCACCCCCCAACCCCCCCCCCCCGGCCCAGACATAGGAAGTGGGAGGCTGGTGGGTGAGAGGAAGATGTCCTTTTGGTCAACCCCTCATTTCCACAAGTTGCTAATTACTCGACTGTGGACAGACCAGCGGTCCTCAGACGGTCACTCACAAACCCGCCCTGCGTCTGGAATCAGTAGGCTACCTTCAAACCACGGACACAGGCAACGGCCGCAGGTGATCTACGGAGCTGACTGCCGAGTTTGGAGTGGCTGGTGGGAGACACGGAATCCGAAGCAGGCTCCAGGCTCCAGGCTCCGAGCCGTCAGCCCAGAGCCCGACGTGGGGCTCGAACTCACAAACCGCAAGACCGTGACCTGAGCCGAAGTCGGTCGCTCAGCCGACTGAGCCACCCAGGCGCCCCTCAAGTACAGATTTTTACATTTTCTCCCCTTTTGCTAAAATTGGAATCTGCCACCATCAGGTGACAGGGGTTCATCACTCAGGTGGTCTGGCTTCCACAGCTGAAAAGTATTCCTAAGCAGGGAATACTTTTGCCCAAAATGATTGATTGTGTTTTAAAAAATAAATCCCTGGGGCGCCTGGGTGGCTCCGTTGGTTAAACGTCTGACTCTTGGTTTCGGCTCAGGTCGTGACGTCACGGTCATTTTCTTCCATCCACTGAGATTGCATCCAGGGGGTGTGAGTCTGGAAGACGGATACTCCACAGAAGCTCCCTGTGGGCTCCTCCTCTCTGCACCTCAGTGTCCTCGTGGGTCAGCAGGCAGCCCAGGCATGCCCCGCACCAGGCTAGTGACCAATGGCACAGTCCTAGACTTTCCTGGGTACCTTACTCACTAACTCTCAGCAACAGGCTCTGTAGTCCCGTCCCTCTTTCTGGCTCTGTGGTGTTTCCAAGTGGGAATCCCCTGATTCCTGTGGTCCACATGGGGCAGGGATTTGGAGGTAGAGGCTCTAGACCAGTTCGAGTCCCGACTTCCACCATTCAAAAGCTGTGTGATACTGGGCATGTGCCTTAAGTTCTCTGTGCCTCTGTTTCTGCATTTATAAATGGGAAAAATAATAGTGCCCCTCTCAATGAGCTGGTTAATCCATGTAAAGTGTTTTAGGGCAGTGCCTGGCCCATGGCAGGCTTAAATGTTGGCCATCGTCTCTGGTTTTCTCATGTGGAATTTGCAGCACTGGCCGCTGGTGTCCAGCTCAGCTGTGGGCAGCCCGCATTTCAACAGCCCAGGGACCCGAGACAGCCCAGGGTGGACCTGAGTGCCTGGAGTATCCCTACCACGCTCCCGTTGACTGCTTTGGTCCCACGAGTTGTCTGTGGACGCCTTCAGTGTGGAGGTGGAAGTGAGGAAAGGAAGCCTGGGTCCTTATCAGCAGCTTGGGACGAGCTCAGGTGTGACCAGAGCGAGGCTGCGGGGCTGGCCCCGTGTTCCCAGAATAGTACGAGTGGAGAGAACGCGTTCGGGGCGTGCGACGAAAGGGCTGATTGGATTGTCGGAAAAGGTTTCTGAAACTTAGAGTGTTTTTGAAGACATAGAATTTTCATGCTTTCTAATGTATATGGCAACTCATCTCAGAAGTCATTCTTAAATTGTAAATGACAAAAATAATGCTGCTGTTACTACTACTAATAACGAAGAGTGTGTTGACAAAGTGCTAGGCACTGGTCGTGAGGGATCGCACAGGCATGTATTTTCCCATCGGAGCCTCAAAAAACCTTTGTGGGTGACAGGTTAATGTTAAATGATTCGAGTTCCAAAATAATTGTATGTTTTGTTCAATCGATCGTAGCAGCAACATCATCAGAGCAAATGCCTTTCTGAGTAATGATACATACTATTCATATTCTGCATGAACATAAATATGTGAAGTAAACCCATCAGAGTTTGTTGACATGCATGAGATATTCTAATGCGCTGTCCTGACATCCCTATTTGACAGAGGAGGACGGGGACTCTAGGGCGCTTTCCCCGGGTCACAGGCCCTTGGAGGTGGCTCGACTCCAGGCCCCCAGCCCTTGTGAGACCCGCCTCTCATTCTGCTCACTGCTTCTATTGAGCGGACTAAATAATTTAACTAAGAACGGCTGTTGACCGCGTCACTTCTTAAGTGCTTGAAAATAGTTCTCCTAAGCAGGGAATACTTTTTCCCAAAATGATTTATTGTGTTTTTTTATTTTATTTCATTAAAAATTTTTTTTTTTAATTTTAATTTATTTCTGAGAGAGAGAGAGAGAGCGTGAGAGAGAGAGACAGAGTGTGAGTGGGGGAGAGGCAGAGAGAGAGGGAGACAGAGAATCTGAAGCAGGCTCCAGGCTCTGAGCTGTCAGCACAGAGCCCGACTCAGGACTCAAACCCGCAAACTGTGAGATCATGACCTGAGCCGAAGTCGGACGCTCAACTGACTGAGCCACCCAGGTGCTCCAATGATTTATTGTGTTTAAAAAAATTCCCCGGGGCGCCTGGGTGGCTCAGTTGGTTAAGTGTCCGACTCTTGGTTTTGGCTCAGGTCACGATGTCGTGGTTTGTGAGTTCGAGCCCTACGTCGGGCTCCACGCTGCCAGTGCAGAGCCTGCTTGGGATTCTCTCTCCCTCTCTCTCTGCTCCTCTCCTGCTCTCTCTCTCTCAAAATAAATAAATAAACTTAAAAAATTCTTTAAAAAATATTAAAAATGTAAAAACTCCCCTAATTTGAAAGCATTCAGGGCAAGAGTCTGTATTTCCTGTGTATAAAACCTGTGCCCCACCCTGCACCTCAGCAGGCCTCAGGGGAGATGCCCCAGAAGGACCACACGCTGCCCAGGGTGCCCTCTGCTCCCTCCAGCAAGCGCCCACCTCCCTGAAGCTCATCGTGGCTTCCCTGGCAGCATCGTTCATTTTACCAGCGACACCTGCAGCCAGCAGCAGACTGGAGGAAATGGGGTGGCTCCGGGCCCCTGCCTGGTCTTCAGGTGAGGTCTGTGCTCAGGGCACAACGCACCATTGCACGCATGGCAAAGAGAAAAGCAGCTGTCAGCGCCGGTTGTTCGTGGAGTTTAAGGTCATAGACAAAGAGGAGTTTGCGTTTAGACGGTGATCCATGGGATGTCAGAACGAGCTCCAGTATTATTTAGCATGCGTCACCCTCGAGGACCTTAGGGACACCGACCTGTTCCCCGGGGCAATGTGTGAGCCTCGCCACAGTGGTGTCATTACCGTGAGACCTCTGGCCGCGCACTGCTCGCTCTGCCCGGGGCCCCCCCGGGGCTGATGTGCTGTTGCCGCGGCCTCGTGAACACGGGGTCTGGCTGGTGCGATGCTGAGAGGAAGTGTAGGTGGTCTGGATGGCTGTGCAGGTTGACCTTGATGAAATAGCAGCTTCACTGCCCTCCCTTAGGCTCTGACTCAGGTCAAACCTGCCTGAACTTTCCGGATGATCTGGGAAAATGCCATCCGAGCCTGGACAGCTCACTTTTCACCCAGCAACAGAGAAGAAGGGGGCAAAGGGTTGCCTCCTTCGAGGCTCCTGCCCTCCAGCCATACCCTTGTCTATTACAGCCTTGAGGGCTTTAGTGCCACTTCCTCCAGGGAGTCTATCCTGACTACACTCTACCCCCACAGGGTTCCACACTCCCCTGTGTTCCTGTTTCCACTGCACAGCTGGTCCCTCTTCTCATCACATCCTACTGAAATTCCTAGTCCTGTAGCTGTCCCCCTTGGCCCTGTCAGGGCTGTATCTTAGCTGCCTTGGCATTCCTGACTTATAGGAAGGGTGGTTACTCATCTCTGCCTTTTTAAAAATGTTTATTTATTTTGGAGAGAGCGAGAGAGAGTGTGTGAGCAGTGGGGGTGCAGAGAGAAGGCCAGGGGCAGGGCGGGTGGGGGGACAGAAGATCTGAAGCGGGCCTTGTGCTGACAGCAGAGAGCCCGCCCGACAGGGGGCTCGAACTCACGAACCATGACATCATGACCTGAGCCAAAGTCAGACGCTCAACCGACTGAGCCACCCAGGTGCCCCAGTCATCTCTGCCTTCTTACCCTGACCTAGTCTTCCTCAGTGGATGGAACCCTTTGTCCTGCTAGTTCCCTAGTCAGGAAGTCACCGGCAGTGGAGTCAGTCTTCGGCATTTTGGTGAGAGACGGCCCTTGTGACTTCACACCCCGGCTGCAGTATCCTTCTGGATCTTTCCCAGTGGGCATCACGACACCATAAGTATTCCGTCTGCACACAGCCACTGAACCCCGACTGTAGCCTGTAAGCAATGAGACAGTTTCTTTCTCTTCCTCTCCTGCCTTCTTCCGATTCCATTTTCTTACTATAAACTTAAAAAACAATAACAACAACAACAAACCCTCCTCCTTATCTGTATGTATATCACCTACTGGCATCACTTAACAAAAAAGCCTCAAGGGTCAAGTCCCTGAGTGTCAATAGTGGAGGCCCTGAGCTCACGGACTGCCAGAAACCTTCATTATATCATCTTAGCTCTGGGGGTATTGATGTTTTTTAATTTCCACCTACTTATTCAGAAGGAACACAGGATCATTCCTCCCTCCAATCACACCGGAAGTCCTGCCATGCTTGATGACGCCCCCCCACCCCCCCAGCACCTTGCTGGGAGTCCAGGCGCCATGTAAGCCCGCACCCCCAGATGCACAGGTGAGCGGCTCCCCCACCCAGCTGCAGCCAGTACGATGTCCTGCTACATGACAAGCCCTCACTGTCTCATGGAATCTGGTGGACAGTTGACCCCGGAGCTCTTGCTACCGTCGCTTGAAAAGAGCCTGCCAATTCCTGAGAGTCTTTGCCCTCTTCATCTCAGTTTGAGATTTCACAAGGCAAAAGCTAGGTCTTTGAGGAGAGCCACCCTTTAGCTAATTAAGGAGGGCAGAAAGAGTAAAATGCTTCTTACTAAGGGGGGAAAAAAGGGAATCCGAAAGGCAAGAAACCGTACCTTTCTTCTCCAGCCCCCATTTGGTAGGTCTGTAGAGGAAATACTGAACCTGCTGAGGCTTAGTTGGGTTGGGAGTCTACTGCTTATTCTAGAAACATCAAGGTTCCATGAGCATGTCCAAGCCTGTGGTTTTCTTAGGCACAGAAACAGGCAGCTGGTCTGACTCCCAGAGCCCAAACTCTTACCTCCTGAATCATGAGAAGGATCTGGAGAAAAGGGAAGAGCAAGTGCAAAGGCCCTGAGGCAGGAAGAAGCATGGTGTGTTCAAGGCACAGAAATAGCTATGGCAGTGAAGGAGAAGGTGGAAGGATGTGGACCTGACCTTGGCAGACAAGAGAAGGAGATGAATCCCTTTGTGGGGCAGTGGGGGCCACTGGAGAGGCAGACAGTTTCCCTCTGTGTGGCTGGAGATGCCTCTGTGCTCGGGAACTGCAAAGGCCACTGTCACACTGATGTCCATGAAAGGAGGGACCTCCATCATTGACTGGTGCTCCCAGGGGTAATCCACCCACTCCCTCTGGGCCTGGCCTGTGAACAGCGTGGGACATTGGCAGGTGGCGAGCCCCGGAGCGGGGGCAGCCTGTGGCTCTGACTGGCTTGCAAATGCTGAAGACAGCAGCCAAATCTGCTGGGATTTCCATACCACCTGCCTGCTTGTCTGCAGCTTCATAACCTTAAGGCCCCGCCTCCTGCCCCATCAAAAAGCCACACTGGTGCTTCCCAGCTCCTAGGGCAGGAAAATATCTTAACACATCTGAGTGCAGTCATGGACGATCCCTTCAGGCCCTCTCCAGAAATAAATGCGGTGATTCCTGGGGATTGCCAAACAACAGCGATAACATCTTACACACAGTCTTCAATCGTTTTGCCATCGATGTTTGCTTTCATCTCAATTTTCTAAAAAAAATTTTTTTAATGTTTATTTATTTTTGATAGAGAGACAGAGCATGAACGGGGGAGGGTCAGAGAGAGAGGGAGACACAGAATCTGAAACAGGCTCCAGGCTCTGAGCTGTCAGCACAGAGCCCGACGCGGGGCTCGAACCCACGGACCGTGAGATCATGACCTGAGCCAAAGTTGGCCGCTTAACCGACTGAGCCACCCAGGCGCCCCTCAATTTTCTAGTAAACGTATCTGTGTCAAGGACCACAACGTCTGTACATAATTTTCTCTTTTCTCTTTATTGACAAAGTATTCTAAGGTGTATATACGGTAGAAAAGCTGCTGTAACCATATTCCGTCATGATAAATCACGTCCCCCAAGAATGACTTCTTAACTTAGCCATTTTTGAACAGAGAATATATTCACATAGTTTAAAAATGAAAACCATATTAAAATGTATGCAGAAACAAGTTTCTCTTCCATCCGTCCCATAGGCCCCATAACCACTTCCTGGTAACTGATTTTAATTAGTACTCACCTATCCTTTACAGTTCCCGTATGCGAATACAAATAAGCAAAAACACGAAACAAGAGGCGTCCTGTTTTGTGCCTTGCTTTTTCCCTGTACCAGGCCTTAGAGGTCTTTCCATAGCTCCCCCTCCTCTGTCACAGCTGCATAGGGGACCAGTGTCGGGATGGACTGTTTGCTTTCACCCTTCCCCTGTGAGGGATCCTGGCCGACACACTATTATTACAAGCCCTGCTGGGTAAGCCCACAATGCCCTCATTTCACACACACGCGGGCAGGGCTGTAGGATAGATCCTCAGAAGGGGAATTGCTGGGCAAAACGCAAATCTCAACATTGGTACATGTTGCCAAATTGCCCCTCAATGAGGCTCTATCATAATTCCCGCCCCCCACCATCAGCAGTGAATGAGAGTACCTGCTCCCCTCCCCCCTCAACGGCCTTTCTGATGTTGTTAACATTCGGGATTCTGCAGGGGACTGCTGGTAAATGCTTAACAGCCACCTGTCTGAAAAGCACCCCCCAAAACACGAGAAGTGTAAAAGCCCTGATTTGCAGTGTCTGCTGATTTCCATGGTGTAACTACTCCCACTCAGGCTGATTTCCAGCTACCGCCACGAAGTCTCTGACCATGGATTTGGGAAGAGCTGGGCAATAGCACACCATCGCATGCTGTTTGCACCACACAGACACAAGTGACGCAGGTCACACGGGTGATACTGGAATGTAGTAATGTAATCAGGAAGTTCTGGGTTTTACTTCCTTTGCTTTTAATCTAATGTATTAATTACAAGTTTATATAATTAAAATTGTAATAGTGGCTGCATTTAACGACTGGCTTGCTAAATTCCTGAAAATTTAGTAATGGGCTCCTGTGAGCTAGTTAGAGCCACGAACCATGAGATCATGACCTGAGTCAAAATCAAGAGTTGGACACTCAACTGACTGAGGTACCCAGGTGCCCCTATGATGGGTCCCCTATTTAGGGACCATTTGCATTTCCTTTTCCGTGAAAAGTCTCCTCATGTTCTTTGTTCATTTGTCCGTTGGGTTTTATGCTTTCTCTTATTGGTTTCTAGGAGCTCTTTATACATTAAGGCGATTATGTCTTGTTTGAGTTAGGAGTTGCAATGTCTTACCCTAGTTTGCTATTCATCTTTCGTGTTTGCCTATGATATACATATTGTTTGGCCACAAAAAAGTTGTTTTTTATTTTTATTTTTTTAACGTTTATTTATTTTTGAGACAGAGAGAGACAGAGCATGAATGGGGGAGGGTCAGAGAGAGAGGGAGACACAGAATCGGAAGCAGGCTCCAGGCTCTGAGCTGTCAGCACAGAGCCTGATGCGGGGCTCGAACTCACAGACCGTGAGATCATGACCTGAGCCGAAGTCGGACGCTTAACCGACCAAGCCACCCAGGCACCCCAAAAAAGTTGTTTTTTAAATGTAGTTGAATGTTTTCATCTTTTACAGTGTCTGGATTTTGAGCAATAGTTAGAAGGCTGATATAATTAAACAGGATGATACAGCAGGATGATATAATTAAATTTTTCTAATCCTGAGTCTCACACAGTTTCTTGTTCTCTAAACAATCTATACCATTCCTGTATCCTGCGGAGATCCTTTAGATTGGACTTGGTCTTTTTCTTTTGAGGCAGGTCCTGGTTTTAAAACCCTTCTCACTCAGGGATATCACAAAGATGCCTGCTACTGTGAGGGATGGGCCTGGCACCCTTTATTAGCAGGAATTGCACGTCGAAACCATAACCTACGTATCAAGTGTTCAACTAGTTTTCGGACTAGTATTAATTCCAACACGGGGAGTATCTTCACTTCTATATGACTTCCCATGTCGGATGTCCTGCTTGATCCAGCTCTCTCCATCGTACACAGAGAGCCAAAAGCTCCAAGTAGGGTGTTAGTGCGTGGTTTGTGTTCCAGAAACGTCAGCTGGATCACCAACTGCAGAGGTGAGGACCCCGCCGGGGGATTTTCGCCTGCACCCTCAGCAGCCCTGACAATCTCCTTTGACTCTGCATCGGCATCCACGCATTTCTGGGGTCCCTTGAGAAGGCGCACGTGTGGTTTGTATGGTGTGATCTTAGAACGCACTCCTGTGGAGGGTTCTACTGCCGTGTAGCTGAGAGTCCCCTGACTGTTTACAATGAACTTTTATTTTCAGCCTCTCATTTTTGGTCCAGACGTTCGAAATGAGGAAATGGATCCTCAGATATGATAAGAGGTTTGTCCAAAATTGCCCCATTTCTCCTCCAGCTTCGGGTACTGCTTTTCGGCACGTGCCCTGGCCTCAATGAAATGAGGAGCATTTGAGATGACGTGACTTTCCCAACTCTCATCCGGGTGCCCATGTCATGGTCCCATGACAGGCATGACTTAAGATGGAGGTCACTGGCTGGTTTTCTTCCCGAGGCGCTCTGCCTGGGTCGTCAGGAGGAGCGGTGATCATTCATGCGGTGCTCTGCCCTCGGATCCCAGTCTCCCTTGGCCAGGAAGCCTCTTTGTCACAACACTTGCCATTAGGGAAACATACGACAACAATAATAACCAGTAATTATTGAGGGCATTCCGTATACCAGTTAACGTCTATGTGTTTAATCCTCATCCAATCCTGTTAGTATTATTACTGTTATCTTCTAGACATGGAAATAGAAGCTCCAAGAGGTTATGGAACTAGTCCGAGGCCTGACCAAGGAAATACTTGAGTCAGGTGGAGATACAGATCTGTAGTAACCCATGGGGATTTCCCAGACCCACTTGGGATTTCCAAACACATTCTTGTTTTACAATCTTCAGACACAGAAGTCCTCACTTGACAGGAGGCCACGTTCTTTTACCTTGTAGGAAATGCAATGACAACGACTCACCGTTGGGGGAGAGCTCTGATCTCCCCTTTGTGGCCATCCCTGCTCTTAGGCTGGACTGCCCATTTTTGATGGAGACAGCCTTGAAGTTCCCTGTGTCTACGGGAAGGAAGGAGAGGGAGCCTGTTTTTCACTTTTGCTGCCATAACTAGTTTTATTTAGGAAAGCATTGTGTCTTTTGAGAGAGAATTGTAAACACCAGGAGAATAAGAGGACCTCAGAGTGAGCTTGTGTGTGCTCCAGACTTCTGCCAGCTCATGACGGCTTCCTGACCCCAGCAGACTGGCAGCTCCTGGGCTCACGGGACGGACGTTGGCCAGGGGCCAGTGTCTGAGCTGAATGGCTTGGGCCGGGCGGTGATTCTCCCCAGCCAGCATGGCAATGGGCCCACTCCTGAGAAGGCGCCTTGGCTTGGGAAAACACACTGTGGGTTAGACATTGGCATTCAGAGCAGGGGTCTGGGGCCAGAGACATGACCAGGCATCCTCTGGGAGGCCTGGCTTTGTGCTGGGCTCCTGCGTGTTCTCAGGAGAACCGGGCCCAGCTTAGGAAATGTCCTGTCACTCAAGAGGAAACCCGATGCCTAAGAACTGATACAGTTAGGAGACTGATAGAAATTAGGCTGAGAAGTGGAAGGCCTAAATGTGGAGCCATAATGTTTATTTTTCCTTGAAAATACCTTCCTTCCTGCTTATCTCTGATTATGAATATACAACTTTTCCAAGAAAACTTGGAAAAATAAATAAAAATCTCTCATGATCCTTTCACCCCGAGATTTAGCTTCTGTTTTTTTAAAAGACTACATCCTACCAATCATTTGATCAGGAGCACAAAACCAGATTAATTGAGACCTCTGATTCGTGGCACTCAGTGTCATCAAATGCTTTTTTTTTTTGTTTTTTATTTTTTATTAAAATTAAAAAAAAATGTTTATGTGTATTTGAGAGAGAAAGAGGGAGACAGAGCATGAACGGGGGAGGGGCAGAGTGAGAGAGGGACAGAAAATCTGAAGCCGGCTGCAGGCTGTGAGCTCTCAGCACAGACCCCGATAGGGGGGCTGGAACCCACGGACCGTGGGGTCATGACCTGAGCCGAAGGCAGATACCCAACCGACTGAGCCCCCCAGGTGCCCCTGTTTGTTTGTTATTTTTAATAAGGAGCATCCCCACCCAACATGAAAACTTTACAATGATCTCTAAAATTTAGGGGCTCAATTTTTGCCCTATATGTACACATCTCTCTGTCTACATGGCTTTTTTTTTTTTTTTTTGGCTTATTCAAGCACAAGCTGTATACACACCTTTGCATGACTCTCAGGGGGGTTTTGGTGAGATTTCATCATTCAGGTTGTTTTCCACTGCACTGCCCTTTGGATCTCAAAATGGACTGCCCATTTATCTCTTTCTGTGCAAGGGCAGTCGGGGTTACGAGAGCCACCTGAATATGCCCTCTCATTTATCTCTGGGGCTGCAGTAAGACCACCCCCAAGCCCAGGCAGGTGTCGGGTCAGCGTGCCCTTGAACATTTTCCATAAAGGAGAGGCTTCAGTGTCCCCCGCGGCTTCCAGAAACCGCTGTGGTCAAGCATGAGTGTTTCCATCTGAACCAGCACCTCCTGATTATGGAATTCACATGGTTTTAAAATGACTTGGTAGAAATTTAAAAAGCTGTTATTCACCGTCATGTGCTTCTCAGTCTTCTCCAGAATGTAGTTTGCTTTCTATGTTGTTTCTTGTCATTGATTTCATCCTTTGGCTTTTCTTCTCTGCACCCTTGATTTCTCTTTAAGTTTCAGACCGGTATTTCGGGTGTGTTCGTACCCCAGCCTTCACTCAGGAGGCAACTTAGGATCGCTCAAGAGCCAGTTGAGCTGGTTCATAGACGTGGGAAGAATACCTCCCTTCTGCCCCACTCCTCATCCTCTTTTCCCCTCTGCTCCAGATTTTCCCAGTTCTTCCCCACCCCATGTCCCCACGCCTTGCCTTCCTTCCAGGGTTTGTGGTGCCTGATCTTGGATGAGTCACATGCTGTACGTAGTGAAAGTCTTGTCTTTTGGATGCACTCATGAGGGCAGGAACAACTTCGATGCTCATTTGATATTGAAAGATATCAGGCAAATAGTAAACGTTGCACAGTATTGCTACAAATAAATGGTTTAAAAAACAGATCAAAATCCACAAAAGCAAACAACAGAGACAAAAAAACCCCAGCATGCAAACATCCAAAACAAAACCCTTTTGTAATGTAATTAACATTTCCGCCCAACTTCACTTGGGCTTTTGACTTTCCAGACGCTCTTGCTATAGGTGCACAGGGCTCGGTTTTGTTTCTCTTTGACCATATGCTTTCCTTGTCCCCATCTTTGCACATGTGCTCTCCTCCTCTGAAACCAGTCCAGAGCCCCCTGTATAGGCATGTCAAGGTCAGGCCAGGCCAAGCCTGGGTGCAGAGAAAGGAACTGCGTGGGAGACCGTGAGGGGACTTTTGTTGGATGTGGGAGCCTGATACACAGTCCAGGCCCTCTGACATATCCAGAGGAGACAGACCTGAGTTCTGGCCCAGACTTGCCACTTACTAGCTGTGCAACCTTGGGACCACCAGCCAAGCTGTCAAAGCCTTCGTTTCACATAGATTGAGTGAGGTGAATAATGGTTCCCACATTGTCACAATGTTGTGATGGATGAAACGAGATCGAGTATGTCATATGTCACCAAGAAGTGTTCACTTAATGTTGACCACGCTTCTCCTTCTTCTCAACAATGATAACAACGCTGGAGGGAAGGGTTGGCCCCCACCGGGACTCACAGCCACCAGGGACGTAGCACAGGCCACCCACCCCGTCTGGATGCCAGTCTCCTGGCCTCTTGCTCCTGCCCCTGCTTCTGGGCTGTTTTCTCCTTGCTGAACCTTTGCCCATGAGCCCTGCTGCTGCTTGTGCTTTCCCCTCAAGGTTGGCCTCCTGGATGCCTGCCCATACTGGCACTTTTCAGCCATCTCCTGACATCTCCGTGCACCTTGATCTCTGGTGACTTACTCTGCTCTGTGCTCCCAGGGCCCCAGGTATGCATCTTTGTCCTTGCACATACCATGTGTCTAGATGGCAAGGGTGGTGAAGACAGGAATAGGGTGCCCTCGTCTCATTCCCTGGTCCCTGGCAGGCATCTGGCCGCAGGACATACTCCAGTGCTTAGTAGCCGAATGCACGAAGCAACGAATGAAAGGAGAGGAGGTGAACGGGTAACTCTTCTTCCTTCGTTGAATCCAGCTTTAACAGAATGTTCCTTTCTGATTGCAAGACCAGAGCAATTCATGTCAAACACTTGACTTGGACATCTTTGTTTCTCTTAGTGATCCCTCAGATCAAGGCAAAAATATATCTACGTGTTGATAGTTTCATTAATGTCCTTTCCAATCATTTCATTTGGAGTCTACGCAATTCATCTAAGCAAATATTCACACAGTACCTATGGTATATTGGACATTATTATTATGCGCCCACGGCTGAGAAGAGGATGGTTAAAGTTCCTGCCTGAACGGAATTCACATTCTACAAGGCAGCGAGAGGTTGAGCACCTAACCAGTAAGTATTCCGGGTGATTTCATTTTAATAAGAGCTACCCAAGGCACCATTGCCGCCACAAAAGAGTCAGAGTGGAATGATGGGCCGTGACTGGTGGCGATGCGTGTATATGGAAGATGGTCCCGAACGGGGAGGGTGGCTGCCCGGTGGGGGGCAGGGAAGAGCATTCTAACAGAGGAATGGCCAGTGGGAGGGCCACGGTGTAGCAGAGTCAGCGTGTTTCAGGGACAGAAAGGAGGCCAGTGTGCCAGCGCACTGAGGAAGGGGGCCCGAGTGACAAAGTAGACAAGCATCTCGCTTGCATAGAAGTGCCTCATTTTCCGTTGCCCAGTACAGAGGAGGCTCTTTGTTCTTTTCTTTAACGTTTATTTATTTATTTTTGAGAGAGAGAGAGAGAGAGAGAGAAAGCATGAGTGGGGAAGGGGCAGAGAGCGAGGTAGACAGAGAGAAGCCCAAGCAGCCTCCACACTGTCAGCACAGAGCCCTATGTGGGGCTCGAACTCACGAGCCATGAGGCATGACCTGAACTGAAGTTGGAAGCTTAATTGCTCCCCCCTATTTGGACTCAGTATGTGGGTGCTGAAAGTACCACGCGTCCCAAAGCCATGGGCATCCTTAGCAGAGAGCGTTTCCAGGGTGGAATTTAAGTAAACAACGTGACAGTGAAAAGGATGCCGTCTTAAAAGTCTATGAAAATGGATAACAAATTGAAAACGCTGAAAAATGAGCCTGTTGGGGAAGCATGTTTCCTTCATTTGCCTTCTGTCATGATATCTGAAAAGCTACAAGGACATTAAAGCTCTGGGAGGGAGCGCTGATGAACGCCTTTGATAAAGTATCAATTATCTTATTTCAAATGAAAAGGAAGCAAAATCAGCACAGACCTTGTACCAAATTTAGAACTGGCGTGGAGTGCCAACATCCCGCGCCTCACCCCAGACATGCCGGGCATGCACCTAAGGCTCCAGACTCAGTGGGTGCCAACAGAGGAAGAATTTTTGTCGTAAAGCTATCTAGCATGGAGGGTCAGAGCCCTCTTGGACAACAGCAGCAGCAACCACAAAGAGTTGTGTTTTCTTGAGAAGTCAAGCCCTTCCGGGAGAGCCAGGGGGAACAGAGCCGGCGCACAGGAAACAAGCTGTAATCTCCGAAAGTTCCTTTGTGGAGGGAGAAGACGCGGGCCCAAAGTACAACACTGCACCGTCCGCTGAGCAAGTGCTTTTTGTAAATTACTCTCTTCTGGAGCTCTGCATTGTTTCTGATGTGGATAAGCCATCTGGCATCCAAAGCAAGCTCAGCTTAAACCAAGAATCCAAACAAATGATAAGGACGGTGGTACCCAAGTTCAAATGCCTGTGAAAGCAAAGAACAAAAGGAAGTGATAGATGTTGCTTGGAGGAACATGATGATTTTCAGCCGGGCTTCGAATTTGCCTACACTGACATTTTGGATGGAGCGGCCTATCGCAGTCAAGGTACTCTCTCTCTCTCTCTTTTCGTGGACTAAGGAAGAAACACACCTACAGAATGAATTTAAAAATGCAGGATTAGATATGTCACACACATGATTAAATTAAAAAAATGAAAACCAAAGACCAGCTACAATTATGACATACTTTTCAGAAAGATTTCTGGAAAAATAATGTGGTGTGGGTGAGAGAGCAAGTCTTTTGACATTAGAAAACCCAGGAATTGAGCAAATGCCTGTATGTATTCCAGAATCGCCCCCTACCCTGCGAGTAACAAGTGTTGCACGATGAATCCAGCTTAAGAAAAATGCTGTAAAGGAGAAAGTCCACAGCCTTCTCCACATCCTGATGAAGAGGGTACATTCTTGACGCTTGTAAATATGAAGTACTTACAAACAAAATGGCTTAGAAAAGCAGTAGGCGTCAACACAAGCTTCTGATTTCAGTCAGGATGGCAGTGCGTCTCTACCTCAAACAAAAGGCAGACGCTGTGCTTTCTCCCGAAAAGGAATGGAATTCAAAAGGACTTTTGTTCCACACCTCCTTTCAGTTCTGGTCTCACAGCCAAATGGGTTGTGGAAGACCACCTAAACATTCAAGCGAAAGACCCTGCCCCACATCCCTCTTAAGAAGCCCAGTGACTGTGCCCTTAGAACACGAATGGCTTACCTTCCATGAGATGTACTGGGAGGGGGAAATATTGGGAAGAAATAAAAAAGAAAATCTGAAGCCGAGTGAAATTAGACACAAATGAGACCTTCTTAGCAGAGATGATGAAAAGAGATCGGTAGTTCACCAGTGACTTCCTTGATGGAATGATTTCAAAGTAGCTACAAAAAAAAAAAAAAAAAAAAAAAATCAGAATTTTAGGAGTTCACAAGCTGCGGGGAAAAGAATTCTACATATGATGTTTTAGATATAAGGAAATTGCAGTCATCGGTTGGCAATATTTTTTCCTCTTCAACTCCAGTATTTGCTGGATTTTAGTTCCAGCCCAAATGGAGTGATTCCATTCCTCCCAGGCCTTTCCTCTTACAACTAAGAAAAAAAAAAAATCCTTGGACATAGCATGGCCAACATAGGAAGTCTCTGAAAGGGGAAAAGAAGAAGGTGGACTGCTTAGGGACGGCAGGACTTGAGGGATGACACGGTGGGGAGCTCAGTTTGTTTGTTTTCCTTCTAAATGGGATAAAGTGCTGGAATAATTTGTAACTCAGAACCACCAACAGACACAAACAAACGAACAAACAAGGCTCCAAGAAAAGCCTGCGTCTCCTTAGCCAGAAGACCGGGAAGTGAGCTTCCTAGGAGAACAGAAAACCTTTGCAGGGTACCCGCCCTACAGCAAACACCAACCGAAAAACTGTCCCGGTTCCAGGATGAGAGAGGACTAATCTTCTATATGTTCCATGTCCTGTAGGTGGAAGCAGGTGGTGACTCTCTCATTCCCCTGTGGGGGGTGGGGTGGGCAGAGGAAGGTGGTGGGGGGAGAGGACACCCCCTGGTAGAGGCAGGCAGCACTTATACCCCCGAGCTGGGAAGCCATATGGGGAGTAGGTCTTTTACACTCCTACTCGGCAGACACAAAGGTGTGATACTTTTACCTCAACATTAATTTGTAAAAGTCCTGAGAAGTTGTCCCCATTTCCCACTTGTTGTTCTTCCTTCCTGAAGTGCTACACTTCTTCTGTTACCATTTTCTTCCTGTTTAGAGAAAATTCTTCAGTCATTCTTCAAAGATAGGCTGCCGATGGTAAGCCTCTTCTGCAGTCTTCCTTCATCTGCGAAGGTCTTCTTTCCCCTTCCTTCCTGCAAGGTAATTTTGCTGGATATATAATTTGGGATTGCCAATTTTGAGGGGTTTGTTTTTGTTTTTTAACACCGACAGGATGTGGTGCTGCTTCGTTCTGGCTTCTGTGATTTCAGAGGAGGAGTTGCTACCGTTCACGTCGCTGCTCCCCTGTAGGTAATGCCTCATTTCTCTCTAGCCTCTTTCAGAAGTGTTTATTTGTCTTCGGTCATTAGAAGTTTAATGACGATGCATCTTGGCAGGTAAAGCCCACCAGTCAATCAACCCTCCTCGCCATGGGGATCAGATACAGAGCCTGCTTACCCTCCAATAGCAGGCTTCAGACCCTTGCCAGCCCACGGGGTTATTCAAACGCACCAATCACGTCATCCCACGGGATACAGGGGTCACCCCATACTCTTGGTACTGCAAAGTCTGCCTCCCATACCCCCTGTTGGTTAGTGAACCAACTGTATTCCACAGTGCAGGCCCCATGTGGCCCTGACTCCTCCTTCCCCAAGCTGTGAGTGTCAGTAATTAACAAATTGCTATTAATCTCATCTGACCCGTATTGGGTGTGAGGTCTTCCGTTATCCCTATAACATCAGGATGGGAATCCCTGACCAATGTAGTGAAGACAAGGTATTCAAATGTGAATGATCTAGAGTCAATAATTAAAAGACAGAAGTTGGCAGATAAAGAACAATAACAGCAACAAAAAACCCCATAGACACAACTTGTCTTATATGCTTGTTTATAAGAATAATCACATTAAATTTGACCATATAGGTGGATTGAAAGTAAAAGGATGGAAAAAATACACCATGGAAACATTAAAAAGGAAAAGAGTAGATATGTTAATATCAGATAAAGTAAACTTCAGAACAAAGAAGACTACTGGGGACAAAGAGGGACATTGCTTAATGAGAAAAGAATCAGTACTCCAAGAGCGTAGTAATTTCAAATGTAAATGCCCCAAACATCAGAGCTTCAGAATAAATAGAGCCAAGCTGATTACAATCAGGGGCTTTAATATGCCTAACTCAGCAATTTATAAAGCTACTATATAGACATTCAGCAAGGATACAGAAGAACTCAACAATGCCATCCATCAACAGGATCTAACTGACATTTACAACATTCCATCCAGCGGCCTCAAGATACACATTTTTATTTTCAACCATTCATGTAACATTTACCAAAACATTCTGGGTCATGAAACAAACTTCAACAGATTTGAAGCCATTGGAATCATACAGAATAAGATCTCTGACCACAATGGAATCCAATTAGAGGTCAGTAACAGAAAATTAACAGTACATTCTCAGAGCACTTAGAAATTCATTTGTCAAGGAGGTAACCTCAAAGGAAATTAAAAAGTACTTAATTCGGAATAAAAATGAAGAGACAAAATATCAAAATTTGTGGGAAGCAACTAAAGCAGCAGCACTGAGAAGGACATTTATAGCACTAAATGCTTATGTTAGAAAGCAGGAACGATTTCAAATCAGTAATCTGAATTCCTACGCTCCAGAGAAAAAGAACAGCAAAATAAACCCAAAGGAGACCAAAAGAACTGAACTCAGTGAAATTGAAAATCAACAATAGAGAAAAATCAAGGAAAGAAAAACTGGTTCTTTGAAAAGATCAATAAAATTGATAAACCTCTAGCAAAATTGACAACAGTAAAGTAGAGAAGACACATATTACCAATACCAGAAATAAAATACCGAATTCAACTCCAGATCTTTCTGTCATTAAAAGATAAAAGGGGACACTGAAACAATTTTACACAATTCAACAGCTTTGATGAAAATGAACCAAATTCTCTAAACCACAAACCACACAATTCACCAGCATGAAATAGATAACCTAAATATTCCTAGAACTATTAAATACATTAAATCTATAATTTCAATCTTCCAAAAAAATTCCAGGCCCAGCTGGTTTTACTTGAGAACTCTAGCAAACATTTTTAAAGTGGCAGGGCACCTGGGTAGCTCAGTTGGCTTTGGCTCAGGCCATGATCTCACGGTCTGTGAGTTCGAGCCCCGCATCTGGCTCTGTGCTGACAGCTCAGAGCCTGGAGCCTGCTTGGGCTTCTGTGTCTTCCTTTCTCTCTGTCCTTCTCCCACTCACACTTTGTCTCGCTCTCTCTCAAAAATAAACATTAAAAATATTAAAAAAAATAAATAAAAAGTGGAACGTTGGGGGACATCTGGGTGGCTCAGACCGTTAAGCATCCCACTCTTGATTTCGGCTCAGGTCATGATCTATCTCACAGTTTGTGGATTCCAACCCCGCATCAGACTGTGAGCTGACAGCCAAATCCTGCTTAGGATTCTCTCTCTCCCCCTCTCTCTGTCTCTCTCTCTCTCTCAGAAAAAATAAAAATAAAGAAATAGAATAAGAAGTGGAATATGGATTTCAATATAAAATTAAAAAAGATAGGATCTTCAAAAGGAAACATAGGAGAAAATCTTTGGGACCTAAGGCTAGGCAGAGTCTTAGATATAACATCAAAAGCACCATCCACAAAGAAAAAGAAAAGAACCCAATATGTTGGAATTCATCAAAATTAAAAACTTTTGTGCCATGAAAGACTCTGTTAATATGATAAAAGGACAAGTTGCAGAGCATATTTTTAAACACACGTCTGACAAAGGCCTTCTATCTGGACTATGTAAAAATCTCTCAAATTCAACAGCAAGAGACAAAGAATCCAATTAGAAACGAGGAGAAGACACACACGTACATTTCACCAGATAGGCTATAGAGACAGCAAATCAGCACACGAGAAGAGGTTCACCATCACTGGCCTTTGGGGAAATGCACGTTAAAATCACAACACTTGTCACTACGTACCTTTTGAAATTGCTAAAATAGAAAATAGGGACTTATTGCGGTGCTGGCAAGGCTGTGGGGAACCTGGATCACTGCTATGTTGCTGGTGGGAATGAAAGGTGTGTTAGCCATTCTGGAAAGCAATTCGGCAGTTTCTTAAAAAACGAAACCGGCAACTACAATGTGTCCTAGCAATTACACTTCCGGGTATTTACTGCAGAGAAATGAAAACGTATATTTGCCCAGAAACCTGTACCGTCATGTTCACAGGAGCTTTATTCATAATAGCCAGAAAGTGGAAAACAACCAGATGTCTGTCGGTAGGTGAACAGGTAAACGAGCAGTGGTACATCCATCCCCTGGAGTACCGCTCAGCTGTAAAAAGGAACAAACTAGTAACACACACAACGACGTGAAGGGATCTTCAGAGGAGTAGGCAAGGTAAAAAAAAGCCAGCCCCCAAAGGTGACATCCTATATTATTCCGTTTATATAATATTCTTGAAGTGGCAAAATCCTGGAAAAGGAGAACAGATCAGTGGATGCTGGGGGTTAAGGAGTGGGCTGGGGGAGGGGGAGAGAAGTGGGCACAGAACGGTGACACGAGGGAATCTTGCTGGGATGGAAATGTTCTGTCTTGACTATATCAATGTCAGTATATTTTACTACACTTTTACAAGATGTTACCATTGGGGAGACTTAGTAAGGAGTACACGGGGTGTCTGCGTAGTGTTTTACAACCGCACAGGAATCTATATTACCTCAAATTCAAAGTGTAATTTAGAAAATGCTGAAAAAGAGCAGTCCCTGCCATAGCCTTCCCCCAGAGAGCCATTTTTATCTATTTTGGTCGTATTTCTTTGAAACTGACTTCTACGATATTCTGTATGCTTGGATTGCTAATCTCGGACTTGTTAATGGAAGGTAATTTTAGATCGATCTCCAGCTATTGGTACTTTATGGTGGTTATTGAGGCAAAATGGTAATTGAAAATTCAACGGCTGTTGTTTTGGAAGTCGTCCGCTTTCTGCATTGTCTATTTTCTCTGCGCCTCCTTTGTTCTGTTTGTTTCGGAGTTCTCACGGTGCTGGGTACCCCTGCCTCTGTTTTCTTATTTGTGAATCAGGGCCTACAATTTTGATCGGCGGCCCGGTCTGCCTGTGCGGTGGGGAGAGGGCAGGTTTGTTAGTAGATAGGCTTCCCTGGAAGGTACAGCAGCAGTGAGCTGGTCTTTCCTCAGTGGACCTCAAATGTCAGAATTGGACATTTTCTGGCCTGGCCAGGGGCGGGTTTGGGGTGGATGGGATGACACCTGCTAGCTGCTCTGTGCAGGGTCAGGGTCAGGGTCAGGAACGGTTGTACTGGGTTCATCCACGTGTCTCACAGCTGATCATGACTGAGGACCACGGGCCATTTGCCATCTTCTGGTGGGGTGCCTGGCCCCGTGGGTTAAGGAGGGCTTCTGGAGGCTCTGCAGCTCGATATGCAGTCTGTCTTCCAGACCTTATTTCCACCACCTCCTCAGGAGGTGGTCCCCTCCTCCTCAGGAACCTGAGACCCCTGCTGCAGAGTCCAGAGGGTTCTACCACCTATTGGTGCCTCCTCTCTGCGGGCCTGTAGATGACAACTTCCTCACTCTCCTCAACATCTCCCTCCTGTTCCCTTTTCCATTTAGTCACTGACACCTTCGTTTGCTTGCAGGTTTTTTCAACGGTTTGGTGGGGTTTGGGAAAGGAGAGGAGATCAACGTGTGAGTCTATGATCTTCGTCCAGAGTAAGCTGAACAACGGTCACATTTCCTGCTTTCCAAGGTGCCATTGTTCATTTAATCACAGCACAGGCAGGGCAAAAGGAGCGGTCACCATGTCACGTGTTCACATCCATTCTAAGATGCGTTCCGATCCTAAAACAACAAAGTGTTCCGGAACAGGGGAGAGAGTGGTGAGTCCGAACTTTCCTCCATGTCTGAAATCCCAGTTACTTCGTCTTCCTTGGAGACCGGCGAGTGCGTCTCTGAAAAGGAGGGCAAGTGAGAAGAGAAGAGAGTTGGGAGGAATAAAGATGGCAGTAAGCTCTGTTCACACCACTGCTCGTATCCCTGCTTCACTGTGGAGTCCGTATTCCTTCCCTTTTCCCAGAAACAACAATCAACCCAAGTTTTAGGAGTTGATTTCAAATACAAAGAATCGAGAGTCTGGATTGGGCCAAAGCCAGATGTGCTGACATCTGAGCTTGCAGGGTGATGTCTGGGGGATCTGAGGGATGGCTCTGGGCAGGAGTCGTCCGGGGGCTTGGTTGACTTCAGTCCCCTGAGACCTGACCGCGTGACCCATACCCGTGGGACCTTGGGCAGGAATGTCTTTGCTTGGATCCTGGCCAATCCTCAGGCGCCACAAATGGAACGTTTAACATGTGGAGAATCTTCATATTGAAACGGCACAAAGGGCAAGGGGCACGTGAGGAGAGTGGGGGTGGAGGGCATCCGCCAGACCAGGGTCACTCAGTGTCTTACTTCAGCCCTAAGAGCAAGGCCAAGCCTGGGTCTAAACAGAGAAAGGAGATGTGTCTCAACCAGATGGGACTGTCACGTCAGCTTTGAAAAAGATGAGGTGGGGGTGCCCGGGTGGCTCAGTCGGTCCAGTGTCCGACTCTTGATCTTGGCTCAGGGCATGACCTCACGGTTCGTGAGTTTGAGCCCCGCATCGGGGGCTTGAGGTTCTCTCTCTCCCTTTATCTGTGCCCCTCCTTGCTTGCACTGTCTCTGTCTCTCTCAGAATGAAAAAATAAACTTAAAAAAAAAGAGGAGGTGGAGGGCAGCTAGGGATGGCCTGCAGGCAACTTCTGCGGAGACGGTGATGGCACATCCTGGGAAGAGAGTGTGGCTTTGTCCGTCTCTTGGTGCAGGAGAAAGTATCTCCAAAGAAGAGAAGCAGCACATCTTCCCCTTCGAAGTGGAGATCTCTGGAAATATTGATTTCAGCACCTTCTTAGCAAGAATGCCTTGTAGGGTTGGACCTATGGATGCCATTTTTTTGGCTTCTTTTTTACTTACTCGTAGTTTCTGCGTGTTATATCATGAGCACCAGATTCTTTGGTCACAAAAGAGCAAAGGAATGCGAAAAGGAATTTCAAATCTTGCATACCTCGCCTTGGTTGGGTCTTCGGAGCCCAGTTTTCTTATCTGTAACCTGGGGATGATGACAATGCTACCAGACTCACAGGCTGAGTGACAGGTGAACGTAGACACCTGGCACGTCACCTGCCCAGGGCAGAAACCTGTTGTTACAATTTCATGTTGATGTTGGTTGTCCTGGTGACCTGTCCTGAGCCATGGAATGACCTGTGCGCCTGGGGACATGTGGGATGGCAGGAAGGGCACGAGGACAACTGTACTATAAAAGCTTTGTCTTGCCTTTGAGGAAAGAGTGTGGCTAGGTTTCAGAGGGGCATATATGGGGATAAAAGAAACATACTTATAGGGTTGCCGGGTTTAGCAAAAAACAAACAGGACACCTAGTTCTATGTGAATATCGGATAAAGAATGAATAATTTGGGGTGTAAATATGTCCTATGCAATATATTTGGGATATGTGTATACTGAGAGTCATTTGTTGTTTATCTGGATTTCAAATTTCACTGGGTGTCCCGTAGCTTATCTGGCAACCCTCCTGTTCCGCAGTGGCATTCACTTCCTGTGTCAGTCACTGCTGTCACCTCTGTGGGCTGCAGTGGAGTGATGCTTTGGGGCTTGCTGACCCTCTGAGGGAATCTAGCCTGGGCGTTTTCCATGTCCATGATTCTCATAGTGGGTCAAGGGCACAGCCAGGCTCGAGTCGGCCCCACCCCTCCTGGGCCCTCTTTCCCAAATTTGACCCTTCTGTAACCTTCTTGTGGGTCCTCTTTTGATGTTATTGGCCTCAGATCTGGCCGCCTTAAAACCTGGGCTTGCCACGAGGGCAGGGGGTAATGGTCTGCTAGACCATTGAGGAGCCTGGGGTCTTCTGGGCACACGTTCAGCGTTCCTCTTTCACAAAGGGGAGGCCTGTTAGGCAAACCTCAGACCCTGGAGAGTGGGGAGGCAGGGTCCAATGCTGGCCACCCTTCTTCCCCCATCTTCCTCTTCCAGTGCCTCCCTGCCCAGGACCCAACATTTTCAGCCTTTAGGAATTCCAACTAAGTCCCTTGCTCAAGGCTAGGAATTGAGTTGGCGGCTCTGGTTGATGGTGGGACCAGAATCACTGCCTCTTTCTGGGCCTTTCTAATAAGTTCTGCTGTCCCCTTCCCCCCCTCCCCCACCCCGCCCCGCCTTGTTCTCCGGCTGCTGCCCCTCTAACACGTTCCCACAGTCAGATGCTTTCATGGCCTGTTGTAGCAACATCCCCGAAATTCCCGAGGGGCCTCGGCCTGGCCAGCGTGTTTCCTTTTCTCAAGTGTACGTGGGAACGGGAGCTGTCTGCCGGGATTAACAGTGCACATGATTTCCTAGACTCTCTCAGCGCCTGCTTCCTGTTGGGGGCCCCTGAGCTCTGAGCCATGTGGGTCCCGCGTGCCCGAAGTGTGGGCGTGGCAGAGCCCTGGGGCCCTCCCGGGCCCTCCAGCTGACGGCCACTCCCCTGCCTGCCTTCGCAGACACCCAGTGCAGAGGTGTGTGGAGAGGCGGGTATTGGCTCTTCTAGAGTTGACTGTGAGATCTTCAGGAAATTTGTGAGTTGGTTGTTGGCCCCAGCCCTTCTTAAAAATTATGTAGACTTGCAATTGAATAGATTATATGAAAAGCAAAGGTAATGAATAGTAATGAACTCAGAACTTAGCACTTCCTAGTTATTTCAGTACAGTTTTCCATCATCGGTGCTCTTGAGTTATTTACATCTGTTGTTACGTGTGCAGTGGGAATACTCTACCGCATGACGGTGTGCTTCCCGATTCCGGGCTCAGTGACATTGTCACGTTGGTAACTTGACACGGACCCCACAGGAGTCTTTACACCACGGAAGTCAGCAAATCTTATAAATTAGTGCTTTGTTCTTTGGAGACCTGGTTATTTTGTTTTTTTGACACACACACACACAGAGAGAGAGAGAGAGAGAGAGAGAGAGACAGCATGAGTGGCAGATGGGTAGAAAGAGAGAGAGAGAATCTTAAGTGGGCTATTCGCCCAGTACAGAGTCCCACTCGGGGCTCAACCTCACAATGGTGAGATCATGACCTGAGCTGAAATCAGGAGTCACACGCTCCATCCACAAGCCACCCAGGAGCCCCCGGAGAGCTGGCTGTTAAACTTTTATCGGCACACCGCCGCTGATGTGCCATTGGCTTGTCTATTGAAAATAAGCGATCACACCATTTGAATACGGTGCAAACGGGTGCCAGCCTGGCCCACGACATCGCTGGTTTAAATTGGAGATCCTCCCCTCTCTGCTGCCTGGACTCCTGAAGCTTGTCTGGACCTTGGCTCTCCCAGCTCGTCCTCCTCACCCCTCCCTGCCATGCCGCAGCTTGCTGCCTCCCCACCTGGGTAGGTTGTCTGCCTCTCCACCGTGACTCTCGAGCTTTTGTTACGTAGCTCCCCTTGGCCTTTCAGCCAAGTCCTTCTTTTCTTGCCACTATGCTCTCTTTCTCCGTTCTCCTGATCGCATCACAACATGCCCTGGGCACAGTTTCCTTAACGCTCACCGGACCCTCCTGGGCTGCACTAACACACCATTAACATTACCAAAACCAGTGACAGCTGTCTATACCTGCTCCCATGCTACCTGGACAGGTGTGCCATATGCATTTCTTCCTCTATCCTGACACCTCTGGGAGAAATGAGAATTCGGGGATATGACTGCATTTTATCTGGAAGAGACCTTTTCAGACCGCCCTGACCAGCATACGGAACCTAAGGATTTTATCTGACGAGGAAGGTGCGGGGTGGGGGGGACTTCACCCACAGCCCTTCAAACTCCAGACCACAGAGAACATTTCGTTGTTGAGAGGTGGTAGTTGAGACTGTGGGCCTTGTGAGCAAGGCAGTTAAGTAGCTTCACTGCTCTTACTGGCTGAGCGAACTGGGGCACTCTGCCTCAATTTCTTCATCTGAAAAATAGGATAACCTTAGTGCTTGTCTCATTGGGCTGTTCTGAAGTTTAAATGAATTAATACACACAAAACTCCTAGAACACCGCCCCGCTAATAAATGTTAGTCGTTGTGCGTTACTGGAGCTGTGCGCAGAATTATATTCGGTGAACTAATTCTGCTAAGGAAGAGGTTAAAAACCAGTGACGTAGCCCACAGGCTTTTGTTTTATATGTGACAAAATGAGGCTCAGGCCTAAGAACTAGACCTCCACACGGAGGCCAGAGTGGTCAGGGGCAGCCAAGGGGAGGTCTCTCTACAGCTTTATGTATGCCCTCCTTCCTGCACCCTGTAATATCCTCAGTATTACCAGCATTGTGCTCTGGGAGCTGGGCTTGACTTCCAGCTGCAGCCGGGAGTCTCCCTCTGTGATTTGGGGTGACAGTCACTTGTAGCACGAGTCATCAGGGGTTAGGTGAGCATACGTGTCCAAGATAGTGGAGATACCAATGGTGATGAATAACGCTGGGTGGGGTGTTTTTCTGTGTGCGCGTATGAAGCTCTGTTGTCAGAGAAGTTAGACTCTAGTAGGGAAAACAGACAATAAATGAACGATCGTGATATAATATAATATCAGGTGGCAATAAGGAAAAAATCACAGGGCAAGGGGCTGGACAGAGGCAGGGTGGTAGGCCAGGCACCTCTCAGGACGCCATCTTGCCCTGTGAGTTTGTGTCCAGCGCTCCGTGGGCCGGTTGGGGGGCTCACTGGCTGGTCCCTCGACAACCGCTATGCTGTCATCTGAGCTCCTCTGTCTTCCCTTCCTCTAGGCGGGGCCCGGAGAGAGTCTCATTCAGCACTGCTCCTGGCACTCTCCTGGGGGGGAGATTAAATGTCTTTGCAAAGTCACAAGCCCTGGATCCTTGAGCTCCTAGGAAGACAACTCTCGCTGGGGTGCCTGGATGGCTCAGTCCGTTGAACCCCCAACTCTTGATTTCGGCTCAGGTCGTGATCTCACAGCTCGTGGGATCAAGCCCTGTGTCAGGCCTCATGCTGACAGTGAGGAGCCTGCTTGGGATTCTCTCTCTCTCTCACTCTCTCTCTCTCTCTCTCAAAATAAGTAAATAAACTAAAAAAAAAAAAAAAAAAGACAGTTCTCTCTTGTACTCCTGCCCCTCCAGCCATGCACGCTAGTGGGTGTTCCCAAGGGGTCCCCTTCCTGGGATCCAGGATACTCCCTGGGCCCCTCTGAGGGACACCATAATTTGCAACCATTTCTTTAAAGTTCAATAACAGAACTTTTAAGGGAAGTACCGATTTATAATTTTTCTCGGCATGCATTCACAGGTGCTGAGAGCGCTTCATGATGTAAAAAATATGTGATAATGGGGTGGCGACAGAGAAAAGGATGCACTTCGTAAGTTTAGGGGGAGGACTGCAGTATGTTTTCGCATACCACAGGTGCCATTTCCCCCCCACAAGTGACTCTGGTGCTGTGGTCAGGATAGGTTTTGTCAGAATGATTCTAGAGTGTGAGGGCTTATGCCGTCAAGGGCCTAGGCTGTAGTTGCCGTGATGAACGGGGACCCCGGCCCCGGTGGCTCCGGTTTTCTGCACGGGGGCAGAGCGCCAGCGCTGGTTGGCTGTGATGGATTGGGCACAGCCCGAACACGGATCCTGCCGAGGACCTCCTCGGGACAGTATAAATCACTCTAACTGTGGAGTGACCCTCAGCGGCCCACATCTCCCCCTCGGCAGCTGCTTCCCGGACACCCTGCTGGCTCTAGTTCTCAAGTGTGTTTTCTTGAGAAACCCCCCGCCCACCTCCTTCCCCCCTGACCCCGTTCCCCCCCCCCCACCCTTCTCTCTCCTCCTTGCCTCCTCCCCACACCCTTCCTTCACCATCTCTACCTCCATCCCACCCCAGGCTCCTGAACCTAAACCCCTGTTGCCAGCTCTTCCCGCTCCTCTGCTCCCCCAGAGCTGTCCACACGTCTCTGCAAAGCAGAGACACCCCTGGCCTCGGCTTGAGGCAGAGTAAGTTTCCAGCGGCTACTGGAACCCGATTTACACACGTGCCCCATATGGTGGGGACTGCTGCCGGGGTCTTGCTTTCAACCAGCTGTCTTGGCAGAGCAGAGGGCTGCCTCCCGAAGTGGTATGATTCCTCCCAAAGACCCCCTCCCAAGGTCAATAGTTACTTGCAGAAAGTTTTAGTGGAAACATGCAAATGGAGACGAGAAAGAATGAAACCCTCTTGGTCTGTAGCACATTCCACGGGAACCAAGAGCCGGCCCAAATTGGAGCGTGTTTCTGGAGTGTGACGGGGAAGGTGCAGGGTGAGGGTGACCCACGCAGGACCCATCCTGTAGCTTTTGCCCAACACATAGAAGGCTAGACCCGGGAGGCAATTAAGGCCATTTTGGGCAGTTTTACTGCCCAGGGTGGTGGGTGGGCTCTAAACCAAATGCCTGGCATGTCCACAGCTAACCCTGGTCAGGCAGCAGGTGCAGAACCAGCATCAAGTGATGCCCTCATATGCCTGCGCCCGGCATGCTGGGGGCAGGTGCACGGGGTGGCCGGGCCCTGCAGTGATGGTCAGGTTCTCTGGGGCCACCTGACTCCAGACAAGAAGGCTTCACACTTGACAGCGCTCAGGAGCACGGCCTCTCCGCCAACCGAGGTACATTCTGAACAGGCTGGGTCTCACAGGGCAGCCTGGTGGGATGCTATTATCCTTGGGAGGTGTAGCTCCCTCAAACACCCCCGTCCTGTTCAGAGACGTTCCACCACGTTGGCTAGAGTGGGTGGAGTGACCTGGTTTGCCCAGACATGCTGAGGCCTGGCAGCCTGGGCCGACTTCTGGGGGGACACTAGGAGTACCACAGTGGGGGGCCCTTACTTGCCGGCATCCTGGTTGAGGAGGGGCCCCCACAGCCCGCGGCTGCTCAGCTTAGCAACAAAGGAGAATGGAGTGCGGCCGCCACTGAATTAGTGCAACCAAATTTCTCTGAATTGGAATCATAGAGTTTTGCAACTTTTGGAATAATACCAAGTTTCTCTGGGCGAAAAACAAAAAAAAATCGCACAACTTCAAAGCAGTGGAGTTGTGGGTAAGGCTGGGGAGCGTGAACGGATTGCCTTTCGTTTCAGCAACTGGGCAGGTAGGTCCCACGGAGGTCCCTTGCTTTCTGGTGCAAACCACGCTGCTCATGTGCTATGTGATTCTTGGGCTTTTGTGGATTACCGCGCAGTCATTTTAACTTTTGCTGTGTTATCATCTTTAAAGCGGAATCAAGATCATCTCATTAGCCGAGGGATGATTCTGGTGCCAGCGTTGAAAACAACATACCCGCATCCAGTAACTTTGAGATGAAAGTTAGAGCAGATCGGATGTCGTGAGGAAGGCCCCAAACCCCAGGAAACACCAGTCTGCTGCGTTTAGGACAAGCATCCTAAGAAATAGTGGAGATAATGCTGAAAATAAAAGTAACACTAAAGATCCACAAATAGCCCCTGGCCCCTTACTTTGCGGCCAGTGCAAGGGAAAAATCACTCCGGTGTGACCTAGGCTTCTGCAGCCCATTCCTCATCTAGAATGTTCCATCCTGCATCCTTAGAGTCACCCTCCCAGGGCAGATCATTTCCTGACAGCTGCAGCTGGATTAACACTAGATGGGGGTGGGGGGTGGGGGAGGGGGGTGGCCTCAAAGAAGGGTGTGCACATTTTCAACCCCTTCAAGACAGGGGTCAACAGATCCACTCCCGGATCCGTGTCTGTGCATCTAGCCATTGCTGCACCCACTGATGCACATAGAAAATGGCGAGGAAGTGGCACGTGTGCGGCCGTGGATTGGAGGTGGTGAAGGGACCCTGACTTCTTCCCTATGCACTTCTGTAGCTTTTGATTATCTATAATGATCACATTGCCAGTTTTTAAAAGTGGCCAATTAAAAACAACGCGGGAAGAGGGACAGCAAGAAGGAGGTCAGTGGAAGATCCCCATAGAAGGAGGCCAAGCGTCTGTCTCGTTGCTGGCTCT
This sequence comes from Panthera leo, assembly GCF_018350215.1. NCBI lineage: Eukaryota > Metazoa > Chordata > Mammalia > Carnivora > Felidae > Panthera > Panthera leo. Next base: position 103,154,284 of record NC_056681.1, read on the forward strand.
CCTAGTGCTTCTCTGCAGGATAGTCACCTGCAACAAGGACATCGCGTGCCTCCCTCACACATCCTCGAGCCAACGTGGTCCTCACCTGTGCAGTTCCTGGTCTGGCCATGTGCAGAAGCTCAGGGGGAAAAGGGTAGCCAAGGTCTGCCAGAAAAAGGAGGGGACCCCATCTTTGTTCCAAGGAGGGACCTCTGCAAAGAGCTGAGACAAGTCCCTTGGCACTGGAATTGCTTGGGAAACAGGATAGCCTTGGCCATCAGACCACTTCCAGGGAAATGACCAAGAGCTGGGGATGTGGGACCTTTGTGACCCTAAGAGACAGAGAGGTGGATATTGAAGTTACTGCAAAGGGGTGAGTCAGTTCTGTACTAGAAGCGACTGAGGCAACATGCTGGGCATAAGCCAGGGAGAGGTCGGCAGACTCCAGACCTTGCCCTGTCATTGTGAGGGGCGCGGGGGTGCCATCTCATGGAAAAGGGAGCTAGGGGACATGTCCCGAGGCTACAAAATGCACATGCACTCACTTAGATGGGGAGGGTCCTGGGGGTTCACCCAACTCCAGCATGACCACCTCCAGGGACCCCTCTGAGGCTCCACAATGTCTACACGCTGCCTGCCGGGTGCTCAGCTACAGCTCTGTTGGGCGCTGCTCTCTAGAGTTGGTGTCACCTTAGTGACAGGGAAGGACTGAACGTGCAAGCCTGGGGGCAGCGTACACAGTTACCAGGCTTCCTGACTCTGACCGGTTCTTCCCCATCATAAATCCAATCACGACCTAATCGTGTTGAGCGTCATTTTGCTAAGAGTAGCATTTAGCACCTCGGGGCCACGCAAAGTAACGGTGTTTAAATGCAGACCAGGCAGCCAGCCTTGAGTCAGAAATGAGCATTTCTGCTGCCCACATTCGTGCAGGCGTTCAGGCCAGAAGGGGATCCTGGTACCTTTGCTGTCTGTGTATGTGGTCCACACATTTCCACTCATTGGGACAGCAGACATTGTCAAGAGCTGCACTGTGAAACGAGATTATTTGCTGTCTTTTTTACTTTTTTTTTTTTTTTTCTTTGCAAAAGATAGTACAAAACAGAGGTTACCTTGAAACTGGAAAGAGTAATTCTGGGTGAGCATGCTCTCACGGGTTTTAGCTCCTGTCCGTGGGCAGTTTGCAAACGTTTCCCTCCTCCTCTCGCCATTCATTTATAAAGAAACCTCCTACTGGTGCTATTAAAATAAGAGCTTACTCATGTGCTTAGTCAGTACTGAGAAGCCTTTCTTTCATGTGCACCCTATGAATGAGTTCTGAAGTAGCAGGCCTAGAAAACGAAACTGCTCGGAGAGAATACGAAAACGATTTGAAAGGGTGCCAGAAAAGACTCTGGGTGCACATGGAGGTGGTGGGGGGACATCGGCTCATGGGAGTGTCCCCAGGCCTCCGGGTTGTGACTGTAAAGGAGCAACCACGAGAGCTGTCGTGGGAATACGTGGCCCAGGTTTACGCAATGGAAGACCCACCTGTTACATACACCACGGGGGCTGCTTCTCCTAGTGAACGAGCCACTTGTAGACGCAAGGACTCATGGCTGCCTGTTGATTACGTGGGTGTAATTAATGCCCTGACGTTGGGTCCTGGCTCTGCTATTTATTAGCTGTGTGGCCTGGGGCAAGCTGCCTAACTAGCCTGAGCCTCTGTCTCCTAGCTGTAACCTGCAGATAATAGCAGCATTTACCCCAGAGGGCACCCCCATCCCTACCCCTCGAGCTCCACAGTTAGATTGACCACAATCCTAGTTATAAGAGTCTCTACTTCTGATCTGTGTGTGGCTGTCTTCGTCATTTATTATATAATCAGTTATTTCCAATAATATAATGAGCTCCCGAGGACCCACCACCCAAAATGAAATCTCCGACGAGGACAGTAACCTACATCTCACTAGATAGTCCCCAGTGTATCCGTAACCCCTACTCTCCACTCCTGAGGTCACTGTCCCCTTGAATCCCACATTCTTAACACTCCTGATTCCCCTTATTTGATTTTTGGCTTCTGTAGTTTTGGAAAATATGTATATTTTTATTTCAATTGTTTTTAACTTCATAAAAGGGGCATGCTACATGGAACTTTGGGGGACTTGCTTTTTACGTGTGATGATAGATTGCTAAGATCCGTCCATAGTATTGTGTGTGTCTGTAATTCATTTGTTCTGACTGGGGCAGCATAGGGAATGGATACGCCAGAGTGTAGTCGCCACTCTCCCTGCAGAGGGGCACCTGGGAAGGGGGAGGTCCAGATCTGTACTAGTTAGAGCCGTGCTGTTTATACTCATCCTGTGCCCATCTGCTGCTATCAAAGGGGAAGAGCTTCTCTCCTGGCGATGAACCTTGAAAGGGAATCACGACAGGGAACAAATGAATGTTCAACATTAGGAGATATGCCAAACCTTTTTCTAGAGGTTTCTGCCAGTCCCCAAAGCCACAGACTTCAAGTTCTCCAAAACTTCATGGTGTTAGACCTTTCACTTTTTTTTTTTTTTTTGCCAATTGGATGGGTACAAAATGTTATCTCATTGTGATCTTGACTTGTGTTTGTCTTCGTGTCTTCATAAATTTATTGGGCATATGCGTTCCCTCTTTTGCGAAATACCTCTTGGTGTCTTTTCCCCATGATTCTCTGGGGTTGTTTCTGCATTCTTTTCATAAATTGATTTGTAGCACTTTTACATATATTATGGATAGTAAATCTTTGTGGTAGATACTATGAATATCTTGTTCCAGTTTTTAGCCTGGGCTTTCACTTTTAATTGTTTTAAAGTTTTTATTTAAATTCCAGTTAGTTAACATGCAGTGTAATATTCGTTTCAGGGGTACAATTTAGTGATTCAACACTTCCATACGTCAACCTGTGCTCATCATGGCAAGTACAGTCCTTGAGCCCCATCACCTTTTCCCCCATCCCCCCACCCACCTCCCCTCTGGAAACCATCAGTTTGTTCTCTATAGTTAAGAGTCTTTCTTGGTTTGCCTCTCTCTTTTTTTTTCCCTTTGCTCATTTGTTTTGTTTCTTAAATTCCACATATGAGTGAAATCGTATGGTATTTGTCTTTCTCTGACTGATTTATTTCACTTAGCATTATACTCTCTGGCTCCATCCACATTGTTGCAGATGAAGCTTTCACTTTTAAAGGTACCTCTTGGTGAATAAAAGTTCTTGGTTTTATTATAGTTAAATTTATCTTTTTAGAGTCAACTTTATGTGCTCACCTAAGAAAATCTTTAGGTACCAGAAGGTATAAAAGGTAGCCACCTGTATTATCCACTATGAATTTTAAAATTTGTTTTTGACATTTCATTTCTTAATCTCTCTGGGGTTATTTTCCAGATATGGTTTGAGGGAGATAGCCAAGTTCTTTTTCACACATAGATATCTATTTTTTCCAGCTCCCTTTATTGATTACTGTCCTCCCCTTGCTGACGTTCTTTATCATCTGTCACAGACCAAAATTCTTCATACACACGAGTCTTTTTCTGGGATCTCATTCATACCCTTGACGGGTTTTTCTGTCCAGCCTCATAAAAGTCCAGATGTCCCATAAGGTACATATCCCTTGGTCCCTTTACAGAAAGGTCTGGCTATTTTGGTCCTTTACTCTTTCAAATGAGTTTAGAATCATCTTTTCAGGTTCTGTTAAAAAGAGAACATAATGGGGGGCACCTGGGTGGCACGGTCAGTTGGGCGTCCGACTTCAGCTCAGGTCACGATCTCGCGGTCCGTGAGTTCGAGCCCTGCGTCGGGCTCTGGGCTGATGGCTCAGAGCCTGGAGCCTGCTTCCGATTCTGTGTCTCCTTCTCTCTCTGCCCCTCCCCCCTTCATACTCTGTCTCTCTCTGTCTCAAAAATAAATAAAAAAGTTAAAAAAATATTAAAAAAAAAGGGAACATAATGGGAATTTGGTAGGAATTACACTGAACGCATAGATTCTGTTAAAATATCAAATCATATTATCCATAAATATCTCTCCATTTATTGAGGTCTTCTTTAATATGTCTTGATAAAGCCTGGAAGTTTTCCTCATGGAGGCCTTTCATCTATTGCTAGATATATTCTCAGGGAATCGATATTCTCTGATACTTGTAAATGGTGTCACTTTAATTATGTTTCCTAGTTCTTTGACATGTATATATTTTATATCTTCACCAAATGTTATCATTTCTAAGGATTTGTAGATTTTTGGAATTTTCTATGTAAGCAATCCTATCTTCTGCAGATGATACCAGTTTTCCTTCTTTCATAATATTATTTTGGAGGTGAATTGGGACTAGGCAAACAAAGCAAATTATGTAGCGGTTGAGCAGCCAGTAAGGGCTCAATAAATGTTTGCGCTTATCGACATGACGGTCATTATTAATTAATGGAAGAATTTTAGAAGTTGTCTTAACCAAGTTCCTTATGTTAAAGAAAGAAACCGAATCGCAGTATAGTTTAATGATTCACCCCAGGTCCCATAGCAGTTCAGTGCCCGGACTGGCCTGGAAAACCAGGGTTGAGTTTCTAGGCTACAAAAGCAAGTATCCTTTCTCTTAAACCCGAATCACACATTGGGGTGCTTCTGTCTGGCACAAACTTCTGCAAATGGGAGCTTCTCCACGAGTGGGGCTTCTGCGCGTCCATGACAAGCATTTATTAAATCTGCAGCATGAATTAAGCTCTTCCTGTGTGTTGGGCTTTCCACACTGTGCACACTTCCAGGAGAGGAAAAATGTACACCCTACAACTCAGATGTACAGAAAATGGTAGTTTATTTCATTTAAAAAATTATCTATACCGATAATTTATCTATAGCTTATCTATCTGTATCTTATCATTTCCTGCTGATGGCAGGGGATGGAGGTCAACCTTAAATATGCCTAATGAAAGCAACTTGGGCCCTTTTGGGATTTTTTTTTTAAGGTTTTAAAAAAATATTTTATTTTATTTTTTTATTTTAGAGAAAGGGGGTGGGGAGAGGGGCAGTGGGAGAGAGAGAGAATCCCAAGCAGGCTCCACATTCAGAGCTGCACCTGATACAGGGCTCAGTCCCATGACCCTGGGATCATGACCTGAGGCCAAAATCCAGAATTGGATGCTCAAGTGACTGAGCCACCCAGGCAGCCTGTGGACTCTTTTGGTTTAACTCACCGTCTTTTGGGTATATACCCAATTACACCAAGATACAAATTTCCTTCTCAAAAGGTATTTCTTCTAGAGTCTCTGTCCCAGGTTGGCAGCCAGAAGAGGGAGAAGCTTATGGATTCTCGTGGTGTGAGGTGAGGCCCCTGAACTCCTCTACTCTTTGGGACATGGCAGGTGTTGGTTGGGCGGGGGCTTGCCTGGTCCAGCCTTTGAGCATCTGGGCACCACTGACCCTGGCTGGCCCTCCGGGTCCTTTGGGATTCCCATGGTTCACATCTCTCTGACCTTGCAGATTCTCTCAATCTCAGCCTGGTCTGGCGTCTGTCCCCAGGTCTCTTAAGGGTCAACTCATAGCTATGCCTGTTTTCCCTCACAGAGGACACACCAGGGCCAGGATACCCCTCCTCTTCTCCCTGCATCTGTCCACTGGAAAAGGGCCTACATCCCCTTCCTGCCAGACCAGGCTAGACTTCTACCGAAGGCTTCCAACTTCTCTTCATTCAGGCTTGTGGCAAACTTCATGGTCAGGTCGGCCAGGCCTGGGTCTTGACTAAGGGAACCTTTTAAAATCTAGAATAATGCGTGTCCTTTCTCAACCAGACCTATGTCCTTATGACCTCTAAAAATGTCAGTTTTGACATGCAATTCTCTTCTAAGCATTGTCCCAGTCAGCCCTGGTAATGGCTGGCATTGGCGCAATGAGTAAGACTGAAGTTTTGTGGAACAAGCCTCTTGGTCTGTGCAAGTGTCTGTCTTTATGGACGCAGGATCCTGTTCTCCCCTTCCTTAGCCCATCCCTGAACTAATGAAAATCTGATCCGTCTGTCGCCTGCTTAGTTACTGCCCGGGATGCTGGAACTCAACACGCCTCAAAGAATGGCCTCCGACTTCCAGCCTGCAGATCCCTGTTCAGCATCCACTTGATCTCCATCCAGCCTTTACCAAGGACTTACTATGGGTATGGCTCCGTGAGAGCCCAGAGAGGGTGGGACAGAAGAGCTGCCTGCCAGCTGCTTGAAGGAGTAAAACACGTGCATAAAGGAACGCGTAGCAGCCACGCTTACGCGGCAAAATCCAATATAACCGGGAAGAGAGGTCCAGAGAATCAAGGAAAAGTAAGACCGTTGTATACGACGTTTCCTGGCTCTTATAAATAAGAAGGCTGAGCAATGTTTACCCTCTTGGCCCTAGTGGGTTGGAGCACACCTCAATCCTGAGATGCAAGTCGGTGTTTCTGCTGCTGTTCCTGCTGATGCTTGTAGCTTAATTACCTCCATGGTTTTCCAATGAGCGTTAGGGATACCTCAAAAACCATGTCTGCAAAGAATTCCGACTTGTTCATCGGTGGACAGTGAAAGGGTGTCCTAGGTGCGGGCAAAAGTGAGGAAGCACAGAAGTGTTCACCGAGGATGCCAATTCTGAATAAGGAAGGGATGCTCATTCTGAGACCAATCTACCCTATGTCCTCACACGTGTATTGTATTCTTAAACATTTTTATCCAAAAGTATTTGCTGCGTTGTGTCAATAGAATTGATAGCATCCTACTACGTTATCTTCTTAACGCCTTGTTATTAAAACTTAGGTGCTTGATGTGGTCAAAGGGAAAAACAGCTTAATGAGACAATGAACGTTTCCCGATGTTCCTGCTTTGTACGTCGTAATTCCCTTTTCCTGGAGTTTGGTGAGGATGAGGGAGCTTGTGTCTGGCAACTGGGGAGGATGCTCAGCAGTCACGGGGAACCAAGCGAGAATGGTGTCCGTCAGGCAGTGAGCTGTGTGCATTTATTTAAAAAAAATTTTTTTTAACCTTTATTTATTTTTGAGACAGAGAGAGACAGAGCATGAACGGGGGAGGGTCGGAGAGAGGGAGACACAGAATCAGAAACAGGCTCCAGGCTCCGAGCTGTCAGCACAGAGCCCGACGCGGGGCTCGAACTCACGGACCGCGAGATCGTGACCTGGGCCGAAGTCGGCCGCTTAACCGACTGAGCCACCCAGGCGCCCCTGTGCGCATTTATTAATACAAACCCCAAGATGCCAGGTAGCTTTCGTTACTGCGCATGAATCAGAGAGAAAAGAGCTATCTCATCTTCTGAGGAAATAAATAGACGCACAAATAAAGGTTTGCCTTCAAGTCCTTTGTGCTGATAAGAATAGTAGCATGTTTGATCATTTATCGCTTGCCGGTCGTTGTTCTAAAGGCCAGGCGCATATTCGCTCATTTCTTCTTACTACACCCCGTATGGTCAGTGGTTATATTATTCTCACCCCCATTTGACAGGTAAAGGCACGAGTGGTGCATTAGCCTGCCTGGAGTTGCACGGCTAATAAGCAGCCAAGCCGGGACCCCCACCCAGCAATGCGGCTCCAGGCCTGCCTGCAAACCACCCCCTCTTCTTGGCAACTGTTTCCACAGAGGAATTCAAGAGGTGGGTGGATTTGATGTCATACTTTGTATTGGGCCCCTTTCCATTCACGTCCCTTGGAGTCTGCTAAGATTGGAGCTGGAGAAAAATTCCCTAGTTCTCTCTCTAAGTGTAGGGGAGTTTCTGGCGGCTTCTTCGGCCGGCTCAGGCTTCATCAGGGTGGGCATGCCCCCCCAGGAGCTCCCTCTCCGCCCTGGTCCACTCCGCCCCAGGCGTGGTGCTGCTGTAGCAGCGGGACTTGGGCAGGCACTGGTGGCTCATGGGAGGTGGCGTGCTTCATCCTTTACGTTCTGGGTCTCTCGATGTGGTTGTTTTCACGACTCTTCAAATCCTTTGAGTTTGGTTGTATGGGAAAAAGGCTTGTGTTTCTAATTTCCCTTTGGAGGCCATCTTGGGTCTGTGATGTGCAGAGGTGTGGACAGAGCGGCAGAGGGTGCCGGGACACCCAGGAAGTGGAAACCAGAACAGATCTCACCCCACCTCCGGGAACAGGCCAGCTCTAGCCTCTGGATGGGATTTCCAAGGAAAGGGGAAAGCTGATGTTTGATTCTGTGCAGAGACACTTAACCTGGAGAATACTTACTCATACTTTTTGATGTTTCAGGCAGAGAAGTTCATATTTACCAGCCTTCTTCCCTATACCCATCCCCCAAATCCACTGACCCTGCTCGGCCACCCCTCGAGGCCCATTCCCAAGCCACTCCCTGGAGAGCCCTTCTTCTGTTCCCGAGGCTGAGATGTAGGCACCAGGCTCTGGGCTCACAGAGCCCATGGAACACGGACCACATGTCACAGCCGTCCAGGTCAGGCCCCTCCCTGCATCGGCTGCCCCTGTACAGAAGAGGTGCAGCTAAAGCCCAGGTCCTCGGACACGGGCAGCTCAGGCAAATAACTTGCAAGTAACTTGGCTGTGGGTCTGCTTCCCAGAGGGGTCCTCCAACTCCGGCAGCCAGCGACTCCCAGGCCAGGCCACGCAGACTCCAGATCTTCTTAAAAGGCAGGTGTAGTGTGGGTAAAAAAGTAAGCCTAAAGGGAACATCTTCGCCTCACTGTTGGGCATGTGTGTGCCAGGCCCTATCCTAGGTGCTGGGATGCAGCAGAAAGAGGTGTGCGGTCCACACCCGCAGCACACGTCCCACGAGGGAGCCTCGGTCTTTGCCGTGCTGGGTCCACACCGTGTCCACAGGTCATGACCACAAAAGCAAGGTGTTCCCAACAGCTTCAGGAAGAATCGTCACCAGTGATTTAAGAATAGAATTCACTTTGCTGCTCTTTCTCAGTGACAAAGGCAGTTTCACACCCTTCCTCTCAGGAGAGCCCCCTTCCACCCCCCCCCTCACCCCGCCCCCCCCCCCCCCCCGCCACCCACAAGTGAGCAAGGACACCTACAGCTGGTGAACAGGGAAGACTCCCCCAGGGATGTGGCCACCCATGAGGCAGCTCGGCTGGCCTTTGAGCGGAAGCAGATTTTTTTTTTAATTTTTTTTTAATGTTTATTTATTTTTGAGACAGAGAGAGACAGAGCATAAACAGGGGAGGGTCAGGGAGAGAGGGAGACACAGAATCTGAAACAGGCTCCAGGCTCTGAGCTGTCAGCACAGAGCCCGACACGGGGCTTGAACTCACGAACCGCGAGATCATGACCTGAGCCGAAGTCGGACGCTTAACCGACTGAGCCACCCAGGCGCCCCATGAGGCAGATTTTTTTAAATGAAAAGACACACAAAGGATTTTTAGGGCAGGGAAACGATTCTGTCTGATGGATACTGTCATCGTACGTTTGTTCAAAACCTCTAGAAAGTACAACACAAAGAGTGAGCCCTAATATGAACTGTGGACTTTAGTTCAGGGGCGCTGTTCATGATCCGGGTTACTGGAGTGGGGGGTGGGCAGAGAGCGTATGGGACTTCTTTGTACTTCTGCTTAATCATTCTACAAACCTAAAACAACTCAAAAAACAACTCTATTAATAAAACCCATTTAAAGTAAAAAAAAAAAAAAGTTATAAAAAAAGAGAAAGGAAAGAGGAAGGATGTAGGGCACCTTCAGTTCCCTAAGGAGCGCGCATGGGGCTTAACCACAGCGAGGCCTCATCAGGGAGCCCCCTCTGGACAGCGATCCACCTGTGAGCCCTGATTGCACTTGACACGGGGGCAAGGGCTGCTGACAGGACACGAGGCTGATGACAGATTCTCTCTGGCCTGTGGCAGCCAATGGGACTCCATACATGACCTTGATCTGGGGGCAAACGGGAACTGCCAGAAGGGAAATGTATGGCCTTGATCAGGAGAGGTCCTTTCCAGTCCAGACTGGCCCCTGCAACACTGCGCCTGAGGGTGCCCCGTGGAGGCACTACGGCCAAACCCAGCTGCCGGTCACCTCACCCCCTGTGCCCCTCGAGTGGGCCTCTGGTCCCCAACACAGGGGCGCTGTGCTCCCACTTTGCACCAAGACGCCCTGTGGGCTAGCACAGCCTGGGCGAGACCGGCAGAAAACCAGAAACGATCGATTCGGGTTTTGGACCACCCCAAAGTCAGGAGAGAAGCTCTCAGCTTACAAGACTTTCTGAAAATCAAAAGGAAAGACCTGAGAGTAAAAGTAGCATTTTATTCATCCAGAAATTTTTATTGAGCACCCGCCCTGAGGAAAGCACTGTGTAAGGTAACTATTGAATAAAGAGCTGGCGGGAATGATTTGTAAAATGTGACCCCCATTGCTAGCATTTGGCCAGCTGGTTTCTAGCGGGTGTTGTCCACTGCAAATGCCCACTGAGTAACTTGTAGGAGGCGGGCATCATGCAGGCCTGAAAATATGTGCTGGCTCCAGACTTGGAGGGCTTGCAGAGTAGGGGAGAGGCAGCCCTTGGCAACCTTGTTGATACTCTTGATAATTGCTCTGGGGAGCAGGCGGCGGGCGGGGGGCGGGGGAGCAGGTGCCAGGCGGGGGGGGGGGGGGGGCGGAAGGGCACAGACACTTAGTGGGGAAAATGGCTGCACTGTCAGTTTGGCAAGGTGAGAAGGGTGTGCAAACCCAAACCCACATCTCTCCAACATCACATCATATGCTCGCGGCGCTCGCCTCACACGCACTGGCATTCTGCTCACTTGTTTGCTGTCTTCATGATGAGTCACTCGTTGTGCTTAGATAGCTTTGCCTAGAGTGCCCACTCTCCATTGCCATCAGACAGGAAAAGCCAGAATTACTTGCCATTCATCGGCAATATTAGATCGAAGCATGTGATCAACCTTACACTGATAGACAAAGACCCCGCGGTAACAAAGTGATGCTGTTGATTTTCTTACCCGTGGGGGGCCCAGCCTCAGGCTTGTCCTCTCTGTGGAAAAGGAAGTTCAGCAAGAAGTTGGACCATTTAAATAGTCACTCTTTCTCCTTCACAGAGTCAGAAGGATTCAAAGGAATCGAGCAGGACAGCACTGTTTCTCTCCAAGACACAGGGCCCAGTAACAGCTAAATCTAGAGCAAAGAATGCCCATGGGTGAAATCTTGTGTATTGCCCCTTCATTCATGACTGCGTTCCAAGAATGTCCTTACAGCATTTAGCATGTGTAAAACATCATGGCGGTTCAGTGGAGAAAGCAGAAAAATGAGCCAAGACCCTTATCCTCCGGGGACTAACAGCTCTAGTAAGGCAGGTAATAGCTGTACCCCCACTGTGGTCTAACACACATGGAATAGGGGCCCTACCCGGGTCAGCACACACTGAGGGTGAGGGGACACTGGCAAGGAAGATGCTCCTTCTGTCAGGCTGAGTAAGCTGGACAGGCTGGCCTTGGAGCTGAAGCCAGAGGACTAACTGGGATTCTACGCAGAGGCTTCAAAGCAGAAAGGGAAGTGAAGAATGCAGAGAAAGTCGTGTTGTTCCATTAGATTTTAAGGGCACAGGGATCGGGGCTTCCAGAGGGTTTTTAAGGGACTTTGGGTCAGATTCTGGACTGCCCCCAATGCCACCGAGGAGCCTGGGGTTTTGGTAGACAAAGGGGAGTCACTGAAGGTATTTGAGCAGAAGGTGAGAAGGAGCTGATCTTTTAGGAGGTTGTTGGCGGTTTGTACAAGATGAGCTGGAGCCAGAACATTTATTCAGGAGGCAGAATGAAGCAGTTAGGGACAGAGGATGACATTCTGTGCTCATATGTCCACAGGAAGAACACCCATAAATGTTGCCATGAGGTTATAACACACAGCATAGGCACCTTATATAACGCACATGCTTGTGTATATTTCATATGTACTTTTGGGAATGAACACATAGAACTTTGTGAATTTTCTTCATATTTGAAAACTCAACATATTGACACTTGAAACGTCAAACGACAATAGAGTTATTATGCTTTGCTGACCACCGACTGGATCCCAGGCACTGTTCTCAGCCCTTCAAATAATGTGCTAATCATTTAATCCTTACAATAACCCAATGAAGTAGGCATTATTATCATTCCTGTTTTATACATGGAGAAACTGATACGGGTTGGGTAACTTGCCTGAGGTCCCACAGATAACCTCAGAGTTCTCTTAGATAACTTGCAGCAGACTTCCTTTAAATAAAATTCCACCCAGACATTCAAAATGTAGTTCTTTTCGCAAAGTGGATTTTAGTTTTTTTGGAACAGAGCAGTGGGCACAGTGAATAAAGTACTCGACAGGTGGGGTACCACACTGAGACTTTTTCTGCAGGGCCTCTGGCCAAGTTCACTTTCACATCAGCCGGTCATTAGCCTTCCTTCCTCGTTTCTGTATTCAGCTACCCTTCCCTTCTGTTACATTGACCCAGCAAACAGTCTTTCTGGCTTTTGGCAAAGTTTCCCATCTACCTACCAGGCTATTATAGTTGGAATAAATGTTTAATGTGACACCCATCCTGGTCCCCGGGAGATGCCACCAACTTCTTTCTAGAGAGCTTGCTCCTTTAGGAACATTTCATTCTTTAGAGTTCTCGATTCAGTTGATAGATTCCTTTCAGTTGTGCTGATTTGTTTTAGGGAACTGCCTTTTGAGTTTGGAAAGGATGCGAAGGTCCCACAGAGAGCCCATGCAGGTCTGCATAAGTGACAGGAGTTCAGTTCAGCTCTGTTCACAGTTAGGCCATCTACCGTGTCCAGACTTGGCCAGTCCTGACCTTAAGGAAGGAGGGACAGTCCCAATGGGCCAGGGGCAGAGATAGGTGGGTTCCCTCTGTGTCTCTCCTTAGCAGGGTGTGTTGGTCTATTTTTTCTCATCCAAGAATTTGAAAATAAATACTTTGTTAATTGTCAGTAGTCGAGCTTTGTGATTGTTTCTTTAAAGGGTGTTTTCTAAGGTGGAGGCCAGCCTGCTCCACGTAACAGTGTATCTATCCGTGCTCAGTGAATAGCAGTTTGGGTGGGGAGGGCCAAGTTACAGGATTTCGGGAGTGTGTCTGCTCAATGTGAGGCCTTGTACTGACCGCCCCATCACCCGGATTCCCGGGGGAGAAAGCAGAGCCAAGAGGAGAGGGGAGGAGAGAAGAGGGGAGGTGGGGAGAGGTGGAGAGAAGAGAGAGCTGTAACACTCTGGGGTTTCTTTCTTGCAAGACAAAAACTGTGCAATGAAGATACAGGCAAACAAATTTAAAGAGTTGAAGGAAACCGAGCCTCAAAGTAAATAATTGTTGCTAAGAAAGACATTCCTTATCTGTCATAATATTGAATTTTTAACTTTGTGTTATAGAAAATCTCAAATATATACACAAGGCAATGTTATAATGAACCCCCATATATCCACTACCTGCCTTCAACAGTTACCAACTTAAGAGTCCATTTTGTTTCATCAAAAACCCCATTTGGCCACCGTCTGGATTTTTTGAAGCAAATCCCAAATATTGTATCGTTTTGCCTGTAAGTATCTCAGTGGGCATCTCTAAAACATATGAACTCTTGTTTTTCTTAAACATCACCGCAATGATTATACTTTTAAGGAATGATTTTGAGAAAAATTCATGAGGTTGGAAAAATAAATTTCCAGCATGCACACTCTTCTTATTACTTTTGGTTTTGAATGACTCTTTCTGTCCTTTAAAGCCTCCTTTGCAGCCTGACTCTGATCCTTCCGGAAGCTGCTCCTGGAGAAGTAAGAGGTGCTGTGTGAGAATGAGCCACTTAGGCATCAAGCCTCTGGATTCTGGGAAGAGTTGATCCAGAGCCCTGGACAGGGCTTTATAAATGCACCTGCCCTCTTTCTCGATTTTTGTCCATCTGACCCTCTTATGTGTGAACCATCTCTCTTCACGGCAGAAGGACCAAAAACAGCCATTGTCAAACAGAGCAGCAAGTTGAAGGTCAAGGGTCTGCCAACACTATCTCTTTGAAATGAAGAGAAAGACTCGGCAGAACTTGAGATGCATCTGACATCCAGATAGTGTTAGCTGACTAGGTCCCAAATAGGAGTTGGCTGTCTACAGAAATGCCCTGTGTAGGTGATACGAATCTCAAGTACGCTCTGACTTGATTAATTTATAACAGTGAGAAAGTAGAAAGCTTCTTGTCATCATGCTCAAGTGGAATAGTTTGGTCTTTCCTGGGCAATTGGCTCTGGGATGTTATTACACGATTCCCTAAGGGTCCTGGGGGATGCTGTAAAAGCTGTCTTTATGTGGGTCCCTGAATTTTAGGTTGTGGGTGTGGAAAATGCCACCCTGGGGAGTTGGCTCAGCTTAGTGGGTCAGATCATTCTGAGAACCTTCTTCACTAAGGTTTACAGTTCAGTTTCAGAGGTGAATGAACCGTTTCAGATGATCAAAAAGATATGCTCCCTCATAGCTCCCAGAGAATACTCTTTCCTTCTGCAGTTACGTTAAAGCTAAAGGTTGCGGCCAGAGTAGGAGCCAATCCATTGTATCATCATCAATGACATGAATGTTTTGCTCAAGTTCAGATGTCTACCAAGAGTCATTTTCTTTCCGAGGGCGTGTTATCAGTTTCATGAATATATGCTCTGCATTTCATTAGGCATTCTTCTAGCAAAACACGATTCTGAGTCATTTCTGAAATATCTGCTCTCGCCTGCAAGTTGTTTCTCAGTTTTTACAAAAATTGCCTTTTCTACTTACTGGCAGAAAAGTTTAATGCTGCACAAGCCTAAAATGGGTATGCTGAGAAAAACACAAGCACACCTATGGAGTTGTGGCCGTAACAGAGCATCGTGCTCTGGGCCACAACCTCCATCAACGGAGGTTAATCCATCTCTGGGCACAGCCTTGCAAGGGAAGGCTGGGTCGGAAGCAAAGTTCTGGACGATGGATATTCACCACTGTGGTTTTCCCGGAGCGTAAGCCAGAATGAGGTTTAGCGAGCTTGTCAGAGAACGCCAAGTAAAAAGGTAAAAAGCTGCTCTATGAATCACGATCAGAGAGTGTTCGGGTCCCAGCCCCACAGCGCTGTAAACAACCACTCACTCATTGTCAGCTCCAGCCCAGCCCAGCCTTGCCCTGGTTCCCAGGGGACGCGTTCTCTAGAATGAACGAGAAAATATATCCTCCCTCATACCAGCTATTAATGTGTTTCTTTCAACTAGAGGTATATATGTCTCTAACTGTATCTGTTGTAAAAATTGTCCGGCTTGCCCCCGGACGCCCACCAACCCAGAGTCCCAGTCTGCAGTGATGCACTACTGGGTCTCTGTCCAAAGTGATCCCATTCGGTTTAAGAGCTCGCTTTTGAAGGACACTCAGGGACAGGCATCGTCCCATAACTCTGCTCCGTCCCAATTCCTTGGGGGTGTAACCACTCCATCCTGTTCGAGGATCATCTGCTCTCTGAAGTACATGCCTTTGAGATGAAGGGTTTATTCTCCCTCTGCGAGTAGGGCTTTGACAGTGGATATCCACAAAAGATCCCCAAGAGCTTCTGGAAGCTTGGTTCTTGGAAGCCACCCGAACAGGCCTCTCTGTGTGCATGGAATTGCTGTCTATGCCTCTCTCCTTGACTGCACGAGTCCCCGGTGGGAATCTTAGCCTCTTGGGGCTCCGACCAATTGCTTTCAGTGCAAGAGAATTGTTCTTGCTTCTTCTCGAACCACTGTGAGAAACTGGGTGTGACCGCATAGAAGTGTTGTTGTGGATCCTGGGATTTGCAACCCAGAACGGATAAAGAAGAACATTCCATAGTCAACTCGTTTCAACCACCCGTCTCTTTTTTCTTTTTCACGTTTGCTGTGGCAAACTTGTATCCAAAATGCTATGAGGGATACGATGTGATAAGTTATATCTCCCATTCCTGTCCCCGCAGAACAGAAAGGTCCAGCAGGAGAGATGAGCCAATAAGCCAACTCTAACCCAGGCTAAGTCAGATGCAGCCCTCCTAGAGTTTCATATATGCCTTTAAAATATATATCTTTTCATTTAAAAAAAACCCCTTTTTTAGTGTTTTTATTTATTGTTGAAAGAGAGAGAGAGAGAGAGAGAGAGCATGAGCGCGGGAGGAGCAGAGAGAGAGGGAGACGCAGAATCCGAAGCAGGCTCCAGGCTCTGAGCCATTAGCACAGAGCCCAACGTGGGGCTCGGACCCACGAGCTGTGAGATCACGACCTGAGTTGAAGCCGGATGCTCAACCGACTGAGCCACCCAGGCGCCCCTAAAATATATATCTTTTCAAGTAAATACCCTTGAACCACCTTGGGCATTAATATACCGGGGCCTATAACAGGGACTAAATTAGTTCCTTCATGAGCAGGTTGGGAAGCCTTTCATGACACTGCTGCCCCTAGGCCACCAAAGTCCAGTTTCAGCAACGTCCTCTGAGTCAGGTTGGTGCAATTCTTTGAACAGCTTCTTGCATTTTCCTTCTGTTGTTTTATAAGAATGAACAGGAAACAGAATGGACGTGTATGATAGTAATAAGAAGCTTCACCTGGGTGCATTGAAAGAGGGGAGGCCACGCTGAAAATCACTGGAAATACTGAAGGCTTTCATTCAATCGTGCATGCATTTCCTCAGTAGCCATTGAACAGCTACAGTGTACAAACAACTTTTCCAGGCACAGACCAAGGTCCCTGTCCTCATGGAGTTGAATCTAGGGAACAAACAAGATACATAAAATATGGAGTGTAGACAATGAAAAGGACCAATGATGAAAGAGCAAAGCAGGGAAGGGGTGAGGAAGTAAAATCGGGGGACAGTATACTTTTAAAAAAAAATTTAAAAATGTTTTAATTTATTTTTAGAGAGAGAGAGAGAGAAAGAGAGAGAGAGACAGAGCAAGTGGGAGAGGGGCAGAGAGAGAGAGGGAGACACAGAATCTGAAACAGGCTCCAGGTTCTGAGCTGTCAGCACAGAGCCCGACGCGGGGCTCAAACTCGTGACCCGCAAGATGATGACCTGAGCTGAAGTCGGACGCTCATCCGACTGAGCCACCCAAGAGTCCCTGGGGAGCGGTATACTTTTAAAAGGAGGGCCTCTCCCAGGACAAGGTAACTTTTGAGTAAAACTTGAAGGAAGTAAGAAAAGGACATAGATACCAGGAAGAAGAGAAATCTAGGCAGAGAGCAGCATGTGCAAAGGTCCTGAGGCTGGTGCCGACAGTGTGGTAATGGCTTTCTCCTGGTGTCGATGTACGTGTCTGAGTCTGGGTTGGCCTAAGGGGTGCAAAGGAGCATTTACAACAGGTGCTTGTGCGGGAGAGCTGGGACATGAGCCATTCCTGAAAAGTGTCAGGTGGACTTCACTCAGAGATGACCCACAGCCCAAATGACCAACCTGTAAACGTTGAAAACCAATGAAGTTGGTTTAGCAATGAAACCACCGAAATGATTTCTCTTTCTCTGGTGTTCTCGCTCACTACTTATTCCCAGCGCCTCTAGGGCTGCCCATAGCTACTGCTCAATAAGGGTTTGTTAAATGGATGTTTCAGGAGGCCTGCGGGGACCTTCAGTGTGGCGGTTGTCAGGGAGCGTCCTAGGCCTTGGATGAGTGTCTGTGCGGGACCTGCACTGCCTAACAGCCATGCTTGGAGACCGTGGGCTAGTTGCCTGGGGGCAGTGGGGCCGGGGGCGAGGTTCTGACAGGACCTGGTCTCGAGAACAGCAGGAACAGCAGGAACATCACTGGCAGATCCAACCTGCCCATCTTCAGTAATTGAGTATTTCCAAAGCACCAGAGAGATAGTTATTCAATCCCGTGTATCCTGAGCATGCTCAGTACCACGGAGCCTCAGTTTCCAAACTTTCCAGGCAAACTGCTCTCTCTCTCTCTCTCTCTCTCTCTCATCAACGTGTTAGAGAGGACTTGCTTCCAAAAGTGCCCTTGCTTTCAAGTTCAAGCCAAAAAGAAGCAATGTGGCTGTGCTTCAAGCTGATCCGTGCAGAATAACCGCAAATGCCAGCCCCGGTGACGGTTTCTAATTGAATGTGACTTTCTTTGTTAACGCCTGTCCTTGCCCCCAGCAGCAAACTGACAACCAGGACTTGCCTTTGTGAGCTGAAGTGATGTGGCTGATAACCAACAGCTTGTCTTAATTTTTTCCTGATAATTTCACCGTACTTTTAATGAGATCGGTGGCACATGCTTCATTTCTGGGGCAAATTAATTTGTCCTTGCAAAACAGGGTGTCAGCGATTTTTATTTCCTTTGTGTCTGCCACAGAACGGGTTGTGTTTTCAGTGGCAGTTGATGCAACCTAGTATTTCGGCTGTTCTGCGGGAAGGACAAGCTTTTGCCAAGAGCAATAAAGCCAGCGTGACCACCATCACACCTCAGAGGATCGAAGTCTGGAAAGTGGTCTGCCGGCGTGTCTCCTTTCATTGTCCAGGTTGAAGTAGGTTGTGACTTAGCAGAGGGCTGGCGAGATGGGCGAGGGAGCCAGCCAGCCGCTCTGCCTCCAGGCAGCCTGGTCGTGAGAAGCAGCGTGGCTGCGGAATGTGGCCCTCTGTCCCTTCTGGGCTTTCACACCTGCGTCCCGTGTGGTGGTGACCTGGGCTTATGCCGTTGTATCACTTGATCCAGGAAGGGGGAAGCTGCTCTGGTAGCTGAGCACGTGGTACCCATGTCTTCCGTGGTCTCATCTCCAAGGTCTTCTTGCCATCGGATCAAATCCTCTATCAGAACTAGAAGGGTTTGGGCCACAGCATCAGTCATTATGGCAGTCGCCACGTTCTTTGCGTGGAGTTTTGACCTGGGCAGGTCGCGGAACAACACTGAGAATTAGCCATCTCTTTCTCAAGCCAGACAGAAAACGACGGGGCCAACTGAGTTTGCAAATGCTGCTTTTACAGTTTTAGACTCCTAGAGTTTGACCTGGGGCATTTCATGCTGTGAGGGGTCCCATCAGAGAAGGGAAAGAGATGCTGGTATCTTCTTTGATGAGCAAAGCAATGGGGTCCTGGAGGCTATGAAAGTCCCGCAGGGCAGGGTGGGGTCTTCCCATGGCCACCCAACGTGAAGAGCAGGTGGGGCTGGTCGATTTCACTACATCCTCTATTTAATTTCAAGAAACCAGTCAAGGATAAGAGAGGCTTCTCCCTTGCTCTTCTGTCCCGTTAGGGGTTGACCCTAGTCTTACGGCTGGCCGTGGATTAGACCACACCTACTAAAACCCGGCAACACACGGTGATTTTAGGTGTCTGCGACACCATGTAGGAGGGCCCACGGGCCAACTCTACTCCCTTCCAACTTACCGTTGGCAACCTGGAATGGCCAGTGGGTAGCAGGTGCCCAGAAGGTGAGCGTCCCCCTTGAGCTGAGGTCAGAGTTTTATTTTTCCTGCCTCGGAGTTAAAAGGAGCAAGTCATACAAGTAAGTTATCATGAGGCAGAAGGGACTAGAACCCACTGTAAGCAAACAAAAGCCGGGCATGGGTAGATGTCGTCAACACGGGCCTGGACAGTAGAGCCGTATGGCACTCCGTAGCTCCCCCGCGGGCACGGCTCTTGCAGCCTGTGTGTCCCGGGCTGACATGTCTACGTGCCTGATACAGTCATGAGTAATTTTGGCTCTGAAAAAAGTTGTCCAGTTCAAAAATCACGTTCAAAACCAATGTGCGGGACCGTGTCTTGGGTCACGAGTCTCACCCAGGAGCTTTGGTTAAAGTGATATAGGGGGAAGTTTGGGTCCTCTCAGATGCCCACAGGCCATGTGGATACGGAATCAAGTTAGTCTTTGGACCCGGGTGGGAATGTAGACCAACTGAAAGGTTTCAGAAGAGCCTGACAGCTGTTTCAAGCAAGCCAGAGTCCAGATGCAGCCAGAAGCCATGTTCAGTTCATTACTGCTTGCCTCTCAGCCTGCCCCAATTTTTATTTTTATTTTTAATTTTTTTTCTAATTTTTTTTTTAACGTTTATTTAGTTTTGAGACAGAGAGAGACACAGCATGAACGGGGGAGGGGCAGAGAGAGAGGGAGACACAGAATCGGAAGCAGGCTCCAGGGTCCGGGCCATCAGCCCAGAGCCCAACGCGGGGCTCGAACTCGCGGACCACGAGATCGTGACCTGAGCCGAAGTGGGATGCTTAACCGACTGAGCCACCCAGGCGCCCTGCCCCAATTTTTACACCATGGAAACCCTGGTACCCTCAGCCTGACCCTTTACTCGGGCAGCACGTTTTTTGTGTTCATGCGAACCTGCCAGCACCCCCGATGGTAACATTTACAGCTTGGAATAAAAACTGATTTGTGGTGCTATGAATAGAACAGTGCATAATTTTGTTTTTTTCACCCGAGGCTATCAGGTTACTTAACGATTCCATACATCTTCATATTCAGAGGGAGGATAAAGTAAACTGCTTCCCCTGCTCAGTGGCTTGGCCACCTGAAAAACCCAGCCTCTGAAGTCAGTTCCCAGTGGGAGAAATCGCGCTTTACCACATCTACCTAAATCAGTCTCTGCTGTTCCAGTTCTGACTCAGGATGCTGCACTGTAAACGGAACGGCCACACTGTAAATGTCAGGGTCTTTCATACCAGAGGGAGACTGAACTTCTTTTCTGGGGCACATGGAGTCCCATGATCTAAAAGACACTGCTTTGAAATAATGAAAGTGTTCAGAAGCAAAGAGTGAAGCTTGATCCTGCACAAGAATGATATTGTTTAACCAAGCCTCCAAAGTCTTCATTTCGGGGCTAGGTCAGGTGCTTTTGGAATGTCCCCAGCTTCACCCAAGCAAATCATATACATTCACTGGCACATCCATGCAAATGCATTTAATATAATATATACTCATGAATATGTACAAATAAATATCATGAACATAACCTAGCTAGCAAGTATACATGTTTTATATAAATATATTCATTGCAAAAGTATATTTAAAAAAATTTTTTTTAATGTTTTTATTTATTTTTGAGACAGAGAGAGACAGCATGAGCAGGGGAGGGGCAGAGAGAGAGGGAGACACAGAATCCGAAGCAGGCTCCGGGCTCTGAGCTGTCAGCACAGAGCCCGATGCGGGGCTCGAACTCACAGACTGAGATCATGACCTGAGCTGAAGTCAGACGCCTAACCGACTGAGCCACCCAGGCGCTCCGCGAATGTATATTTTTAATATAAATATCAATAATATGTTGTCAAATGAATGACTTCTTCCTTAAAACAGTCTGTGTCTTAAGTAGTCACCAAGACTCATATATTTCATATGAACATCCCCTCTGTATGTAAATCGATACTTACGGCACATTGCTTTTTATTTTGCCTCATAAAATGGAGAAATTGTTTTCTGATATTTTGGCTCTCCTAAATTTAAAATAGGACACTATTGACATTAAAAAAATAGAACAATATTATAATTCTAGCAGTTACAATTTTTTTTACCCCACCCAGAAAAGGAGTACTTTCCAAGCTTCTGGTTTCTTATTTAAAAACAAAAGAGAAAAAAATGATGACAAGTACAAGCAGAGTAGTATTCAAATTATATTTCAATTCAAAATTAATATTTAAAATAATGTTACTGAAAATCAGTTCCAGACACATGGCAGATTTAAACGTGAAAGATAAAACGATTCCACTTTCAGAGGACGACATAGAATATCTTCACAATATTGGCAAAGGCAAACATTTCTTAGTGAGGATACCAAAGGAGCACGAAAGGAAAAAGGGTTACAATAAGGATACTGATGCAATGTCGGGTACAGAAATGGATTCTCACCTGGGTGAAAAAGAAGGGTGAAAGGCTCAGGAAGAGGGGGTGGTGAGCCCCTTCCCTTATCTTAGAAAGACAGGCTTCAGAGGAGAGTGTGGAATGGCAAACAGGTGACAACTCCTTGGGGACAGAAAGGTTCACAGGCAGCAACACTGTCCAGCTACCACGTGGCAGGGTTCGTAATGTGCTGGCCCTTTAGACACAAGATCTCTTCCATCTTGCTGGTAGCCCAACGAAGCAGAGAGGACACTGAGGACATTGAGGCTAAGCAAGGTCAGATGACCAGCCCAAGGTCCGGCAGCTCATAAACGGTAACTGGGGAATTGGAGCCCACGTTGGTCTGGCAGGGCACCATGCTAGGTCCTCCTGGATACCGGGCACAGGGCTGGGTCCCCCACCAAGAGATTGCCCAGCGGTCCCCAAGCTCAGCATGAGTTTGTGTCTGCTCCTTTCCTGCCTTTTTCTGGCAAGGGCTCCTATTTGGCCACACGTTCTGTGTTGTTTCATTCAAAATATGAACGAACTCTCTGATAAGAAAAATCGCAATATAATTTAATTCTAAACAAAGCAGGGATTCGAAGAAAAGGCGCTGTTGGCTTTTCTTATAAATTATATTTTCATCGGCAGTCTTTTCGGTTTGAAGATCCTATGATACAATTAGAGGACAGAGAACAATGAGAACAGCTCCTCCCTGTAAGTTCCAAGGTAATTCAAGGTGGCGGTTAACTATTGAGTGATTAGAGAAATGTGTCTTGGGACCTGGCCCAGACTCAACGTCCTTGCATCTCCTTCCTTCCATAGCGTCTGCTACACTTCACGTTGCTGGCCGTCAACAGCTGTCAGATGTATGAAGAACGAGATAATCACACTCATTTTGGGGGCTCAGGCTATAGGAGCACTTGGGTGCCAGGTAGCATGTTGATATCAATTAAAAACGCCAATACCCACCTGCTGAGGTTAGTGGCATTAAGAGAGTCGGTTCGGTGCACATGCCTGGATATCAGGCGTTTGCTTCTAAGGGTTAATCCTGTGACTGAGACTCAAAAAGAAACTTCAAGAATTAATGTTCAAACTTCCAGGTTGAATGTAACACCCATGTGATGTAGGGTATGAAAAAAAATCTGTAGCGCAGGTTTTGAATAGATTCCTTCGTGTGTGAGCCTAAGCGTGTGTGTGTGTGTGTATGTGTGTATGCGTGTGAGTGTATTTGACCCTTGGCGATGTCAAGGACGTGCGCAGAGCTTTGTTGAGGTCCCAGTTTCTCTTCATGTCCCAAGTCTCCGATCAGGAGCTGTGCCTCTAATACCCATTGCTCCTTGAAGCTCGAGACCCTTGCTACTAGACGTGCAGACCTTGGATCGGCAGCAATGCGTCCCCAGGGAGCTTGTAAGAAATGCAGAATCCCCAGCTTCACTCCAGACCTAAACAATCAGAAAGTGCCTTCTACTGAGACCCTCTGGGGACCCAAATAGCCACGGGCATTTAACAAGCTGAGAAACGCTGCCCTGCAGTGTGAATGCAGGTGACATTCTCTCCTCCTACTCTTTAGAGCATATTTCTACGGTTCTTCAGATCCTTGCTTTGGTGATTTTGTAATTAAACATGCTTAGGGACTGAATAGTTTAAAACTTGTTTGGCTTTCTCATGTTTGCTTGGCATCATGTCTACAGTCTGGGGTTTCCTGGTCAGATGTGTTTTCTCACCACACTGCTCCCCAAGCTCTTCTCTGGAGAACAGAATTACAGAGGAACGGGGTTCTGCAGCCAGAGGAACACTGGAAGCTTGCAGGATCTGGTCTCCTATGGGGCCGTCCGAGGGATGTCTCTGGGACCAGATGTCATCAGCACTAATGGTAGACTAGCAGAATATTTGGAACTGAGCTACAGCCCAGTCTCTGTCCTAGTAGGTGCCTACATTTGCGATCACATTTTTTTTTTGTTTGCTAAGAAAACAACTCCCTCCCCAATTTAGACAAAAACATGTTTAAAATTCTATCATTCTATCTAAAATTCTATCATTCTATCAGCCACTTCGATTTTTTTACATAAATGACTAATGGATTTAAAGGCCAGGCAGTTTTTAGAATCTCTTTTCCTTCTTGGATTTACCCCACTATTCCTGGCTTGAGTGCAGTGAGTTTTCATGAAATTTGTTCTTTGTTGCTTTAGTGTGAACTCGTTGCAGGTATCACTCTCAGGCTCTGTTTTCCTCACTGCCTTTCCTTTCCAGCAGCCTCCATCTCTGCTTACTCACCCACATCTCATCCTTACTTGCCCCCACCCCGACTCCCAGGCCCCCAGCTCACTGTGGCTAGATACCCTGGGCCCCTACGTTTCTCACTGGGCCCTCAGTCTTATGTTCTACTTTTTAAAAATAATTTTTAAGCTTATTTTACTTATTTTGAGAGAGGACAAGAGCATAGGAGGGGCTAAGAGAGAGAATCCCAAGCAGGCTCCGCAATGTCTGCACAGAACCCCATGGGGGGCTCGAACTCACGAACCTCGAGATCATGACCTGAGCCAAAATGAGGAGTCGGACGCTTGACCAATTGAGCTACTCAGGTGCCCCAGTCTCATATTCTAAAAGGAAAAGCCTGGGAACCTTGACTCCCCAGTTCACCAATAAGAGACCCCATTGCAACTTACATCCATGCTTTACTGTTTTTATGGCCCATTCATGAAAACGGCATTCATGGTGGAGGTCCCCATATCTCGCAGAGATCCAGCCACATTTCCGATCAGTAACCCACCCCAGCCTCACCGGCTCGGAGGCAGGGGACAGGCAAGAGGCCTTCAGGGACTCCAAGGTTAGCTGGGGCCTCCTGTCTTCTGTGCGGATCAGCGCACACATTCATGACGTGGCCCTGTGTTCTCAAGCTGTATGGAAATCAGTTTTTTTGTAAAGCCAAATAATATTTTAATTGCACTGGGGGAGAGCTGTCCTGCAGTGAGTCGTTTGCACGATGAAGAAGCCTCCTGCGATGCAGTTAACTTAATAAAAGCCTACCCTGGCATCTCAGAATTTCTTAAAACAGTGCACACACCACACGTGCATATAAATACATTGATCGACACACAGATATATTAGATAGAGTCATGCTAGCAGCTATACAAGTAACCCCAACACGCCAGTGGCTTAAGGCTTGGGGAACAATCTGGCAATGTCCCTCCTGGGTGTCAGGCCTTCTCCTTTCCCTAGTGATTCAGAGACCCTGGCTTCTTCTATCTCATGGTTTTCCACCATTCCGGAGGCCTTGGAGGCCTCTGCACCCGGGCAGCAGAAGACAACGGAGAAATTCCATCTGCCTCTCGGAGCCTTGGCCTGGATAAGACCCATGTCACCTCCTGCCATCTCCCATTGGTGACAACCGGACTCATGGCCACCATAGGCTGCAGCGGGCTGAGCCATGCAGCTTCTGGCCACAACTTGGCATGAAGAGGTTGACAAAAACGCCTTCTCTGCCTCCCCTTGAGTGCTTATTCAAGGGTTTAATAAGCAAATTTCCTCTTAGATGTCTAACACTTCCTACGTGGAAGTTTGAGTGACTGCTGGTATCTTTAGTATATGGAAAGTGAATTGAGGCCCTAGGGAAATTTATTTGCATTTTTGGCAGGTGTGGGAGGAGAAGCACAGATCCTAAGGGCTTCCTGTGCTTTGCAAAGTCTGCTTTTTTCATCGTCACGATATTGATTTTAATTTGAAAAAAAAAAAAAAAAGCAAGCAAGCGAGAGAGAAGTTAATTGCACAGAAGCAGCTTTGTGGTCTGTTACATAATGACACAAGACTCGGGGCTGTGGGGGACATGGGGCCTGTGTACCTCACCATCTGAATTCCTTTGGGCCTGGTTCTCGGGGTTCCAGAGGAATCATTAACCCTTTGCAGAACTGACCCAGGGCTCAAGCCTGCTTTGCACTGTTGATACTTCTCTGGATCATAGCCTTACTGAAACCTGGAAATAGTATTTGGGTTTTTTTCCCCCTAAAACATAGATGTACCAAGTTCTTGTGAAACCGTAAGTAATCCAGTAAGCAAAACACGGCCCCGATCTCATTTGTTCTGAGTGCGAACATCACATTAATAAGGGCTGGGAGGGATCCAGCCTTGTGCCTGGAGACACGGGGCCTTGGAAGGAAGAACCCAGAAGTGGAGACACATAGACTTAGGTGTCTCCTAGTTCTGCCACCTGAGAGCATCTGACCTTGGGTGAGAATCGTAGTTTCTTAGGCCTCTGCTGCCTTATCTATGAAGTGGGGCAAAATCACACACTTTGCAGAGTTGCTGTGTTGGTTGGTGACGCGGGGTACAGAGGCTGCCCCGCGAGTGGAGGGTGGGAGGTGATTTCCGTGGAATGCACTCCTCTCTCCGTGTTCCCTCCACCTCCTGGGGAAAGAGTCCCCCTCAGCCCCCTCCTCCCTGCTTTGACCATCATGCAGGGCTGGCTCCAGTCCCAGTCCCAGATCAGATCTCGAACTAACCCGGTTTATTTGCCCTGAACCCCATGTTTGTTTCTCTGTGCAGCGCCTTCTCTTCAGGGTCTCACCGGCCCTACCCAAACATGTGCCCAATACTCCTCTCCTCTTTCCCCACCGGGCATCTCCTCCTGCCTCCTCTGTTCCCATCTCCTCCCGTCCTCACTGCTCAGGTGCCTGGACGGTACCTCTTCCCCTTCCCTCTTCTCTCTCCGTCTCCGATGGCCTCCTTTCTGCTTCCCCACCAGCCCCTGTTCTTGCCTCAGCACCTTCCGTGGCTCCAGTCTGCCCTCCACTTCGAGGCCAGTTGCCTCTTCCTACAGCTTCCTGCCCTTGGCAGCCAGTGCACCCCGCCTGCCGCCCACCCAGCAAGAGATTTGCTGGCGGCCATCCGGCTCTAAGAGTCCTGAGTCTGAAAGAAACCCTTCATCTGATGGCCAACGTCCTGCGGGCTAATCTCATCTTATTCCTCTAGCTCCTTCTCCTGCCCAGATGAAATCATTCCAGTTCAATCTGCTTGAACTAAACGTTAGCCAATCAAAGCTATATATTGATATATAGATATATATTGATATATAAAGATATATATTGGTTATATTGGATGTTCATAAGAAGAATCCAGCTCTGTGTTCCCTACTGTAGTTTCCGAACTCACCCCCCTTCCCTTTCAGTCTTCCCTTGCCTAGAATATATCCTTCACTTCCCACTCTCTTTTCTTTCTCTTTTTACCCACTCCTTCCTTCACAAAGTCTCTCACCCACGGGTGTTGGTGTGACAATGGGGGGCGGGGGGTGGGGGGGGGGGTTGCGTGCTGGAGGGCAGTAGTGTGCATAGAGAAGACTGGGTCCAAATGAATGGGTTTTAAAGGGATGTTGCAAGTAGTATTATTTTTTTATTGAAGTACATCAAACACAGTGTTGTATTAGTCTCAGGTGCACAATATAGTCATTCGACTATACTATACATTATTCAGTGCTCATCACAAGTGCTCTCCTTAATCCCCATCACCTATTTCCCCCCCGTCCCCCACTTCCCCTCTGGCAACTGCCAGTTTGCTCTCTGTGTTTAGGAGTCCATTTTTTTCACTTGCCTCCTTTGTTTGTTTTGTTTATTCAATGATACATAGGAGTGAAATCATATGGGACATGTCTTTCTGTGTCTGACTTAATTCCTTTAGCATTATACTTTCTAGCTTCACCCATGTTGTTGCCAATGGCAAGATTTCATTCCTTTTTATAGCTGAGTAATATTCCATTGTGTGTGAGTGTGTGTGTGTGTGTGTGTGTGTGTGTATACCACATCTTCTTTACCCATTCATCTATTGATGGACACTTGGGTTGCTTTGTATCTTGGCCATTGTAAATATCGCTTCAATAAACATAGGGGTGCATATTACTGAATTAGTGCCTTCAGTTTCTTTGGGTAAATACTTAGTAATGGAAATACTATATCATATGGCGTTTCTATATTTAACTTTTTGAGGAAACTCCATACTGTTTTCCACCGTGGCTGCACCAATTTGCATTCCCACCAGCAGTGCATGAGTGTTCCTTTTTCTACATGATGTCAGAAAAATGTTAGAATTATTAAACTTTCAAAAACTTAGTTTCCTTAAGCTTTAGAGTTCAACTTATAAGTTTATTATTTTACTTACTAGTCCTATTAATTATACCTCCCAAATATTTTAAATAGCCTTGAACGTCTAATATATTTCATTGTCTTCTTAAGCACTCCCAATGTCTGTGACAAGCAGAACTTTCCAGGCATTTAAAACATTTTGTAACTCCACTGAATTAAACTTACAACGCATATTACACTTGATTATATGTTTTATTTATTTATTTATTTATTTATTTATTTATTTATTTTTAACGTTTATTTATTTTTGAGACAGAGAGAGACAGAGCATGAACGGGGAGGGTCAGAGAGAGAGGGAGTCACAGAATCCGAAGCAGGCTCCAGGCTCCGAGCTGTCAGCACAGAGGCCGACACGGGACTCGAACTCATGGACTGTGAGATCGTGACCTGAGCCGAAGTCGGACGCCCAACCGACTGAGCCACCCAGGCGCCCCGTTGATTATATGTTTTATAACCACCAGGCTAATCTCTTGGATTTGTCAAAAAAATTCTGAAATATTATAAACCCTTTAAAGGTGAGACATACCCCGATTGCTCACTTAAAATTAGTGTGTTAATTTATGGGCCTGATTTATTCCCTCATTTCTCTGCTCAATTATGACCTTGTGGGTTAAGAGGCACATGTCCAATGTCACAAGACCAAGCAAATTGGAGTTTCCACGTCAAGGACCCACTGGAAGGATTTGGGCTAAGGATCTGGGTTTGACTTTCCCAGCCATGTTTATATCTACTGAACCATAGGTGCCACCACTTGCCAAGAGATTGGTCCCTCTGACCATGGCCCTTCCATCGAAGGTGCAATCATCCAACTCTGGGTCCCTTTGAACCTGCCACTGCCTGAATTTGCATTTCTGGTTGTCTTCTTCATCCCCGTTCATTCTGGCATTGGCAACCCTCCACTGCCCTCCAATCAGGCCTTCACTTCCTCCTATCAACCATCAGAACCTCTTTCACCTTCATAGGTGCTTTCTGTGGAAGGGATTCTCTTCTCTTGCTGGATAAGCCCCAAACTCTCAGGGATGTTAAACTGACATACAGAAGGTTCTGCATCTGTCGCAGGCTCTGCCTCTGACATTGAAACCCTGCCCAGGACGGGCGCCTTGTCAGGATTGGGTCCCTCTCTTTCTCTGGGCCCGTTGAGGACCTGTTGTGCATGGTGTGAAATTGCCTGTCTGATCTCACATGTCTTTGAAACTGCAGTGGGTGCTGTATGATTCACATCCTCTCCTCCCGGTCCCCGTGGTCTGTAACATGTTCTAGGCAAGCAATACATAACTGTTGTCCTGCTGAATGCACTTACCCAGTGATGGAGGGCCAGATTGGGGCATGCTTAGCACAGGGTCAGACAGGCCACTGATAGCAGGGCCAGGATTCGCGTACCCACCCCCATCAGCTGTACCACATTTCACCTCTTTCCACTTCTAGCTTAGCTGCTAACATAAAACTAATGGGTCTGCTCTTATCCCCGTATTCTCAAGGTGGCTTTTAACGGTAGAAACACTAATTCATATACCCTACATGAGAGAGACGCTAAGATCTTAAAATGTCATCACACTCTTGGTCCCTGGGGTTGCAACCATGGTCCTTCACTGCAGTTGTGGGAAAACGTTCACGTCTCTGTTCAGCGCAGCTTTGTGAAGCTGTAAAAATTGCACGAATGCCGTCATCTGGCGGGCTGGCTAGCTTAGGCTGCCAAAGAGGGGTGTGTATCAGATCTTATATTTGCGAGGCCTTTTTGGTAGCAAGACAGAGCAAACTCAGAAAGACGGAGGTCCCACAAGAAAGAGGAGAATTTTGAGAAGATTCAGAAGTATCTTTTTATTTTTTATTTTATTTTTTATTTTTTTTTAATGTTTTTTATTTATTTTTGAGACAGAGAGAGACAGAGCATGAACGGGGGAGGGGCAGAGAGAAAGGGAGACACAGAATCGGAAGCAGGCTCCAGGCTCTGAGCCATCAACCCAGAGCCCGACGCGGGGCTCGAACTCACGGACCGCGAGATCGTGACCTGAGCCGAAGTCGGACGCCTAACCGACTGAGCCACCCAGGTGCCCCAGATTCAGAAGTATCTTATAGGATCAGAGAGAGGTTTGAACAGAGAGGCGTGGGAAGGGGTGGGACGCGGGTCTTGCCAGCCGGGTCCCTGCCGTTCAGAGTGAGCGGCAGGAACATAGCAGATGGAATCACAGGCCTGTGGATGGTGATGGCGATGGGTTTGTCATTTTCTAGATTTGCAGACTTCCTCCAGGTACCCAATTTCTTCACCGCAGGCTGAGCTGGCCTTAGGGAACACGCGGGTAGAACAGGAGGTTTGGTTCTCATGGAAAGGATTTCTGCCTCTGGAGCACGTGGTATGCTGAGTCACAAAAATGTTAGGAGGAAGAAATGGGAATTGACTGATACTTTGAGAGAGAAAGGGGCGTGCATGTGAGAACGAGTCTTCTTGGTCCTTGAGGAAAGAGACCCAGTCTGGGGGCTGGCTCCCTACACACCCCTTGCAGAAGTCCATCAGATAGTACTGGAGATTTCTTCCTGAGGGCATCCAGACTGGAGACAGGGCAGGCTTCTGATCTGCTCTGTCTGGATCCATGCGGCCTCCCACTCGAGGACGAGGCGGGTCCAAGTTCCCCTGTGGTGATCAACCAGCAGAGGAAGGCCTGATATGGAGGGACAGGCAGGAGTGAGGCTGAAGTCACAGGAGCCTCCTCCCGCTGCCGCCAGCCATGGGGTCGCCCCAGACAAGCCTCGCTTTGCTTGCTCACCCGTGAACTGGGTGGTTGGGCTACACGGATCCTTCAGTTTTCCAACAGGCTTGGGATTTGACTATTGCAAATTAACGATGGGATTGGAACGTTTTTCTAAGCGAATGACTACCACCTCTCCAAGTAGTTCCAGGGAAATATGTGTTCACATCATATTTTTTTGCAGAGTTCTGGATTTCAGTTTACGTATCTGGAGATGCCACGTTTAGAAATTGGTGAGTACATTTGAGTATCCCAAGTCCGGGGAAGGGTCTGGCCAGATGGTGTTCAGAGGCTGAAGTGGAAGAACCTGAAAGACTCTCCTCCATCTGGAGCCAGGGCTGAGCCACATGTCTCTGCCACCGACTCCACCAAAGCAGCCCCGACAGATGGAATCAGGATTGAGTTTGGTGATGATTATGGAGCCTGCTAAGGGTCTGACGATCTTTGAAGACGCGGCATGTGACCTGATTTTTCTTTTTATCGTTTTTTGTTACATGTTTATTTATTTTAAGAGAGAGAGTGTGAACGGGAGAGGGGCAGAGAGAGATGGAGAGAGAGAATCCCAAGGAGGTTCCATGCTATCAGCACAGAGCCCGATGTGGGGCTCGAACCCACGAACGGTGAGATCATGACCTGAGCCGAAATCAAAAATTGATCGCTTAACCGACTGAGCCACCAAGGCACCCCTCTCTTTATCTTTTCATAATTAAAAATTTTTTAATTGTGGTGAAATATACATAACATAAAATTTACCATCGAGCCAGTTTTATTTTATTTATTTATTTAAAAAAATGTTTATTTTTGAGAGAGACAGAGACAGAGTGTGAGCGGGGCAGGGGCAGAGAGAAAGGGAGACAGAATCCGGAGCAGGCTCCAGGCTCTGAGCAAGCTGTTAGCACAGAGCCTGATGCAGGGCTCGAACTCACAAACCGTGAGATCATGACCTGAGGTGAAGATGGACGCTTAACCAACTGAGCCACCCAGATGTCCCCCATCGAACCAGTTTTAAATGTACAGCTCAGTAGTGTTAAATACATTCATGATGTGGTGCAACCATCACCCCCATCCATCTCTAGAACTTCTCCCGTCATCCCAAACTGAACCCAGTAAATAATAATTCCCCAGTTCCTTCTCCCCCAGCCCCTGGCAACCACCTTCCATTCCACTTTTCTGTCTCTATGAATTTGCCAGATATTTCAGATAAGTGGAATTATATGATATTTGTCCTTAGGGCCTGGCTTATTTCGCTGAGCATAATGTCCTCAAGGTTTATCCATGTTGTAGCAGGTGTCAGAATTTTGTTTCCTCTTTAAGATTGAATGATATTCCATTGTATGCATGTTCTACATTTTGTTTATTCATTCACCCATCATGGACACATCGATTGCTTCTATCTCTTGGTTCTTGTTAATAATGCTGTTATGAACACAGGTGTACAAATATCTCTTTGAGACCTTGTTTTCAATTCTTCTGGATAAATACCCAGACGTGGAATGACTGGATCATAGAGTGATTCTTTTTTTTTTTTTTTTTAACTTTTTTTTTTCCTTTGAGAGAGAGAGAAAGAGAGGAGGCACAATCAGGGAAAGGGCAGAGAGGGAGGGAGAGAGAGAACCCCAAGCAGGCTCTGCATTATCAGTGCAAGGGGCTCGATCCCACCCACTGTGAGATCATGACCTGAGCCGAAATCAAGAGTCGGAGGCTTAACCAACTGAGCCACCCAGGCACCCCGTGGTGATTCTATTTTTGATTATTTGAGGAGCTGCTGTATCATTTCCCATAGAAGCTGTACCAATCTACTTTCTTGCTAACAGTGCACAAGAGCTCCATTTCTCCCCAAAATCCCCAACACTTGCTATTTTCTTGTGTGCATGCATGTGTGTGTGTGTGTGTATGTGTGTGTGTGTGCGTGCGTGTGTGATTTTTCTTTTTGTGACCACATTTTTTTTCTGGCTGGTTCTCACACAGGCTTTCCTTGCCTCTCTCTAGCTTTGGGGACTGGCTGTTTTCCCAGGCGCAGCACCTTGGCCTGGGGAAGCCGTGAGAACTCAGTGCCTTTTGAAGGAGAGTTTGGTTTCTGCAGTGAAAGAATCTTCATGCATGGGGAGCGTGGGAAGTCTTCCTGTTGCTAAGGAATGAAGTTGTCATGTAAACGGACCAATAGACCTGAGGAAAGGGACGGTCCTTCCAGGCTGGCGGGTCCTGTCTGCTGATGGATCCAGAGCAGTGGGGTTGGAAATGGACCATAAGAGCTGCTTATTGCCAGAAACTGAGCAGCCTGTGTGACTAAGGAATTCCTTTTGTCCTGTGTGCTAGTAAGGGGGTTGATAGAGAGATGTTGGTGTCTGTCTCTCCTGGGCAAGCCCGGCCCTCTCAGAACATTTTGTCTTCTGGGGTACCTGGGTGGCTTAGTCGGTTAAGCCTCTGACCTCGGTTCAGGTCATGATCTCACAGCCCATGAGTTTGAGCCCCGTGTGGGGCTCTGTGCTGACAGCTCGGAGCCTGGAGCCTGCTTCAGATTCTGTGTCTCCCTCTCTCTCTGCCCCTCCCCTGCTTGCACTCTGTCTGCCTGTCTCTCTCAAAAATAAAGAAACGTTAAAAAAAGGTTTTTTTTGATAAATAAAAGAACATATTATGTTCTGCCAGGAGGCTAATTTAAGAGATTATGCCTCGATGTTCACTTTTTCCTTGAGTAATGTTGTGAACTTCCTTCCTTTTCTGAGGCCAGTAGTAGAAATCCAGTTATGTTTCCATGATATTGCTGCTTAGGATGAAATTCTTTCTAAGAAGTGTAAGATGTCGCTGAGCAAAGGATGAGAGCCTTGTTCTGTAGTGTTCTAGAGTGCTATAAACACTGTCGTGAGGGGTGGGGGGACGCAGGCATGGAGGGAAGGAAGGAATCAAACCACTGCCAAAATAAATACCAGAGAAAGCCCCCAGGCTCCTTGATGTGTAGAATTTCCTCTGAGCTCTCTGCAAGACCCCAGGGACAGCCATTCATCACTTAATGCATTGAAGCAAATCATATAAAAAGGCTGGACAGATTTTTCTTTGAATTTAAAGTGGATTTAGAATGTAGAATAAGAAATATTGCCCTTGCCGTGTAAATAACTTTTGAGGGAGTCGTGTCCCCGCTGTATGGGAGTGCTGTAGATCCTGACCATAAGCGTTTAGTGTGTCCCTTCCTGCCCTTCCTAGGGTGAGGGCGTGGGGGGGTCTGGCATGGAGCCCCCTACCCAGCCACCTTCTTTGCCATTTACTCTTTTTCTTGCCCACCCTCTCTCTTACCCATGACCACCCCCCACCAGCCAACATGCTTTTCATCTCTGTTTTGCAAAATCCTTTTTCCTTGACCCCTCAAATATCAAAGTAGGATTTGGCAAACAGTCACATGTTGGTGCGACGCTTTTAAGTGGACTCACTTCAGACTAAAGCGTGCGATGGGTTTTATAGTTTGCTTTAGGCTACTATTTAAATGACTTGGGTAATGAAATGGACAACCGGGTGGACTAAAATAAGAGTCTCATCTGAGTTGGACAGCAAAGAACCATCCCTCCTTGCCTCTCGAACAGCGGCCATCATGGTTTCCGTGACCTTTGAAGCTGATTCTGAAATCAGTTCTCACTTCTGCATCAGTTCATAAGTTATTGGGGAAATTAGAGTTTGCTTTTGCTAAGAGTCTGTTCATTTGACCGGTAACTTCTTGCCCTCACACATCATATTCACGGGTACTTCAGTTGAGACAAGTAATAAATAAAACATTTGTTGAGTTTTAGATCCAAAGAGACATGTTAGGAGGATTAAATACTCTTTGACCTTAATAAGGTCTCCCATGAGGAATTTGTCTTCAGTAAATCACAGAACAGGGTCTACTGGCCAGCCAGGTCAAATTACCTCCAATCATGGTCGGCTGATTTGATGCAGTTTGTTATTTTCCCCTTGTCTTTACCTGTGTGTTTTGCTCAATATTTATTGAGGCTCAAGGCACTGTAGAACAGCTCAGCCAGAAACCGTGCCTGTTCTTCATTTGTTCACTCATTCCATTGAGCACCTGCTATGTGCCAGACTCTATGCCAAAACTTCTATTCAGGAGCAATATTTCAGTGAGGTTGGTATGGGCTAAGACATACAATAGAAGACTTAGGGAATAGACATGATGTTGCATATTAATCCAAGATAATCAGAGGATGTACTAATTATCTAAAACAGGCTTAAAACAATAAGTACTTACTCTCACAGTTTCTGTGGGTCAAGAACGTAGACATGGCTTAGGTGGACATCTTCGGCTCAACACCTCTGATATGGTTGTCGTCAAGTTGTTGGTCAAGGCGTGGTCTCATCTGACGGCTCACCTGGGGCTGGTAGTATCTGCTTCTAGTTTTACTCATGTTGTTGTTGGCAGGCCTTGTTCCCTCATCACCTGGGCCTCTCTATAGGGCTGTCTTATCATGTAGAAGAAGCTAGTGTGAGAGCACAAAAAAAACAGAAGCTCAGTCTTTTTATACCTTGATCTCAGAAGTGACATTTCATCACTTCTGCCATATTCTTTGTTAGAAGAGAGTCAGGAAGTCCAGCTCAGACTCAAGGAGATGAATTATACAGAGGTATGAATACCAGGAGGTGGCTTCTGGCCTTAATATATCATATTAATGTGTAGTTTAGTCGGACATGTTAATAAATAAAACTTTTGTTTACTTTTAGACCCAAAGATAAATGTTGGGATTTATTAAGTAGTATTCTAACTTCATATTACAAATAGTGTTCTCCCAGGAGGTATGAGAGGCCATCATCAAATGGGGGATATCTGAGAGGCTATCGACTACAGAAGGTGTGTTAGTTAGGAATTGGATTTGGCTGCTCAGTGGCTTAAGCACATAAGCATTTATTTTTCTAACATAATGAGAAATTTCGAGGCAGATAATTACTGGCCTTTGCTCAGAGGCTAAGGGCTTTGTGTCTCTTCCAGCTTTTTTGCTCATGGCCTCAAGGTCACTGCTAGAACTCCTGCCTTCATGTCTGCATTCCAAATGGCAGGAGGGTAAGTGGGGAATGGGGGGAAGAAGGCGAAAAGACTACCAGCCCAGTCTCTTCCTCCTTTGTTCTAGGAAGTGCCACTCAACAAGGTCCATTCGCATTTCCATGGCTGTCCCTACCTGTTGCAGACCCTGGGGAATGGTAACTGTATGAACCATTTATCTCAAAGTGCCCACTGCCTCCAGCCTTTCCCCCAGCTCATGGCTACAGAGACCTGACTACTTTGCTACACCACCACGCCCCCCTCTCAAGCTGATCTTGTGTCCCTCAAGCCAATAAGCTGATCTTGTGCCCATCAAGCCAATCATGGCCTCTGTTAGCAGCTGCTCTTGTGTTCTATGAGTTTGTGTGACCAGGCAGGGGGATTCCAGTACTCTCCCCGGAGCCTGCCCACTCTCAAGCTGACAAGGAAGGAAGCATTAGACTTTTATCGTTATGAATGAGAGTACAGAAATCACGGTACAGACAGCTTGGGAAGCCTAATTCAAATATCAGAAACTAACTTGGGGAAGTTGACAGTGTGAAATGTACTTAAGAACAGGGTCATTCATATGTCCGTTCGATAACGATCTGGCGAGTGTCTGGCGTGTGCATGTCACTGCCAGGGCCACCCCAGTGAATAAGAGAGGCAAGCATGTGGGCACCTTTGAGAGACCCAGTGCCACCCTGTTTTGCCAGGGACTTAAGTCAGAGTCCTGGAATCCCATCTGCCTCTCTTGCCTATTCCTTATGATAGTGAGTAGTTAGAAGCTGGGAGTCCTGGAGAAAGACGGTCCAGGTTCGAGTCCCTGCCTTGCCAGTCTTGTGTCCCCTCAGGTGAGCTGCTGAATGTCTCTGTTTCCTCGTTTGTAAAGTACCTGCCTTATGAAGTTGTGGGAGGATTACGTGAGGAGATACATACTGCTTAGCATAGGGCCAGGGGCGCTGTAAAAGCTTTGCACATGTCAACCACATAGATGACGGTGCCGATAAAGATGATGGTGATGACAGGGACGACGACGGTGATGGTGACTGTTTCCACTTTAGAATTTGATTACACTTTCCTTACATGTGAGGAAGTGCATGTCGGTTTATATCACACATATTGTCTACTTTTCTTATTACAGAGAAAACACTTTTCCATTGCAGATGGACCCTTTTGCCTCTCCGTCTCCCAGGGTAGGAGAGATTCCAGAACAACTCTTGATTGGTCCAGAGGCCCCGACAATTCTGCAGACAAGCAGCACCTAACTTAGGAGAGCACATGTGGTCCAAAGAATTCTTTTGAAGTCGTTAACTGTCGTTGCAATTTCCCAGAAATAAACTGATATAAATTGCATGTAGGTCTGCCCACTGAAGGTACACTGAGCTCCTTTTTAAACATTTTTTTTAAAGTTTATTTTTGAGAGAGAGAGAGACAGAGTGCAAGCAGGGGAGGGGCAGAGAGAGAGGGAGACACAGAATCTGAATCAGACTCCAGGCTCTGAGCTGTCAGCACAGAGCCCGACGCGGGGCTCGAACTCACAAACAGTGAGATCACGACCTGAGCCGAAGTCGGATGCTCAACCCATTGGGCCACCTTAGGGTGCATTTAACTCTTAACGTGACTTGTCCGTGGCATTAATAGGATCAACCTGAGCCCTGGATCCAGGGAATTAGGGGGAGGTAAAGGAATAAGAAATAGGGAAGAAGAAATTTGAAGAAGACAGGAATGCTGAAATAGGGAAGTTTACCCATGATCACCTCTACCTCCAGTGCTCAATGTGGTGTCCCCCTTCCCGTCCCTCTGCCTTTCTTTTGCTGAAGCTGAGCTCACTTCACCACGGAGAATAAGCCAGTGAAGGGACAGCAAGCCGAGAGGGCTGACCCATATCCAGCAAGAGGGCTAAGCATCTTTGGAGGCAATGGCTCCTTCACAAGAAAGTGCTTGTGAACGCAAATTAAGTTGTAATTGTCAACGTTTAAAGGCGTTTGTAAAAAGAGTCATTATGCAGTGAACTATAGCAAATGCTTCAAAATGCGCCAAGCACATGCGAGGTGCTGGGGACACAGAAATGATCAAATAAGGCACAGCCTGTTCTCATGTTGCAGCGTTTTTGTAGAAAAGATATTTTGCTTTAGAAAAGCCAAATCAGACACCAGGGAGTCTGGCAGGGGATCCACGCCAGGGTCAATGTCTGGGGCTGTTCAGCTCACTGTACCTGCTGTCTCCCCTCATCCAAGTCCAGAGCTCCCGTAACTCTCTGCGTTACAGGCAGGGATGCGGTTGCTGTGAATCGAGTGTGAATTAGGACAACTCCTTCTTCTTATGGAAATTAAAACGAGTGGTCCTAAAATCTTACCTTGCAATCGCTGGCATAGTTTACTTTTTTCTTCTTGTGTCTGGATTTTTCTCCCCCTGGGACTGCTCTGGTATGGGGTTGCATCCTTGGTTCAAAGCCAATGCGTGTGTCTGCAGGAAAGAAAGTATGGATTAGTAAGACTGCTTTGCAGGCAAGAAACCAGCCCTGGAAGTGGGCAGCTGAACAAGTCCGGGCATGTCCTGCCATCCGTGACCGTCTTTGTTCTGCTTCCTGTTCAGGAGAGGAGAAGCAGCTCACTTTGGTGGGAACTTGCCTTTGTGAACTGAAGACACGGTGGGATGATCCCACTGAGGACCATGCAAGCTTCAGCATGAAATTAGACGCCCCCACCCGCCTCCAGGCACTAGGGAATTTTAATAATGAAGAAAACGCTTCTGTTGTAACGTTAAGTGAAATAAAGCAGGGCACAGTTAGGTATACAGTGTGGATACATCTATGCAAACAGATGAGGAGAGAAAGGAAGAGGGCAGGAATGGGCAGAGGGAAATACATCAAAATATTAACACTGCTTGGCCTCGGGCAGTGGGATGAATGGTCTCTACTCTTCTGTATTCTTTAGATTATCCCCAGACAGCATTTATAGCTTTTATAATAAAAACTATATAAACTTTATATGAAAACATACATGCTTTCAAGATCTTAGTACTTTCCCGCAGCTTTAAGAACACCAGATAAAAGAAACCCCTGTTATTCTGACCAGCAGATGCTATCTTGATTAGTATGTATTCTCTCACCATTAACCAGATAAATGTTAAACAGAAGCTGGTGGGAGCTATGGTTTGTTGGGTAATCAGCAGATGAAATCACCTGTGAAATGAAAGCAAAACAAAAATGGTATGAAAACAAAAATTAAAATTTCATGAACTACATCCGAAGACGATTTCCTCTTAGGGGCAGGTTAAGAAGCATCCTAGGTAAAACGAAGGTATTTTTGCAATCATTTCTCACGCACAGAAAAGATGCAGCCTTCAATGCTGTTTTCCTTTACTGCTTTGCAGATCTGTCTAGAAACTCCAGTGTCCAGGGAGGCAGCCTATAGGCTCAAGGGTGACTCTCTTGCCTGAACTTGGCAAGTTCCTTGTTGTAATTTTTAATGTGGGATTGTGGCATTGCTCTGTTGGAAACTGTTAGTGCCCTGATCAAGTTTTTGGAAAATCTTCGTATTTTCAAGTATTTATATAGTGTTTGTTGTGGACAATAGCATTTCCTTTTTTCCTCCCCCCTCCTTCCTTCCCTCCCTCCCTCCCTTCCTTCCTTCCTCTCTCTCTGTCTCTCTCTCTCTGTCTCTCTTTCTTGTGGTAGGAATATTTAACATGAGATCTACTCTCTTAAAATTAAAAATAGAATTACCATATGATCAAGCAACCCCACTTCTGGGTATTATGGGGAAGAACTGAAACCAGGATCTCAGATTTTTTTACACTCCCATGTTTAATTGCAGCATTATTCACAATAGCCAAGGTGTGGAAACAATCCAGGTGTCCATCAATGGATGAATGGATAAAGAAAATGCGGCAACATGGATGAACCCGGAGAACATTACGCTAAGGGAAATAAACCAGTCCTGACAAATACTGCATGATTCCACTTACGTGAGCTATCTAAAATAGCAAAACTCATTGAAGAGAATAGAATGGTGGGTGTTGGGGGCTGAGGGGAGAGGGAAATGAAGAGTTGCTATTCAACAGTTATAAAATTTGGGTTCTGCTGGGCGCCTGGATGGCTCCATTGGTTGAGTGTCCAACTCTTGATTTTGGCTCAGGTCTTGATCTCATGGTTCATGGACCCTGCCTCATGCTCTGTGTTGGCAGTCTGCTTGGGATTTTCTCTCTCTCCCTCTCACAAAATAAATTAAAAAAACACTAAAAATTTTTTGATTACGCAAGATGAATAAATTCTAGAGATCTTCTGTACAACAGTGTGCCTGATCCATTTTTGAAAGGCCTGACAGAATGGGGAGGTTCACCAAATCCCAGATGATGGTAGCCTTAAGGCTATTTGCAGACTTTCACATTCTGGTACCCAGAGTTGAGCAGGTAGAGCCCACTGTATCGATTATGACTAGGGTTGGTCGCATATAATAAGAACCTCCAATAACAGAGGCTCAAATATGGAACGTTTTATTCTTTCATGTAAAAAATTCTAGAAGTAGGCAGTCTAGGGTCACATGGTGCCTGCCCATCGTGGCTAACTCAGGCTGTTTCCAGCTCCTGATCCTGCCGTCCTCAGGTGGTGGCCATGCCCAGCTGCAAGGGGGACTAGCAAATATGGAATTGTTCTAGGAAGAATTATTCTGGGTTCAACTGAAAATCAGGAACTCCATTATTTGGGGCAGAAGGGAGAGCAGATGTGGAGTTGGGCAATGAACAGTGGCTGCCATGCCATAATTTGAGCTGTGTTTGGTAGAATGTTTCTGGATCCCCCGGCGATGCATGGCAGTCTCTCAGTAGGGTCTGATGCACCCT
Source organism: Panthera leo (assembly GCF_018350215.1). Lineage (NCBI taxonomy): Eukaryota > Metazoa > Chordata > Mammalia > Carnivora > Felidae > Panthera > Panthera leo. Next base: position 103,194,658 of record NC_056681.1, read on the forward strand.
TTCTTGACCCAGAGGCCTATAAACAAATAGTAAAGCAATAAGATAAATTACCTGCCCCACACAGCAGAATAGGACAGGATAATGACAACGGCATTGCCATTCCATGAGGGGAAGATGGGGCGGGGAAAGGGACACACAGGGGTGCCTGGTCCAGCAATTCTGAAGTCTTCCTGGCAGCCAGGGTGAAGCCCCTGTGAGGTGGCGCCGGGAGGGGGGGTTGTCCCACCGTCTGTGGGTTTCTCCTTGGGGACCCTGCCTGTCCATTGCGCTTTGGGGCCCCTATTGATTTGGAGGGCCTTCCATCATCTTGGGGGACTGCAAATGATATGGGTCTGGAAACATGTCCTTGGTGGGAGCTGGGTGGTTTTTCTACCCTACTTCCTGTTGCTGGAAGGTTGGGGGTCCCACAGTGGAATAGTAAATGCTTTTTATTTTTTTTGAGCTGAAATTCACATCATGTAAAAGTAACCATTTCAGAGTGAACAATTCAGTGACGTTTAGTATAACCACAGCATCGTGCAGCCAACACTTCTATCTAGTTCAAAACATTTTCCATCACCCCAGAAGGAAATGTTGCATCCATTTAGTAGTTGCTCCCTATTCCTGCCTTCCCCGGCCCCTTACAACCACTAAGGTATGCTCGATCTCTGTGCACCTGCCTGTTCTCCATATTGCATGTAAATGGATTCATGCAGTATACGATCTTTTGTGTTTGGCTTCTTTCACTGGGCATAATGTTTTCAAGGTTCAGCCCCATTAGAGTACGTATCAGCATTTCACTCCTTTTTATGGCTGAATAATATTCCATTGTATGTATCAAATACTTCTTTCACAATTTCTTTGACAAGTCAGGTTCTGCAAAAACAGTCAGCTTCTGATCTGTCTGCTACTGGTCGGTTCCGCCTGGATACAATCATACCCAGAGTGGTTGCCAACACACAGGTCTCAGCCCTACTTGATTTCCCTTCTTTCTTGCCTTTACCTCTCTCTGTTTTGACTGAATGGTGGCAATCTTGGATCTTCCCAGAACACAATGTGGGGAAGGCCATGCCAGTTCAGGCCTCGGTCACTCAAAGACCTTCTCAGTTCCAACTCTTACTATTTGAAATCTACAAGCAGTTGACTTTTTTGACTTTGCAAAGCCCGAGTTTCTGAACTCTTTCTATTCCTTTCATGATAATAACCATTCCATTGACTCTCAGACAGCCTTGACTATAAAAAAGGACATGATTTTGCATGCCACCAAAGAAATACACCTCAGCTGATTAAATCATGGCACAACATTTAGGGTCAATGCCATTACAATGCATGTGTATATAAAAAGGGTGCATCTCAGAGTCGATGGCACGCAGTAATAATAATAATAACATTAATGGCCAACACTAAGGGAGTTCTTACTATATGGCCAGGATTGTGGATATTATCTTGAGAGGTATCATTATTATGATCTCTTTTATCAAATGGAGCAGTTGAGGCAGAGGGAGGAGTCTGACAGCCTCTACATCTCTTGATTAGAAGACTCCTGCTGGGATACAGTTTGCATTTGCCAAACCATAGCACAATTGCTTTTCATTCAGTCGTCTGGTGACAAACATTTATGGTCACCTGTAGGAGTGTGCATGTGGGTAGGGCAGGATTTTCTTATCAGGACCTTTCAGTCTCAGGGGAAGGGTAAAGGATTATAGTAAAATATGAAGGCAAGGTAGGCAGACGGAATTTCAGTTGGCAACCTCATTCCTGGGCACCCTTTGTCCCTCGCCTGGCTCAGATTCTTCTGTGTGCTGGCAGTATCTTCTGTGGGGGGGACTATGCCCCTCCATAGGGAACATGGACCCGTTCTTTCCTGATGTCATAGACCAGATGCTATGGAAGGGCGTTGATGGCCCAGCCTGGACCCATATCCTGGCAGATACTGCTAGTTGCCAACTAAGAGCTCTGCTCCCCTTCTTGCTTAATTAAAAAACCCATTCTATGTCAAGTGGCAGTGCGTCCAATGGAAAGACTACCTTTCTGAGACTAGCTTGTGGCTAGGCAAGGCCCATGTGACTTAGTTCTATGTGTGGAATTATTACGTAGGATTTTCAGCAAGAGTGTCCATAATGGCGGGGGTGGGAGTGGCATTATACACTTCTTTCGTCTTCCATGCGTCTCCCTCCTGTCCATCTGGAGACTGTGGATTTGCTGGCTGGAGTTCCGGAAGCCATCTTGGATCATGAGGTCACTTGGAGGTTAAAAGCCATGCTCCAGCATGGTAGGTCAGAAAGACAGGTGCCCAAGTTCCTAGTGACCTTTAGAGGCTGCCACATCAGCCTGTTCTTCCAGTGCCAGACTGCTTTTACATGAGAGAGAAACAAAGTCCTAACTTAAGCCACTGTTAGTTTTTTTTTTGTTTTTTGTTTTTTTTTTTTTCAGAAACATGCAGCCAGACCAAATCCTAGTTGATGTACTTGCTCGACTGTGTGAAAGGTGGTGAGGCACACTAGAACGATCGAACCGCCATTACCACATGAAAGGGGAAGGGGAGGGTCCACCAGGAAAGGGTGCTGTTAGACACAATGACAGCATATCCACTCCAGAAAGCTGCCACTTGCTGGGTGCTTACTAAAGGCCCAGCCAGCCCTCGGTTAAGCACTCTACTTGCCCCCCACTCTTTAATCCACACCAAAATGCTGTGACAAGACTCTCTCATGACCATGCTTACTCTCAGTTCACAAAGGAGGGGAGGGAGGCCCAGAAAGGTCACTTTCTCAAGTTGGGATGTGGTTCCCATCTGGGCCTGTTTGATGGAGGCACAAACCCTACACGGACTCCAAGAAGCTGGGTAGATGTGGAGGCTGTGAAGAGTGGCTTGATCAGATCTGTGGCTTTGTCGCATCACAAAAGTGAAAGAAACAGTTCAGAGAAGGGAGTGGTGTATGATAAGCCAGAGGCAGGAAGACATGGCAGGCCCTGCGATACCATTGTTCCTGCAATGGAGGCAGGCAATACCTCGGAGTGAGGTCGGGGTGAATGATGCGAAGACCACAATGCTCTCAATGTAACTTCTACTCAAGCCCTCAATGGGGTTGATCCCTATTACATATGAGATTTAACCTGTCAGTTTCCATTAAGAGCCACTCTGGATTGAAGGCACTGCCTTACGTTCTCATTTGATTATATCAATAACCCATCTGCGGCCATCAGGAAGTGTACTGATCTTTTTCAACCCAGTTAAAGTTTTTGATTAGGAACTGTTTCAAAGGGAAAACTCAGATCGTGTGAGGTGTATGTGTCCACGTGAAGTGAAGTGAACATTAAGAAGGTAATGCTGATGCTAAAAACATCACTGGGCTTCAAATGAGGATTGCAGCATGGGAGCATAGGCTTCACTGATCTCTCGGCTGTTTGCAGCAGACCAAAGAATTATTTAGATCCTCGGGGTTTTGTTTGGTTTTGTTTTTCCAGTTATCAAGCCTAAGGAACTCCCCAGTTACACCAAATCATGCAAAATGATGAAGACGACCATCCGCTGCTGTTTACAATGGAAGAAGCCATTCGTAAGTTCCTCCGCTTAGCCAAGAATGGAGAATTTGACTGCCTTGACTCTTAGTAACGATTTCGCTTTGTGTTTTTCTGGCTAACATTTCAATAGGGTCTGTCTTCACGAAACCAGAAACAGCCGATACAAACGGTAACTCAGAATGTTATTAACATGTTTGCCAGGATTAAATAATATCATGGTGGGTTGAATACTTACTCGTGGATGATGCACTCTTTACTAGCACTCCCCCAACCCTAGGCCATAATACTTTTTCCATTTGAGCACAACTTCTCCTGGCTTTCCTCCGCCGTCACTGGCCAAGGATGCTGGATTCCTTTCTTGTGTTTATATGTTATCTCTCCCTCTCTCTTTGTCATCCAGACCAGGTCTTTAATTCCATCTTTAGAACTTTAACTCGCAAATCTACCTCCAACATTGACCTTTCCCCCTCGACCGTTCCTCCCTACTCGACATCTCTGCATGGTTGCCTGAGAGGCATGTCCAAATGAAAATGACTGAAACAGAACCCACGATTTCTCCCTGCCCCAAACCGCCTCCCCCTGCACCACTCAGTGGCTCAAACTAAAAATCTGAGAGTTATGCTTGATTAATCTCTCTGTCAGTCCCCCCAAGCCCAATCCATTCATCAGTGTTACCTCCCAAACTTTTTTCTAATAGGTTCTCTTTTCCCCATCCCTGATGCAATCATCACATCCCCAACAGGGCACCCTGGACTTTCAGTTTCTACTGAGTCGTACATGAGTGATTTACACGTAGCGGTAAGAGTCAGCCTTGGAAAGTTCAGATCAGACCGCTCACTCTCCTGTTTGTTTGTTTGTTTGTTTGTTCGTTTACTTATTTATTTAATTTATTTTTAAATATAATTTATTGTTCAGTAGGCTAACATACAGTGTATACATACAGTGTGCTCTTGGTTTTGGGGTAGATTCCCGTGATTCATCGCTCGCATACAACACCCAGTGCTCAGCCCGACAAGTGCCCTCCTCAATGCCCATCACCCATTTCCCCTTCTCTCCCCCACCCCCCCCGCCCCCCGCCATCAACTCTCAGTTTGTTCTCTGTATTTAAGAGTCTCTTATGGTTGGCCTCCCTCCCTCTCTGTTTGTAACTATTTTTTCCCCTTCCCTTCCCTCCCTCATGGTCTTTTGTTACGTTTCTCATGTTCCACATATGAGTGAAAACATGTATCTGTCTTTCTCTGACTAACTTATTTCACTTAGGATAACGCGCTCCTGTTTAAAGCCCTCAATGCCTCCTCATCGTACTTGGCATAAAATCTGAGCTCTTTCCCTGCCGCCCTCCCCAGCCCATCTTCTCTCCTTATCGCTTACCAAGCATTGGCCATGCTGGACTCTTTCGTGTCCTGTGGCCCATCAACCTCCTTTTGGCTTTGGGGGCCTGAGCATTCGCCGACTCCTCATCCCAGGGTGCTGCTGGCAGGCTCCCAGCGGCCATTCAATTCCCCACTTCAATGGCATCTCTTCAGGGTGTCCTATCTAGATGGCCTACTTATCTCAAGTAGTCCCCTCCTACCTATGCTAATTTGTTCACAGTTCATATCATTAGCTTGTATTTTTCTTGTGCGCTCATCTGTCTTACCACATCAGAATGTAGGCTTCATGAGAATAGGGCCCTTTGGTGTATTTTGCCCAGCTGTGCCCCAGGGCCTGCAACAGCACTTGGCACCTGGCAAGCATTCATTAAATGTTTGTTGGATGGTTGAGTTCCCAACTGCTCTCATTTTGCTCCACGTAGTTTTCTAGCTTTTTGATTATAGCCTGCTTTGTTAAGTCAGGTTTTGTAATCATGCCGCTCATGCACAGTCACTGGGTTTTAGAAGATGATGCATATTTAGTATGTGATTCATCCATTTGAAATTCTAGACTTTTGATTATATCCTGTGAGTCAAATACTGTATTGATAGGAAAACTTTGAAATAATCAACCACACATACCTGGCATTTAACCAAGTCAAGAGCACTTACGAATAACAGCCAATACTTAGAGATATAAGCACTTTACATCCATTAAAAGCCAATTATTATAAGCCATCATAAGCCAATACTTAGAGACATAAGCACTGTGCACCCATTAACTTTTAATTCTTATGTAACCCTATGAAGTTGAAACTATTTTTGTCTCCATGTTGCAAATGGGCCGAGTGTATTAGTTTTCTAATGCTGTGTAACAAATTCCCACAAACCGAGTGTCTTGAAACAGCCCCCATTTGTTAATTCACACTTCTGTCGGTCAGAAGTCTGGGTGAGTTCACCAGGTTCTCTGCACAGGGTCTCACCCATTGAAATGAGGGTGCCAGCGGGGCTGGGCTCTTATCTGAAGGCTTCTGGGGAAAATCCACTTCCAAGCTCGTCTGCCTAGTTGGCAGAGTCCAGTTCCTCGTGGTTGTCAATCTGAGGTTCCTTGTTGGATCTCAGTTCTTAAAAGGCTGCCCTCATCCTGACAATTCTTGTGCTTGGAGTACCTGACTTCCTCTTCTGCCTGCAGCTGGGAAAAACCCTCTGCTTTTAAAAGGCTCACCTGACAAGGTCAGGCCCGCCCACGAGTTCCCTTATCTTATGGTCAATGGACTTGGCCTTAATTACATCCTTTCTATTTTTTTTTTTTTTTTTACCTTGTTGTCCATTGATTTATCGATTCATTCAACAAATATTTATTAACAATCTACAAGGTGCCTGGCAATAATGTGTGGCAGGGGATGGAGTACGGCACAAAATAGACCCAATCTTCACCCTCATGAAAGACACATTCTTTTTTTTTTTTTTTAATTTTTTTTTTTTAACGTTTATTTATTTTTGAGACAGAGAGAGACAGAGCATGAACAGGGGAGGGGCAGAGAGAGAGGGAAACACAGAATCCGAAACAGGCTCCAGGCTCTGAGCTGTCAGCACAGAGCCCGACGCGGGGCCCGAACTCACGGACTGTGAGATCATGACCTGAGCCGAAGTCGGACGCTTAACCGACCAAGCCACCCAGGCGCCCCGAAAGACACATTCTTATGGGGAAAAATGAACAAGAAGAAATTAGGGAAATATGTGTACAGTCAGTTAACAAGAAGGGGGCATCCAGAAGAGAAACAGGGGTCCCTTCCCAGAAACCCTTAGATTAGTGTGGGCCTGAATAACCAGGAACGAGAATAACATCACTGTGCAAACACTGAGTGGTCCAAATTGTAATCTTTGCTCACAAATTATTTGCATCAGAAAGACTCCTAGAAAAGCCATATCAAGTGCTTAGTTTTCCTTTTTCTTTTTTACCACCTGACAGTGCTAGGGATCCCTAAACAGCACTGATGTCGTCAGTTTAAGTCTACGATGGGTCCTTTTGGGGGGTAGAAGATGAGGTGCCGGGATTGACCTTGAGCAGTTGTGTGATAAAGCTCCTAGCTCTGACCTCCTGCAGTGGTGCTGGCAAAAAGAAGCACATCTTCCAAGTGTTCCAAGTGAAAGAATCAGAGAGATGAGAATATGATTTATTTGAGCTGATGTTTCCAAGAGATGAGTGTCTGTGTCTGAGGAGGGCAGCCACTACTCTATACATCAGCCTGAACTCTGCCTCCCTGGGAAGGTCCAGTGTGCCCATGCTCCCTGCAGTAGAGACCAAGAGTCAGAGCTCTAGCTCCCCGTGGCCAGAGCTCCTGGCTGGCATTCAGAAGTAGCCCTCTGCACTGTACTTAGGCTGCTGGTTCTTGGATGGCTGGTGTCTGCAAGGTTGTTGGCCCTGCCGTCAGCCACAACATCCTCAATTCTGAGGTTCCTTCGTATTTTAACTCACATGAGAAGTAGAGGTAACCTTGAGAATCTGTATTCTTTTTGCACCTCTTATCTCTTAATTTGTCAGATGTCACCATGCGCCATGGTGTGAATCAATGCCAACCATCAGGTTTAGAGTGGAGTATACCTTTGAGATTATCTGGTCCAGGGATTTCGCCCCTGACATGCCTGGATACCTGAGGAGTCCAGGATTAGCACAAATAGTCTTTGTGTGCAAAGTGTTGCACGGTGTACATTTTACTGCTCTTTCTGGAGAGCCATCTGTAGCTTTTATTAGACTCTCAAAGGGGTCTCCGTGCACCCAAAGTTAAGAACAACTGATCTAACCTAACCCTTTACAAATGCAGAAATAAGTGCTCCTTGAGGATCCTGAACAGGTGGCCAGTTAGTTACTGTATGAAAAACTCCAGGGACAAGGACCTTCAGGAGGTTTGGCGATGGATGGGTGCAGTGGTATGCTGCTGGCTTGTCCCAGCTTGAAAGAACTAATTTGTGCCTTTCTTCCCAACTAACTTTCAGTGACATCATGCTGGTAGCATGAAATTAACACTGGAGAGAGAGTTTGCGTCAGAGAAGTCAGGAAACGCTGCAAGTCAGGGCTTGTTTTCTTCATTTATGTTTGGAAAGCCTATTAGCACACTGTTAGGTGGACATAAGGAAGATGGAGGGGGTGACAGACAGGAAAGCCTAGGGCTTCCATTTCCTTGACTGGGAGTGTGGAGGTGCTGGCAGTGCCTGTGGGGACTCGGAGACGTCACTGACAACTGCCTACGTCAGCCCAGGAGAATGGCCCCATGGGCTGGGATAGTGGAATCTCTTACTGAGAGAAAAGGGGGAAATCTGGACTAAGAATCTTGGCAAATAGTCCAGAGAAGAGGCAGAGGGGAGGAGAGAGAAGAATGGTCAGGAACAGGAGGATGATTAGCACACTGGAGACATTAGGACATAGCACGTGGCTTACTGAGCATACAATGCTTCATGACTTCCTTAAAGAGGGGAGGATGGGAGTGAGTGGTGGCTTATCTGCTTCAGTCCATGGTCAGCACCCAAATCTTAAGACTAATAAGGTGAGGGCATCAAGTCTTGGTAGCTATCTATAAAATAGGACTTACAGGATTCTTCAATTATTGAAGGCAATGAAAGGACCAAACCCACACTCTGTAGGGATGACAATTTCTACCTCATATAGAGGAGACACCAAGCTATAAAGACTATACACAGATACCTGAACAAATGGAGAGACATACCATGTTCATAGATTGGAAGACTCCACATTATAAGGATGCTAAATCTCCCCAAATTGATGATGTATAGGTTTCATGCAATTCCTTTTAAAATCCTAGCAGGATATTTTGTAGATACAGAGGACCTGATTCTGAAAGTTATATAGAAAGAAACAAGAATAGCTAAAAGAATTTTGAGAAAGGAGAATAAAGGTGGAGGAATTACATTACCTGATTTTAAGACTTATCACATAGCTACAGTAATCAAGACTGTGTGGTATTGGGGAAGAGATGGACACATAGATCAATGGAACAGAACAGAGAGTCCAAATACAGAGACACACAAATAAGGCCAACTGATTTTCTACAAACTTTCAAAAGTAATTCGATGGAGGAAGGATTGTTTCTTTTCAACAAATGGTGTTGGAACAATTGGACATCCAGGCCAAAAAAAACCCAAAAAACCTCGATCTAAACTTTGTACCTTGTAAAAAAAAATTAACTTAAAATTGATCATAGATCTAAATATAAAATGTATAATACTAAAACTTTTAGAACAAAACAGGAGAAAAATAGTTATTACCTAGACTTAAGACCAGGAAAAATTTTCTTAGATATGAGACCAAAAGCACAATCCATAAAAGAAAGAAATCAATCAATTGGACCTCATTAAAATGAAGGTTCTTTTGTTCTGTAAAAGTATTATTGAAGAGGATGAAAAGACAAACCACAGCCTGGAGAAAATCTTTGCAAATCATACATCTGATTTGAAGACTTGCATCCAAATGTATAAAGGAAACTGTAAAGTCAACAGTAAGAAAAGAAACAATTCAATTAAAAAGCAGGCAAAGATTTGGACAGACCCTTCACCAAAAAAAGATACACAGATGGCAAATGAGCACACAAAAAGATGCCCAACATCATTAGGCATCAGGGAAATGCAAATTAAAGCCACGAGGAGATCCCATTACACACCCATTGGAACAGCTAACACAAAAAATACTGACAATAGCTGTGCTGGGAAGGATGAGAAACAATTCATGCATGCATCGGTGGAAATGCAAAATTTCCCGGTATGGCTACTCTGGGAGACAATTTGTCAGTTTCTTATTAAGACATGCAAACAGTTACCATATGAACCAGCCATTCCACCGCTGAGTATTTACCATAGAGAAATGAGAATTTGTGTCCATGCAAAAACCTGTATGCAAATGTTCACAGCAGCTTTATTTGTCATAGCCCAAAATATCTCTCAACAGGTGAATGGATAAACAACCTAAGGTATACCCATACAATGGAATAGCACGTATAAATAAAGGAATAAATATTGACCTGCACAACTTGGAAGGATCTCAAGTGTGTGTGTGTGTGTGTGTGTGTGTGTGTGTGTGTGTGTTGGGGGTATTTTGAAGGAGGGTGGTACCTCTGCATTCCAAGTCCTGTGTCAGCAGAGCCCAGGAGGCCTTGCACCCAGGCCTCAGCACAGCTGGCCTCCCCCTCTCTTTGGGTGCAGAGAGAGACTCATCCCCCTGGAGTCAATCCAGCCCCGCAGCGAGGCACGATCCATCTCATCAATATTTTCACACCAACCTCCTCTTGGGGAAGCTAGACTTGATTCACCTTCCAACCTGTGCCACCACGGACATTTTTCTCTAGTATTTTTCTCCCTTTCTTACGAACGCGTGCCTCTTCTCCACTTCCCGAAATCCTGCCTCCCACATCCCTCGAAAGGCATCCTCATTACCTTAGTGAAAAATGCCACCTCCTCATCAAAGGGGACTTTTAGTTTAATCTGCAATGATTTAAGGTTTTTAGTAGAAGGACTACAGTCATGTACTACTTGGCATTAAATTTAAAAAATTGATGTCACTTTTCTTTTACTACGAATGACGAAATGTACCAGAGCATACGGAACATGGCGTGTGTGGGCCCCTCCTCGCCTGGTCAACGTCCGCTGCTGTGGAGGGCTCCCCCGGGCCAAGCCCTCCCCTTGAGGAGCAGGTCTGCTCCTTCCTACTGCATCATCGGTTCTTTTCCCTTTCTAGTAAGTCATTTCTATCAGTTAAGTATCCCAATAAGTTATTATCTCTTTTAGCCAAAAAGGACATTTCCCTGGACCCTATTTCCTTCTCCAGTTACAGCCAGTCCCAGAAAGCGGTGTCTCTTCTCACTCTCTTCCACTTCTCTCCCCCTCTTCTCTCCTGTCTCTATTCAGATCTTCACCTGCTCCTCGCAACACAGACCTTGCTTACCAAATCCATGATGCTTTCCAGCTGCCACCTCCATGATCTCACAGCAGTGCTTACACAGGTGGTCACTCTCTCCTCTTAAAGCTCCTTCTCCGCTTGCCTCCTCAGGCGCTACACTCTCCTGGCCTCCCTCCCACCTGGCTGGCCCCTGCCCCCCCTCTTCCCCCACCATCCCTTCTCTGCTGGCTCCTTTCACCACACGATCTGCTAAAGCTGCAGGGCCCCCGGGCTCAGTTTTTGCTTCCTTTTCCCACACTCATTCCTCTGGTGAACTCATCCACTCTCATGGCGTCGCAGACCGCATCCCATCTAACTTAAGATGCACCACCAAGTTCAAGTGCCACCAAGAAACACTGCCAATGAAACTCTTACCCCTCACCATTCCAACTGCAGGTTTCCCTTTACTCTCAGAGTCCTTGGACTGCCGTGGGGTGAGGGGTAATGCTTCTCTGGACCCAGCCCCCTGTGGGGGAACAGGATGCAGACTCTTCTCTCTATTTTTTCTCCCCCGTTCTCTTTACCTCCCAGGCTGTGGGATCCTAACATGGTGTTGGAGAGGTATCCTTTCACATGTGTGATTGTGTACATCGTAAATTTGTTCTCTGGGGTTGTACAGTGTACAACCTGCACAACTATATATTGTTGCCTGACTTCACTCATTTTTCCATATCGTGTTTTTTTCTTTATTTATAATACCCTGTCCTAAACTTTCGAGACTTAAGAGTAAGAATGAGACTCTTACGTTCTGTTCATTCTTCCCTGTCATATGGCAAAGGCCATAGTCATGGGCTTTGCTCCACTTGGGTACCCCTGACCCCACCAGTGTGATTAGAAGTAGCCAGGCCCTAGCTGACATAAGCTTGGGAGCCTATCCTGGAACCAGTCACAGTGACAAGGGGAGACATTCCCTTGTTTTGTTTAGCCCAATCCAAACTCTGCCCTGGGTATGGGGGTGGAGTCAGTCCCAACCAAGTGTCAAGGCTGCTACTAATAGGGGGAGGGATAGGATGAATGGGGCATCCATGGGGTCTACTCCACGAGGTCAAAGGCAGGGAAAGGATTTGGGAGATGGAAGTGACTGGAGCCTGTGTTGAGGCCCACAGACAGGAAAAGGTTCAGGATGTTGGAGGGAAAATACCTGTATTTGATTATTAACAAAATCCTAGAAAAGAAGTAAGGCTAGAGCGCGGGGGAAGGACAGTGCCGGATTTACAACAAGGGGATGGATCTTCTTCCAGGCAAGAGGGTGGTGGGGAGACCCGTTTGCTCGAGTGACAGAAAGACCATTAGGGTCTACGGCCATACCACCCTGAACATGCCCGATCTCGTCTGATCTCGGAAGCTAAGCAGGGTCAGGCCTGGTTAGTACTTGGATGGGAGAAAGACCATTAGGGACATTCCCCAATGACCTCGTGTCCCCTATTAGGAGGAGTACTGTCTGTACAGGCATTGGCATCATGGACAGCTTTGTATACTTCTTGGGACGTGCCGGTGGGCAATTCTAACCAGTTTTTTCCATTAGTGAGAAGTTTTACTGTTGTTAGGGATAGTTCACTCCAAGGCTAGGATTTTGATTTACTTCTCAAATGAATAGGAAAAACGTCTATGTTACATCTGCAGAATCTGGGAGAATGTACCATGATGTGAGGAGACGTGTGCACAAAGGGTTTTTAAAAAGTTCCTTGTGGGAATTCATGTTGGTCTGGTGGTTAGGAATGTGGGCTCTGACACCAGGCGGCCTGGGTACGTATCTGGGCTCTGCAACCTTGGGCAGCCTTCTGGCTCTCTCTGTGCCTTGGTTTCTTTGCTAGAAAGTGGGGATGATTTTACTCATAGGGCTATTTTGAGGATCAGAGGCGGTCATATCTGTGCATGTGTAGGAGAGTGACTGGCATGTAACAAACACTCTTCAACGTGAGCCATCAGTATCTATAAGAACCCTACAACATGTCCTCAGTCTGAGCACTTTAGGAGTGAAACTTGATTATTTTCCTAATTCACTGAAACCTAAATTTTCACAGTGCTATTTTCATTGGCGAAAGAGCATGTAGATGTTTAAATCGTGTTTCCATGTAGCCCTATCCAGAGGGGCATCATTGTTTCCTTTCTGGTGGAAGATGCAGAAATCAGCCAGTTGAAAGAGAATCCACTCTAGAACATTCCATATTCACAACGATGGGAAGCAGTGCTACCGAGATGCCTTAATGAATGCTTTATTTGTGAATGTGTTGGGAGTGGCCTCCTCCTTCTCACACTAATACCCTCTCCCTACTTCCCAGCCCAACGAGAAGAGCTCTGGATGGAAAAGCAATCAGGAATTTAGAGATAACATTCATAGGATTATTCAGCAAAATACTACATAGGGAGGACACAGTCCCAGTGACCTTCCACAGTGAGGGCTCAAACTGTCCTCTGGGAGGAGGCCCAGCTTCAAATCTGAGGCTTTGACCTGGAATATTCCAGAAGGCTCATTGTTAACACTGTTACTATGGAAGGTCCCGCTGCTATAGTGATGAGGCCTCTGGCCGAGTCCTCCTGGCAGGAGGATGTCCCTGCTATGCAGGGACCTACGTTTCTCCCAACCATTTCAAATTTCTTTCATTTATTCCTGGCGATTTTTTAAAAATTAATATATTTTTTAGTTCTCTCCCAGGGATTAATGAGTCGACTTAATCCAAGTCTTCATAAATAAAATAAAGTCTGGCTTTTTATAACCCATAACCCCTGCTTCGATAGCCCCCGCAGACTCCTGGCATCAGGGTGGACTTCCCATGGGGCTGCTGGGCCCCCGCTGGCTAAGATATGTCCCTTGGGGATGACACATGATGATGCTGAAGCCACATCTTTAGGCTGTTCGTGAGTCTGCTGCCCCATCCTCGTTCCCCCTTCTCCCCTAAGGAAATCACTGCAATGAAAACTAGCAGGTTTTCCATTCTCCTGAAAAAAAACAAAAACAAACAAACAGACAGACAGACAAAACCCTGCAAGAAATGAGAATATTTGGCCAGCTGGCACACTACAACTTTCATGGGGAAGTCGAAGCACTTGGTCCTGTCTGATAGAGAATGCCCTACTTTTCCTGATAAAAGAACCTGAGATATAGGAGTTATGTTTTCCCTAAGACGAATCTAGCTGTAAATGGAAAGTAGATCTTCTGACCCCGCCAGGATGAGGTCCACACTGCTCACAGATGCGGCTGGCCTGGGTCTTTTGCCCCCTCACAAAACGCAATTTCCTTAGTTTCTCTATATCCCTTAGGGGTATCAGAGTGTGGCCTACACAGCAGGAGGCACTAGGTCAAAAACGGTTTAAGAGCATCGGTGTTCACGCACGGTCTTGTGTGTGTCGCCTTCTAGAAGCCACGGTCGTCCTAAAGCAATCACGGCCGCATGTCTTGGCTTCTCAGGAGGCTGCTGAGTATCACATGATCTTGCTCTCCTCTTAGTCTTTCATAATTTAAAAATGCAGGAAGCTGTGGAAGACTGCCCCACGCCCAGTATCATCCCAAAGAAAACCGGGGGGTGGGGGGCAGAGGCTACTCTCTGCTCCTGCGTGTTAACATTCCTCAACAGCTTTTGGAAAGTTGATTGTTACACCTTCCTTTCATTTCTTGGGGTTTTCATATTCACGTCTGGCGAACGCTGGAAGTCTGCAAGATGGATAGAAAAGGTTTGGTGAGTCCCTTAATCCTAAAAGCAGAACACACACCCTCCTGATAAACAGCTTGGGGGAGATCACGATTTGAGATCCCATGATCTGCTATGTCAGAGGAAGATCTGCAGAAGGAAACATGCACTGAGGTCAGTCTTGCCAGGGTGAAGTAAACCCAACCTCCTTAAAAGAGTAAGACAATATTCCTTTCTTCTCCCTTCCCTGAAATGCCCTGAAAAAGAGGAAGAGGTTCCTTTGGGCTGTGCAACCCAGGACAACGTTTCAGCGTGTATTTGAAATTCAAATGCACATGAGATTCGTGCATTTTATTTTTCCTGTGGCTCAAATCTCCTAAATAAAAAGCATTTCCCCTGGGTCGGCGCTCCCGCCCCCATGCTGGCGAGGGGTGGGGGGGTGCTCCATGTGAGGTCAGCGTTTGGGTCACTTTGCCAGGGGCAGGAGGCTGTTCTTCCAGGAAGGCCTGCAGAGACCCTGGGAACGGGACCAGCCCAGCTTGCAAGTATGAAGAGAATGTCGGAGAGGAAGTGGTGGCTGTGAGTCAGCGTGAGTCATCTTGTTCCAATGAGAATGAAGACTGAGGTGTGCGCCCTTTTTTTTTCTTTTTCTTTTTCTTCTTCTTTTTTTTTCCTTTTTTCTTTCTCTCTCTCTCTCTCCCCTCTCTCTCTCTCTCCCCCCCCTTTTTTTTTTCCTCTTTGGTCTCAGTCATGGGGACACCATTGGGAATGGAGGGAAGCCAGTGACTGCATGCTCAATGCTTTCTTTCTAAGTTGCGCACTGATATTCCAGGCCGGCTGTGCCTGAGCCAGTGTGGGCTTAAGTTCTTCACGGCCCCGGGGCCCTGGGAAGGTGGAGCCAGCTGCTTCTCCCCGGTGAGTAGGTTTCTGTCATTTTTACAATCATTTCTATAGTCTGCCTCAGAGGCTCGGCTGGGTTAAAGCATTGCCCTCTTGGAAGGGACACCGCATTTGAGACTTCGAGGATCCATAACTTTAGAAAAGTTGCTTCTTCTGCCCCCACCCCCAGGACGACTGTATTTTAGGCTGCTTGTCTCAGTCATTAATTGGGAGCGTGTAGCTATTCGTTGCATGTTATGCTGTCTTGGAATAGACTGTGATGCTTGGTTGGAAAATAAGGTGTTCCAGACTCCCCTCTGGAGCCCTAGGGAAGTTCAGAGATAGAGGTGGGTGAACCTGTGTTAACCCAGGGCTGCCGAGGCTGGGCCAGCTTCTGCTTCTCCGAGGTGAAGGAAGACAGCCCCCTGAGACATTTTCTGGCTGCATGATCTGAGCCGCCCAGTTTCTAGTGCAAGAAATACGACAGAGAGGCAGAATTCTGGCTTCCCTGTCTATGGGTGTATGACTGATTCTGGGAACGTAGTTTATGCCTTTTCCTTTTGCTCGTGACTGAATATCACTAACTGTGGTAAAATCAGAAAGAAAATGTGCTGGGGGCTGGGGGCTGGTGGGCTGGGGGCCTGGGGGGCCTGGCGGCCTGGGGCAGTGGGTGAGGATTGGATAGTTGAGCCCTTGAGGCCTGATACGACCTTGATATGCGTTTCTCAGCCTGTTACTATTCTGATGAGACTTAGCCTTACAGTCAAGGAAACTACAGGAAACTTTTTTTTTTTTTAAATGTCATTCTAGTTACTGTAAATGAAACGGTTAAAATGTCATAAATACCTTGTGATAAACATTTTTTGAATTTGCTTAAAAAAACTGCACATCAGTAAGCAGGGGATGACAGGGAGCTTTTTCAGTAGGGTCATTTGAGTGTGTGGGCTTTCTGGGTTAATAATGAGTCAGCACCAATTGCTAAAATTGGAGCACCTCAAAGAGCACATGCGATCTGCCCCCGGGCACAGCACGGTGGCTGGCTGGCCCCTCCAGGACGTTTGGGCTGTTTGGTCTGTGGTTAGAATCGGCTTTGGGTGCGTTCCCTGTTCTGTGACCCCCACCCCCTCCCAGCTTTAGTCCCAGCCCTTCCTTGTGCCCCTGTGAGGCCCCTTTGCTAACAGGTCCCTGTGCAGAGACCCTCTCCTTTGGATGATCCTTTTTAGGGAGGGTCTGCCTTGACAGAACTGGTTGAGCATACAATTTGTTAAGTTAAAAATCCAGAGCTTGTGAAGGGCTGGGACAGCCCAGGGTTAAAAGCTGCCTCTGTTGTCGCGTGACATCACACTTGCTAGGGGACCGAGTGGCGCAGGGAGCGGGTCACTGCTTGAGCTTCAAAGCTGGCATTCTGCAGGTGACACATAGCGGGGGGTGGGGGGGGGGTGGGAAGGAAGGGCACGTCACCTTAAAATCAGAGAGTAGGATTCCGAGGAAGAAAATCTCCCTCGAATCTTACTCTTTTTATCTGTAAACTGAGAACTATGTTAAGGAAAACAAAATTTTTTAATAACTGGGGTTGCAGGTGGGCGGCTCAAAGGCCAAATGCAGTCCTGTGTGAGCCTACCCCCACCCCCATCAAATTCTGTTTGCCCGTCCAGGATTGGGTCTCTGTATTCAGCTGACTCTGGTGAGGCCCCCTATTGTTTAGATCACAGGCCCTGTGAACCCTAACGTGGCAAGGCTCTGATGGCCTTGGCTTGGAAGCCTTGGCCTTCTGGACCATGACATTCAGAGGCTGCTGGGAGGGCTCGGAGAGGTAGCATCTGTCCAGTGCTTGCTTCCAATAGGGCCTGGACACAGAAGGAACCCCATCGATGTTAGCTCTACTGGCTTCCCTCCTTACCTGGACTCTGAAGGTATCTGGGCTTGTGGCCCCTGAGCAGCGCCGTGACGTTTCCAGGCAAGATCCTGTGATTTCAGTGTCCTCGGTGGCAAGGCTGAGAGTCTCGAAACTCAGGATCTCAGCAAGGCACACACCAGGGATTTCCGAGGTGGGATCCCAGCCCACTCTGTGTCTCTCGATGAGTAATCTATGTAAGTGCTCAGAGAAATGCCATCTTCATGGAGAGCAGAGCCCAAAAAGGCGAAATGCCCTAGGCCGTGCCTCAGTGGTTTGTTCACACGAGCACGTTCTCTTGTCCCCATTTCAGAGAACATGCCATGTATCAGACGGGTGTTTATCACCGGCTCCCGTGTCTTAATCCTCCTGGATAAACGCTGTTGGGAAGGAGATATAAGCCTGCGGTGAACTGATATGATCACTCTGATAATCAGGAGAGTCATGTAAAAAAAGGCCAGAAATAAGGCCACGGGCAGGTCTGAAAACAGAGCGTTCATTAATATGATTTGCTGCTTTGTCATATTTTCCAACTACCAAAAGATGCTGATTCTAAGTGAGGGTGCAGGCAGGGAGTAAGAAAAGAAAGATAGAAACTGGGCAGATCTATTTTAAAAGGACACCTACTGCAAAAAGAAAATGCTGACAATTTGATGACATTTGGAAATTGCCCAGTGCCCTGTGGTCATGGCTCCCTCAGCTTAGAGACTGGCCTCTCGCTGGCCGGCCCTGTCGACCACCCCGCACCCTTCAGCAGCACCCCAGCCTGGGCTCTGGTTACCTCCCTCCAGGTTTTCACGGTCCCTGACAGTTGTCCCCACTAGCCGTTGATGTACAGAGAGCTCACCCTCACGCTGGACAAGCTGCTGAACTTCTTGGGGTCTCACCATCCTCATTTGTGAAATGGGGTTAATGAGACGACCAGCCTCTTGGGGCCTTGGAAAGATCGGTGATGCTTAGCACACAAGTTACAAGGGGACTCGGCAGCTGCTAAGTACATATCCACTGATTCAGACATGCACTCAGACACCTTTCTACATCTACCTGGGCCCCGGGCCCTGGGGGTAGCCATAAAGAATTGGCTTTCATGCTCCTGGAGTGAGATCTCATCTGTGTCCTGCTCTGATTTGTAAGACCTTTATTGATTTGGTAAACGGAGGGTGCTTCAGGGGTCTCTCCAGGAAAACCCGGCGTTCTAGATGTTGTCACTATCCTCACTGCTAAGACCACCATCGTTTTTATCGGTAACATCCTCGCGATGAGAGCAGCTCCCCCTTCCTTCAGCCCAACCACATGGTAGTAACTTTCTGTGCATTTCCTTTAACCCCCTGCCCCCAACGCGCACACGTACCCACCCTGGACGACAGGAAGGATGGCCAGTTGCTCAACCTATTCCAGGTACGGGAGTCCCAGGCAGGTGTATCAGACGGAGTGGCTGCTTCAAGATGTGCGTGGCTGACAGGGGCGGGGGGGGAGGGGGTCTTCGCCTCCATCAGGAGAGGAGAGTCAGGAGACACAGGGGGCCAAGAGGGCACTGTCTGTAATCCAGCAGACTGGGGCCACAGGCCAGAAAATCCAGGACCACTGGCCTCAGACCTGCTTCCAGGGTGGAAGCAGCTGGATGCTGTCCTCATGCTTCCTGTCTAAAATGAGCTGCAGGCAACTTCTGGTGATTTGAAAATCATCGCAGTATATGGAGGTGACTCATATTGAAAACATTAAGTAAGGTACACTTAAAACTAAAACCAGGGTGAGCATAACATGGCCTTTCCTTGCCAATTCTGAAGATATCCAAGATCACGCGGTGCCCCAGAAGCCAAATCTTTACGCTCATTCTTCAGGGGTCCGAAAGAAGGGACCACATGGGTCCCTTTGCTCAATCAGCCCTCTCTGGTATTGCAAAGTCAGGCATCGGGTGCTTTAGACCTCTCTTTTCTGAGAGTTTAGGCTTTGGCTGCTGAGCATGGCTGTCTCAGTTAGAAACGGTGCCACTTTGTGGGTGGTTTTCTCCCACAGCGGTTACCTGTGCCAAAATCCAGAAGCCCCTTTTTGTTCACAGCGTGGTGGCAGGGGAGTCGTGTGAGTCGTGTGCCGGGCCCAGTGCTTTGGGGCAGAGCTTGGGTTCCTCACAACTTCAAGAGGGTTCTGGTTAGACCACAGAGCTCAGGCAGGGAGAAGCCAACAGAGGATCAGAAGGAAGTTGGGTCCACCGGAAGGAGGAGAGGTTGGGAGGCTTGATGACTCCTCTGATTAAAAAAAAAAGAAGAAGAAGAAGAAAAACAATAACCATCTGGTTTTATTGCATCTTTTATAATCAAAAAAGCTAATGGTGATGGCAAATCTTATCCATTGCAGTTCTCCTGCTTAACTTTTGCATTTAGGATTGATTGCCCTGCAACTGAGGGCTTCTGCCCCAGAGGCTTTTAGCCTTTCCCTCCATGCTGTCCTTTCAAAAGTTTATCATACTTATAATATTGGAATTTTTAGCAATGGCAGAAATGTATCACTTTAGCTGTTCTCCCTGGACAAATCTTTCATGGAGTGTGAGAGGGATGCATGGGTTTCTACCAATGTAGACAGATATAAAGGAAAACTTTACAAAATAAACGGTCAAGGGGCAGCTAGTTCATTCATCTCTCTTTTCTGTTATCATTAGCATCGACTTCCTTCCTCAAAGTTATCTTATGGTTTAATACGGCTGCTGGAACTCCAGCCATCGCCTCTGCATTCCACATAGGAGGAAAGAGGAAAGTGGAGGGATAAAAAGCTAAGCATCCTAGACATCAGGCTCCTTTAAAGAGCTTTCCCAGAACCCCCAACTAACCCTTTCTGCCTACATCTTTTATTGGCCACTGTTTCTGTACGGCAGCCAGAGGAATATAGCTTTTTAATTGGGAACATTGCTGCCCCTGACAACGTAAGGGTTGTTGACAACACAGGAAGTAAAGGAGAATGGATATAGGACAGACAACAAGCAGTCTCCACAACAGAGTGCGCCAGAAGACAGCTAGATTTATGCTTTACAGCATTTAGCTCCTCTGGGACCAGGGTCTACTTTGTGAAATAACCACATTGGGCTCATCAGAACTATCAGGAGGAGACTGGCTTCAAGAGCCCCGAACAACTTGGAGCGGGGCATTCAACGGGACAGAAATCGCTTGCTTTTTGTATTAGAGTCACATAAGATTTCTTTTCATGCCTGCATTAGCAAATATTTACCATTTCCCCAATAAAATAAAGATAATTCGAACACTGCTTTGTTTCCTGAGTGCTTGCTCGGTGCCGGGCGCTGTTCTGGATGCTTTGCAAATATGACCTTACTTAAGTTCGCACAGACCTGTGTGTGGCAGATTACCATTGTTGTCCCCATCAAGCAGACGAGGAATCTGGGACACGGAAGGGTTAGGGGTGATGGCAAAATTACACTGTTAGTAAGGAATGGAGCTTGGCTTTGAACCCAACAGTCTGGTTCTTTGACCCAGGGATGCGGAGGTGAAGCGGGCAGACCAGGTCTTTCCCATTTGTCTTTCTGGTGAAACAGACATGAGCCCAATAATGTCAGGCTGCTGTCAGTGCCCCAGCGGAAGGGCGCAGGGAGGTGGGGCGCCCTCACGTCTCGCAGCACCTCCTGCCTGGAGGGAACTCAGTCCAAGCTGAGCGTTCTTTCCCCCACAGAGCACATACCAGGAATCTCAGCTATGTCTGGGTTCATGACTCACCCCCTCCCTCGCAGCCAGCTTTTCCAGAGTCAGCTCCTGAGTCAGGACCACGCCCTTCCAGCCCCGAGGATACAGACGGGGCTTCATCCAGACTGGGCTTCAAAGCTTCGGCAGCGGTCCAGCAAAGAGCAGAATGGCCGAAGTAGAAAAGTTTCGGTTCCAAGGACACGCAGTGTATTCACATAATTCAACCTGCGCGAAGGCCAGAGAAGGTGAGCCTGTCACACCCTCTGCTCCACACGACCCCGTTATCTGGTGGCACAACCAGGGCCATGAGGATGCCTGAGAACAAGATGGATTTTTCGGTAAGGGGCGTCTGCTTAATTCTACCTTGGACCAAGTCCCCTCCTGTGTTTTGCTTGGCACCGTCCCAGAGCCTTACTCCGTGCCTCCATTTTCCTCCTCCAGCTCCTTTACAGACAGACAGATGGACTGGCCAATGAAACACACAGGCTGCGGTGGGTAGTGGGGATTTTAGGAAAGCTCCTTAAAGGAGCCTGGCATCTAAGAGGCTTAACGTTTTGTCCCCCACTTCCCTCCGTCCTCCTGTGTGGAATGCAGAGGTGATGGCTGGACCTCCAGCAGCCTCCTTGAAGTCAGAAGACAACTTGGAGAGAGCAAGCCAGTGCTAATGACGGCAGAGCAGGCAGATAGTCACAGGGCTTTGCCTGGAGATGTAAACTATTTTTGGAGCGGGTTTACCTGCATGATGCAGAGGGAGGTATGAGAAACCACTGCTGAAATTCAATCTGTAGGTCAACCAGGAGGGTCTGTGGGGTGCCAGTTCCCTTTGTATGGAGCTGTCTTTTATACCTCTGGTATAAGGAATGAGGAAGGACTCAGGGTTGCATCCCCGGGTTATGGACTTTAGTGGCCCCTTCCTTATGTGAGAACATACGATGACCGTCTTGGTATAAAGATGAATGTCATGCAAACGGGATTCATTGTTATGTATTCATATTCACTATGTTCAGGTTTTTCTTCTGATTTTGAAATAAATGGAAACATTTGATTTGCAAGAGTATTATGCAGAGGGTGGCCCCGGGAGGGCAGAGGGCAACCACAGGAGGGCCTCCAGAGAAGGGAGCATGGGGGCTGGTCCCTGGAGGGGCGCCTCTGGATGGCTGGTGGCCCCGAGCAGCCTCTCTGCAGACGGCAGGTGCGCCCGGCTTCTCCTGGGGTCTTGATGAGCCTCAGCGGCCACGACACTCCTGTCACCTCTGGAAATGATACTGAGGATTTTCAGAGCAGATATGTCCTTCCTGTGCCACCTTTCCCATCGTCCCTCATCTCCCCTATAATTGCTCTGCGTGTCCAGTTGTCTTGTTCAGGGGGAGGAATTTCATTCTACAGGGTTAAGATATCAAAAATCTAACACTCCCTTATTCCCGAAGTCTCTACATTATACCAGATCTGCTTTGCACTCACGCTGCTGCTATATTACCCCCTCAACCTGGCTGAGGGCACATTCAGATTTGGTCATTCTTGGGGATCTCTGTCCCAATGCTCCTGGCATCATCACACAGCCTCAGGGCTGTGAGGTGCCAGAAAACCGGAGCGGGGCAATCTGCGATCCGAGGTGGTCACCACCATTCCCACTCGACACCTAAGACCCAGCACCTGTGGGGCTGCGGAGTTGGTCGGGGGCCCCTGCTGCAGCTGGAGGGGCCCGCATGACCTGATTGTCTGTCCCTGAATTTAGGCCCCTTCTGGAAACATGTCTCTGCTTTCCTGACCATGGTGTGAGCTCCCAGCCTGTGCAGCTGAGGAGTATCCGGTGGGGGGTCCCCCTCTACATGCCTCGTCCTGTCTGCTAACTGCTGCTGGGCCTCTCGTAACTTGGAGCCCCCCATCTTGGTGTGGGGGGGTTGGTAAGAAGGAACAGTGATGGCAGAGCACCCTCGAAGGATCAGGGAACAACACTGTCCAACCGAACTTCCTGTGATGATGGAATGTTCTAGATCAGTGTTCACACGTAGCCACAAGCCACCACGTGCGGCTACTGAGCACTTGAAAAGGGGCCAATGCGACTGAGGAATTGGACCTAAACTTCTATTTTATTTTGATTAGTTTCAGATTTCAATGCCCAAATGGCCACATGTGGCTAGTGGCTGCCATATTGGAAAGCCCAAATCTAGAGCATGTTTTCCTGATCTGGGCAGCTTTGAAAGATGGGCCATCGCCCTGAGGACAGATGTGGTACCGGTGTGAAGGGGTGAAGTTGAGCCTGGCTCTCAGTCAGTCCTCAGCGAGGTGGAGAGCTTCTGGGCCAGGAACTATGGGCCAGGCAGGTAGGGGGCCACCAGTGCCCCTAGGGCAAGCCTTGTCCCCCCTTCTGGGCATAAAACCTGAGTTGGGCCTTCAAGGTCTCCAGTGGCCCAGAAGAATGACCTGCCCAGCAGGTAGCCCAGGCTGGGCACCTGATATCTACAGCATTTCTGCCAGGTGTGTTGATGGTTTCTTCAGGCCTCACCTGAGGCCCACACGACAGACGGTCCCGGCTTGCGGTACTCGATCCTGCACATTCCTGTCTGGGGAGACGCATCCTCATTTTTGTCTGCGTGGAGCTGTTCCAGGGACTGACCAGAGTGGCCTAAGGGAAGCCTCAGGCTTGGTTCCTGTCACTGTCTTTCTACAAGTCCCCAAGATGTGTCTTTTGACTCTTTCGGCTTTTTAAGGGAGAAGGATTAGCCCATATTCAGCCACGACAGACAGGAAACACGCAAGCAGCCGGGAGATACCGTGAATGGGCGGAAGATCGCACACTCAGGCCCCAGGCCCGTGCCCCTCCTCCCCTCTGCCCTGTTCCACTGCAGCATCACAGCACAGCAAAATGATGCTCCCCCACGGTGCCCCTGAAGTCACCCCCAAATTCCAGGACTTTGCTTCCGGCCGCTCCCCCAGGCACGGTGCTGTGTGTTCTATTCCACGGACCATCTGTCAGTGGGGCGGCCACGAGCCACCCGGATGAAGCCAGCTCGGCTCCGCCAGCTTCTCGCTGCCCAGCGCCCATGCCTGCCGGCCTCAGTCTCTTAACCTGTGAAATGGGAATATAGGAGTCACTGCCACAGAGGGCTGTTGTGAGCATGAAAGGGGTCAGTGCCTGAAGAAGTCTTAGCAAAGTGCTGCCCACAGTAGGTGTTACAGCAAGAGCTGTTGTTATTGGAATTGCTGCCTTTTTGCTGTTTGTTCCTGACCACAGACACCTTTCTCTGGGCCCCGGATCTCCACCCAGCAGTGGTCCATCCGCTCCAACTCGGGCATCCGGGGAATCCCATCATCCTGCCTCCATGTTTCATTTTCTCCAGGCCCCGGGCAGCATGAGCTGTATTATCTTAGAGCTCGGGAGACTGACTCGATTGTCCAGGCCTTCAGTACTCTTCGAGTGTGTATTGAGACCTATGGAGGCAGGGGATGAGCAAATGTGGTTGCTAGAAGGGCTGCTGGAGGGAGGTGCAGGTGGTGTAGGCCCTCCTGTATGGGGGGGGGGTCTCTGAGGGTCCCTCCATTTGAGTGAAGATCTGAAAGGGGTCAGTTTGTGCATTTTTGTGTTGCTTTGTTTTCTCTGCATGGATAGGGCAGCTAGGGTAGGTCCCTGGCTCCCCCTGGCTAGCTGTGTGACCACAAGTGAGTCACCAAGCGTCTCTGATGATCTGTGGAGGGTGGTGAGGTGACCCACCATGGCGAGTGCTCAACAACCCAACTTGGAGACATCATCATTAACAGGACACTCTTCACTGTTCATCAGGAGTTCTCCGGAGTCAAAGGGCGCTGCTCACCACAGCAGTCCCTCTATGTGAGCCCCAAGAGGGGCCATTTAATCTATACTTAAACCCCTTCTTTCCTTCCGGAGACAGCCCGGCCCATCCCTGCAAAGCACCCACTGAGAAGATATTCCATAAATAATCCAAAGCTTGTTTTCTGGTATTTCCACATTTTGGACCTCCCTCTGCCCCCCTGAAGCCATTCGGTCATATCCGTGGTCATAATTATGGTCCTAATTCAGCACATTCGGTAACATTCACTGAGCAATTATTCTGTCCCAGAAACAGCTGAATAATAACATGAGCCCCGGCTTCTTCCACGATGAGCCCTTCCAGCTGCGTGGCTGTCACCGCTGTGTTCAAGCTCTCCCTTCTTTCCGTGGTTCCTGAATGTGTGCACTGAGGTGTTCGGCAACCTTGACCCCGTGCTGCCCTTCTGGTCACGGACGGCAGTTTTTGGCGTCCCGCCCTCAGATGAGTACAATGACCCCCCTTGTCCTGGATGCTAAGCTGAGGTTTGGGGCCAACCCATCCATCAGCCCCCACACTGCACTTGTAGTCGGCTTGCCTCCCTGCCTCTTTGTGTGGGGCGTGTGCAAAGCCACATCTCCCTCCTTTTGCACTTGGGTACTGACTTCTTTGTTGGTCTCTTAATTTATTTTTTAGCCCAAGTAGAACTTTACATTATCCTTGGTTGAATCTTCTAGAATTAGCCCATATAGTCTCCAACATGAAATGTGAAGCTTTACGTCATCTGCAAGTTAGAGAGGTGTTTCTCTTAAGTCTTCACCAGAAGACTGTTGGGATCCGTGTAGACCAAGAGCAGAGAAGGGCGGCACTCCACTAGTGACTGTCTTCAAGGTTGCCATCCTGGGGCACCTCACGGACAGCTCACCTTGCCGTGCAGGTTTCACCGATGCTGACGATAGATGGCGAAACATGTCATATAATCAAATGTGTGATGGGACCCCGTTGACAAATGGGGCAGGTACTGATAATTTAGACACTCAGCCAGACTTCTCTTGATGGGTAGCCTTACCTCCTTCTATCTCGTTCCCTCCTCCCCCATCCTCAAATCCTGGCAGGTTTTGGCGAGGACAGCTAACCCTGGGGCCTGCTGTTGGATACCAGCAGTTAACCAGCAGTTAAATCTAGAACATTTAAACGCTCAGTTGTTGGGGGATTGTTGCTTTAGTTGGTTATGCATAGTCACATCCTCAGGGGTTGTGGGTTGGATGCATTCGATTCCAGATATGTGTGAGATATGCCTTTCAGATACGCCACTGAGCCCGGCCTGACACATGGGTGGCTGTCTCTGTGTGGCGGTCCTTTTGAAGTCCCCAGAAGTGCCTGCTCTGGGGAGGGGAGAGGAGAGACGCAGAATGAATACAGACTGCCACCCAGCAGCACAAGAGGTGACTGCAAACGAGAATGCTCCGGGTGAGAAAGTGAGCCGCCCAGTCACTGTCTCACCTTCCCAAAGTGGGTATCACGTGCTCTGTGTTCACTGACTGAGTCCGTCACCAGGGGCACTTGGACAGAATGGAAGCAATCACTCGAGAGAGGCCAGATTACACTGTCTTTAGGAAGTGCTGCCCCCCTCAGCTCATGCCCCCCTCCCCTTGCCCTCTGGTTGCCAGAATTATTGGAATCTTCCAACTCTAATTTCTACCACTCTGTGAACACGAAGAGCCAGTGGCAAGAAACGGACTTCTTATTCAAATGGAAATTGTTCTCCAAGTTTCAAGAAAGAGAGGGTTCCAGAACTTTCTGAGCCAACAGATTCCAAAGATCATTACAGGTACTCGGTGCTCTGCTGGTAGAAAAGGGGAGCCCCCTGGTTCTCATGTTGGAGGTTTTAATTTATATCTTGTGCAGGACTTAGGGGAGATTAACCATGCGGCTTAAACCGTAGGTAGTAAATCAATTCGATTTTGAAAGGGCCTCCTGGCAGCAGCAGGGGATGGAGAAACGAATATTTATGGAGCGTCTCCCATAGGCCCCGTGTATGCTGGCTGTTTTCTATCCATTAACTTGTTCAACCCCCATATCCATCCCACGAGGGCTGGCAACTATTCGCCCATATTGCAGACGAGCAGACTGAAGTTCTTGAGAGTTTCAGGGTGCACAGCTCTGCAGAGCCAGAATTCCCACCAGCCTCCCCCAAAACACCACGAACCTCTCAGTGGGCCAGATGTCAGGCCTTGTGTGGCATTCTGTTTCCCAGGACCGCATCCAGATTAAAGCCTTTGCGGATGGTTCAAATAAATCATTCCCAAAATGGAGGACGACTTTTTTTTTGGAATCTGAGCAGCTCTTGCACGACCTCAAGGAATCTTGCTGGCAACTCTGTGATTAGTCGTGGGGGGCACCCTCCCGCCAGGGGCACCTTGAGGGACTCACCTGGAAAAGGGTCCTCATCGAAGGTGACACCGACTTTCAGCTGGTTCTTTTTGAGGTCATATGAATGTCTCTTTTAATCTGCAAAAAGTGACTAGGGAATAGAGTTTCCAGCTTTAATTAATTTCTTGAATAAGGTTCAAAAGTGAAAGTAATTAAGAAGGGGTCTGGTGAAAAGCGCCCTCGCCCCACTTCTCCTACTCAGTTCCCATTGACCTCTCCTCTGAAACCCTTCTCTTCGTTGTTTACCTGTCCGGAGTTTCTTTATGCAAATGCAAGCAAGTAGTTGAATGAATCTTTTTCTTTTCTTTCCTACTTTCCATAAAAACTAGCACAATCGTTTTTACTGTTAAACCACTCTTGGGTTCTCGAGAACACCAGGTTGTATGTTCCCTGCATTTGGGGCTGCTGAATTTCAGAGCTAGTGGGGTGGCCACGCTTCCCCGTCTCCAGTGTCCTGAGGGTGAGGCATGCGCTTGTCCAGGCATTCGAGGGACAGGCGGGCACGTAGGGAAGGCACCGCGTTCGAGCTCCTGTCCCTAGCAAAGCCCCAGGGGTCCAGAGCGGTGAGGGCCATCGTGGGGGCTCTGAGATGCGCTCTAATGGCCTGGGACCCCATTCCCCGGGGTGGCGATCTGGCAACTAGCCAAGGGCCAAAAGTGAGTGGTGACTTGGCCGCCCTGTGTTCCACAGTCAGCCTGGCAACAAATTGTATTTATAAAAGACACGGAGGAGATGATGGAGGTCGAGAGCTGAAAAAAAAAAATCCATCTCAGAATTCTTTTAAACAATTCCCTCCCCTCCCCCTTCACCAGTGACAGTGTGTGCTCTCACTACGCCATGAGGCACCCAAGTGGCCATGGCTGACGTTTCACAGCACCTTCTCTGGACCAGGCACTATTCCAAGTGTCACAGAGTAACCCTCAGTGATGATCTCCATTTTTCAGGGAGGAAGCTGGGCCTGTGGTCACTTAGCTAACAAGTTGGGGAGCCAGAGTTCAGGCCAGACAGCCAGCCGCCCAGCCACAGCTGGTTTCTCACGGCAGCTCCTGGGCCCAGGAGGCTTCCTGGATTTTACTCTCAGGGCACCCACGGGGTTGAAAGACAGAAGACAGCACAGAGCCCAGGGGGGCTGGACGTCCGCACTGAGGCACGACAGACAGCCTTGGGCCCCTGTCTGGGCGGCCCCGCTTCTTTCGGAGGACTGGCTGGCCAGTAGCCTCCTTGAGAGGCACATCCTGACCAGGACCGTCTCCACCGGCAGCAGCATTTTGAGCTGTATGGAATTCTACACTTTTAACAACCTTTAATTTAACTCTTAGGGTAGACATCGACACTGACAGAAAAGAAAGCACATGTGTTTTTAAGAAGGCAATTTATTTTCAGGGGAGAGAGTCTGGGGGGAAACGCTGGCAGGAGAAATAGCAGAGACTGTGAGTAGAGATCCAGACCCTGTGAGTCATCATTCAAGGCCTCTGTGTGTGTTACGGGCTGAATCGTGTCTCCCCGAAATTCACATGTTGAAGCCCTACCCGCCCCCCACCCCCCGCCCCGACTAACTCAGAATGAGACCTTATTTGGAAGTGGTGTCATTGCAGACATAATTAAAGATGAGCTCATCGTGGAGGAGGGTGGCCCCTTTTCCAACATGGGTGGTGTCCTTACAAGAAGGGGACATTTGGACACAGACGGGCACACACGGAGGATGTCAGGTAGAGACTGCAGTGGTTCTGCCATAAACCAGGGAAGCTGGGAGGGAGGCTGGGGTCCGATTCTCTCCCTGGCGCCTTCAGCGGGAGGGTGGCCCTGCCAGGGCTCGGGCTTCTTGCCGGCCGAACTACTAGACGCATTTCCGTGGTTTGAGTTTATGGTAGTTTGTTACAGCAGCTCAAAGAAACTAAAACGGTGCACATGCTTCCAGATGCGGAAGGAGGCTGCTGGGAGCCGGTTTCCACCCCAGGTCCAGCTCAGCCCGTTCCCAGGCGGTCCTGGTTTATCTAAACAACTAGGACGTTCTCACTTTGTTTTAACTTTTCCTGAACTGCAGAAACGCGGAGGTCCAAAAGCGGAATTTGGTCTTTACGTGAGCTTTTTAAAAAGGGGGCGGTGGGTGGGGTGGGGGGAGAAAAAGAGAGAGCCACAACATCTTCATAGGTGACGGGATCCATGCTCTGGTGGGCCGTATGATGTGTCCCCAGGCAGGGCCGGCTTCCCGGCCACGGAATCCACGTGAGCGGAGCTCGGTCTAACCTCACTCCGAGGACCTCCCCCACCAGCAATCGGCAATCGGAACTTTCACCCGCGTTGTCTCTTCCCAGTCCTTTCCCTTCCACCAATGTTCACACGCATCCCTCCAAGTTACAACTTACGGAGCAAGCAGGGAGGCTTCCGAGGGCAGGGAGGTCACACTTTCCGTGGGGACTTTTCGCCGTGTTTCCTAGTTATTGAACAAGGGCGACTGTGAGCCTGACACAAACATGGCTTTGACAAGCAGTTCAGAAAAACAGGAACCGCCAATTCATGAGAACTTAAAGAAAAAAATAGTTTAAAGAACTGAGAAATTGCCACATTATAGTGAAAGAATGTCAGGTTTTGGAAATGACAGAAACGAGCAATTTTCACCTCGAAAACCTGGTGGAGTCAGTTACACAAGACGTAACCACACACAAACACGAGCATTTCTTATAATATAAGGGCATTTACAGTCAAGAGTATTTCATGGAAAGTTATTTTAGTAGCAAGGGTAGCCTTCAGCAATGAGTATTCGTCAAGAGAGTGAAACCCTGACTTCAAAGTCAGGAGGCAGCGTCTGAGTGCACTCGCAGGGTGCACCGGGGACCGGGGGACTGGGCCCAGCCAGGGGTTCGAGGCAGCTGGAGGCGTTGAGTCTCTGCTCACACGTGTGCTGGCTGGGATCCCCTTGTGACCCGGCAGGGCACACCCCCACTGCTGGGGCCCCTGGGTCACTGCAGTTTGCTATAAGAGCCAGCTTGAACATTTTTCAATAATTCTTTTATTGTAAAATTGAGGGCATTATTTGCTGCGGGGAAAATGGCATGCAAACTTGTGACCGTGGGATGTAAACAGCCTATTACCTTAAGGTAGTATTTGAAGAAAATATAAATGCACCAGGTGGAAAGTGTCCAAAGGGTGGAGGTGCTGTGTGACTGCCCCGGGCAGAGAGAGGGCTCGGCTGGGACCCGGGTGGCGGTGCTTGGTCAGCCGTCCGGACACCAGGTGCGGGACTGTAGGTCCCGCAGGTGTGGGTGTAGGACACCCACAGGTCCCCCCGCAGAGCAGCCTGCTGTTCCCACTCAGGCTTGTTTTCTTCCAGTGTTGCCTGGGCAATCCATCACATAATTAAGGTTTCTTCAAACTGTCAAATGCTACAGTTCATGCGGGACTCTTTGCCCCAAATTTGTGGTCACCTTACTTTGCAGCTACATACAATTGGTATCTCTTCAGAAGGCTCCGCCTCTGGGGGTGGATTTAAAAGTGGCCCTCTCTGGGGCACCTGGCTGGCTCCGTCGGGGGAGCTCTCGACTCTTGATCTCAGGGTTGTAAGTTCGAGCCTCACGGTGGGTGTAGAGATGACTTAAAAATAAAATCTTCAAATCTTGCCAGAGAAAGACAAATACCATATGATTTCACTCATATGTGGGATTTAAGAAAACAAATGAGCAAAGGGGGATAAGAAGAGAGGGAGGCAAACCAAGAAACAGACTCTTAACTATAGAGAACAAACTGGCGAGTACCAGAGGGGAGATGGGTGGGGGGATGGGTTAAATAGGTGATGGGGGTTAAGGGGTACACTTGTGATGGATACAAGTGTTGAATCACTCTATTGTATGCTTGAAACTGATATCGCACTGTATGTTTAACTGGAATTTCAATAAAAACTTAAAATAAAAAATAAATAAATAAAATAAAATAAAACAAAATAAAATCTTCAAAAAAAAATGTTGCCCTCCCTGCTGAAGAGTTTTAGGACGTAAATCCAACAAAACAGTAACAATGCCCTGAAAGAAAATGGAAAGGATTAAACTCTGCCTCCAGAAGTACTCATTTTATTTTTTTTTAAGTTTTTTTTTTTTAATGTTTTTTAATGTATTTTTGAGACAGAGCATGATCAGGGGAGGGGCAGAGAGAGGGGGAGACACAGAATCCGAAGCAGGCTCCAGGCTCCGAGCTGTCAGCACAGAGCCCGACGCGGGGCTCGAACTCACAGAGTGTGAGATCATGACCTGAGCTGAAGTCAGACGCTTAACCGACTGAGCCACCCAGGCGCCCCTAGAAGTACTGATTTTAAAACCGGATACATAAATCGGGGCGCCTGGGTGGTTCATACGGTTAAGTGGCAGACTCTTGCTTTCTGCTCAGGTCACGATCTCACGGTACATGAGATCGAGCCCCACATCAGGCTCTGTGCTGACAGCAGGGAGCGTGCTTGGGATTCTCTCTGTTCTTCCTTCTCTGCCCCTCCCCTGCTCTCTCTCTAAATAAATAAATAAATAAACATTTTTTTAAAAAAAAAGATGAAAAACACAAATACGTAAATTAGCGGATTGTGCTGGGGGGAGCTGGTTTAAAGAAGGGCTGTGGCCTACTCATGACTTTCATAAGTTGCTTTGCTCTCGTTCCTTTTTTTTTTTAAACTCGAGGGGAGAAGACCCTCTATGTGGCCGAGCAGAACACTGCGCATTTAGATGCTTCCACATTAGAGCTCCCGGGAGACCCCTCCCCAAGGGGTTCCCTCATGGTTAGTCCAGGCCTGTCCTCACAGCTGGACCGAGTCCCAGACTGCATGGCAGCAATGATGTTCTCACTGTCTCTCGTTTTTTTTTTTTTTAATTTTCAATTTTTTAAACTAAAAAAAAAAAAAAAATTGGTTATACCTTTCTTTCAGCCTGTTCATATTCTTTGCCTCCTCTTCCTCTCTCCCTTCCTTCCTTCCTTCCTTCTTTTCCTTTCTTTTTGGTTGTTGTTCTTTTTTTTTTTTTTAAGTTTATTTATTTTAGAAAGGGAGAGTGCAAGTAGGGAAGGGGCAGAGAGGAAGACAGAATCCGAAGCAGGCTCTGTACTGACAGTGGGGCTTGAACTCACAAACCATGAGATCATGACCTGAGCCTAAATCGGATGCTTCACTAGCTAAACCACCCAGGCTCCCCTGGTTGTTGTTCTACAAGAGCTCTTCTCATATTCTGGGTCTTAAACCTTTGATATATACGCCGCGAATTATTTCTCCTGGTCTGTTGTTTGACCTTTTACTTTGCTTATCATGTCTTTTATTTTACAGAAATATTTAATTTTTATGTAATCCGATCTGTTATTATTTTCTGGACACCCAGGTTTTGGCTTGCTTAGAAAGTCTACTCCCACCCCTAGATTACAAAACTATTCTCACATACTTCTTTTTTCTTGTGGCATTTTATCATTTTATCTTTCTGGTTTAAAATACCAAGTTCATGGGGTTTTATTTTCCTTTACATCTTGAAGAAGAGGTATCCAGTCTTTCTTTAAATGGATAGCAGTTTTTCCTAGTACCATTTATTAAGCAGCCTACTTTGTCCTGCTGAAAATATTTTAAAGGATTTCTTTGAAGTTTATTTATTTATTTTTGAAAGAGAGAGAGAGAGAAAGCCCACGTGGGGGAGGGGCAGAGACAGAGAGGGAGAGAGAGAATCCCAAGCAGGCTCTGTGCTGTCAGAGCAGAGCCCAACACGGGGCTCGATCTCATGAACCATGAGATCATGACCTGAGCCAAAATCAAGAGTCGGATGCTTAACCAACACCCAAGCACTCCCCACCCTTGCTGAAAATATTTTAAGTTTATGGGTTTAGTATTGGGAGACATAAATGAGGGAAAGGAGGCAATTTTGGTTGGTATGCAGAAGTCAGCGGGTTGGCTGGGCCTTGGGGCTGAGGGATGGAAAGAAAGTGTAGAGATTTCGGGGACTAGGACATAGAAACGGGAAGGGGTCAGGGTGGATAACCGGGGGCCAGCGGACAATGAACATGGTGGAAGGAAGGTAGGGCTGCAGCAGAGGGGGCTGTGAGTGGACAGCCAATAAGAGGCTTGGAAAAAATGGATCCAGCTGGCAGTCAGCTCATGGAAAAACAGATGCTCACGCTGGATACAGGCCAGGCTGAGCCAGGCCCCGGGGAGACTTGTAGGCACGGCGAGAATCAGGTTTGGATATTTCCGTATTGAAACATTTGATCGGACGTGTGCAAAGTAGGCACGAGATCCAGGTAGAAGAGAAGCCTGATTTTCCCGGGGCCAAGGAAAATATCCTGAAGAGTAGGAATGGACACAGCCTACGAGAAGGAACCCGACCCCACCGAAGCGTGGAGGTTGAGTCAAACCAGATGATTTAGTGGAGCTCAAGTCTGCTAACAGCTTCTGATGGTAGAAATCTAGAAAGAGCTCCCAGAGGGCCCGTCTGAAGCTCCCTTTTCAAAGAAGTCTTTCCAGGATGCTGTGCCGCGAAGTCCTCAGGGGGGAGACCATTAAGTCCTCAGAACTCTCCCATCTGGGTCTGTGGCAGATACCAGCTGAACCAGCCTCATGGGCTTATGATCTGTGCAATTGTCCAGGGCTCTGTGCTCAGAATGCTCACGCCTAGATTAATGTTCTGCTGTTGCCATCTTGAAATTCTCAATCATTTCCAAACAAGGGGCCCCGCACGTTCTGCCTTCGGGCCTGGATGTAGGCCATGGGTCTCAGCACTCTACTTGGGAACCCAGACGTTCCTTATGGTCCTCCAGCACCGTGTTCCAGGGAGTCCTGCCGGAAGGCAGAGGCAGCAAGAGATGAAATGTAGTTGCCTTTCGTGACTGGATTCTTCACTACTGCTTTATGTAACAGCAGATCCTGATTTATGAAATGCGCCTTAAAAACAACTTACAGAAATGCAGGGGTGGGGATAGAATTTGCAGTGAAATTCTGTCCCC
Source organism: Panthera leo (assembly GCF_018350215.1). NCBI lineage: Eukaryota > Metazoa > Chordata > Mammalia > Carnivora > Felidae > Panthera > Panthera leo. The sequence continues at coordinate 103,228,697 of NC_056681.1, forward strand.
ATTAAAGAACCTCCAGCCACATGACTTGCTGTGCTTGGGCCATGTTCTCTGTACCAGGCGGAACCCACAGAGAAAGAAGGCTGCCAGCAGGAGGCCTAGGTGCTCTACTGAACAGATGACTCAGCCGTGCACTTATCCTAAAGGTTCCCAGAGCTGAGAGTCAGGGGCCCTGACACGTGAGTTGTAGGAGGCCTCTGTGTCCCCATCAAAGACACGCTCCATGGTGGGGAGCTGTTGGACAACCTTCCTGGTTTATCCACCAATCCCTGGGGATTCCTGCAGAGTGAAGGAATCTTCCTTTCTCTTTGGGATTCTTCTCTTACTACCCACTGTGTCCTACCTGTGCAAGGACTTCCCTAGACAGGAGCATCAGCCTGGCGGCAGCATTCAGAGACTAAAAGAGCACCAGTCAGAGGGGGACCCATTTCTACCACTCCTGCGCACTAGACCCAGGTACCCCCCACTTAGGGAGAAACTTGCTGCCCAGTTATAGAGAAAGCACCGTAGTGCATGATACCAACAACATGGTCCCACTGTAATTCTCCTAAACACACAGTTATCTGGTGAGTTCTCCTTCTGGATTTGACAGATCAGGTTCCCAACAAGGAGAGTGCCCTGAGGACAGGGCTCGCTGCAGGGTTCTCAGACTCTGGTCGCTCACCCAACGCCATGGCTTATGAAATGGAACCTCCGGGACATCCAGTGACAGTTGCCCCATAGGAAACAGAAGTTTCCATAAAACTTCCTCTCTGCTGTGTTTATGCTCAGGCTGCTTGTGGGTCAGTTATTGGTAGTGTGGCAATGGAAGCGAAGGGGTACCAGTGAGTAATGTAGAGCATAGTAGATGCTATGCCCCAAGGGAATCCACACTCTAGTACAGAATGAGAAACTTCTGGGTGATTCAAGAGAAATTCGTTTTATTACTATTATTATTGCAGGACTTCTCAGAGCCTTTGGCCATGCTTTGTAAATATCCAAAATGGCATAACCTGGACAGTATATGCTAAATGTTGATGGTGGATGGAACCTTCCCCTCTTTTTTTTTTCTCAGAGAATTATATAGGACCAGAGTTGCCAAGACAAAACATACCAATGTTATCGAAATTTAGAAGGAATATGTTAGTACGGGATAAAAGAGAGTGACATTTGGATTGAAATTCAGAAAAAAAAATCAGAAAAGACCCCCAGATCTTCCCAGAGGGGAAGAGCAGCATGGCAAAGTATGGCAGCATGTGGCGGGTCTGGGGTTGGCTGGCAAGGGCAAGCTTGGGGGCAAGAGGAGACTGGGGCAGTTTTTTAGGACCTCCATTGGCAGATCACAGTGTTGGGCCTTTCACCTGCAGGCAGTGTGCATGTGTGTGTATGTGTGTGTGTGTGTGTGTATGTGTGTGTGCGTGTATGTGTATGTGTGTGCGTGCATGTGTGTGTGCGTGTGTGTGTGTGTACAGTGCTTAAAGCTTTTGAGCAAAGGATAGGTTGATTGATGATGCACAGCTTCAGAAAAATGACTTTGTGGGAAGAACTAAAGACATCCTGGAGACTCACAGCCCTTGTGGAAGGCGGCCTCAGTATGGAAGCTACATGTGGCCAGGAGGGAACAGACCCCGGTGGCAGGGTGGCAGATGGACACACGGATCGAGGTAGAAGAGGCAGCACGGACGACTGGCTGAGGTTTGAAATGCCAGGCCGCCCATGTCACCACTGACATTTCAAAAGCTCAGACCAGATGGTAACACCTGGGCCGGTACAGATGAGTCAGGAGAATGACTGTGACCATGTGAGGGGTGGGTCCAGAGTGGAAATAGTTTCTCCCACGCAAGCATTAAGAATATTACAGAGGGGTGGCACCTGGGTGGCCCAGTCGGTTAAGCGTCTGACTCCCGGCTTCGGCTCAGGTCATGATCTCACAGCTGGTGGGTTTGAACCCCGCATCGGGCTCTGCGTGAACAGTGCGGAGCCTGCCTGGGATTCTCTCTCTCTTCCCCTCTCTCTGCCTCTCCCTCTCTGGCGCTCTCTCTCAAAATAAATTAATCAATTAAAAAAAAAGATAAGAACATTACAGAGGGGTTGCCCCTCTTTCCCTCAAGTGTGTGCTGGCCGAGCAGCCACCAACAGCACGTGGGAATGCGTGCATGCCAGGAGCACACCGCGGTGCCCGCCTTCGAAAGCTGTCCACGTGAAGAAGGAGTAGTGACCGGGAGAAGGAAGAGGCCAGAGCAGGCCCTTCCACTATGATGGACAGCTTACTGTGGCTGGTCCATAACCACAATGCTGGAGCCAACAGAATCCACTGCTCACCAAACTGCTTGTCCTGGAATCTCACAAATTTGCACGTTGACTTTGTTAATAAAGGGCTAAGGAGATAATTCAAACAAGCCCTGTGGTTTGGAAGTCACACATTTTGGTGCTTGATGCTCATGCATACGGCGAAGCATTTGAAGAACATTTCCTAGACCGAGGTTTGTTTCATGTTTGCATCAAACACGCAGCAACTCACGCAGCAATCTCCCGAAGAAATTCAGCTGGCCTCCGTTGTCGGTATATTCCCCTCTTATGGCCTCATCCCGTGCACATAGGTCTGTGTGTTCACATTTACGTATGAACATGCATGAGCGTGCCCTCGTATGCAAACATTTGGGTTCATGAAATTTTAATCCACCCTCAATCGAGGTATATAACCAGGACAGATTGATGGAAAGCTTTTAGGACTTGAAAGAACAGACGTGATAGTCATCTTGCATTAGAAAGAGCACCAAAGTATACTGAGGAGTATTTCTGCATTGCATGAGGAAGTAATGAGTTGTGAAAGGCCACAGTTATTTCATTAAGCGCAAAGGTACTGATGAGGATGCAGCAAAGAATCAGAAAGGAATCCTGGTGGAAACAGCTTACAGCCTTGAAGGAGAGAAGTCTAAGCACAATGGGAGCGCAAAGGAGGAAGGGAGAACGCTGGAGAGGGGCCGGAGGGTGACTTACCCTGAGGCCCACGGTGCTTGCGAACGTGGTGGCATCCGGACCAGGCCTTGAGAGGCAGGCGGATTTGGATGTGCGGCCGTGGCCACGGAAGGCTGTGCAGGTGTAGGGGTCCGTGCGCGCAAAGGCATGGAGTGGGCGTGTCCGGCGGTGGGTGTGTCCGGCGGTGGGCGTGTCCGGCGGTGGGTTCGAACAGGGGTGTCCCGTGCCCTTTGGCTGAAGAATCAGCACAGAGGTGGACGACCCAGCAGGCAAAGTAGGTTGGTTCTGATCTGGCTGCTGTGACACAAATACACAAATACACAAATGAGTATACAGACCCTCAGGGAAGCGCCCATAGGACACATGCTTCTTTCAAGGTTGACTTTCTCAAACCATGGCTGGAATTCCGTTGGGGGGATTACTCTCAGAGCCCACGCAGCAGCCACCGGGATAAAAACCCTCATTGCCCCAGCTGGCTCACTTCACCTGACAGCTTCTAAAATCTCTCACACGGAATTTGTCACTCTATTAAGCATCCATAAAATGCACTTTGAGCCTGAAAAGCTTTTCCAAAAGAAGAGCTTGAAAATTGAACCTTAAGCAGCAGAAACCGTGACTTCCAAACCACAGGGTTTGTTTCAATTATCTCCGTAGTCCTTTATTAACAACGTCAACATGCAAATATGTGCGATCCTAGGACAGGCAGTTCTGGGAGCCGTGGGTTCCGCTGGTTCCAAGCAGCAAGAAAATTCCTTGTCTTAAGGACCAGATCCATTTGGAATATTCTTTATTAATCACGTACTATGGCATTAATATAATCCAAATCACCTAACTGTGTCTTTCCTTTTGTGATGGTGGGCACTTTCTTCTATCATCAGAGACTTGTCACCGTGCCCAGCCTGAATTCGATGGCTTCTCTCCAACTATTCCAAGCTAACTCTGGGTGTGTGTCTATCTGTCTGTCTGTGTGCTTCTGTGTTGTCCATGCTGCAGTCCAGGCTCTATACTGTTTTCCTTATTATGTGAGATTCCACTGGAAGGACATTACTAAGTTTTGTGAAATCAAAGCTCACATGTTGACTGAGATGCTGTGGGCTGAGGGTCCTCTGAAAGCTTGCAGGCTGGGGCTGCCTTGGTTGTGTCTGATGGCCCACAAGATATAAACCCTGGACACCTTGCAACTCTTTGTCACCAAGCAGAAAAACCAAAGGGATTTTCAAACCAAACTGGTTTGAGATGTCCTAGGGCTTCCGTAACAAAATGTCGCAGACTCGGCGGCTTAAACAGCAGAAATTCATTTGCTCACACTCCCGGGGGGCTAGAAGTCCAAGATGAGGGTGTTGACAGGTTTGGCTTCTTCTGAGGCCCCTCTCCTTGGCCTGTAGATGGCCACCTTCTCCCTGAGTCCGCACCTGGTCTTTCCCCCCGTCCCCCCGTCCATATGCTTGTCTTCCTTTTTAAAAAATATTTTTTAAAGTTTATTTATTTTGAAAGAGAGAGAGAGAGAGAGAGAGAGAGAGAGAGAGCCAAAAGCAGGGAAGGGACAGAGAGAGAGGGAGAGAGGAAATCCTGATGCAGGGCTCGATCTCATGAACCCTGAGATCATAACCCGAGCTGAAATCAAGAGTCAGATGTTTAACTGACTGAGCCACCCAGGCACCCCTTAATCTCCTCTTCTTATAAGGACAGTCACGTTGGGTTAGGGCCCACTTGTGTGACCTCATTTTGCCTTAATTACCTCTTTAAAGGCACGATCTCAAAATACAGTGCTCTACTGCGGGACTTCAACGTATCAATTTTAGTAGAACACAATTCAGCCCATAACAATTGGTTCTAGGTACTGCCTTTAGGACTCCTCTCCATGCCTTTGTCTCACCAACAGATGAATCACACAGTAAGTGGCTAGATGAAATGCTTGGCCAATTAATATTGTCATGCTCAATTATAAAGACAAAATATGTCCACCTTTGCATTCTTTATTGCTGGCTTCTGTGGTTTAGATCTAGCAGCTACAAAAATTCAGAATTTTGCTAGCCAGGGTGTCAAATCTCATTCTGGTTTCAAATAGCACGTTTTCATCTCAACCAGTTTTGGCCCAGGGCCAAATGCAAGTAGGCAGTGTATGATTCCCGTGCTTGTGAACCACAGGGGCCCCTAGATTTCTGAGCACGATCCCCTGTTCCTGTGGTAAAGGGCTGCATCGCCTGCCTAATGGCTTGACCTACTGTTCCCTCTGATGGAGGCAGCTCTCGGGCTCAGCCGGGCCCCTGACCAGTCTCAGGCCCCGCACCGAGACCTGCCGATTCCCTGGCACCCCATCGTTGTCCCATGCTCTCGTGTCACTCCCGGCGCTCCTGCGTCAGCCCCACGAAGGCTTCCTTCCAGCCCGCCTCCCACAGGCCCTTTTCCTTACACCTCTCGAGTTCAAATTGTCCATGATCATCCTCCAGTGGGTGGACTATCTTTGGAGACGCTTTTGGCCTGAATCCTGCCCTGGATTTATGGGTTTTATGTTGCTTTGCAATTGTTGCCATTTTCTCCCACGTGTTCTGTTCACACAGGAAGTGACTAAGGTGAGGACCAGGTGAAGACAGACTGGTTCTTCTGTTTTATGCTTTTAAATATAATCCACTCCGCCCTTCCCTCAAGAGCCGTGGTTCTTTTATCACCGGAGCCCCACACACCAGGGTCTGAATTTCTAGCCCACTGCTTACTGGTCAGGCAAGTAGGATAATTCAGTTTGCATCCCTAGGCCTCAACATCCCCATCCATAAGATGGAGGTAAATGGTAACACCTTTTTCCAAGGCTGCTACTAATGTTAAATGTGAAACTCTTAAAAAAAATTTTTTTAATGTTTATTTATTTTTGAGAGAGAGAGAGAGGGAGAGAGACAAGAGCGCGAGCAGGGGAGGGGCAGAGAGAGAGGGAGACAGAATGTGAAGCAGGCTCCCGGCTCTGAGTTGTCAGCACAGAGCCCGCCATGGGGCTCGAACTCACGAACCAGGAAGCCATGACCTGAGCCGGAGCTGGATGCTTAACAAAACCTGAGCCACCCAGGAGCCCCTGAGTTTAAAACTCTTAATGCGGAGTTTGGTACTGAGTAGAGGCATGGAAAATGTCAGCTACGTGATTATTTTTACCCTTATTTTGCACATGCTGTAGCATTTTACAAAACTATTATTCCTTTCCTAGACGCACCTCCAACGTGCCACCTCATACAAATCCACTCTAACTTTCACTCTACTATACAAGGCGCCCCCCCCACCCTCCCCCCCCTCCAGTGACCAGATGCTGGACCACCAGACCACCTTCTCTAATGGCTGGAAAAATCTGGTTTGCATTGAACCAGTCTGTTTCAAACTTCTGACCCCCCATTCTGCCCTTTGGTGTAGCACAGTTCAATCTGTCTGTTCTCATGTTCCTCCAAGGCATTCCCAGGTCTAAAGTTCCTTTGACTGTTTCACATTTAATAAACAAATCCCTCTGCTGTCTGGCCACTCTCCCCTGAATATTCTCAGCTGCTTCCATCCTTCTAACTGTGGATCTTAGAAAGAGACAGGATGCTTCAGGTGAGGTCTGAGCAGCCCAGAGCAGAACCGGCCAGCACCTCACACCCCACTAAGCACCCTGGAGCCCTTTGCTTAGCTGGTGGCCACATCACACTTTTGTCAGTATCACATTTATTGTTAATGTAATCCTGTAAGATTTTTTTCCTCTTTAATTTCCGTTGCAAAAGACAAGTCTCCTATACTCTAAACTTATAAAGTTAGGGTTTGGGTTTTTTTTTTTTTTCATCTAAAAATATATAACCTAATAATACTGCCTTTGTGAAATGCATTAAACCATTAAACCATTATCTCACCAAAAGCCTCCGGCATTCTGTTCGTAGGTCAATAAATGTGCTCCCTGCAGAGAATGGGTCATCGGTAGATCTGACGAACACGTGACTATGTTGTTGTCAAGTCACCGAAGTGGTGGACAGGACAGGGCAGAGAATGTGGGCCTGGAGGGTGGCTGGAGGGAGACAGCCCTCCGCCTGACAGCAGTTAGAATTCTGGGCTCAGTCAACCACATGCGAAACGACTAAACTTGTTTCTGAACATATTTCTCCATCGTGGCCTCTAGGACGTCTTTGGCGCTGCTGTCTTCCTGAAGCCTAGACAGGCCGCTCTCCCCGTTTCCTTGATTTCCCAATCTTAGGCCCCCGCAACAAGAAAACGAGATCGGCTGCAGGTGACCCGGTCTTACTAACCTGGCTGGCTCTTGGGACACACTACTTCTTTCTCTGAGGTCTGCTAAAGCCTTATTTTTGGCGTTTTAGAATTTTGTCGAGTGTAACCATAAAGGTCAGAGCTTCTGGGGTTAACTTCTTGCCCTTTTTAGCCACCAGAATAGCCCACGTCTGTGAATGCTAGAGCCGCTGACCAGAGTTCATGGGCTGGCTGTGGGCTGTAGGTCACTGAGGCGGGAGGCAGGACCCCGCTTGCAGGTTCTGGTACACATTTACCATCTCCACCCCCTCTTGGGCCTCAGTGGCCTCAAATGCTGCTTATGGTGCTTGGGATGGTTAACTTCTTTTGTGTCAATCTGGCTGGGCCGCAGTATCCAGATATTTAGCCAAACATGATTCTAGATGTTTCTTTGAAGTTATTTCTGGGTGAGATGAAAATGTGAATCTGTAGACATTGAGTAAAACAGATTGCCTCCACAACGAGGGTGGGCCTCATCTAATCAGTTGAAGGCCTAACTAGGAAAAGACTGAGGCCCCTTGAAGAAGAGGGAATTCTACCAGTAGACGACCTTCAGACTCGAACCGTACCTCTTCCTTGGGTCTCCAGCCTGCTGACCTACCTTGTAGAGTTTGCACTTGTCAAACCACAGTTCCATGGCTCACTTCTTTAAAATAAATCTTTCTCTCCCTCTCTCTTTTTTCTTTCCCTTTCTCTCTCTATGCATTTTCTATTGGTTCTATTTCTCTGGAGAATTCTGACAACTACAGTCCTCTGCCCAGGGTTAGCGTTATTTTGACTGGCAAAACAGATAAAATAGAAGGGAAGAAGTTGTGCTTTCTATCATGAGCCACACTCTCCTGTTTCTCTGTAGCCCACTTTGAATTGTTCCTTCCTGAAGGTACTCCACCAGGGCTCTGTTGAGCTGTAGGTGTTGAAGTGAGCACCTACTATGTGCTGCGTGCTGGGTCCCCTTTCCATATTTCATGCGTGCCCTTTCCATGCGAGCTAGGCTGGTCATGTGTCTGTGACGATCCCCGTAAGTATGCAGCTCTTTTTCCTCATTCTATTGCAGAGGAGAATTAAACATCGGAGAGCCTCCCAGCCCTCTCGAGCCATTCTTTCCCTAGGGACTCAGTCTACGCGAACGTGCCTTTTTGGAGCCCGCTTTCCCGAGTGGCAGGAACGCCAGATTTGGTGGAGCCTTCTCCTTCGTCCCTCTGAACCCAGCGGACGGGGGAGTTGCAAACCCAGGGCCTGGGGTCAGAGAGCCCTTGGTGTCGATCTAAAATCTGCCACTTGCTTGCAGTCCGATCTAGGGCAAACTTTTTAACCTTGCTGGGCCTCCGTTTCCTCATTTGTGAAGGGGATTTTGACAGTGCTCACTTCATGGAGAAGTCGTGGGGATTAGGTGAGAAGGGGTAGCTAATGACTTAGCAGACCGCCAGGCCTGGGAAAGGTGGCTCCTGCATTCACCAGACCCACCTTCTTAGGCCTTCTGAGCTGCGCTTTTCTTCTCTTCACCCATCACTCCTGCCGGCAGTCCCTGGTGTTGCTCACGAATATTCCCTCTCTCTTCTCCTGCACACACGGGGCAGGATTGTAGTTGCCCAGCCTTTGTGAAGTCACACACGGCCGTGGTCCTTGTTTTGGCCAAAGAAATGAGTGTTGGACATGCGGCGTGAGGAAGAAGTACAATTTTGTCGGGACAGGCCACTACGATACGGGAGGTGGAATTTGTCACCGCAACACAGCTTAGCCTGCTCTGACTGACACACTCCTTAATCGTGAATATCTAAAATCACGCGGCCAATATATCCTTACATCTGTAGTATATATAAATAGCATTTATCATATGAATGTGTTTACATAAATATATAGAAATATTTACATAAATGTATAGAAGTGCATTTAAATTCCTAAGGAGTTATTGGGGGGGGAATTTTTTTCAATGCTCCAATTTAACTTCCTATTAAAAATAGGAATTTGAAGCAGGCGGTGCAATTGCCTAATTTACTCATATTGGCTGTGGTTGGAAAATGACCCAAGGAACTACAGCCAAGTTCCCAGTCCAAGGCTTCACCCTGAGCTGGATTCAAAAACCCCCCAGAGTGCACTGAGAAGAGAGCATTCACGGCATTCTCCTGACTGTGTTGGAGAAGGAGGTGACATCACACGGGGCAGAGTCTCTTGAAAACTCCCCTTGGCCACTTTGCTCCTCCTGCACCTGTGCTCCCTGAGGCAGCCTCATGTCTTACCACCTCTCCCAGCACACCTCTCTTCTGGTCCACTCGGCTTCCCCTCCACGTGGCCCTTCCCCTCCACGCACCTCCGGGTCCTGCCCTTTGAGCCCTTCCCGCTTTTCTTAGGCAGCTGGCTAATGAGGCTTCTTTGCTTTGCTCTAACCTTTATTTCTTCCTCACCCCCAAACCTAGTGATGGTCACCCCTTGACATCTTCAGAATCCACCTTCTTTGGAAGAGACGAGCAGGGAGATTTTCTATAACTCAACTTAAAGTTTTAATGTTGTTGGGACGCCTGGGTGGCTCAGTCGGTTGTGAGCGTCTGACTTCAGCTCGGGTCATGATTTCACAGCTCGTGGGTCCGAGCCCCGCGTCGGGCTCTGAGCTGACAGCTCAGAGCCTGGAGCCTGCTTCGGATTCTGTGTCTCCCTCGCTCTCTGTCCCTCCCTTGCTCATGCTCTGTCTGTCTCTCAAAAATAAATAAACATTTAAAAAATGTCAGAAAAAATATTTAAAGAATATTTTTAACGTTGTCAATGATTCATTTTTTCCTGAAAATCGCTGGTGTTAGATTTTAATAGATCTTTCCTATCACAAAGAATGAAGTTCCATCTCTTTGATGGGGTTCAGTCTTTCTCTGCTGCATCAATAGCAGTAATGTCCAAAAGAATCAGTCATTTGCTAACTATACCTGAGCTGTTTGGGCCTTTCAAACTTCTGCTACCAGATTACGCTGAGCAGATGAATTCATGTGAGTCCCTGTGAAGTATTTCCTACCTTGAGAGCAGGTTTTTGGCCAGGCTTTGGGGGAGAGTTGTTTGGATCTCAGACACTCTCACAGAAGGTAGGTCCCAGGGAAGGTCCCCAGGGCATCCAGTGAAAGTTCATTCACTGTCCCCTGGGAGCACCTCTGAGACTAGTAACTGTAAGCCACAGCATGCACCATTTCGTGCAAGCCAATGTGAAAACACACCGATGTTCCCACCAGGGATTCAGAGACCCTTCTCCCTTCCCTGCATCGGGGCGATCTCACAGCTTCAAAGGAAAGAAGGAAGAGAAGAAAGACCACAAGCGTCTCTTGCAGAGTGGGAAGGAGACTCGGGTTCTCAGATCCCATCCAGGGGTAAGAAAGGGAAAGGGATTCTCTGCAGGCCAGGCCACTAGAGAGACTCCTGAAGCAAGGCCAACACACTCCCAACCCCCACCGGACATCAGCTAATTTTATTGACAGAGCTGTTGGAGAACATGGTTTTGGCGTGTGGGAGCACTGGGATCCCTAATGCCACACCCTGGAGCTAACCAGATGTGTCCACGAAGACCAGGAAGGGCTGGGCAACCATGAGCCTGGCCGCGCATGGCAGGGAAAGGAAAACCATTTTTGGGTAAATGGCTTTCGGAAGCGAGGCCGAATCTGTACATCTGGTAGTTCTGTTCCCGCATAGATGTAATAGTACATAGGGGTCAAAACCAAGTGCCTTGAGTTCTGGCTTTTTCAGAACCTCAGGCAAGTTACTGAACCTCTCTAAAGCCTCGGTTTTATGACCTACAAATGGAGACAGAACCCATCTCCTGGTTCGGCTCCTAGTGCAGGGACAATGCTCAGGCCAGTGCCCAGCAGGGAATTAGTGGACAGCCCGGTGGGGACTTAGCTGTAGCCACACGCTTCCTCAACCTGGCCTCACGCCCATGACCTTTCACAGAGGCACAGCAGCCTCCGAGTTTGTTGGGAATCCCTCGCAAGGAAGTGTGGGCTTTGTCTTGCCTTACATTTGATCGATCTTGCAGTAGAGGCATGAGAACACCACACTCAAGGCGCGTCTGCTTTAAAGTGGAGTGACAAGTCACTTGAGGATTTCTTACTAGTCGGGGCTTTCCGAAAGGCGTTCTGTGCTTCGGTAGTTTTTGTCTTATAAAAGTTTCCCACCTGCAGTTTAGTTTATAATTATTTTAAGAGCTTTTTATAAATGAGCTAGATTTCCTTTGCACTCAGGATAATTTACAGAGTCATCAGTCACTCCGTGGCAGCTGTGAGCTTTACCCGAACCCGGCAAATGCACCTTGAAAGTGAAACCAAGCACAAGTGGGAGCAAGGAAGACCGTCTTTAAGGGAAGTAGAAACGACTCTCCCGCACACGGCCCCCGCCGTGTTATCTGCTCGTAGAAACCCCTGCCATCTTCCAGAAACACACTCAAAATCGTTCACGAGGCTGACGTGAATCCCGTAAACGAAATGGTGGTGATTTCAGCTTAAAAGAACGGTGCCGGTCTACAAGTCGTATTTAGGGTATCCCTAAATAATTTACGGAACATAAGGGTAAAAGGAAAGCCTGCCTCTGTGGCAGCCTCTTGACCCCTCCAGAGTGCACCGTTTCCAGTTGGGAATTTTTTTGTGAGTGGGATGTTCGCTTGAGTCACTCAAGGCAAAGCGCAAATGAATCACACAGAACGCAGACAAAAGCCACCGCACTTCCCAAATTCAAAGATGTGACTTGAATGTGAACCAGACATTTGTTTTCCCCAACCCGGTAAGATTCTCAGAGTGTGCAGGGCGGCCGGAACCGCTCTCGGTGGGGCCTGTCCCCCGCTTGGACCAACTGGGAGGAGTCAGAACAGCCCCCACCACCCCCAGCAGACTCCTGCTTTTAATGTGCGCGCCTTTCACCGCTCCATTTATGTTCCAAGTTTGGCCTTAGCCTCGGGCGTTGCTCCTGACACGGCTACTAATTCATTACTTTATATTCACAATTGCCCTTCTGAAAGGAGAATCTTGTTTCAGAATTGCACCTGGACATTTTAAAGTAAATAGGATGCAAATACTTAGCTGGCCTCGGGTGGACAGTAACTTCAGAAGGAAGAATGAATATGTAAGACTGCCATGGGGAAGGGGGGGGGCGTGTGGGCGAGGAAAATAATTTGCATAATGGTGTTTGCTGCCTGGCGAAACTGAAACCCGGGCCCTGTGTGGGTGGGGCCTTGTTTCCTAACGTCAGCGCTGTCGCCCACGGACGCCCCCACTGACACATGGCGCCCTCCAGCCGCCCACAGAGGCAGCGGGATGGCAAGGCAGAGGGGCCGGGGCACCAAGTGTGAAACCAGAAAAAAACACCTGGAGGTCGGGCCGTAGGATCCCTGGTCTCAGCCTGGGAAGAAACATGTACCCAACAGTAGCCAGGAGCCACACGGACCCTCAGGGATCAGGTTCTGGAACACTCAAGCGGACTCAGAAATGGACTCAGGGAGAAAAAAGAAGAGGAAGAAGAAGAAGAAGAAGAAGAAGAAGAAGAAGAAGAAGAAGAAGAAGAAAAAGAAGCAACTCTTGAAAAATGATTTATCCCCATTTTTCAAGACTTGTGTTGCCACACACACTGAGACCCCACTGAGACAGGTGGCTCTTACCCTGGTCGTAGCTCCTGTTTACTAGAGAATGGCTCAGAAGCCCCAAGGGTGTCCTAAAGGGGGGTTCCGTGGGCCAGCAACTTTGACCACCCGCTTGATCTGTATCCCTGAAGCATTGCAAGGCATTTTGGTTAGTAGTAATTTGACAATGACGCGATCTTACAGTTTCTGTCATGTTTGGCTAGCTAATGTCTCTAAGTGACAGGGTGAGTCAGGGGGTGGGAGATAATAGAATGTTTCTGATACAGGAGTGATGTGCTCAAAGTACCAAATTTTCCGCTGTAATATATACACTGCCCTGTAGAGTTGTAGGAATAGACGCGCTTCGTAGCCGTGTTTCCTTTCGCTCTGTCTTCAGCCACCTGACCTGCTGGTGGCCGCTCGGGAAACGCTGTGGGGGAGCGGTCCCACTCTGGAGGCCTTGGACCTCGTGATGTTCTCGGGGACTCTGAAGTCCACGTGCATGTCAGCCATTGCAAATCACTAAATCACGAATGTTCTGTGATATAGGCGCTCTTTTAATGTAAATAATGCAAATTCTTTAGTGTGTGTTGCTAAACTCATGTTATTTTTTTTACATCGCCAGAGGATACAAATGTTAACTACTATCATCATGTGTGTGTGTGTGTGTGTGTGTGTGTGTGTGTGTGGTGGTAACTCAGGCTCAGAGCACGAGCCTCACAGCTCTGAGATGGGCTTTGGCACTGGGCAGGAGGACTGCAAGGAGGTGGTGGTAACAACCAGGAAAGGCGCTTTCTGGGCATTTTCGGTTATAAATTCATTTGCCATTCATTTGACCCCAGGATGAACACCATGGTCTTGTCTTTTCTTTTCTTTTCTTTTCTTTTCTTTTCTTTTCTTTTCTCTTTTCTTTTCTTTCTTTTCTTTTCTTTTCTCTTTTTGTAATGGGTATAGCTTTACCCATGAACTTCTTATTTAAAAGTATTTTTATGGAACACTGAAAAGAAGGTAATAGGCACATGTGTCATTCTGTTAGGCATTTGTGGGGTGTTTGCCCTGAAACCTTATAGATGAGGCCAAAAGATAAGAGCAGGAGGGCTTTATTTAGTTAGCTTAAACTTTCTAACTGGGCTGTGTTACTTTTCTTGTTACATTTTGGAAGAAGGAGGAAAAAACAGCCCTAAAACTAGAATTGGGTTATTACGTGTGCTGATTTCCACAAACATTACCTGGATGATTATGTCCCAGGTACCATGCCCCCCTGGGGGATAGTGCTCTTGTCCTTGGGAAGTGCCCGGAGGGCCAAATGTATGCCAGACTCTGGACCGGGTTCATTGTGGGAATGATCTCGTTTCGTCCTCACACAATCCCTGAGAGAGGTCCCATTTTGATCCTTATTTTACAGATGGGGAAAATGAGGCAAAGAGAGGTCAAGCAATGTGTCCAAGGTCACACAGCAGGGTAGGTGGCAGGGCCTGGATTTGAAGCCAGATTGTTGGATCCCAGAGTGCATGGTCTTAACAACCATGTCACTAAACCACACTAAGAACAAAGCACTCTGGGAGCACAGACCTTAACTCGGAGGGCTCTGTCTGCTGGCATCCCCAACATGTTTCAAGAGGAGTTGATATTCCAGAAGCCAGGAAGGGTTAGGGCTCCCATGTTGATTGGTGGCTTCTTCTGCTAGTGACAGTAGAAAAATAGTGTAGACCAGGGTCACTTGTTCACACCTAAATATATGGTCATGGTTTAAAGAATGCTGGTTGTTTATAATCTTAGATCTCATCCAGTGTTACCAGGTCAGCATTGGTGAGACTCGCATTCCTGTCCCACATAGTAAGATGTCACTTCTCGTGCACATAATTTGGGGCATAAAGTGGGTAAAAATATAACACTACCAGAATGTTTCATCAAGATATGCTGCCTGGGGATTTCACTTATTGGCACTAGAAAGCTTCCTTTAAGTCGTGAAAAAAAAAATGCATTTGGAATGCTCTGACCTAGGCAGCAATCACCCAAAAGATGCAGAGACAGGCTGTGGAGAAGCCAGGGGCCCCTCCTGCCCTTTGGTGGCATTTTCATGTTAGAAAGCAGGTAGGGGAGAAGAATTTTGTCCCACGAGAACTAAGCTCTCGGTGGCTACAGTGCCCAGCCCCAGGCTGGATCCCCCTGGACAGTTCCAAGCCTGAAAGGCAGGAAGAGAGTGGGCACGGAGAGGAGGAGTTCAGAGCAGTGGAGCTTCGGGGAGAGCACCACAGGAAGGAAAGATGTGGTTGAACCTTGAAAGCCCGAGTAGATGGAGGGAGGAAAAGGAGTATGAGAGGCCGCCGAGCAAAGGGAGAGGCCGGGGCAGGTGTGAGCTAGGAGAAAATCAGGCTGTCATCCTGGAAGGAGCAGGGAGATTTTATCTGTCTGAGAGTGGTGACCATGTGCATTCTTTCTTGTCCCCATCTCTGTCCTCTCCTTGCCCCATCACAGGCTATCTTACTGCTGCTGTGATGGGCTAAGTTGGGTCCCACTCCAAATTCCTATGTCGGAGTCCTAACCCACCTTAGAAGGCGACTGTATTTGGAGATGGGGGTCTTTAAAGAGGTAATTAAGTTAAAATGAGGTCATTCGGGTGGACTCTAATCCAATATGACTGGTGTCCTCGTAAGAGGAGGAGATCGGGATACAAGCACACGTGAGGGCACAGTGAGAAGGCAGCCGTCTACGAGCCAAGGAGAGAGGAAGAAGCTAGACTTGCCAACACTTTGGCCACAGACTTCTAGATTCCAGAACTGTGAGAAGATAAATTTCTGTTGTTTAAGCCACCCCCTGTGTGGTACTGTGTAATAGAAGCCCGAGCAAGCGAATACAAGTGCCCGATACATTTTTGTCGACTAAAAAGCAAGGCTAGATGGATGGGAGGAAGAAAATGTCTCACAGCTACGGCAAGAACAAACCATAGAGGTCTTTCTCAACCTGGGCAGAGAATTTAAACTCAGTGTTGGGGGCAGTAGGGGACACTGGAGCTCCTTGAGCAGGGGAACCCAAGGCCAAGGTGACTGTAGGAAGACTGGTGTGGGAAGGCTCCAGAGCTCTGAGCCAGGCCTGGGGACTGCAAGAAGGCTTGACAAGGGGCTAGTGGATAGCTGATGAGCAATGGTGAAATGAAGGGGGTTCTTGCCTTCCTTTTCTGTTAGTATTTTCTCCTGGAGGAGCAGAAAAGGACCTCCGGTGGACCAGAAAATTAGAACTCCACCTGGAGACCCGCCCACAAGGGCTCCCCTCACTTGGAGGATGAAAGCGAGCAAGCTCTTCTCTAAGGAATTCAGAGTTCACAGTCTGTTAATTTTATCTGCAGGTGCAATTTTGGGGGGACCCAGTGCGTTCCCAGTACCAGCCAAAGGCTTTCACCCAGGAGAGTGGCACCCCTGGGAAGCAAAGAGTGGCTAAATTGGGGCATCCAGGATCAGCATCCATTCTTAGACCAAAAAGGCCCAAAAGGGGAAGCACATGGGCAGCAGTGGGGGCTGCCTCTAGGCCTGATGGGCTCCCTGGCATGACTTGGCCACTGTGTTTTAATGTCACCAGCTTTCTTTGCTTTTCGGCCCACTGCCAGTGGGGGGCTGGTTGGGATTCCTTCTTAGGTCCTTAGCTTAGGTGGATCTTGGTTTCGCGTTAAACTCCTGCTTCAGTGTCATGGCCCTTTTAGTTTGTACTCTGAGCTACACAGTGATGAATGAATGAAAGATCAGGGCAGATCATATGTCAAATCTCAGCAGATTTGCCCATATAATTAGAATTGTTTCTACAAAGCAAATCAAAGCTGATTAAAGAGTACATTTTGATCAAAGTTGGATTCATATTTCTTGTTATTTCAAAGTTAAAGTTAATCTCTGTGAACATCTTTTATTTTTTTATTTTAAATTTTTTAAATGTTTTTATTTATTTTTGAGACAGAGAGAGACAGAGCATGAGCAGGGGAGGGACAGACAGAGAGAGGGAGACACAGAGTCCAAAGCAGGCTTCAGGCTCTGAGCTGTCAGCACAGAGCCCTATGCGGGGCTCGAACTCACGGAGTGTGAGATCCATGACTTGAGCCGAAGTCTGACGCTTAACCAACTGAGCTACCCACGCGCCCCTGTGAACATCTTTTAAAAGCCCTTGTGATCCTGGGTTGTTCTGAATCTCAGTGAGACCCCAACAGTGTCAGGAAACCTATAAGCATTATTTGTTATAAGCCTTTGTATCTTAAGCTCTTCAAGCATTTTTCTATCTTCAAGCAAAGAATATTGGGAGCCCCAAAATAAAATCCCTGGGGAACTGGTGTTTTATAAAATGGCTGGATAAGAAACAAAAGTTGAAATTGGGAGGAATTCTAATAATTAAATCATGTAGTCCCTTGTCATTACTTAGTCTTCCCTGTTGCAGCAAATGGTTTAACTTGGTTTAACTTGGTTTCCTGTTGTTTTCTGTATGTTTTAACTCCCATTGCAATTTCCTATGTAATCGTACAATAAAACGGAGTCTCAGAGGGACACTCCTGGCAAGTCTAGGGTGACATCTCTCAGAGTAGGATTTTTCATCAGATTAAGGCAGAGAGGCACAGAAGGGCTGCCTCCTTTGGACTTCTTTGGATCTTTTGGTGTATGTGTCTGCGTCTCTGGTTAAATGGGGCAGACTATGGAATAATGCCAAATGCCTCGCAAAGGGAGAAGAATCCATACTTGTAAGCCTTTTCCTTTAGAGTGGATAGTATACAACTACAGAGGCATTTCTGATTTAAGTAAGAGTCTTTCGGTTGAAAGTGACAGAAAACCCAACTCAAAGTGGTTTCAGCAAAATCTAGGATTTCTCATCTCACCTAAGTAAAGAATCTCAGAACAGGGTTGGCATTGGCACCTCTCAAATGCGAGGCGATCAAGACAGAACGCCGCCTTCTTTTTCTTCTCTTTCTGGCTCAGTTTCTCATGCATTGCCTCCCTTCTCAAACAGACTCAACTCCACGGGAACTTTGTCTTTCTAATTTTTCTACACACCGCTTAGCTACAGGCAGTGAGTTGCTTCAAAAGTACTTTGCAATGATGATAAAATATTTTGTCCACTCTTATGCCCAAGGAACAAGTCCACTCTTAACAGAAAGTATCACCTAAAGGTTCGTCTGTGCTTGCGAGGAGAGAATGCCACAGGGATGTTCTTTCCAGAGTTGGCCCAGGGAGTCCCCTTCCCAGAGCTGACCACTGAGAGGGTCGACCAAGGCCACTTGGCAAAACAAAACAACCCTGCATTTCTTTGTCATCCGTGTTCCAGGCACATCCAGTGAGTTCCCAATGATTACAACCAGCAAGCAGATGATGGCTGCTGTATTATTTGGTGGATTTCACTGCTTAGTGTGATTATTCAGTTCGCTTTTAGCCCCTCACTGTGCTTTCCAGAAAGACACTATTCGTCCTGCTAGAGCGTTCACAGTCTGTTTCTGATTAGTTAAACTGGTCTTGATCCATGCTAAGTTCACATTTCAGCCTTGATTTATACCTTCTATCTGCAGGTATGTTCCTTGTTACCCCATACAGTAGAGGCGTCTTCTCATTGACTCCTTTGCATTTCCATGCAAACAAGGTAATTAGTATCAGGAATACCTAGCAAGGCCATGCATGTTCATATCACAAGAGAACAAGACGTGGAGGGTAGATAATAAAATTCCTGATGCTGGGGCATAGAAAGAAATCCAGGCAATTCACTGAGTTGATAATCCCAAATTTTACAACTATTTGGTTATTGATTGATTGAGGAGAGAGAGGGTGAAGGAGAATCCCAAGCAGGCTCCATGCTGTCAGTGCAGAGCCCGACTCAAGACTTCATCTCACAAACTGTGAGATCATGACCTGAGCTGAAATCAAGAGTCAGACCCTTAACCGACTGAGCCACCCAGGCGCCCCAATAATCCCACTTTTTTAGTGTCCTTCTTGAGTGGGGAAAACCTGATACTGGAACTATTCAACGTAAATGAGACTCTGCGGAGTTTAGGACAAGAGGAGCAAAAGAAAGTTCCACACAAGTGGGCCTAGGCCTTTGACGAACACCTGTCTATAAAGATACACTGCACACTCCAGCCTATTTTCAAGAGGAAACGTGGCCATCAAGGTTACCCTGTGGCCATTCATTCTCTATTCCCTCAATCTCATCGGCCTTGAGCTCAAATGTGGGCAAGGAAGGGCCTGAAGAACAACGCGGCCGCCAAATTAAGGAAGAAAGCCAGATTCACAGCGGTCACTGGTGATTGAGTAATGACCTCGTCTTAGCCGGAATGACGTCTTAGCTGGGGCCCAGTCTTATGAGGAGAAATACAGATGTCTCAGTCCTTTGTCCACCTCTGAGCCTGCGAACCCGCAATTTGATCACATGCCCTTATCCCTTTCCAACACACCAAGCTTTGCAACAAAGGTTATAGGAGACATTTGGTTTTTTTGTTGTTGTTGCACACTTGGGTACATCTAGCAAAATGCGAAGTCTTATTGATCAAATGTGGTCTTTTCCAGTGTAAAACTGGAAAACAAGCCCACTTAAAATTTTTTTTTTACTAATATATATTTTTTGTAAGATCATGAATTCCGTGTATTCATGGAATTCGGCTCTGCCTTCAGACATTTGAGGACCTGGAGTGGGTTCCATTAAAAATATCCAAATGAACCAGCATTTGGAAAGGGGTTTTGTGTGTGTATTGTAAGACTTTATAGTGAGTGCTTTGTTTTCTTTTCCCCCATTTATACAGACTTTTGTTCTGCTCTTCGATAAAATACTAATAAACAGGAAGCTGAAAAAAAAATGTGGTGCAATTGTTCTGAACGTTGTTTTTCTGGTGAGGCTTTCTGGGCCACGCCACACCGTCCTATTCAAAGCAGTCCCTGTAGGTGGTGGTGTTAATAAAGAAATGAAGTCGGCCTGAGCTTGCTCCGTGGCTGCTAGCCTCCTGCTGAGGCCTCAGTCTCCGGGACCAGTGGGGCTTGCTCAGATGGTCTAGCAGTTTCCTCTTTACTTGTCCTGAACCAAGTTGCAGAATTTGAAGGAGGTAAAAGTTAGGCCATTCCTGTGGAAAAGATCTTCTTTCTTCTTTACTCCTCATACTGAGTTCACAGGAATATTCTATTTCTCTTGAATGTTCAGTGTGTGTGTGTGTGTGTGTGTGTGTGTGTGTGTGTGTAAACACCAGGAACGGTATCATAGGAATGTACAACCTTTTTTATCTTTAGGACAGTTAGTTACCTATAACCCTGATCTGTTGCCGTTTGAACAAGTTGTTAAGAAAACCCAAATCTTGTTCCTTTTTTTTTTTTTTAAAGAATGACTTTAATAATCATAGCCACAGTGACTCAGTGGCACGAGCTACAACAGAATTATGGGCAAGGAAAGATACCCCTGAAAGTAACCCTCCCCGTCCCAGGACCTCTGCCTGGCCAAGTCCCATGCTGGGTGAACTGGGGGGCAGAAGCTCCGGCCTCTGGAGCAATCAGAAGCCAGACTGGAGAAGCACAGGGATGTGTCCCTTCTTGGAGAGCTGTTGTCACTCATGGTACAATGCCACCTTGGCTGTTCCAACGCTGCACTTGTGGGGTTTCAGGTCTCCCGTGATCTCCCACCTCTGAGTGAGGGCTTGCAGACCAAGGCCTGGAATTTTGGACCCTCCTAGGCCTTGCCTTTTTCTCCTTGCCAGGATGTCACCTCCAGATTTCCCACAGCTAGAGAAGCCAGGTGGGAAAAGGGGGTGCAGAGTTGTAGGAAGGGAGAGCCGAGGAAATAAGAATTTCAGGGAGGGAAGAGGGTCCCTGACAAGGAGATTGAGGCAAAGAGAGCCATCCCTCTCCAAAAGCCCCCAGAGGGCCCCTTCCTCCACCACTGAGTGGGTGTTTTAATTTACAGCCACCCGAAGTCATCTAAATACCCCCACCTGCTCCAGTCAAGCCTGAACCCATGGCTGATGCCTGCACAATCCTAGACGGTTGCTTGCCCTTCTGCCCTTTTGTTTTTGTATTTATTAGAACTGAAACTAATGCTTAACACTAGAAGGAAAGATAGAGATGCAATCCCAGGAGCGTGAGGCTGGGCAGGAAGGGAAGGGAGAAAGGCTGTGGCCAAGTGTATGGACCTGCCTCCAGGGATTCCCACGGATCTGAGCTCTGAAGCCATTTAAAAAAGTTGTTATTAATGTCAAAAAAAAAAATAGAGGGACTAAATAAACATCTCCTCTGTTACTCTGCACCTGGAGAAAAGCAAACCTCCTGGGCATAATAGGATTTCACCAATTAGATATCCCACGAGGTCTTTTCTGGGTTAAGCCCTCTCCGGGGAAGAAGTAGGATATGTAGAAGTGTGTGAACAGTCGCTGAGGTTCTGGGCAGAGGGTCCAGAGGGGAAAAGGTTTCTACATTGAGTTTTGTGTTTATAGGACCTTTTATGGCATAGCTGTAAAGAAGCCTGGTTCTTACAGGATTAACCACGTTTCCTTTAGGAGCGAGGCAGCCATTGTTCCCGGAGACAGCGAGCAGTGTTTTTTTCATTAACACATTGCACATTCTAGGGCCAAGTACGTAGGTATTCAGTACCCTCATTCCTATTTTTGATATTTTATTTTCTGTTCAGACTCAAGAATTGCATCCACCTAAGTCAGCCCCCGTCAGTAAATGAAATGTTCCAGCAATGAAGGGTCTAAATGTTTCCTAGACCAGACCCCTGCCATGTTTGTGAACAGAAGATATTGGGGCTCAGATTTCATGAATTATTAAGTCTTTTCTTAGATGACTGCGCTCCGCGGTTAGAGAGCAGATCAGTTATTTTTCTCTTTAATGCTAAGCGTTTTCACTGATTTCAGTCTTACTCATTAGAAAATAATCTGCTCACCCACAGATGCCAGGGGTTCCAGAACACAACCGCTCTACCTTCTCCTGTAGACATTTTAGACCTCCCCCCAGCCCCGCTGTGGCTTTCACAGTCAAATGTGAGTTGACTTGCAGTCATTGGTGAGTCGTATTTTTGGAGTATGTTCATCCCCACTGACGGTGTGGGGGAGATAAAACATCCACCCCAGAGCCCTCTGAAGGTCACACACCCTTGGATTCTGCCGTCCGGACAGGAAGGTTTGGACACGATTATCAAAAAAATGCAACGTGACTAAACACAAGTTGTCAATGGCCCTGCTGTAAATTTGTAGGGATTTCCATGACAAATGTTATTTTAGTCATTTAAAAACATCCGTGCACTGAGCCTAATCAGCACATTTTTATTTTTGACATTTTTATATTTTAGGAGGGATTGGAAATGAATTTGATCTGTTTCAGTTTGGAATTTCCCCAAAGGTCATCTTACCAGCTTTAGACCTATGTTGATAACGCTTTCATTTTACACATAGTTATTTTCTGTCCGGTTAAGTGATCACTCCTTGCCTGGTGGGTGGCCTAGTGACTTGGTGATTTCAAAATCCTATGGTGCAGCGGATGTGGACATAGAGGCTGGGCCAGACCCGGCCCGGCTGCTTGCTTGGGCAGTCAGGTGGCTAATCTGTGCAGCAGAGAGTATGTGGGCAGCACAGGGTCCAAACAGGGGAGGACTTGGGTGGTGTAGTTTTAGAGCTTTACTGTTTGGTTGTTGGTTCAAAAGATCCATTCTCAGAGCTCCTGGGTGGCTCGGTAGGTTAAGCACCCATCTCTTGGTTTCGGCTCAGGTCATGATCTCACGGTTCATGTGTTAGAGCCCTACCTGGGGTTCTGCACTAACAGTGTGGAGCCTGCTTGGGATTCTGTCTCTCCCTCTTCTCTCTCTCTACTCCTCCCCTGCTCATGCTCTCCCTCTCTCTCTCCCAAAGTAAATAAATCAACATTAAAAAAAACCCACAAAAAAATCCATTCTGTCCTGTAAATATCTATAAATATACACCCTCTCTAGCCTCTCCCCCAGAAAATTAAGAGAGCCTACAATTAATTGTGCCATATGGAGAATTCACTTTCCTAGAAGATTTTTCCCTTTTCCTAGGAAGCTTATTAATAAATCTTCTTGGTTACTGTAACATTTCAGATATCATAAATACACAGACACACACACAGACACACACACACAAACTAGGTGAGACTTTTTTAAAAGAGAGAAATGATATTAGTTGATTAATCACGATTTCTTTTCAATATCAAAAAGGGCACTGTGTAATAACCTCAGTAGGAGAAGCTTCAGAAATTAAAACAAGTTGACATGTACCCAGTTCTGAATTAAAATGCACATTTGACTTTCATTTTTTTTTCCCCTGTCAAGCCTTCATAGTTTTTGCAGGACATCAGGCCTTTTCAGATCTAAGGCAAATATGATTTGGAATTATGTTTCAAATTCGAACTGTCATATGGCCATCCACGTGTTTTGCCATTGTTATGATATAGGAAATAATACTCTTTAATCAATAATTCACCTACTGGGTCAGTGATTTTTTTTACCTCCATCTTCCCTTGTATTTCATGACATTAATATTTCCTTGTTTACCTATTAAATTAATATTTGATATAAGCTCACCTATGAGATTCATACTTCATAGTTGCTCGCCTGGGCAAGTAGTTTTTCTGTGATGCCACAGCTCACTTAACTTGCCGTGTACATGTCAAGAAAATTAGCAAGATGCATGTTGTTCCTTATTCTGCAAAACAAATGTCACATGCTGCCTTTATCAACGACTTTTGGTGCTAACAGATGAATTTTAAAAATAAAACTTGCCTTTTCTATCGGCAAGGAACACTTCCTTTTCCCTCCTCCCTCTCCTTTCTGTTAGTTCTTTGAAAATTAGTAAACACTAAATAATCAACCCCAGTCGTCCCCATCTTCGGGGGAATTACTCACCATATTTTCTGCTTACGGTCACTAGGGGCTAATGTCGGGATCCACTATGAGCTTCCTGTTGTTTCACAAAACTTTCCTCAGCAGTGAGAGAGAGTTTGTGTACAGAGTGCTCACGGTGGGTATGAGATAGCACCCTGGTTTATTTTACTTCTGAAATGACTTTTAAAATATCAGTTTTAAAAGTGTGTCTTTCACCAAAACCAAACAGTATGCCCCCAATGTTTCTCACTGGGTTCTGTCCCTGCAGGGATGCTATCTAGGCAAGTAGGTGTTGGGACTCAACTTCCACTTTGCAAATCTGTGAAAGAATTGCTCATGCCAGCAGCTGTAGAGAGGTCACTCTGTCGTGGTGTAATTTACCTGCTGCAGGACAGAGGGGAAAAAAAAATGCATCGTAGAAAATAATCTGTGATCCTGTTCAGTCCTTATGAAGCTGAAGCTATTTGTGGATATAAAAAGTACTGTTATGGGGGCGCCTGGGTGGCTCAGTCGGTTGAGCATCCGACTTCAGCTCAGGTCATGATCTCACGGTCCACGAGTTCGAGCCCCGCGTCGGGCTCTGTGCTGACAGCTCAGAGCCTGGAGCCTGCTTCCGATTCTGTGTCTCCCTCTCTCTCTGTGCCTCCCCTGCTCAAGCTCTCTCTCTCTCTCTCTCTCTCTCTCTCTCTAAAAAGTAAAAATAAATAAGTAAATAAAGTATTGTTGTGATTCCACTTCTATGAGACACCCATCTTGTACAACTCACAGCAGACTTGAGGTTAGCAGAGCCTCGGGGTGGAGGCATGGAGGCTAGTGTTGAAGGGTGCTGAGTTTCTGTTTGGGAGGAGGAAAAAGTTCTGGAGAGTAGCTGCAAAACAGTGTGAATGTGTTTCAGGCCACTGAGATGTATGCTTCAAATGGTTAAAATGGTAAATTTCATGTTGTGTATATTTTGCCCCAGTAAAAACAAAACAAAACAAAACAAAACAAAACAAAACAAAACAAAAACACGTGCATGGAATGGAAACAGTGTCTGAATTACTTTGTACAATAAAGTTAGATGCTAGATGTGATTTGCAAAGAATTACAGAAGTTATAGGGGGGAAAGGTCTTCCGAGGCACCACTCAGTCCAGACCTCTGGTTTTGCAGGCCTGGAAGCTGAAGCCCCGAGGGAGCACGAACCACCCCTGAGTGCTGGCGAAACACCAGGCCAGGGCTCTTTGCTGACCCTTTGCCGCCCCTCCCCAGACCTGTCATTCCTTCTCATTCTAGCAAAAGGTGCCGCTGATTAGATTCGCTTTGTGATAAAGACTTGCAGAAAGGATGTTTTAATCCTGCAGCCTTTAATCTGGATGGCTCTTGAGTTAGTCGGGTATGTCTCTGGGGGACAGCCTCCCAGCCCGGAGGCCATCTCCACTGCACCCGGTGGCCTAAGAGTGCCGTTAGACCCGGGGCTTTCATTTCACGGGAAAATCGTTGTTTGAAACCAAAGTGGCTCCCTGGTGGCAGCTTGCAGGCCACTGATTCTCCAAGTGGGTAGTTCGAGACTTCTCCTTGCACGCAGCTGCTATTGCTTTATGTGGGCTTTGGATTGGACAGGGTATCCCCGTGCTTTTACCACCGTAATTCATATTTCGATACAGCTGCTATTCCTTTTTTTTTTTTTAATGTTTTTTATTTCATTATTGAGAGAGAGAGAGAGAGACAGAGACAGAGACAGAGCATGAGCAGGGGAGGTGCAAAAAGAGAGCGAGAGACAGAATCTGAAGCAGGCTCTGGGCTCTGAGCTGTCAGCACAGAGCCGAGCGCAGGGCTCGAACTCGTGGACCGTGAGATCCATGACCTGAGCTGAAGTCGGACACTCAACCAACTGAGCCACCCAGGCGCCCCCAGCTACTATTCTTGAGTGTAGCATTCCACTAAGGGAAGCATGTATGTGACAATCATCCATGTGATTTTTACAAGTGGTGTAAATTAGCTGGGAAGCTAAACCCTCAGGAAACAAATTTCAACAAACACTCTGCGGCCTTGCAATATACTTTCCAGAGACTTTTCTGTGATATGCCTTTATTTATTTATCTTACTGGTACCATTGAACAAGTGCTTGAAGCCACATTTGAGATATATATATATATAGATATAGACATAGATATAGATATATAGATATATATATGTGTGTATATATATATATATATTAATTTCACCTTAGTGGAATTAATACTAATTATATTTCTTTCCACCCGAGTCCCGGTTGTAGACGACTTACCTACTTCCTAGCACCAAACACCCTGCCACACAGCATTTGATGGTAACACATCCGTGTTCAGCGTCAGCATTAATAATTCTGGGTGGAGGCCACGGCCAAATGAAGAAATTGCCTGATCAGGGGACCACAAAGCCCTAATGTGTGAGACAGGCATGACACAATTTTTCTTTCCAAATGAGGCAATACTTTTGCTTTTCAAAATGTGTCTTGCTGAAGAAAATAGCTGCTCAGTCCCATTCACTGGGATAGAGCGTGAGAGATAGTATTTCGGGTGGATTTGTGACTGGGGATGAAACACCATCCCAGTCAGTGGGAATCGCGAAACATCACTTTCCAGGTCAGGGCTGTTCCAGGCTATTTCTGCGGTCCGTTTGCACAGAGGGTAACCAGAGTAATGGGGCGAAGCCAAGGGAGGACGTCCTGGAATTTAATATGAGACATACGTCCAAACACGGGTGTGTCCATCAGAGTGTGAAATGGGCTTATCAGAAAAAAAAAAAAGAAAGAAAGAAAGGAAAAAACTAGCAGACTCGTGACATTGCAGAGAAGGTGAGAAGAAAAACCTAATGAACAGAAAGAACAAGCAAATGGGGTGTGTGTTTAGGGGGGCATCGGCTGGAGGGACAGCATAGATGTTTTACATCCAAGCAGCCGGCTGGTTAGGGCAGAAGAGGTTGATACCCGCAGACCTGCCCCTGGATGGGGAGCTGCTGGACAATCTTCCTGTGCCTGGAGTTAAGCTTTTTGTTACCTTAAGACCGTGGCTTCCCCAGCTTGGCAGTCAGTGTTCCTCTGAAAGCCTCTTTATATCGTGAGGTAGTGATATAGGGTCACGACCGGGAATTGCGTAGACAGTCATAATGGGTATGGCTCTTATTTCATGGTATTTTGTTTAAAATCTTTTGACGTGCCAGGGCTGCCTGAGCGGCTCAGTTGGTGGAGTGTCAGACTCTTGATATCGGCTCAGGTCATGATCCCGGGGTCGTAGGATCGAACCCTGAGAAGGGCTTCTCTCTGGGTGTGGAGCCTGCTTGAGATTCTCTCTCCCTTTCTCTCTCTCCCTCTACCCCTCTCCCCTGCTCATGCTCTCTCTCTCTTTCTAAAATAAAATTAAAAAAAAAAAATCTTTTGACTTTCCAAGTAAGTTGCAGAATTGTCATTAATACCAAAACATTTTCCTTTTCTTTAAAGTTTATTTATTTATTTTGAGAGAGACAGAGATAGTGTGAGTGGGGGAGGGGCAGAGGGAGGGAGAGAGAGAGACTCCCAAGCAGGCTCTGCACTGTCAGCTGCAGAGCCCGACATGAGGCTCGAACTCACAAACTGAGAGATCATGACTTAAGGCCAAAACCAAGAGTTGGACTCTTAACGGACTGAGCCATCCAGGCGCCCCTCAAAACATTTTCCATTAAAGCTATAGTTTATGAAAAGTGCCTAGAAATGCCCCCTGCCGCCTTCCTGAGTCATCTCCTTGGATTTGTTCTTCCCCTGCAGGCAAAGAGATTTATTTCCATAGCAGGGGTTTCCAGTGTCCTGTTTACAGACTTGAGATAATTCTTGCTGGCTTCATGTACTGACCTGCTTTTTAAATAGTCCTGTCACGAAGCTAGGTAGGCAAAGTGATATTTTTATAACAAGGCAAGACTGACTTTCCCCAAAGGGAAAGGACCGTGCTCCACAGAATAGTGAGACCAAATCTCCATTTCTCTTTAAAAGTTCTACCACTGCTTATTTAAAACTGCATGGAATAAGTATCCGAGTCTAGAAGGAGGTGGTGGCTTCCTCCAGGCTCTGTCTGGATGGGGTCAGTCTCCGTGTTGATTTCTCTCCCCTCCCTCCTTCCTTCTTTCCTTCCCAAACTTCTCTTCCTCCTCCACTTTTTCCTCTTGCTTTTCCTTTTGGGTCCCCATCTTCTCTTTTCTGTACATTTTTTAAGAAACAACGTACATAAATTGCTTCAAAAAACAAGAAAATGTTTTTATATTTTTTCTTAAAAAAATGTTTTTTTAATGTTTGTTTTTGAGAGAGACAGACAGAGTGTGAGCAGGGGAGAGGTAGAGACAGAGGGAGACACAGAATCAGAGGCAGGTTCCAGGCTCCAAGCTGTCAGCACAGAGCCCAACGTGGGGCTCGAACTCACAAATCGCACAAGATCATGACCTGAGCCGAAGTTGGTGGCTTAACCCACTGACCCACCCAGGCGACCTTATTTTTATATTTTTTTCTTAAATAAAAAGACATGAATTAAACAGTGCAACCACCCGGTATTATTAGTCTGCAGGAAGAAAGAGGCCGAGATAAGCTGCAAACAACAGAAACACAATTATTTTATTATCATTTTTTTCTTTTTAAAAAAATTTTTTTTAATGTTTTATTTATTTTTGAAGCAGAGAGAGACAGAGCATGAGCAGGGGAGGGGCAGAGAGAGAGGGAGACACAGAATCCGAAGCAGGCTCCAGGCTCTGAGTTGTCAGCACAGAGCCCGACGCGGGGCTCGAACTCACAGACCGCGAAGATCATGACCTGAGCCGAAGTCGGACGCTTAACCGACTGAGCCACCCAGGTGCCCCTCGTTTTTTTTTTTTTTTTTCAATAGTGGAGTGACTCAGAGAGGATTGTACTCCCACCAAGTGGGCCAGACAGGATCGGAGTTAGGGTGCCCTGGGGGCGAGGTGTGTCAGAACACTGGCAGGTGAAAGGAATAAAGAAGCCCCTGGGTGGTCTGAGAGGGGTGCCCCCTGGGCCCACCGGCCTTCCTGGTAACCACAGCCATCTCTTGGCTCCCCTGGAGTGGGACTGTGGGCCAAGCGGGAGACCCTGGTCAAAGGGCTCCCCTGGGAGAAGCCCTCTCTGCTAGTGGGATAGTCCTGTCTGCAAACATGGCCTCTCTAACCCCAACCCCCACCTCCACAGTGTGGCCTGAAACGAGGCCGGAAGAAGTCGCCTGTTAGAGTTTTACGGACATGCTGGAGCCTCTCCTCTGGGAGTGTGTTAACCACTGGTCCAGAAGGCTGAGCTCAGTGACCCAATGCCCACACCCCACCTCCCCAGTCTTTCCAGGGAACGGAGAGGGAGGGGCTGCAGGGGGAGGGGTGGCAGAAGGGAAAGGAGGTGCTGGGTGGCTTTAGGAGTTGAAGCGGGCATTGGGGTGGGCGGGGGTCCCTGGGAGAACCCTCAGGTACAAAGGAAGTCTAAAGTGGGCTTGACCCAAGCTGGCCTCTGTGAGGGAACGGAAAGAAAGCTGTGTCTTTTTCTCTTTCCTTCTATTCCTGTTACACAAAGTATTCCACTCTCAGCTCCCAGAGTTTGGCTGGTTCTGGCTAGTGCTGTGACACTGTTGGGGAGGGGGCCCAGTAATGTGATGACCCTGTGTGTGTGTGTGTGTGTGTGTGTGTGTGTGTGTGTGTAAACGGTATTATTTTTATTCATGTGAATTACCTTGCTAATCATTTCCCAATCTTTATGGCGATTGATATTATTTTGATATGTCTTCAAAATCCATAAGAGTCACGGTCTTGGGTCCCACTTAACACGCAGGAGTGGTAAATTCGATTCACATATGTGGAGTGTCTCCTATAGGCCAAGCACAGTGCCCAGCGTAGGGACTTTGACAACGGACCAAATGGTACCTAGAGCTTAATTAAGACCCAGCGCTAGGAACCAGCACCTTGCCCTTGAACCCAGTCCTGTGCCCACCTCCCCTTCTGCCCTTAGGCCCTGTGTGTTTTACTGGGCGAGAGCGCCCCCAGATTACCCAGACAGCACCACTCGCACGGCCCTGGGAGGCTGTGGCACACAGATGTGGGGGTCAGGGGGCCTCGCCCCGGGTCTTCTTGATGTGATTTGTCTAAGCAGCTACTTCCCTGGGCCTTTCTGTCTGTGAAACAACTTCATCTGTGGAATAAATGAATGAATGGGCCCGAGCCCGTCTGCCCGGCCTGCCACTCTGTGCAGTCTTGAAGTGTAGATGAAACCTATCTACAAATGCCCCTGTGAGCTGGGAGCTCCTTTGCAAACCCAAAGGGAAAAGAAGAACGGTATTAGAATAGTCAATCTAACACGCTTCTAATTTCTGTGAAACGCACACTGGATTCCTTCCTTGGCATGAAGGCCTTTGTTTCCTCCACCGCAACCACACTCCGTATGGCCCACTTAGCCTACCTTGGAAGAGACTCAGTGCGCCAGCGTGGCACTTCCTCCCGATTTATCCACAGCGGCCTTCCATCCAACGTGCCCTCTTCTTTTTGCTGACCTCTGCCCCTGAGGACGTCTAGCAGGACAGAGGCCTGGGTGTACCAAACGTGTTCTAGCCTTGGTTAGGAAGATCATATACCCACAAACCTCCGAAGCGAAATGTTATTGAATTGGATAAACGGCCTTTGTGGAGCTTTTCTTTTCCGTTTCATTTCAAGGAGCTGCTGATGTGGTTAACGGGGCAAGTTTTGAAAAGAGTTTTGAATCCGCATCGAGGGGAAAGGCTTCCTCCTGGCGCATCCTAGGCGCTTGGGCAGAGTGTGGAATGGGTCAGTGAAAGAGTGAATTAATAAATTAATATTCAGGGATGATTGCCAACAGGCAAGCCCGCGGGATCATGTTGATTTCAGGGTATGGCTGGGGAATCTGATAGAGGGAACCATCTGATGAGTGGTCAACTCGAGCTGTCCTTCCTCCCTAGCCCCTCAAGTGGGTCCTCTTCATGACTTTACAGGAGGAAGTCCCCCTCCTCCCCTGAGGGCATTCTGCACTTGCACCGACCGATGGAGCAAGCCTGACCCATCCCTGATGCTCACCGCAGGGCATGTGGGCTCGGCCCCTCCATGAGGCGCTCAGTCCTGTAACAGATGGAAACTTGAGGCTCACCAAGGTGCAAAGCCGAAGTGATGAGCCTTTTCCAGGTCTGCTGATAATTTGTTTTTAGCACAAACTTGAACACCCAATAGTGAAGACGGTTTCCTCTTTGCTCCAGAAGGCCTCATGTGTAGGAGATGGTAAACCACTTCTCACACGCTGGTACTCCAGCCAAGGTGCTTGGTGCTGGCCAGGCAGGGTCAGCCAGCCACAGAATCTGTCCCGGAGAAGTCGCAGTCGAGCCAGGTACGTGGCAATATGGACAAACAGCCTCTATGGAAGAGGCTCCATGGGATTTGGGATGGTGGCCATCAACTTAAGTGGCACTGAAGAAGACATAGTAGGAAGGCAAGAACACTGGCTGGGCCAACAGATGTCTGCCGTCCTCCCCTGACTCCTCATTTACTGTCACCTGCAGAAGTGGACCACCCGTCTGATGGCTTCCGACTCTCTAAATCAGGATACTAAGAGGGACACCCGGGTGGCTCAGTTATTTGAGCGTCCGACTTTGGCTTAAGTCATGATCTTGCGGTCCGTGAGTTCGAGCCCCGCGTCGGGCTCTGTGCTGACAGCTCGGAGCCTGGAGCCTGTTCCGGATTCTGTGTCTCCCTCTCTCTGACCCTCCCCCGTTCATGCTCTGTCTCTCTCTGTCTCAAAAATAAATAAACATTAAGAAAGAAAGAAAGAAAGAAAGAAAGAAAGAAAGAAAGAAAGATACTAAGAGTATCTGGCTCAGAAGATTGGGCAAACTTGATCGTTTACACAATGTACCTGGGACACTACATTGGCAAATGGCAGCTGTCAGCTTCCTTCACCTCATTGTACCAGTCTGTGTCAGCCCTGGGACTCTAGTAGGTCCTGAGCAAGCAAGTCGACTCTTGCTACCTGACAAACTGTATCCATCCACCATTTGTGAATCCACGAGGCAGAGTCTCACCAGTGCCCACTCTGCACCAAACACTGTCCCGGGAGGGGACTCAGGGAAGCCCTGCTTTCCTGCTCCAAGAGCCTGAAGGAGCCAATCTTGACATCTGGGACCTTGCAACTATGCCAGGGAGGCCTGAAGCATGAGGCCTCTGGGTTGCCCGGTGACAAGGTCCATCCTCCCAGGGAGAGGTAGAAGGAGGTGCCTTTCAACCCACAGAGTGACATTTGAACTTCTGTTAAGTGTGGGGGGTGGTAGCACCGAGAGAGAGAACGGCCTGGACCATCTGCACCAACTCCTGAGTCCCAGCGGCCAGCGGGGGCCAGACTGTGGTCACCCCCAACGGGAGGCACATAAAAGGGTTGGGGAAGCCATGTCCCAAGAATTGAGGTGAGTCTGGGTTTGAGGACAGGAGTTACTCTTCACTCATTGCTGGCAAGAAGCAAACAGACCATCGGGACACCTATGATGTTGTGCTTCTAAATGAGTCCAAACGGAAAACGACAATGGATTCCGAATTACTTCTTGGAAATAAATTGTGGGTAAATACCATTTGCTTGAAGCCTGGAAACCCTAGTTTCCTTTGGTTTGTGTTTTTAAATGCTTTGACGATGTGGTTTGCTTCTCTCCAAGAAAAAAAAAAGAGAGAGAGAAAAGTAAATAAAGGCTGACAACCGAGTGAGATCACAGCCAAGAATTCTAAGAGCCCACAGTCACCTGGGGCACGACGGTTGGCAACAGGGGACAGAAATTCAATATGGATGTGAGATCCATTCCAAAGGCATCAAACCCAACACCGAGATGAAGAAAATATACATTTCATGATGGGGCCCACATTGCCATCCTTCTAAGGGGAAATGTAAATGAGGATGTTTTTAGGGATTATTTCCACTTTGTCACCAAACTGAGATGTTGTCCTTGCTCCCTGCCAAGGGAGGATTGTGGCTGTTGTTCTCGGGAAGCAGTGGGGCTCATCCCCTAGCAACAGGCAGCAGCAGAGAGAAGGCTTTACAAGCAGTGTCGCCTAATAAACGCAGTGGGAACAGTGTCAACAACAAAGACAGCCACGGAGGGAGGGACACTGGAGGCAGAGCATGAGGCGGGAAGGAAGTATGCCTCCAGCCGTAGGCAGGTGGGAAGGAGGTCTCTATGAGGTGGGAAGCCCCTCTGATTTGCTGAAATGGAAGATTCCACATTTTATTTTGCAGGCGAGCTAGGATGGCCGTTCTGAATTAGTTCCATCGGAAGTGCTTTAGTGCTGTATTGTAACTTTTTTTTCTTTTTTTCTTTTTTTTTTTAATTTTTTTTTTAACCTTTTATTTATTTTTGAGACAGGGAGAGACAGAGCATGAACAGGGGAAGGTCAGAGAGAGGGAGACACAGAATCTGAAACAGGCTCCAGGCTCTGAGCGGTCAGCACAGAGCCCGACGCGGGGCTCGAACTCACGGACCGTGAGATCATGACCTGAGCCGAAGTCGGCCGCTCAACCGACTGAGCCACCCAGGCGCCCTCTTTTTTTTTTCTTAATGCATCCTACTCAAAACCAATCCATAAAGCAAATTTGCTGATCAGCTGTCCCTGGGACCTCTGTGTGCTAGCTCAGAAGCTCATTCTGGTATTCAGAGGAACTTGTCAAACGGGGCCTTTTAGAATCTAGAAGCAGGGCTCCCCGGCGCTTGGGGGAGAGTGAAACTTCTTCATTCTAGCCTTCCTCGGAGACTGGCTTTGCTGGTCTTCACGCACCCGTTTTTGTAACTTCTCAAATGAATGTCACAGCACAGGCAAGGAGAAGAAGGCTCTTAAATAAAGTCCAGGTGTTTGGGGTTTATAGAAGAAATCAAGGTTGCTATTTTCCACGAATGAGATGGTTGCCGAGCAGGTAACAGGTTGCAATGGTTATTGTCCTCTGCCTGTTCCCCGGGCCCCTTCGCTGCTTCCTTTTCTAACTGCTCTGTCAGAACCCGGGTGGGGATTTCCTCTGGCCTGGCTCTCCTGGGCTTGAACGGCAACCTATATAGGCAGATTTCAATGCTACGTTTTTTTAATCGTTTCATTTTATTTTTATCCTAAGTGTACTGCTGCATTTTTTTTTTTTAAACAAAATGATTAACAGTGAAAGAGTTTGGTTTGGAGAGAAGCCTTTACAGAAAACAAACTATAGAAAGTAATTCACGAGGAGTGCAGTATATAAAAAAATTTTTTTTTTTCTGTAACCTTTTAAAAACAACGTTACCAGCTGTGCTATCACAAGACTGCCCTTGACCTCCACAATGTGAATTAAGGCAGAAGGGTCGTAAGCAGCAGAGTTCCTATCTGACTGTACATTTTTGTCACCTATATCAACAACCATTTCCCTTTCTGTTTGAGAGATCTATGAGATCCCCTGCACGAGGTTCTGTGGTTCAGGGCTGGTGGTGGCTGCAGGGTAGCGATTTCACTCGGGTCTGCGACAGCTTGTCTTAAGCTTCATTGGTCTTAGAGCTTAATTTCCGCTCCCAACAAATCGGGCAAAATGGAAAGTGGCTTTTGGAAAAGAGTGGGTGAGCGACCGATCCATGCACCAAACGTCCTTCTGGAGAGAGACGGTGGTGATTCACTTACCCATCTCTGAAGAAAATAGGTAGCATTACTACTTCTTGGTTGCTAAACCAACAGACAAAAAACTATGGACCCATGTTCCTGGCTGAAGATAGGACGTTTATCCAGGATCTTTTATTGTTCCTTTGATAGGACTTCTATCGAGACAGTTTTAATCGTGGTGAAACGTTTGGTGTCGCTCTGGGTTTTCCTCCTTGTCGTCAACAATTTGAGGTGTGAAGCGAAGGAAAGCCCGTCTTATCAGAATGTTCTTTCCAAGACAAGTCTCGGCGAAGAAGCAGGCTAAAGAGTTCGGACTCTTCTCTATTTCAGGCAACACCGTGCTTATCAATAACTCCCCCTGGGTGCTCTGTTCACTGTGGCTTGCTCGGCTCTGTCACCATCCCTGTGACGAGGTGTGAAAGTGGGCTTATATTCCACTTGTCACCCAGGGGCTCCACTTTCTGTTTAGTAGATCTTCGGTAAGGAAGTGAGAAGACATGAGGAGATCTGTATTCAGTAAATAAGAGTTAAGTCTTTTCAGATTTCTGGGCTGGAATTTAACAAAACAAGGTCTGCTCACCAAAGTGGTTACATCTAAACTAAGTATAGACTGGAGATAAATCTGACAACCCCTGACATCTTTAAATGTCAAATCCACCGCCCATCATAGATGACATCGTACCTAATGATCGAACTCCCTTTAAAATATACTCATGTAAATACATTTTTGTGAAACCACAAGCTGTTTCTCTCAGTTTTGTTTTCAGCTGGCTTTGATAAAGAGAGTGATTGGCATCCTACAGTTAATTAAACAGCTTTCAAGCCACCATCAATGAAAAGTTTTAGGTTCAGAAATATACTAGGCTCTTCCTAGTCCAAGAGTTTCCACAGTGCTTTTTAATTGTGCTAACAGACCCTGTCAGAGGAGAATTACTTAGCTCTAGCCTGGGTTTACAACCCAAATTATCCTGTTCTTGTCGGTCTGATCTGTCTTTGTTCACTCACTGTATCACTAGCATGATGGCTTCGGTTGACACTAACAAGAAACGCGATTCCTGTGTCTGTGTTCACTTCGATACAACAGTGTTTAATACATTACACAGTCCTTATTCTTGTACACATTTCATTTTGTGACTAGAAAGCTACTTGTTTTCTCTTTGTGGAAAATAGAAAATCAAATGAGAGAGACTCATTTCCAGGTCAAGAATTCTGAGTAACCAGGTTTCTCTCCTCCTTGTCTGTCTGAATTCTTTTCTCTTTTTCTTTTTTTTTCTTTTCTTTTCTTTTTCTTTCTTTCTTTTTTTTTTTTTTTTTTTTTTTTTTTACCCAGTAGCAGTTATTTGTAGATTCTGGAAAACTATTACTTGCTTTCAAAATAAATAAATAAAAAGTCTGGTCTTCCGATTTTACAATTGAACCTTCCCTAACCCTTAAAGCCAGGTTACTTTACCAAAATTGTCATCAGTTCATACATGATGGGTTGGCTTCAAGTAGAAAGGGATATCTAGCAAATTGGGGGGAAAACTCTATTTTACTTCCGCCCAGGACTGTCTCTGAGTATAACAATGGTATTTGAAAATCTTGCCGTTCACAAAGGCATTTTGTGAAAAGAAAAGCTAGCTAGTTGCCCATGAAGTAATTATGCTGAGGACAATTTTTAATATGGAAGCGTTCACGTTTTGGTTCATAAACTCGTAAAGAAAAAACAGTGGGGAATTTCTTTTTAATGCTTCGAACATTTCTTCAGTGAAAGCTCTTCTACTGTGCCCCTCGGCTCTTAAGAAATTCCCGGGTTACAGATACAATTGAGGGCGAACTCGAATCTGTTCCGTGAGCACGGCCTTTTTAGTTGTGGTAAAACAGAGTTAAAATGACACCCGTTTTGAAGAAAGTGCTTCAAGATCATGTCATGTTTCACTCTTTCCAGATGACTAAAATCATCATCATTTCCCAAGTCTTACCTCGGGGGAAGGGGACATGTGTGGTTTAAAAGAGTGGGCAAGTATTAGTTAAGGTCAGGCTTTTTCTGAATGTGAGCCTTCGATGGTGCTGGGTAAGGGCAAGGGCAGATCTTCTAGGGTAAAATACTCATACAGAAAAATCTCTTAAAGTAACAAATTCAGGTGGTTACCATAGTCTTCTCTATTCCCTGTCATCATGCACTGTAGTGTTCATTCAAGGCTTTTTGGTTTGTGTGTTTTTAAATGCTCTTGTCTTGCCTAAGTCAGGATTGGAACACAGAAGCATGAAGTGTAAAGTCTGAATCACATGTTTCAGGTCTGGAATTAAACGGCATAACCCATGACCTTGAATAGAAGATGTCATTACATGGATACGGTCACCGGGTCACGCTCACCAAAAGCAATGTCTACCTCTCCCCAAGAGCGTTTGAAACTGACCACAAATGTGTCCAGTGATTTTAAATCCCCCCCTGCTAAGCTTTCTGTCAGTCAGCGTAGATTTTCAGTGTCCTTCCTGAGTTTTGTCATTTCTTTCTTTTTAGTTCTTTTTACTGTTTGTTTGCTGGTCTATGATTTATGAAGAAATCCACTTTCAGAAGAAATAATGACTTACTCTCTGTGGGTGTTTCCTTTCTTTACTACCTGAAGAATTTTCGAGTATGAATAGATTACAAGAAAACAGACCTGTGAAAAGAAGGTAGAGGAAAAATATGAACTAACTTTTCAATTGTTTGAAATGAGGGGGATACTGGGCTGAATCTACTGGTGTTTTTCAAATTGGTCCTCAAGTTAATTAGCCAAAGCACAGAGTAGCAAGCATTTCTTTCTAATATAGATGTTAAAAACAGCTTAGCTTTTCTAAATATAAATAGCAAAGACTAATGCTCTTAGTATTGCCTGAAAAATTTAGAAATGTCTGCAGGCTGTTGTGAACAATTGTGTCTTTATGGAGAGTTGTTTGGGCTTTTTAGAAACTCATTAATTTGATTGTAAGCGTCTGAGTGTTATCAGGAAAAGAAGCTTTAGAAAATGGTTTCAGAATGTGTCATTTTCTCCTTGGTTTAATCTGAGATGGTGTGTGGGCATGCTGGTATTTTAAAAGGCTAAAAATGGTGTATAATTGCTATGCCTTCAAATATGAGGTAGGGCTGCAAACAGAGAAGTTTTCTTCAATCGTCTCTCTCTGACATTCTGCTTGTCTTCCAAGTAGTAATTCTTGGATTTTTAGCAAGGATTCTTTCATTCTTTTTTCATTTTCAATTTGTTGTTACAATTCAGCAAGAACAAAATTTAAAAAAAAAAACACAACAAACCATGTCAGCTTTCTATCGTTTTGATCTTAATATTTAATGTTTCATAAAATTAAAACCCTGTGTTTTCATGTTAACTAGTTTCATTATTATTTTTTTTTTTTTTTTGTGAAATGATTTGCGGTATAAGACTGCCATTTGGTTTCAATATTAATCTATAAGATGAACTACGTGGGTGTCATTTATTTTCAGTAGTAAATAACTGCTTCACGGGTTATTTTACCTTAGCATAATTCCACTGATTCCTCTGGGCTTTTGGTCTGCGTGGTCAAATAATATTTGATGTGTGTGTGTCTGTAAAATAAAAATGACATGCTGCCTCATTAAAAGCAAGTTCATGGTGTAATGGTGACCAGAATTGGGGAATGTCATGTAGTTGGTTTCAAAATCCAAGCAGTGGATTATTCATTAATTATTCTTTTTTCCAGGAAAAGTCTGATTTGGTTGTTGCAAATGTGGATTTACTAGAATTCTTTTTTTTTTTTTTTATAAATCATTTATGTGTGTGTGTCATTTTAACCTTAAAAGGGGTTAATTTAGCAAGAATAGATACCTTTTCTGTTTGTATTGTGGCTTGTTCAATTTCTCATAAACTGTATTTGGTAGCTAAAATGTTGAAAGCAGTTTGGGAACAAAATGTCTGCTTAAACCATGACAAAATTGGCCACAATTTGCCGATTGGGCTGATAACAAAAGCCAGCAACACAAAATAGGTAGAAAAACAGTTTGTTCGGTGATGTGAGACCACTGAAGGTCTTTATGCATGTTATTTTTTTTTCATTCTGGTGTTTATGTTGCGCTGGAAGATAAGTTTTTGCTCTCACCCATAGATTTTGATTAACCATTTCATCTGGTGGATTTCTTTTAAAACTCCAGAAAACAAAGCTGTTCACCTGGGCTCTGAGACACATCTGAGTTGAAATCCAGCTTTGCCCCTAAACCCCACGTCTCATTCAGGCTCCACCTGCTTGTAAATGTCTCAAAGCTCACAATTTGATCTTTTAAAGCAGCCCTGAAATGCCATTGTTTCAGGTTTTCACCATTGACTTGTATGGCTCTCACTAACTTTTTTGCAAGTGTCAAAGAAAAATTACAGTTTGCAGTTTAAAAAAGAGTTCTCTCCCCGAGCATGCAGTTGAGAAAAACGCCAACAATTAAATGTACACATCGACTCTCCTGTAGCTTCACAGACTGTGCAAACATATCAGGGTTTTAACGCGAGACAATACATTTTTTCAAGCGATAGAAAAAGACAACGGCACCCTCTCTCCTCTCCGTTGTTTTGACTTCTCCTGCCATGCCTGCGTGTGTGTGTGTGTGTGTGTGCGCGCGCGTGTGTGTGATGGTCTTATTTTTCTGTCTTAAAAATCAGATACTCCAGGGCAATAATTAGGATGAGGCTTATGTTTCTACTTATCTAATCTTTGTTTTCACAAATAAATACAAATAACTCAAACTGAAACTTGATGGCTTTGGTGATAATAAAATAGCAGCCACGGGGAAATTTTCTTCATTTTAATGTTCTTTCACAACCCACATTCAGTTTCGGTAGGAAAATTATTAACCTTTCAACAGCCTGCTAAGACATAGGCTCCTAATACACTCTGGAGGATGATTTGCAGGTTTTGGTTCTATTTTGAGACTTGGTTGTACAGTTTTTTCTTTTTCTTTCTTTCTGTCTTTCTTTCTGTCTTTCTTTTTCTTTTTTCTTTCCTTTTTTTTTTTTTTTAAGACCAAGGGCTTTCTTTGACAGCGATAGCAATGACTTGAAATCCTTTCGATTGGTATCTTTTCAGCGCGTGCATATTTTACAGTGTTCGTATTTATATTTGATCACGGGCAGAGGGAGGGCTCCTATTTCCTGTTCTCCTGCTGTCTGAGGCTGTGAAAGAGGAAATGTTCTGTAGCCTCACCGGTTTTCCTCATTCTAATCCTTGGGTGGACACTGTGAGTCCCGTGTCCCCATTTTTCAAAATCCAGCTGAGCCGTATTTCGGAGAGGGCCAGTGGCTCTGTGTTAAGCATCTGGCTTGACTCCTGCCTGCCTTGGGTGGCCTCACGTCAGTGTCCGTCACTCCAGAGCAGGTCAGGCCCGTCTGGGATTGCGGTCCTGAAGGTCTGCGTAGCCGCCAGCTTGCATGGAAGGCTCAGCACGGGGGTTTCTCCCTGGCTGACTGCTGTTTGGTTTACACCTCTGGTAGGGGCGTGCGGGGAGGTGATCATGATCTGGTAACTCCTGTGTCTTCACCCGAAATGCACAGCGGGGCAGAACGTGGGACAGGAGAGGCACTGGGTGCGTGGGGTGATCTCAAATGGCAGTTTCCATTTTAGGTGTCTTCTCCAAGTCTGGCTGGGACGGCCACACCTGCAGAGAGGGCCCTGAATGGGACGTGCCCTACGTCTGGCGAGGCTGGGCCTCGTGACTCATAGTCCCCTTCTCTGTTCCATCTCCCCCACCCTTGCAAATCCCCGGCCTCCCCAGTGCCCTACCCTACCTGTTCCCACCACCCCGACGAGGCGGACGGTGGAAGCTGAGGAACATCTTGTTATCTGTGCGCACCTCCCTCTCTGCCACTTTCAGTGTCTTCCTCCTCCTCCTCTTTCTTCTTCTTTTCATACTTCCTGTATGGGGTTAGTGTTTTTCTTTCTTAATACTAAACAAACTATGTTTTTAATGTTTTGGGGGGGGGGGGCGTGACCAGGAGCACCTGGTCACGTTGCCGCCTACCTGCCCGGTCGTGGGCTTCTGCTGGTGCCAGGTGTCGGTGCGAGCAGAGCTCTGAAGCCCAGTGGGTTTTGCCCCCACCGCTCCTCCCAGGGTAGCAGTAAGGAGGGTCGAGCTGGTGAAAACATTATCCTCCTCAGGGAAAACATACTGAGAGCGAATGAAAGGAGGGCCACGGTGGGGCAGGGGGCCTGCAGCTTGGCTGAGAGAGCAATGTGATGACTTGGGGGGGGGAGGGTAATCACTGGTACAGGTTTAGTATCCCAAAGGGCTCAGCCTATGCCAGGCAGATGAGCAGTACCCAAAAAAGGAGATCGAGGGGCACATCGTACCCACCTTCCTCCCCAGGTCACTCCAAGAACTTGTTGAAAGTCTCAAATAGCCTCTGAGTTGCTGGCTCTTTCCTGCCACCGTGGGGATCTCAGGAGAGAACCATCCGGTGAAGAACTTGTGAACAGTTGACTAAATGGAGAACGTCAGTACATGGCCAATGTGCGGTCACCCGCGGTCACTAGGGACCAAGCCCATGTCTCCTTATCCAAGAGCATCGCTAGGTCTTCTGAACATCAGTCACCACTGGGGATTCTTAGGCGTGTGTCTGAACCACCCTGAGACATCCCTGGGCCCCACTGCCAAAGTTTCCAATCTAGAAGGTCCGGGAAAGGGCTTGCAGATTTGCATTTCTAACAAATTCTCAGGTGATGTGATGCCGCTCGTCCAAAGACGCGTGTTGAGAAACACTGGTTAGGGCCATGGGCCGTGGGTGATGGGAATACCTAAAAGGCCAATGTCTGATGGACCTGTTGGCTGTCTCCATTTTCCCTCCAGCGCCAAGTCCCTTCGTGTGCTCGGCACTGCCTCTACGATAAACCCAGTCCTTCAGAGTTTTGCCTCTCTTCGTAACTAGAGAGCAAGTTTACCCGTAGTTTTGGACTTTCACGGTGTCAACCAGACTACAGGTCTGCTAAAATGGTTTTGAGGTTTAGTTCTTTGAAAAGTGGGTTTTATCTCAAGGGTAGTGAAAGTGGCCAAGGCGAGGGGGTGGGGTGGCAGGACTGGGCCAGGAAATAATCCAGTGAGGGCCACCCTTGGGTTGCCCAACACTCTTGTCTCCATTTCTTCAGTACAGATGGAGGGAGGTATTTAATAGGTACCTCTCTGTACCAAAAGATGGGCAAACTTCCAAGATCCATGGGGGAACGAGCTGATTGAATCACCTGTGAGCTCCTGTTCAGCCCGGAAAGGGGGCCGAACATCTTGATCGGGATGCGAGGTGGGAAGGTGGTTGGCACCATTTCACCAGCTACTTGCAGAACTCCCTGTTGTCTTCCAGGTGGGAGGGAGGAGCCTAGTAGCGCCAACCTGAGAGGGCCGATGCCACGCTTAAGGGAGGGCACACGTCTGAAACTGTGTCTGACATATGGGATGTGCCCGATAAAC
The DNA here is from genome assembly GCF_018350215.1 of Panthera leo. NCBI lineage: Eukaryota > Metazoa > Chordata > Mammalia > Carnivora > Felidae > Panthera > Panthera leo. The sequence goes on from NC_056681.1 coordinate 103,270,370, forward strand.
GGTGGCCAAGAGGACCTGGGTGTGTTCTGGGGCAGCCCGGGGATAGGCTCGTGCTCTGCTAACAGGGGTTTTGAGGGACACGGAGTCTTTTCTGAACCACGTGTAGGTCTGTAATGATGCGTGGAACACTTTGCAAAAACTGCTTCTCAGGGGACATCCCCTCAGGAAAGGCTCTCGGTCTGCTCAGAGTTACGTGGCTTTGGCTCTAGAAATGGGAGCCCCCTTCAGAAACCAGGGAAGGGGGGCCCCTCAAGCGTGGGTTTCTCCCTCCCCTGCCCTGACATGTCTGGCAGCCCAGAAGCCTAATAATTTACACAAGGGACCCGTATCACTTATCTCCGAAGTTAATCTGTGATCGTTTTTGGCTGTGGCCTCGCAGTTTTAACTTTCTGAGAAACGAAAACAGTGGAGTCCCAAGAGCTGGACACCTTGGTGTTGTTGAATACACTCTATCCTCCTGGGCAGCTGTTTCGAAATCTCAAAAAGTTGGCTCCCAACCCTGTCAGACTCCACCATGAGTCAGCACGAACAGGATGTGAGTGCCTGGCCTGTCATTTTCCCAAGCGTTGACAAAGACTCTGGTGCAGAACAGGCTCAAGTGTGTGTTCTGTACATGGGTGGCTGGGGGCTCTGGCTTGGCCTTTCAGCGGTGAGACATTGACAGCACCATGGATGTTACAGCAAACTCAAGTCTCTGGCTTTGCTCCCCCGCCCCCGTGCCCCGGTCCTTACTGCCTGGGAAAGAGGCTTGGGTGAAACCATCCAGTGAACCATCTGGTCTGGGGGTGGATGTCTGAGCTACTGTTTTCTTCCCCCTTCTCAGTTTCCCATGCCTGGAGCCTTTCCTCTGCCATTAGGAACGGAAAGGGAAGGATCCGGGAGCTAACTCAGGGAACATCCAGAAGGTCTCCTGGGCTCCATTTCGGGTCCAAGACGAGGGCTTGTATTTGCAGTGTGATGTTTGTGACCCTGGGGCCATGCCTCAGATCTGAAGGAAAGTGAAGTTGGGCGCGCAGGGGGAGACCTACTGGGGGGCCCTTCAATACTAGAGATGTAATTCAGCCAGACTGGGAATGAGCACAGGAAGAACATGTGACCTTTGGGACTGTCCAATGTGAGGCTGGTGGTTTCCACCAACTATCAGTGGATGCTGGCATGTGGGAAGCCACATGTGTGACTGGCTCTTAATTAGGGGCAGATCTTTTAAAGTTCCTGAATGGGCTCTCCTAGGTTGTTTTTTGAATGGTAACTACATAGCAGGCCAACATGGAGCCATTATGGATTTTACTTATCCATGCAAGAGCTCCTGAACAAGCTAGCTCTGAATTTAGGGACTAGGTAGGAAGGATCCACATCTCGGTCCCAGTAGGGTCCCTTCCAGTCTGATCTTAGGACAGTTGCCAACTTCCTCCCTTCGGGTGCCTGTAAAATGAAGGTTGAGCACATGATCCTTAAAGCCCTTCCACGTCTCACTCTGTGATTTTGGTCAAGGTCTGCATGGTTGGATGTCTGTTACTAAAGTCTGCCCGGGCTGTCATACTTTGGTGTTTCATCCCTCAGAAGTGGGGTAACTGGAGGACAGCACAAGTTCCTAAGCCATCTCTCTATCTCAACGGCGACACTAGAGGACCCAGGTTTTCCCTTGCACCCTTCTCCCTGGCTGACACATTTCTTCGCTCCTATTTTCCCTTTGCCCGCCCAGGAAGGCACTGCATAAGAAATCTTGGGGTCAGTTTCCAGACGTTAAGCCACAATAGAAAATGCCAGCTCATAGGACACAAATCAGGAAGCTGGTTTTCCCAACAGATTCATCTGGGCAACGCTCTTCCCAGAATGTCAGATACCACAGAGCCAGATTTATCACCTTTCAGAAAGCCCGGTATTTCACTGCCCCTGGCAAATGGGGCCCTTGACAAAAAACAAAACAAAACAAAACAAAGCAAAACAACAATAACAAAAACCCTCAGGCTGCAGGAGTTGATGTGAATCAGCTAACGCATTTGCACAGAAGGTTAGGGGAAAGGTAGAAGGAACAACAATACAGAGTTTCCAGAAATAAATGCAGACTATCACAAGTGCCACGCGAGTGTTGGGAACAGCAGGGACGATGAGTGTTAAGGGGAGCTTGAAACTCTGCCACTCAATAGAACTCTGCCGGCAAAGGCTCCAAAGTCTCCTTGTGCAAAAAGGGTTTGGGAAGCACACAATGAATGAATTTCAACAGCTTTCTTTATTTCCTAACTTCTCAGCGTCTTTTGTATGCTACTGTGCATTGTGAATGAATCTCTAGGGGGAGGATGGAGTTTTTCCAAAATCGGGCACCCCTTTCCTCCCTTTTTACAGAGAATTTTGCGCCATTAACAAAGGTCAGGAAATGGGAAGGGGCAGGGGCAGCTGGTTTTCCTGGGAGACTCAGGGCTGCATCTTGGGCAGGTTGCACATGGAGGGGACGGCAAACCCAAGGAAGCTCTGAGTAGACAGGCAGAGCCCGTATCTTCTCTGCCCATCAGCAAGCAGTGCCCGGTCAGAGAATACGTCTGCAAAAGCACAGACCGGTGTGGATTTGACCTCCCTCCCATGGCAGTTCTGTCTCCTGCCTTCTCTTCCTCCCTTGGAATGTCTGAGCCACAGATTTAAACGCAAAGCTGGCTTGCAGGGCCATGATCTTTGGGGGAGGGGACATCATCTATATTCCTGCATTGACCTGTCCCTCTGCCTGCCTTTGGAAGGATCCTTTCACTTGTTTGGGAACTGAGAATAAGCTTCCGCAAACAACCTGCTGCTTGGGAGCCAAACCGTACTGGTCTCAAGTGGCAAAGTGGTTTCAATTAGAACCTCTGTCCTTAGAGCTGTCTCAGCCCTCTGCTGTCCTCAGGGCTTTTGTATGGTCAGGGGCCCCTTCTCCCTCCACCTCGTTGAGACTCCTTGGTGCCAGTCACTCCATTCGCGATGTTTTGGTGCACCTGGGAGGCTAACTCTCTTGGGATGGAAAGAGGACAGGGGACCAGACGTTCAGCCTCCATATTCCTTGTCCCTCCTCACTGGGCTGCAATTCCCTGGTGACCTCTCTCACGTCTCTTTGGACCCTTGAGGAGTGCTGCTCGGTGTAGCACCTGGGCAAACACTGAGCAAATACCAGACTTGTCCTGAAAGTCCTGTGTGACCCTTTAACAAGGCCAACAGGAGCACGTAGGGGAAGAGCCTCAATGTGCCCCAGCAGTAGACCCTGACCCAGAAGGTCAGAACTAACTTCAGCTTTCAGTAAACAGGTAGTGGGCTTCTGGGAACATCTGCCTTTTCTGTCTCTTGTGAATTATTTTTAAACGAACGCCCTGCTGCCCACCCGCCCCACCCCCCCACCCCCCCCCCCATCATCACCGCCCGCAATGTTCGTTGATTATCGCTGTTTGAATAGGTGGTGATAAATTTGATTCCCCAGCTCACTGTGGCATTTATGATCTGTCTTTCCCTTTTCGGTTTCCATGTACTGGAGTGACTGTCTCTCAATGCGGTTGGCAGTGACCTGTGTTTTTCATGCATGTTTTTGTTTCAGAATAACTGGGAGGTGAAACAAGAAGCTCTATGACGCAGTTGATCGAAAATGACACAGACACAGAAAAGTCAGGACTCGGCCCCCTCCAGTGCCTCCACCTGCTGCCCACGGCCAGAGTGCAGGTGAAGGGTTTCCCCTGGGGCTTGATCCTAACTAAACCCCGGAAGACGTTTGGAACTCTTTTTCCACACCTACTCTAATCGTGGCCTGTTAATGATCACACTCAAATCATCACTAACTTTGAGCTTTCTACTGGAAAGCTCTGTCTTCTCAGCTGCCTCCTTTTCTTCCCCCGCGCATCAGTCACCCTCGTTCCACGACGTTTCTTGGGCTCATACTGTTATGGCATGTTCTAGAGTTGAGTTGGATGGGACCCACTCTGTCCCTCCCCCTTCCCAGCACTTACCAATATCAACAGTTATGCTGTTTGTTCACTCATTAATTGGCCGTGTACCTCTCTCTACCTGCCTTCCAAATTTCAGTTCAATAAAGGAAGATTCTAGTCTGTCTCATTGCCCAGTCTGTCCTCAGCACCTGGCGCTCTGCTCAATAATTATGTGTTGACTGGATCCATTGTCTTATCACTTCTCACACTGACTCTGTGATATTGAGTTGCCCAGTATTCTAACCACTGTTTGGCGGATGAGGAAATTGTGAATCCATTTACCTCTGGTGATCTAAGGGGGTAAATGGAGTGGCCAAGGTGGGGACACAGGCTTTCTGTCAGTATACTGGCCGGCAGGAAAGGTTGATCATAAACTCTCTATTACCTGGATAATCAGATTCTCACCTGAAACCAAGTTTTGCCTTGCAAATCAATGTCCTTGGGTTAAATCTCATTTGCTTATGTTCCTGGAAGATTAAAGGCAACCATGTAGCAGAGGGATGTGTCCTCAGTGGGGAGTCTGGAGTATGGGGCCCTTGTCCTCGCTCTGCAAGCTGTTGCCTGGGTGAATCATCTAACTTCTCTAGGTGCTACTTTCCTCGGCAGAACACCAAGAAGACCAGATGATCCCAAAGATCCCACCCTGCCCTGAGGTTCCTTTCCCTTCTCTGCCAGTTCTGTTTTTCAGAGTCTAGAACTCTGAGGAGGCAGTGCAGAAAGGTATCGTGGGGAAACACAGGCAAAGCCCCTGAGAATACACAGAGCCCAAGCCCAGTTGTGGGTTTATGGACGTGCCCCATGGGGTGCTCACACATACCGAAACCCCTTTAGACACATCCCTGTCCTGGTATATTTCGTTCTCAAGAACAACAGGAGGAGAAAAAATAAATTGAACGCACAATTCTAGGTGGATGGGGCAATGGTTCTGAACCCTGGCCAGACGTCAGAATTACCCAGGAGTTTTCAAAAATCCAAATGTCCAGGCTCCAAATGCCCAGGTAATTCTGTCATGTAGCCAAGGTGAAGAACGGTTGATCTGGGGCCAAGTTGCCCAATATGGCTAGTAGCCACGAGCCACATGTATCTCCTGAAAACTTAAAACGTGGCTGTGTGACTGAGGAGCTACATTTGTAATTCCTTTTTATTTTAGTTAATTTAAATGTAAACATCCACATGGGGCTGTGCTTGTTGCATTGGAAAGCACAGATCTAGAACACATGTATCATCACAGAAAGTTCTACCAGACAGCTCTGTCTGGGTGAACTCTGAGGCCTATAACCACCAAGTGAAATTACACTGAATGAAAGGGAAGTTTAAGGTAATTATCTCAGTCTGTTAATTTGACTAGGGCCTGCTCTCCTGTCTTGGGCCTGCAATATATTTTTCATCCACCTCTTGAGCCCGGGCTTGGGCAGCAGCAAGAACGACACGCTTTCAAAGCAGTGCATGGTAGGATCCGGAAGAATTTACAATACCTACAAAGGTCCAAGGCTCTGACTCAAGTCATTTGGCATTGACTCTGGCTATTCCTTCAGTTTGCATCTTTGAAGCCCCAGCTCTGGAAAGGGAGCTGTCTGAGTGATTGTTTCATTACCAGAATGTAGGACAGTGGGAAGCAGGCCTTCCAGGAAGAACTTTTGGAAAAGCAGATTGCCAAGGGGTGGGGGGGGTGGGGAGGGTTGGAGTGCTGCAGGAGTTTGGAGTTCTGTAGGAATTCAGGCTTTGAGATGGGCTCACTGAGGCCACTCAGCCAGCTCAGCCAGTTTGGGGTTACAGCTGGAGAAGCAGAAGCCAGAGCTGAATCATTTTCTGCTTATCACTCAGAGACTGTCAGAGTTTTTTTTCTTTTTTTGGAGGGAAAGCACCTTACAACAAATAATAATACTATTTTGAATTTCGAAGCTTTCCCTTTTTCAAAGCACTTTACCACCTCTGACTTATTTTGTCCTCACAACAAGGCCATAACCTAAGTAGGGAAAGGGTTTTTACTGCCTGTCTAACACCCTGAGCAAAAGCTCAATATTGTGGAAAGAATTAAATAGTAAAAGCGGAGACTCTGAGGCATTATTTTGTCCTCTCTGGTCACACTCAAGCACGTAGCAGCATAGCTAGAACCAAACATACCTGAATGTTGCACTCTTACAGGGGATTGTGTTTTTCAAAAGGACATAGGCTTCACATTTGTTCTGTCTCATTTCACCCTAGCTTTCTAACTCCTGCGAGTTGATGGTTGGAGGCCATTTTTTCCTCAGAGGTTTGTGTGACTGGCAAATGTGATAAATACACCTTCAGTGTCTCCCCACCCCCACCCCCAAGTTAGTTTTAAAGTGGAGTGTGGGACAGAACAGAGGACAGGGCCCCTGTGGGTCTCCATGGGAATAGCTCTGCTTCCCTCCAAAGGACAGAACTGGAGCAAAAAAAAAAAAAAAAAAAAAAAAAAAAAAAGAAGCCATAGACCGACACGGTCACCTTGGAGCCTTCAACTCTCTCTACGTGTAGAGCTGCCGAGAATCGTTTCAAACCTCACTTGCCAGTGGGGAGAAAACACCCAAGAGTCTGTGTTGAGATCGAGTGGGTGGCCTAGCCAGGACGGCCATCTCCAGCAGCGGGCATGGGAGTAGAGGTAGCAGGACCGAGGTAATGCCATGGTCTGACCTCTTTGGGAAGGTTGTCCCAGCTACTGTGAATTCTCCTGGTCATTCCATCATCTGGCCCATCTTTGGTATCTTATGTACCTAGGATACGATGAGAGGTTTTCAGATGCTTTACTGAAAGCAAGACGCACTTTCTGGGGCATTCCCCTAATCGACTGTTCTGGTGAAGCTCGTCAAAACAGGAAATGAGGTTAGCATGGAATGACTTTCTCTTAGAGAACTCGTGGTGCCTCTTAAAGACCACCACTTTCTTCCCAAATGCTTGTGAACTTTGTCTGATGCCTCTTCTGGGTTTGTCCGGAAACTGGAGTGAGTCTGCTCTTCTGTAGTTTTTAGAACCCGTTCCTTCGGAAAATGGCGGTGATACTTGCTCGTTCCCAGCCTTCCAGCCCCTCTCCCTTGCACCTCAGTATCTCGAAGATGTCTGCAAGTTGCTCTGGAGTTAGAGGTGCGCATCCTTCAAGCCCAGCAAGAACGTGGCTCCGTGCACGTGCCCTTGGCTGAGGTGGTCACACGGGGGCTTTAGGGAGTTCCCTCCTCATGCTGCTTGGCCCCCATGCTCCCTTTTCATCAGATGTGCCAGTAAGAGAAAGGAATCCAGTGGATGAAAACTTAGTGAAAACAATCCACTTTCTTGCCCTGCTCCACGTGTGGGCATCTGGCTCAGAAAGGCACTGTAGTTGAAACAGCTGTGCCCAGCTTCCTTCACGTGAATCCCCACGCAGGGTTCTTTGACTCAGTTTTCAAAAGCAGTGAGGGTTTCATAGTCTGGGCGAGCGGCAACATGCTTATCTCTGCTGAGGCTTTCTGACAAATGGCTTGACCTCAAATTTCTAGATTTACATGTCTTTTTGTTAACACTGAGCTCCTTTCGAGTCACAATTGCTTTTACCCTCTAGAAGGGAGTCAACCTGGAGCACGTCTGGCCTTGAGTCACAGGCGTCCATGGAGGACTGATGTCTCCAAACAGAAGTGGATTACCTCCTGGAGGTCTGCCTATGCATTATGCTCTCACTTCTGTAATCATGGGTCTGCCTCCCTTTTAACATGACGTAGCAGGACCTCAAAAGCCACTCTGGGTCCCCATGATGAGTGGGACATGCTCTCCTTTAACCTGGGGTCCCTGCCTCACTTTTTCCAGGTCTACAACAGGTACCGCCCTTTCAGGGACGGTCACTTAAGTAGTTGGATGGATAAACGTGCACCTAGAACAATCCCAGCTACCACCTGAGTTTCATTTGTTCGGGACACAACTTTTGGTGGTTCACACATTACAGTTAGCTCTTGAACCACATGGGGGTTGGGAGCACCAACGCGCCACACAGTTGAAAATCTGCCTATAGCTTTTGATCCCCCCAAAGCTCAACTACTAATGGCCTACTATTGACCAAAAGGCTTACCAACAACAAACGGTTGATTCACACATACTTTATTTGTTATATGTATTATTTTTATTAGGCAGTAAGCCATATTAAGCAAATTACAAAGAAGGGAAAATACATCATAGTGCTGTACTGTAAAACATCCAGGTATAAGTGGGTCTGCTCAGTTCAAACCCATGTTGTTCAAGGGTCTGCTGTATTTCCAGGCCTCATCACAGGCCCCAGAGATGGCATTATTATCCTTTTGTTTCAGTTAAGAAAACTGAGTTTCGGGGCACCTGGGTGGCTCCGTCAGTGAAGCGTCCGACTCCTGATTTTGGCTCAGGTCATGATCTCACAGTCGGGTGTGTGAGTTCAAGCCCCGCATCGGGTTCTGCACTGACAGTGCAGAGCCTGCTTGGGATTCTCTTCCTCTCCCTCTCTCTGCCCCTCCTCTGCTCGTGCTCTCTCCCTCTCTCTCTCAAAATAATAAAACGTTAAAAAAAAAAAAAAAAGGAGTGTGACTGGTAAGTGACAGAGGAAAGATAGCTGAACATAACTGAAAACAGAAGGCAATCAAAAGTCCAAGGGTCCCTGCTGAGTCCTGGGCACCCCCTCCGCCGAGCAGAACTTCAGGCCCACGCGGCAGCTACCTGAGCCTTTTCCTTCCTCCCTCAACACTGGCAGCCATGTTGGTCTTGCCTCCTGCCCTCTTAGCAGAGGGTCTTTGGCAGGGCCGGGGGGTGGGGGGCAGGATGTGGATACACTTTGGTTCTGCAAACTGCCCACTACTCCAAGTGTGGTTGGAAGGTCAAAAAAGGCAGAGGTCCCGCCCTGGCCCCTGGCCTCAGAATCTGCCTTCTCACCAGATCCCAGAAGACCCGTGAGCACAACTGCTAGAGCTCAGCTCTCTGGGCCTCTTGAGGTCAGAGCTCTGTGGTAACACCTTCTACCTCCAGAGCCCAACGTGTGCCTGCCTTACGTAGGTGGTGAGGAAATGTTGGTAAAGTGAATTTGGTCTTTATTCTTCTGAGAAGCTAGTTGGGGAATTTGGGGGGAATCAGTCAGAGGCTCTCTGGGGTCCCAGGCAGGCCCCCACCCCTCAGCAAACAGTGAGGCTGTTTGAGAGTCAAGGGGACGGAGAAGGGTATTTGGGCTAAGAAACCATAAAAAGAGTTACATCAGTAGAAGGGGTTGCTGCTGCTGTTTGAGGAAGAAAAGCAAAAACGAGGGAAATGTGGCATCCAAAACAGGGTCCCGCCTGCAGCCCTTAACCATTCTTACTCCATTATTTTTATCTTTGGAACCTCTAGAGGCGGAAGAACACAGCCCTGTAATCGGTCACTGTCTTTAGGTTACCTTCCGTCCATCTGCTGTTTTCTTTCCTCCAGAAGTTACTTTACCGACCGTAACTCCCCCACACTCCTGTCATCTCTTTGAGAAGGAAAAGCTATTTGGCGGTTCATCGCCGGTTCTGGCATGGCTGCCTTACCACGAGCACAGTCAACAACGGGAGCTTGAGCATGAGTGTGTGCGCGTGCGTGCGTGTGTGTGTGTGGGGGGGTGACCGTGGGTGTCGGTAGTGCGCGAGCACCTGTGTACGTGCCGCGGTGTGCGTGGTGGGTGTCTGTGCGTGGGTGGAGGGGGCGTGGGGGCGGGCGTGTTGTGTATACCGTGGGAGTCCCTGCTGTGCGCAGGCGGGTGGGTAAACGGGTTATCTGGGATGTGTGCGGGTTGTGGGTGGGTGTGTTTGTGCGCGGCACGGGTGTTGAGCACACCCCTTATTGGGGGGCTCTCTTCAGAGCCCCGCAGAACTTCTCATGGCACCACCCAAAGAGGAGGCAGCACCGCAGGAAGGATGTACCCGGGACAGGATCACCTGAACAGAGGCCCCATCCTCCTGCCCTCCTCGCTGACCTAGGGCCAGTCGAGGGGCACATCGGCCTCCAAGTGTCGTGTCTGGTGTCCGTGCTGGAGGACAGCTGAGTTCCTTTCCCAGCACTACCTCTCCTGCTGGCACCCACAACAATGCCTTTTCTTGCACAGGCAGCCAAGGCCAACCATGGATCTACTGGGCTGCAATATGCTGACATAGATCCAACCACGGATCTACTGGGCTACTGGGATCTACTGGGCTGCAATATGCTGACAACACATGAGGGTGAACCACCCGGTCCCCGAGCAGCTGGTGCCCGGTCTGCTGTCCGCATGGCCCCCGCCCCAGCCCTCACGTGCGGTCCCTCGGCAACAGCACTGCTCCTGTTAGGTAAAGGCTACCTCACTTTCCTTGACACGTCTCTTCCGAAGACAGTCATGGCCCCTGAAGGCATGGCCAGTGCTGGGGCCTTTCCTTTAGGGTGGAACAATGGAGACCCCATTAATTACAAGACTCAGGTAGACCCGCCCCCAGTTCTGGTCTGCCTGGTCCCTGGCAAGCTGTGGGATCTCTGAGCTTTGGTTTCCAACTTCATCCTGTCAACTAGGAGGCTGTTTGCAGTAATGCATGAAAGCATAATGTACAGATTCAGTTATGGTGGCTGTGATCATTATTATTTTCATTTGTAAAGATTGAGGATTAAAAAAAAAACAAATATATCAGGAAATAGTAGGAACATACCGTCAGTGAAAATACTTGGGTAGGGTCCTAATGACCTAAGCTATAAATATAAAATATGAAAAGGAAGAAAAGATCTAAAAGGCAGGGGGGCCAAGACAGCAGTCTCAGAAAAGGAGAATAGTCTTAGAGAGAGAGAGAGAGAGCGCGCGAGTGAGAGATGGAGAAACATAGGACCAGCCTTCCAGAACTCTGCTTCCTCTTCTTGGGACAAGCGTGACAGGCCCTGATTCCGAATCTGCAGAGCCAGACGTGGTATAGAAGCATCGATTTGCTTTAATGTAAATATCTTGATGTCTTTCTTTGCCTGAACTTTTAACCTTGCTGGTAAACAGGGTAGGTAGAATAAATGATTGTTTTTCTGAGAACTGACTTTTGAGGAAACAGGGGGGGGAAAAGGATTTTTATTAGCTAAATTGTCAGTCTTGTGCATGATTGAAAACCTCACTTTGCTGCTTCTCAAAATCTGCTTCAGGAGACCAAGAACTGCTTTATTCTAATTTCTGAAAAGGAAAACTGTAAAATATAGAAATACACCAATTCAAAAACAGCAAAACTTACAAAGACAATGGAGGGAGGGGAATCGTTCTGTGGAAGGTTTCTGAAATGAGAAGAACAATTCAATTAAAGTCCAAGTTGTTTCTAATTAGTGATTTTCCAGGGGGCGCCTGGGTGGCTCAGTCGGTTGAGCGACCGACTTCCGCTCAGGTCATGATCTCTCGGTCTGTGAGTTCAAGCCCCGCGTCGGGCTCTGTGCTGACAGCTCAGAGCCTGGAGCCTGCTTCATATTCTGGGTCTCCCTCTCTCTCTCTCTCTGCCCTCTCCTGCTCATGCTGTCTCTCTCTGTCTCTCAAAAATAATTAGTAACTTTCCGCCCTCCATTCCCCTGTGGACTCTGATTAAATGCTCATCTCCTCACTCCATTTCCATCCGTTGTCACCTCTGAGGTCTTGGGATGGAAGTCAAGAGGGCATCGGAGGTCCTGACCTCAGAGCGAGCCGTGAAATAGACTTGCAATATGCAAGGTACTACTTTTCTCTCCCCAGGCAGGCAGTGTTTTGTTTACAAGCACTGTCCCTGCCAGTGGATTGTCCAAGAATATTGTGTAATAAATGGAACAATGACAGGGAACCAACAGAACGGGGAAGACACGGATTCTAGCACAAGTTTTCCACCTGAAAGTGTCATTTAACCTCTGCCCTGCAATTTCCTTAGCTATGAAATGAAGATACGACTTTTTGGCTTCAAGCCCCATGGAGTTGTTGTCAAAATACAAGACCTGATTCAAAGGGATACGTGCACCCCAATGTTTACTGCAGCATGATTTACAATAGCCAAGGTATGGAAGCAGCCCAAGTGTTCATTAATGATACGGATACAGATTAAAAAGGTGTGTGTGTGTGTGTGTGTATACACGCACAATGGAATATTATTCAGCTATAAAAAAGAAAGAAATCTTGCCATTTGCAATGACACAGATGGAGCTAGAGGGTATTATGCTAAGCAAAATAAGTCAGTCAGAGAAAGACAAATAGTATGCGATTTCACTCATATGGAAATTTTAACAAACGAAACAAATGAGCAAAGGGGCGAAAAGAGAGAGAGAAACCAAGAAACAGGCTCTTAACTGTAGAGAGCAAACTGAGGGTTACCAGAGGGGAGGCAGGTAGGGGGATGGGATTAAGGAGTACACTTGTGATGGGCACATGGTGTTACATGGAAATGTTGAGTCACTCTGTTGTGCCCCTGAAACTAATATAACACCGCATGTTAATGATACGGGAATTAAAATTAAAAACTTTAAACAAAAACCCCACAAGATCCAAAATATGCTTTGAAATAGTTAGAGGGAAAGAGGAAACCCTCTCCATGCTCAGATTGTGATGGAGTCCCACCAACGTCGTAACAGATGACTGTACGTCCTTTGGGTTCAGAAGACTTGATGGAGACCCCAGTCTTGGAATGACTCTCCTGCCCCTCACTGTTTGCACCTACGATATGTGTGCCTGTTGGTTGAATGCTGGTGGAATTTCTTTCAAATAATGGTCCCATGGGGAGGGAAAACTGAGGACATTGAGAATAAATGTTTCAAGTCTTCTGAGATAGGGTGGTACAGATAGGACTTCTAAGGAAGTTTCTCCCCGCCTTCTTATATGAAGGATGAAGGGGAGGAGAGGGAGTCCCAGAAGAGGAAACAAATGGCCGCATCTTTTTAAAGATGGGATTGAAAAAAACCCACAAAGCGTGTTAAGAGAGGCAGCTCGTGAGAAGCCAATTCCTAACGCTCTCGGTCCTCATCCTTCTCCCCCCCTTTTCCTCTCAGAATAAATTAAAGAACCGGCTAAAATCCAAATTGTGTGTGTGGTATCTTTATCTGATCAACCTCATCCTCTAATCACATCTTATCTTTGCTTGTAAAGCAGCTCCCTTCCTGTTCTCCAGGCACATTACTTCTTTAAATGTTATGAACACACACACATATGAGTCAACCCTGCAGAAAAACAGAACTGAAGTTCTTCTTCCTCTGCAATTCGTTGGGAGGCTTCGTTCTGGAAGGCCTGAGCTGGCCTTACTAGCAAACGGTTCCACACATCCCAAAAGCTCTGCAAACAGCTCAAAGCAAACAAGGTGGGACATCAGATGAATACTAAAGAATGGAAATGTCATTCATTTCCCCATCTGTGTCCTTCCTAGACGACAGGGAGCGTCAGTCACTGCAAGTTTGTTGAGACTGGTAAGTTAGAGGATTTATTTGGAAAGCTGTGTTAATAAGATATTTTATTTTAAAAAAATTTTAACATGTATTTATTTTTGAAAGAGCAGACAGAGCGTGAGCAGGGGAGGGGCAGAGTGAGAGGGCGACACAGAATCCGAAGCAGGCTCCAGGCTCCGAGCTGTCAGCACAGAGCCGGACGCGGGGCTCGAACTCAAGACCCGTGAGATCATGACCTGAGCCAAAGTCAGACACTTAACCGATGAGCTAGCTACCCAGGTGCCCCAAGATATTTTTGAGAAACTCAGTTGTGCGTGGTTAATGCTATCTTTTCTTCCCCTTGATTCATTTCAAACTATTGAAGTTGGAAAGTTGGGGGCTGTTTTAAGATGCACTAAGCTGAAAAGAGTCATTTTGTTGTGGTGGTGTTTATTGTCACTGTTCTTGTTGGCTGGTTGGTCCTAGTTTCTACAAGGCCCCTCCTCTCTGGGTTCCTGGGTAATGACCAAGCCAGTGTTTCTCCAGCCAGACGGTGAAATGGGTGCTTTTAAGGCAAAGGCAACATGAGTCGTGTCTCTGAATGTCATTCCTTTGTGTGTGTTTCTACACTGAGCGTTCTTTGCAAAATTACACAAATACTTGTATGTAAGCTGCAGTCTATGTAAGAGTGGGCCCCATTATGGAAAAGGGTAGATTTAAAAGTATTCCTTCCGTCGGCGAATAAATCTTCCCCATTACCTCATCATTACAACTGTTAGTCACATTTGAAACTCCTTCGATTTCCTTCTCCTAACCTCCTCCCCCATCCCGCCTTGGAAAAAGGCCTCCCTCGTGTAGCAAAGCGTTTGTGACTTTGGCATAAAATACAATCTCTGATTCCCACCACACCCATCCAAATTCAAAGAGAAACGCATCTTTCTATCAAATTGAGACAGGAGTGTAATATTTATTGAAAATCTATGAGCCTATATTGTTCTCAAAAGCACTTCCATACACTCATCCATGGCCCCATGGGGCAAGTAGCAACGTCATCCTCATTTTAAGACAGAGAAATGAAAGGGCGCCTGGGTGGCTCAGTCGGTTAAGCATCCGACTTTGGCTCAAGTCATGGTCTCACGGCTCGTGAGTTTGAGCCCCGCATCGGGCTCTGCGCTGCCGGTGTGGAACCTGCTTGGGTTTCTCTCTCTCTCTCTCTCTCTCTCTCTCTCTGCCCCCTCCTACTTGTGCTTTCTCCCTCTCTCAAAATAAAAAAGCATATAATGTATTTCTAATCATCTGGAGCTCCAGATTCAGTAGCAATCATTTAAAGAGAGAGAGAGAAATGAAGTCTCAGGGTGGGCATGCAACTTGCCCAGAGACCCAGTTAGGAAGTGGCGAAGCTGACACTCAGAGCGGGTTGGTTAAACCAAATATTTTAAAAATTTCAATTTAATTTGTGAAACAGCCCTATCTGGTGGGTATGATTGTCCCCAACCTATCACCAATCCGGCAGGTCTGAGGCAAAGCTGTACAACCAAAGACCAGCAAGAGTTGGAAGAGGCACCCATGGCCGCCTGGCTCCCATCACCGGCCGCCAGGGAGATGGGTGCTCCTGGGTGCACTTCATTGCCTCCCTGTCCACACGCAGGCTGACCACTCCTTGTGCTCCCTGTGCATGGTAGAGTCACCTCCTTCTAGAAAGGAATTCCCTTCGGAGCCGCTGTGCCTCTCCCTCCTCTCTGTGAGAGGCATCTCCTGCTTTCTGAGTTTCAGCCCAGAAGGCAGGTGGGGAAACTTGGAAAATAGGAGGTCTTGCTCTTCTGGACTCACTGGCACTCAGCCCCGGGGACTATAACCACGATGCACCTGACAGCAGAGTCGCAGCCTGGAACCTGGAGACGTTTGCTGGGAATTCTCTGAGTCTCTTGTTGAGGCACAGTGGCCAGCTGTCCCGGATTCAGCAGCGGGGGGCCCCGTGCGGGTGATACTTGGCAGATCATCTCGAGCAGAGGGGTGCAGGGTGAGAGCATCACAAGAACACTTTGTCTCCCGGAAAGCTCATTCCAATCATCCTTCCTCGGTGCTCAGATTGCTGAAAATTAAATACAAGATCTGCTTTTATCACCCCTGCAGCTTTTTTTTTTTTTTAAAGTCTCACACACTCACACAAAAATTGGGAACTTGATCACTGTGGGCTGACGATGTATTTTGAAAAGGAGGAGGGCAAAACCCTTCTTTCCCTGAAAGTTCCCATCCATTGTTGGGTAAACATCATAAATCTATTGCAGAGAGACAGGCTGCATGTACTCAAATTACCTCCTGCTACAATTTTAGCTTTGAGTTTTAATGCCCTAAACATGAACAGCGCTGGATCCTAGTGCAGGTCTGATTAATGAGGCAGCTTTGCTGACTATAGGGTCGGAGAGAGGCTCCCCACTCCCTTCCTTTTTTTTTTTTTCCTCGTGGCTTAGTAACCACTTCAGCAAATTTCCCTATTAAATATACAAGGCAACTGAGTGTAATAAAACCTAAAGGTTGTGGCAGGTAAACACTAGCGTCTCTCTGGGCAGACCTCGCCAGCTGACAGAGAGCGGGTCTGCTCAAGTTTGCCCTTGGAATCCCCAGCGTTGCGTCGTGAATCCCAGCCTAGAAGCCACGCACACCTTGCCACTTGTCCATGGGTCATCTTCAGTCTGTGGGTTACACTTGCAGGGCCGTCTGCTTCCCGGGTGGTTACGTGGTTTGTACATGGAGGAGTTGGACGTGCCCTAGTTATGTGTGAGATCATCAGTGCCCTCACTTGGCATTTGCCAGCGGGGCAGAAAGTCATACTTGGGAAGTGACCCAAATTAGCGCCTAACATCCAACCAGGAACGCAAGGGGGTTTTGTCTCGCCCAGATATTGCCTGCCCCTGGAATACGGCCCTGAATCATATTTGTCGGGCATTTCATACACCCTGGGTACATTTAACCAAAAAGGCCGAGCCCTCTGTGACGTGGCAGAGGGGCTCTGCATATACGATCTCATTCACTGTCCACAGCAGCCCTGTCCAGCCAAAGACATTATCTCCATGTTTCTTACACATAATCAAGCAGGCCTATGCGATGACATAACTTGCCCAGTGATGGAGCTGGAATCTAAGCCATGCTCTGACTCCAAACTCAATATTCTTAAGCAATAAAACCTCTCCCTTCCCACTCCGTTCCTACTTGCATCCTCTTCATACACACACACACACACACACACACACACACACACCCCTTTACACTTGAACCCTTGGGTGGGCCAGTTACATCAACAACTTAACCACAGAACCTGGGTTGGCCCAAATTACAGGGATTTAGAATCTAAAATTTGCCTGATATTGAGGCTTCAACAGAGTTAGTATTTCAAGGGAGTTCTGATTCTTTTCTAAACAAGCGTTCTGTACACTTTTTGTCTGAAGGGTCAGATGGTAAATATTGTAGGCTTTTCAGGCCTTTATGGCCTCTGTCACAACGATTCCACTCTACCACTATAACGAAAAGCAGCCATAGGCAGTATGTAAAGGAATGAGAATGGCTATGTTCCAATAAAACTTTATTTACAGAGACAGGCAGTGGGCCAGATTTGGCCCAAGGGCCACAGTTTGAGACCCCATTAGTTTCAACCCAAGCCATCATTAAAAGTGCTATCAACACCCTAAGGTTTTAAACATTGGGTCTGGCTAAACTATCAGGGCAAGACTAGGTGCCAGGGCCCTTACAGTTAGGCAGAAGTTCATGTCTGCTAAATAAGCACTGGGATCAATGTTGCTCCCACCCCACAGATGGCCAGGCCAGCAGGTCTCAGTATGTGCTTCACAGGGAAGTAACATAGGCCTTTTGCCAGAAAAAAAAGAGTTTTCTGGACTAGTAAGTTTGGGGATCTTGGGAAATAGTCAAACTATTTCTATGACCGCAGGACTTCTCAGGGCTTTCAATATACTGATGAACATTCTTTATCTCTATAGGAAGGGTAAGTCATTCAAGTCTCCCAACTTTGTTGGACTTCTGTGTGCAATCCTTAGTTGTGCAGAGAGGGCAGCAGAGGGGGAAAAGATGTGACTTTGGGTTCGGACTCATTTCCATTTCAACAGATGGGTGAGTTGGCTGAAAATGTCAGATTTGTTGAGCTGTTGTTATTGTCCCGTTTTTTTTTTTTTTTTGCTGTTGTTGTTTTAATAGCCTTCGGAGTTTCCTCGTAGTCATTACGAAGAAAACCCCTGAGCTGAATCAAAACAACAATGACAAAAGCAAAAACAAAGACCTGAATCCCCACCAGCACAATTCAGACCTTCTTGGCTAGTGTCGGTATTCCACAGGCTGTGTTTATTTCAAAACGCACCTGCTTCCTTTTTTCTCCCTCATTTCCTAAGTGCCGCTGAGAATCCCTCCTTCTTGTCCAGGGACCCAAAAGGACCCCCTGGGGCAGGACCCACACAGGTCTTGGGTTGTGCATTCCTGGCAAAGCTGCCGCCCCTCCTACCCTCTGCCCCCATTCCAGGATGAAGGACCCTTCACCACGTCCCCTCCACTCAGGCGTGTGCCTGGTCCTGAAGCCAGGCTTTAGTGAAAGCCTTTTGTAGCTGTCTCCCTCATCCAGGGAACCTCGGTCTTTCAGATGAGATCCTTTGTGGGCAGAGTGACCCCTTTCTTATTGGGAATCAGTGCACAGGGGGACCCTGGCCCGTCAGTGGGGCTCTTGTATTTCCTGCCTAGAGAATCCCCTGTTTCCTCCTGGGATGGCAGACATTGGTTCTAATCCTTCCCTCTCCACAATCTCGCCTCCCCAGCCTTGACCTGCAAAAGAACTCCAAGAAAGCTGCCAGGCCTCTCCTTGACTCAGGCAGGGGAGGTGAACGCCGCCTCCTCTCGCTACAGTGAGCCCGGCAGAAGAATGGGGCAGGTGAAGGCCAGACAGGCGTGAGTTCAAATCCCAGCCCTGGCCCCCACCAGCGGTGTGATCCAACCTCAGACCCAACCTCTCTGAGCCTCAGTGTCCCCATTTGTAAAACGGGGACAAGAGCAGACCTTGCCCTACGGGGTTGTTGTAGGGAAAGCAAATCAGTGCCTGCGTAGGGCCTGGTGCCAGCGCCCAGTAAAGGGGCGTCCCGGAGGGGCCTGACAGCTCATCAGGAAAGGCTGCTGCCTGTCCATCCCGGGGAGGCTGTGCCAGATCAGAGGGAAGCTCAGCAAGCCACTTGAAAGGGACCTTGACTCATATTGTGGTAACTGAATATGCAGTTCAGGAAGTGCTTCGCAAGAGCAAACTGGGCTCCAGCCGCCCCCTCGTCCCCCTGCCCCTCTGCACAGCACTCATGGTGCCATGACGCTGTTCCCAGCAGCCTTCCCGTCTGAAGTCAGCTGGTGCTCAGGGGCAGTGTGGACAGCAAGACCCAGGCGTGTGCGCTGAAGGCTGACGGGTGTGGGGGGCCGTGCGTTCATGGACAGACTGTCCAGCCGCCCGGGTTCGAATTCTGCTCCATCCGTTAGGTCAGGTGCTCAGCTCTCCTCTCTTCTCCATCTGCACCTGGCACTCGCCTGGATCAGGCCCGCGCTGAGCCCTTGACAGGCCCTGTATCACTTAATCCTCATAAACAGCTTCACAGGGAAAAGCTCTAAACTTCTCACCACTTAAGGATGGGGAAAGTGAGGCACCCAGAGTTTATAAAACGCTGAAGCACGCGAAGGGTGAGTCCTGGAGCCGGGATTTGAACCCGGGGAGTTGTCCTCCAGAGCCTGTCTCCTAACGGCTCGCATATAGAACCTGTCCTACAGTAGGTCTCTGTGCTTCCTACTAGGAATGGAGGAGCAGGCGGCGTCCGCTGGCCGCACGCGGGATATTGTGAGCCTGGAGGGGAAGGTGAGGTGTGGGGCAGCTCCACTCGGGCTGCTGCTTCGCTGGCAGGCAAGGGAGTGGCTCCTGAGTTCCTGCCAGGGTTCCTCTGGCTCCCCACGCCTCCCGTGCCTGCCACCCCAGGAGTGCACCGGGCCACTGTTCCCACATCCAAGCCTCCTGTACCGGCCGCCCCAGGAGTACTCCTGACCATGTCCACTGCTCCCTCTTGGGACCCTCCAGCCCCCCAGAGGCTCTGACTGAATGTTCTGAGGCCAGGGCAGCAGAACCCCATGCGCACGGGGTATGGAAGAGAAGTGGGGGGTGGCTTGGGATGAGGCCGGTGCTGAATGGGGCAGGGGAGGCCCGGGAGGAGGAGGCCCATAGTAGGAGGAGGCGGTTAATAGTAGCCCCATCCCCACTCCCTGTGCCTATCTCCACATACCCCGCCAGCCCAGAGGTGGGGGAGGGGTGCGTCCCAGGGAGAGGGACGTGGGGCAGGGAGTGAAGTGACCGGAAAGTGCCGTGCCACAGTGGCACAGAATTGCTGAGCTGGCTCACGGGTCCTGAGACCTGCCTCACAGGCCTGCGGGAGAGAAAACTCCGCTGGCTGAGCCATCGCCTGCCGGGAAATCAGGGCTCATCCTAGTTCCTCATTCAAGGCACACACCCTAACTCCCAAGGCAGTTCAAAGCTTGGTGTTGCCCAACTCAGGCAGGGGACACTGGGCGTGCCGGGTCCTCCTGCACACCCTCAGATCTCGAGCCCTGGCCACCAGTGTCTGGACTGTCTGGCCTCCAAGGCCAGACGGTGACCCCGTCCCTGGGTCCCGGAGCCCACGTGTCGAGGAGGAAGCTGTCATTCTGATGGCCCAGAAACATCTGTTCCCCATTCGTCATTGTCAAGCTCTGATGTCCTTTGGGACTCTGTTTGAAGGACAGTTTTTACTGTTGTAACCAAAAAAGCAAAAGGAAGCAAACAATCACGGGCCCCTTTATTTCGGGACTTTTTTTTTTTTTCTGTGTCAGAAGAAAGCTATTTCAGTAAATAGGGCTTTGCACCAATTACCTGCCCCCACAGTGAGCGACTGGAGCATCCCCCCTCCCCCTCTCCACACCCCACCGTGCTGAGAAATTGAGGTAAATACATTCGGGCCCAGGCTGGAACAAAATGAGCCAGCAGGAAACATTTGGTTTCCACCTGGGTTTGTGCATCTTTTGAAAGATACCTGTGACCCAGCCCAGTGTCCCTCGTGCTCTGTGATCAAATGCCTGGAGCACAGGGCCAGTGTGTGTGTGTTCACTGGATAAGTGAGTTTGAACTCATGGGCACCGTGGAGGTTCACCAGTGCACGCTTCAGCCGTCCAGGCTCGCTGCCGTCCTCGGAGGCAATTAAGCCAGCTCGGGGTTCTGGAAGGCCATAAAATGCCCTACCTGCTGGAGGCCGAGGGTGGCTGAGTGGCCCTCTTGGAGCTAATGAAGGATCACAGGCTTGTCCCGGGGCTCTGCTGAACCCTGGAGGACCCGGTGTTTTCTTCCTGTGGATTTTAGGGAGGTGCTCGCGTTGGGAGGCCAGGAGAGTGTTTCCCAGCAGGATGCAGAGGTCTGGGTTCCTGGGATGTGATGAGTCAGCCCCTTGGTCCCTCTCTCCCTTCCTGCTTTTTTTCCCCATGCAAAGTGTTCTAGTTTCTTACGGCTGTGGAAACATCCTTGGTAGCTAGAAACAACACAAATGTATCCCCTGACAGCTGTGGAGGCCAGAAGCCTGAAATCGGTGTCACTGGGCTAATGTCAAACGGGGGGGTCCTCCTGGAGGCTCTGGGGGATTCAGCTGCCTGCACTGTTCCAGCTTCCAGAGGTCGCCGGGATTTCTTGGCTTGTGGCCCCTTTCTCCGTCTTAAAATGAATCACTCTGACATCCGACTCCATTGTCCCTGACCTCTCTTTTGGCCTTCTTGCCTCACTCTTACAGGGACCCTAATGATTACACTTGGGGTGCACCCAGATGATCCAGGGCGAGCTCTCCATCTCAAGATCTTTAATTTAATCACGTCTGCAAAGTGCCCTTTTGCCATATAGGGTAACATTCAGAGTTCCCAGGGATCAGCCCGTGGGATTTGAGGGTGTGCAGGAGGACCCGGCGTGCCCCGCGTCCCCTGCCTGAGTTGGGCAACCCCAAGCTTCGAACTGCCTTGGGAGTTAGGGCGTGTGCCTTGAATGAGGAACTAGGATGAGCCCTGATTTCCCGGCAGGCGATGGCTCAGCCAGCGGAGTTTTCTCTCCCGGACTGCCATCCTCTTGGGCCCTTTGTGACAGAGTTCACTGGAGCTTTGGACTCAGACCTGTGACTCTGGGATTGTCTGCTGTGTGGGACGAAGGGAGGACTTGAGGATTCGTTTCGGTGCCATCCTACAGATGGACGAGTGCGTTGGTAACCCAGGCCTAGCATAAAGGACCCCGCTTCTGTCACCAAGGGGTATCCCTGGGGTGCTCCGGAGCAAGAGAATGATGTTGGCTTCACCAGTTTCTGCCCCTGGCTATCTATTGTACAACAGGCTCTTCTATTGGCCTTGTTATTGCCAGAGCCCTGATGGAGTTCATGACCCACTACCTCGAAATATGGCACCTTGCTGGACATACGGGGACACACGGGGTAGCTTAAGATGAAGGGGTCTGAGAAAATGTCAGCTGGACAGTCACTTGGACCTCCTCCTCGCCTTGCCCTTCTTCCCTGAAACTGGTCATGAAACACTGATGGGAGAGGTGCACCCCGCCCCGTACCCAGAGGAGAGGGGCATCCTGATCTCTAAAAACAAATAGATAGCAAGGAGATTCCTACAAACAGGCCTTACGGCGTGTCCCCCAGTCTACAGCACTTACCTCCCACTCCTTAATCGATCACACTCCTCAACTCTTTACCAAACTTTGCGTAGAACACTCGGGTCTGACTGTTTCCCTGGTTTCTCATTTCCTTACGAAGGCTCCTGTGTCAGGTGAAACTCCCATTACGTCAATCGGCATGCTTCTTTTCCTATTCGTCTGTCTTTGTCAGTTTAATTTTCAGGCCCAGCCGAGCATCCCCAAGATGGTTGAGGAAAAAATAGGTTTCCTCCCCTACAGCCAGTCTCTCGCTGGCTGAGTGTTGCCAGGGGAGGAAGAAAATCTTCCTCCTTCTGGGATAGTAAAGTAGTCACTAAAGTAGTATCACCTTGGGGTGCCTGGGTGGCTCAGTCGGTTAAGCGTCTGACTTCAGCTCAGGTCATGATCTCACGGTTCGTGGGTTCGAGCCCCGCGTCGGGCTCTGTGCTGACAGCTCAGAGCCTGGAGCCTCCTTCAGGTTCTGTGTCTTCTTCACTATGTGCCCCTCCCCCGTTTGCAATCTGTCTCTCTCTGGTCTCTCAAAAACAAATACATGTTAAAAAAAAAATTAAAAATAATAACAAATAAAGGACAAAAGACTTTTCTTTAATTATCAGAATTGATAGCTATGTAAATTTACAGATAACTCACAGGTGTTAAAATAAAAAAAGTCCTAAACTCTGAGTCCTCTTGGGAACATGAAGGGTGTCGTTGGACAAGAGGTGAGACAGGTCACAGCCAAGATCAGAGGAGGCACGAGGTGGCGTGGGGTTGATCACAAAGAGAGCACAGAGCCAGAACAGGCTGAGGCAGGTAGGGCACAGATGAAGACATCAGCCTCAGGAAGACTTTCAAAGAAAAGGCTCCGGGACAGGAGGGGGCCACTCTGCAGAGAGGGGGCGCCTCGAACCTACAACTCTTGACCAAAGCATAACTTGCACAGGACTGGGAAAAATCCTGAGATGTGGGACTTTAGGTGTTAAAGCTGGGGACAGTCCCAAGCAAACTAGGATGGTTGGTCACTCAGGTTCGAACATGTCTCTAGAATGTTCTTGTCTTTTCTTTTTTTTTAAGAGAGAGAGTATGAGCTGGGGAGAGGGGCAGGAGGAGAGGGAGAGAATCTTAAACAGGCTTCACGCTCAGCGAGGATGGAGAGGCTCGACCCCACGACCCCTGGATCATGACCTGACCCGAAATCAAGAGTCAGGTGCCTAACCGGCCAAGCCACCCAGGCACCCCTAGAATTTTCTAGTGATGAAAGAATCTCAGTCCCCCGAGGCCACGGAGATGCCCCTCTCATCCACCGCTCATGCTTGGGGATGGTGGGTGTGGAAGATGCAGGGTAAGGTCACCCCACCATTTCCTCCTAGAGAAGACGAAGAGCTTGTCTAGGATTTGGGACTCAGAAGTGGAAGGGGAGCACTCAAACACCTGTAAGATTTCATGAGAATGACAAGATTTTAACGATCAACTTTAATAGGTGACTTGGTTTCTCAGACTTGGTACTGAGTCAGTGTGGAAAAGATTCTTTCTCTAGAGGAGAAACCGCACCGGAGTTCATTTGAATTTCAAAGAGCAGTTTATCTTAAGCTAACACAGCTCAGTGAAGCCTACTGCAGTGGGTTTTATGACCAGGGGTACACCTGAGTGCAAAGGAACCCCGAAATCTAGATTTGGGGTCCTTGAGGCCTCAGCCACAGTTTTCAGATCCTCTAGAAATACACAGACAGCTCAGCTACGTGCCAGAAGTGCAAAAAATTATAACTTTCATCCTTTTTTTTTTTTTTTTTAATAGCTAAGCTCATCTTAACAGGCCCCTTTCCTGTTGGTAGCAACAGAATATTTCGTTCTACTCACCGCAGACGTCTCGCTTTCTACTGTTTTAAGACTTACACTCATCGAGCTCGACGTTTTCCGATGGTGCCCTAGGTTTCTTTTCCCCCCTCTTCTTTTTCCAAGATGCAGCCCCAGTGCCAGAAGTGGATCAGTGTGCCCTGTGGCATGGAGGAGGATCTAACCTCAAGGGGAAACAGAGGTCTTCCATCCTGGTCTCCAGGTGTCCGTCTCTGACCTCTCCATGTTCCCGAACCGCGGTGTCTCTGTCTGGGTTTACTCTCCGCCTGTCCTGATGGGGGGGCCCCGCGCTAAGCTCTGCTCTAACTGGTGTCTGTCCCCAGATTGGCTGACAAGTAACCCATTGCGCCATTGTGAGACGCTCTGTTTATCCATTCACCTGTGGGTGGCCGTTGGGGCCATTTCCAATTTTGGAGTATTATGAATAAACAAACACACATCGTTTTGTGGACGGATGTTTTTTGCTCTTGGAAAACCACATAGGAGAAATATGGCCAGGTCGCACTGTAAGTGGATATTTAATTTATAATAGCTGTCAAATAGTTTTTCGAGGCGATGGTATGCTCCCACCAGCAAAGTATGAGGGTTCCAATGGCTTTGTGTCTTTGCCAACATTTGGTGTGGTCAGTCCTGATAAGAATTCTAAGCATTCTAGTGCATGAGAAATGGCATCTCACTGTGGTCTTTTAAAAAAATTTTTTGGGTTTTTTTTTCTCAATGTTTATTTTTGAGAGAGAGACAGAGCTCGAGCAGGGGAGGGGCAGAGAGAGAGAGACACACACACACAGAATCCAAAGCAAGCTCCAGGCTCTGAGCTGTCAGCACAGAGCCCGACACGAGGCTCGAACCCACGAACTGTGAGATCATGACCTGAGCTGAAGTCAGACGCTTAACTGACTGAGCCACTCGGGCGCCCCAGTCACTGTGGTTTTAATTTGAATTTCCCTAATTAGTAATTATGCTGAGCAGCTTTGCCTGTGTTATTGGCCATTTGTGAAGTGTCCATTCTTGTCCTTTGCTTATTTTAAATATTGGATTGTGTATTTTTTATTATGGCTATATAGGAATCCTTTATATATTCTGGATACAAGTCCTGTGCCAGCTAAAGAGGTTGTGAATGTTCTCTCCCAGTCTTTGGCTTGTCTCTGTGCCGTTTTTTTCCTTGAAAGAGAAGAATTTTATGAACACCACTGTATCATTTCAAAGAGGTTATGAGTAGAGCTTTACGCATCCTACGAGATCTTTGCCTACCCCCAAGATTGCAAGAACCTTCTATGTTTTCTTCCACAGCGTGTATAATTACAGGCTTTTACTTCTAAGCTTACAGTCGATCAGCCTCCGTATGTGTGGCTAAATTTGTATATGAGGATTTTCTAGGGATTTTGTTGTCGATTTCTACTATCCACGGGGTCAGAGATAAACTCCGTATGGTATCATAGAAACCACAGGCAACAACAATGGGCAATTACCTTTCAAAGAAATTACATACGAACGTACAAGTAGTCTTTATTTTACCCTCATCTTTGCCACGTTGGGTAGCCCTTTTCCGTGTCAAAGGCACAAGTGTCCATGTGATGTCATTTCTCTTCACCCTGAATAACTTCTTTCCATACTTCCTGAGGAAGCGTTCTCTCACCTTCACAATGTCTATGTCACCTTCACTTTTCAAAAGATATATTTGACTGGATTTCAATTCCAGCATTTATCATTTCGTTATCTTCTCTCGTAATTTCTCGTTGCTTCGGAAAAAAGTCAGCCGTGCTTCCTATCCTTGGTCTCTTATATCTGTGATATTTTCCTTTCTGGCTCCTCCAGGTTTTTCTCTTTATTTTTCAGTAGTTTAACCATGATGTGCTTTTCCATGGCGTGTGTGTGTACATGGTGATCTTCCCTGTGCATATTTTTTGTGATTCTTGGGTTTATACGTTAATATTCTTTGAGGAACTTCAGGACATTTTCGGCCATATTCTCTCAAGTATTTTTTTCTGCCCACTCTCTCTCTCTTTTCCTCTTCTGAAATTCCAATTACACATATATTAGAATCTTTGATACGGTACTAAATGTCACAGAAGCTCTTTCATTTTTAAAAAATCTCTCTCACGCTGTGTTCTTAAGATTGGATAATTTACATTGTCCTGTCTTCTGGTTCACTGACACATTTCTTCTGTTGCCCCCAACTTGATATTAAGCCTAGCCACTAAATTTTTCATTGCTGATTCTTGGCAGTTCTAGAACTCCCACTGGATTCTTGTTTGTTTGTTTCTGTTACTCTGCTGGACTTCCCACCTGGTCAGTCATGTTGGCAATCTTTTCCTTTACATCCTCAAACATATTTATAATAGCTACTGTAAAGTTTTTCTCTGCTAACTCCAAAATCTGAGTTATCTGGGAGTCTGTTTCTATTGAATGGTTTTTTTTTTCCTGAGTATGGGTCACATTTTTCTATTTCTTTGCATGTCTAGGAATTCTTTTATTGTATACTGGTCTCTATGGGCAATAGGTTTAGAGATTCTATATTCTGTTGACTTACAGCAGGCAGTTAATTATGGCATATCAGCTTGAAGTTTTAGAAGCTTGGGTTTACACTCTTTAATATGGATCTCGTTTGATTTTTCTTTAATCCAAGGGACAATCTTTAATCCCAAGACATAGTCACTGCTCCTAGATATGATTCCCTCCCATCGCGCCCCACCCCAGGATTTCAATGGAATGCCCAAGGTATTTATGAAATCTCTCTTGGAAAAAGTGGCGTGATTCAAACTCCAAACTCTGTCTCTCATTAAACGGGCAACAGTTGAAATCTCTGCTCAGCTTTTTAAACTTTTAGCTCCTTTCAGGATTTACCCTCTCCATTTCCAGCCCCTCTGGTAGCCTTGAACTCTGTCCTCTGACACCTCGAGCAATAAACTTTCTGCCTGGCTGACTGAGGAAAGCCCTCAGCAAAAAACTGTCTAAAGATAGATTTCGCCCAGTGTGGTTCCTTCTTTCGAAGGTCAAAGTCTCTCCAATTTTTGCCTGTTTCTGGTTGTTCTGCAATATTTTAAAATAGTTATTTTTAAAATATTTTATTCAGAGTTTGTTATTGTTATCTGCTGGAAGGTTGACCCAGTAAGAGCTACTCCATCATCCTCAGAACTAGAATTTCTTCCACACCCATTTTAAGGTTTTTTAAATGTATTGCAAAACTGACCTCCACAAAGGTTATACCAGATTATCTTCTCACCCGTAGTAGATGAGAGTCCTTGATATTCTTTCCACTTGGCAGCTAAGATTTTTAAGCTAAATATCACGAATGCTGGAAACTTAGAGATCACCAGAGACAGTGATTCTCATTTAGGGTCCCTGAATCCCAAAACAATTCATGAAAATCATACTGGGTTGAAGGACAATTTCTACAAGTTATAAACACGATTTCCAAATATAAACTATACAAGTATCCCTAACTAAAACCTTAAACGCGGTTACTTTTGGTTAGAATGACATCCTATTTTTCATGGAGACACTGGTTTCCCTGGCTGGCCAGGACTTCTGTTTGACAGTTAACATGATTTTGGCCAACCCAAACTGACAAACTACATTATTACTGATAAGGGAAGTGTGGCTTTTAGGACATAACAACCTTGGGGAGAAATTCAATCCGAGGAATTATTGGTGGCCCTGGGCCCTAGGAACAGAGATGGGAGTTTCTTGAAGATGAATTTAGCCTTCATCATTGGATCTATCTTTGTTCGTACAGCTTTGTTGGTGATAGCACTCGCCCCTTTATTTGCCGAAGCCCAAAGACATAAAAGAACTTGCCTGGAGTTACACAGACTTACTCCCACTGTGGGTACAGAGATCAAAACCCAAGATCAGTCTTTGTTCCGAACACAGCGGCACATTTTAACTGTGAAGGAGTAATTCTGATATCTTCCATGGGTTCAGAGAGAAAAATATAAAAGAGTAAACTCAGAGAAGACTATTTTAGAGAGCTATCCTGGGAGCACAGTAACGATCGGGTGGACAGTCGTGTTCTTTGAAGCGCCTGTGATTTCTAAGTCATTAACTTTCAGGGGCAACGAAGAACCAACCACAGTCCAGGTGAATGGATTTTAGCCGAATGCAGACCCATTGTCCCCTGCCAGGTTTTCCTTTATTTGTCTATGAGGTCTGTTTCTTATGTTTTGATGCTGGATTCAGATTCACATGTGCAGATTCATTTCTCCTCAATTTCCAAACGCAAATGCTTCCCACCTTTTGTGATCATTTGTAGAAATGACTGGAATAGGGTAGACACACAGACTGCTTTCCTTTTAGAACTTCTCCATCACCCAGCCCACTGTTCCATGTTCCTTAGTATATATTTTCTGTAGCAAGACTTAGGTGTGTCTCACGTATTTATTTTATTTTTTTCCAGAAAAGTCAGGGTTCTCCTTTGAGGCACTGATCACGACACCATGGAGACTTTAGCAAAGACTTGATGCTTCAAAGGGACTTAGATCAACGTTTAATTACCTCCCCCTGGAGACACTTGGTGCCTTTTGCTGTGTGTGCATATGAGGTTGGGTGCGTGAGTGTGCAAGGTCCCGTGTGTGTGTGTGTTTGTGAGGTTAGCTATGTAAGAGCAAATGTGAGCGTCCTCTGCCGCCTCTCTGCCATTTCAATTCTAACCGTGCTCTGGAAGGCTGACGGGCCGAGCGGGGCACTCCCCGCCCGGTGTCTGCGTGGAGCTTGTCCCAGGAACCCGGAGTGCAGTTCAGACTGGCTCAGACCCATCTCAGAGGGCTGGGATTGTGATGACCAGATCCTTCAGGAAGCAGCTGCCACTGAGGAAGGAGAAGCCAATCTAACCCCCCAGGTGGCCATAGGCTTTTACCTGTTCTCAGGAGCACACCCTTTCCCACCTGTTTTTCCAGCCAGCCAGGCCAGCACCGGAACAAAGGGGGAAGCCCCCAAGGGCTCCACATCCTGGGGGTGTCGCCGGGACTCATGTGCGAAAAGACACGGGACAGAGCAGTGATGGGATACCGCGAGGGGATAACAGCTCCGCAGAGACGGGCTGCAGGAGGGGGGCCAGGAAAGGCCATCCAGAGGAGAGGCGAGAGCTCAGTACACACAGCAGGGAGCCGACTCAGCCAGGGTCCCCTCCGGTTGTGCAAGGCTAATCCTGAGGGCGGGGCCAGGCTGAGATAAACACAGAACCCTGCTTTTTTACAGATAAGATTGCAAAAGGGGTCTGTTCCTCCTCCAGGCGCTGCAGCACTCTTAGCAAAGCTGGATGCTTCCGGCTGGGGGCCTTAGATCCCGTGCCTCCATCTGATGGTCCCTCGTGCCCCTTCACCATTTTTCTAAGCTTGACCTGACGGAATCTCGCTTTTTGCCTCTGCTTTGTCCTTGTCACCATTTGTGACAATTGAAGGCATTCTGTGTGGAGAGAATATGACCGTGGGACCCCTCCGACTTCAAGCCTGTCCACTTGGATCTATGTTTTCTCTACTCTCATATGAGCTTTTCAAATAAAAGGATTGAGAAGCTGAGTGCTTTGGACGTATATTGTAGAGATATAGAAATGGGTGTGGACTCTGAAGCCAGACCACCTCGTTTAACTGTAGCTCCAACGGGCACTAGCTGTGTGACCTTGGGTAAGTTGCTTAACCTCTCTGGGCCTCGATTTCTTTATTTGTAGAATAAAGACAACGATAGTACCTACCTCATAGGGTTGTTAGGCAGATTGTATTAACTATTATGTATGAAATTTATGAACAATTCCTGGCATATAGGAAGTACTATGTGAGTGTGAGCCATCATTGTTTTTATAAGTATTATTTTGCTGCATTTCCTTGTGTTCATTGCACATGCCTAATTTCTACAAGAGATCCAAATATCTTTATTATTAAGGTGAGGGGAAAGCCTAGCTCCCTCCCACCTCCCCAGTCCTGGCCTGTACACAACCCCTTACCCTTGCTTTTCTGGCTGGGGCCAAAGACACCATTCTTGTCCCTGTGCCTGGGTAGGGGTGTTGAAACAGAGTAGATGCATTTACTAGACTGTGGTTTGGGCTCCGTCTGTCTTTCAACTTATAAAGTGTCTGCGTGATTTTTTTTTTCCATCATCATTAACAATGGAATTCTTTTGTCGTAATTTTTTTTACAATTAATATGTGCACATCGTTGGAAAATACATATATTGTAAAAACCTTCAAGTACAAAAAGCCCCCCAGCTCTTGCCGAAGGCTGATTTCCTTCCCTTGAGGCAATCACTGCGATCAGTTTCCTGACATCCTTCCAGGCTCCTTCTAGAACAACATTTATTTTTTAATGCCTTCTCTGATTTTCCACTAGGCACCATTGGTGCAGCTGCGTAAATGAGCCTGGGTGCACAGGCCTGGGTGAGAATGACCTCTGGGCTAAGGTCACCAAGTCTACAGATTCCGGGGCTGGGCCTTTCTTGGCCCGAAGGAACTCAAAAGCCCGCTTAAGTGGTTTGAATGGCTTGACATCAAGGTCATTTTCCCACAGGGCCCAGACTGATCTCGTAGCGTGGTTCTAGAAACCACCCTCAGCCTTTGGTCTGCCACCCCAGGCCTGGTGTCTGAACCCCTCCCGGCCTCTTCCTTTGAGCCTGGCTCTTTGACCTGAGACTTTTTGCAGGCTTTCGCCCTTTCCTCTCCGGCCCTGCCAAGAATGGGACTCCCTAGAAACCCGCATAAGACACCAGAACTGACCCAATGCAGCCCCAGCCCACCCATTGTGTCTGGTCTCCCTCATCCCTCCGGGTCACTGGACTCCTCCACCAAGACCCTTGCTGGAGCCACCGATCTTGCCCCCCTGTCCTGCACCGCCTCTGATTCCGTGGGCTTCATGCTCTCCCTGGCTACAGCCTGTGAGGCAGCATGACCCTGCTATCTGTGGCCTCTGCGGGTGATTGCCAGGTGACTTTGGGCCTCCCTACCTACCTTGGCCTTGGTTTCCTCACTTGAAAAGTGGGGAAGGAGAGGGTTCCCCTGGGTGCATTTATATCCCCTGGATACATTTATATCCCCTGGATATAAATGGTGAGCTCATGGCCATAGTAGAAGCAGGGGTGTGGGTCAATGAGAGCCAGTCCAGTCCCATAGAAGAGGAACACGCGGCAGCTTTGGGAAAGGCACTCAGACCTGTCCCTGACCTGCTTCACACCTGGCAGAGTGGCCCTTGTCGCCAGTGGCAGGTGCCCCGTGAGCCCTGTGAGTGGCCCATGCCATGGCATAGCCTGAGCTAATTGCAAGGGAGGCCAGTGGCTGCCCGGGGTTGCTGCTCAGCCTCCAGCCAACCGCCACGTTTGAAAAGCTGTGCCAGGTCCCCATAGACGATTCTCTGTCCGAAAACCGGGAACAAGGACTAATATAGCCATTTTCATTTTGATAGGGGAAAAAAAAAAAAAGTCGCTCCAAAGCACTTTATTGGTTTCTGAACAGTCTCAGGCAGAAAGACGTGGCCCAGCCCTGTCTTAAGGCAAGGCTTCCTTCCTCGTGGCCTTCAGCATCACGTTGATGACAGCCATGGGGATGTAACAAAAAAAAAGTGACAGTAACAAGTGCTACCACCTTGCAAATTTCAAATTATGTGGGCAGATACCCGAGGCTCACTGCTGTCAGAAGAGTGGCCCCGGCCCCCCCCCCCCCCCCCCCCCCCCCACTGCTACAAGCAGCTCAATGACAAGGACTTTGGCTTTTAGTGTCTGCATCTCCAGAAATGCAGGCCGGGCCGCCGAGGTCATGCACTGGAGCAAGGGTAGAGAGTATCAGCGTCAGAACCAGACATTACCACAAACCTCGTGTAATTGGCAAATGGGCATGGAAAGGCTTGCACATTCATGATCTCTGCAGAGGGACCATATACGGGGACAGGCCATCAAATCTCACAGGGTCAAACCCTGAGGGTTCCCCCATCTCTTTCCTCCTCCAGCCCCCATTGGCAGACCTCTGGTTTCTCCGCTGAGCTATCCAGGATTCTGATGGACAGGATCGCTCTCTGCCAGCTCAGCTCTGTCCCCAAGGAACTCGGTCATTGTGCGCACGCGGGCTGCTTTGGATAGTGGATCTCCCCTCTCCGCCCCACTTTCGATACCCAAGCTGTCTCTCGTATTTTCTTCTTTACAAACTGCGTTTTTCCAAAGATTGGGAAATAGCCACATCAGGATGAGAGATGCGTGGAGGCAGGTGAAAGAATGGTGGTCGCTTTTCGTCTTCTTTTGGTTTTCTGTATTTCCAAAATTTCCACAGTGAACATCTATCGTGTGTGTGTAATCAGGAAAACAGTCTGATGAAACGGAATGGGGAACTTGAGGCAGAATATTCTGATCCACAGGTGGATCAGAAGGGTCTTAGAAGGCTGCCTGTTAAGACAGTACTGGAGACCGGGCAAGAAGACGGGAGACTTCCTGAAATGTTGCTAAAAAGCCCTTTCTCCCTCCCTACGATTGCTGGGGTCACCGGTCATGGAACTGCTGAGGATCATCTTGTCCTGAGCTCCAGACCTCTGTGGCTCCTACATGGGCAAGGTTCTCCTGCTTCAGAGACTTGGTGCCGCCTTCCCTGGGGGGCCCACGCCCCTATCCAGCCAGCACCCATGCACACAGCCTCATACTGAGCAGGACGGCCACTAGGCCACCCAGGCGCCCGGGGTGCCTGCCCCACGGTCCTCAGAGACGACAGCCCCAGACTGGATGGTTTGCCTCACCTAAGGCAGCCAGGACGGTTTCCACTGGGCACTTTTTCTGTGTGGTGTGTTTTTCTTTCTTTGGTAGCTCGTAAAATCCCCCCCGCCTGAACCGGGCCCCTTCGTCTTTCATCTCCAACCTCTCCTGGAGCTGTCCCTATTTCTTTTTAATTGTGCCTCCTTTTTTTTTTTAAATGGAAGTTTCCTATTGAATTTTTATGACAATATAGAGACGTGGATGGACTCCAACAAAAATGAAATCTTTATGGAATAGTCATTTCTCTCCTGGAGCCTTCTGACAAATGTTCCTCTGCGGATATATATACATATCTATACATTGGTGGGGAGCAGGAGGGGGGCAGCCGCTCTCGTGCTTGGCTTCAGCTCAGCGGGCTGAGGGGCGGGCTGCTGAACTGGTTATTATTGCGGCGTCATGACCGCTGGGGGGAGCGGGGCGCCGCCCCGCCGGGGGGAGTGGGGGCAACATGAGGGAGGGAAGGAAGACGAGATGTAAATCTTTCTCAGGTACGATCCCTTTGCCTCGGTGTCAGCTGAATTAGCACACTCCCTAATCCCAAGCAACCCGCCTACGTGACTGCACTTGCGTGGGGGTGACCCACTCGCTTAACCCCTATCCAGCACCTCCTGTCCTGGCTCCCAGCCTGGCCCGAGAAGCCTCTGTTCTCAGGCCTAATGCCGCGTGTGACCGTCTGAGGTCGCTGGCACGTTTCTCTTGGGTGAGCGTCACCAAGTGTGATCTGGGGATGGCTTGGGATCCGCAAATGGCTCTCCGGGGATCGGGGGCCTGGGTTGCCTTCGCAGGGTGTGAGTACTTGTGCCAGGATGGGAAGGAACAGGTACTCATTTATAAATAGGTATTGGGAACCACCTACACCGTATGCCTGGCCCAGATCTGGGCACCAGGGATTTCCTTGTCCCATAGAGCTGCGGTTCTTGAAAGAGGCAACAGGCAAAAATCAAGTACACGTGTGAATGAATGTGATGATTTCGGATTGTGGCACCTGCTGTGGGACAAAGTGGGAGCAAAGAGGGGCTGCTGAAGGGGAGGAAGCCCCTCCAGTTTAGACTACGGTCAGGGAAGGCGGCCGGCTAAGAGAGTGCTGGAGACCGGGCAAGAAGATGGGAGGCTGGCATGCTCAGATCAGGGAAGAGCATTCCGGCCAGAGAAACCAGCAAGTGCAAAGGCCCTGGGGCCAAATGCACTCAACATGTTGAGAAACAGAGAGAAGGTGAGTGTGGCTGAGTGGTGTGAGCCACCAAGGGAGCAGGAAGGGCTGGAGCAGGTCGGGGGTGCTTTGTGAGCCGCCCTAATTAACAGCTCTTAGTTCAAGTGCAACGTGAGCCACTGAGTGCATTTAGGGAGTAGAGACCTGACAGGAACTGGTTTTCATTTTGAAGACATCATTTTGACTTCTGCGTAGAGAAATAATGATAGAATTGTATTAAAACCAAGGTGCCAAGTGTTTGGAGCCTCAGAAAGGCAACACGATGCTCCAACTCTCAGGGGAATTTGGGGGGAGGGACAGAGTGGGATCGTTGTTTCTTCGGGTTGTTTGGATCCAGAGCTCTTTCCTCGAGCTGCAAGGCCTCCTACATAACTTGTCCCCAGCCTAAGTTTTGAGGAGAACTGAGCAGTGGTAGTTATGCTTGCCTCCCGGCAGAGAATAAACTTTCGAGCAAGAACAAAGCACCATAGATCTTACATGTGAATTTCGTCAAGGACTGGAGTCTTCTGCGTGAGCGTGCCAACTGTCTGCTCGGAAAGAGGGACAGTCATAAACATCCTAATAAGGAAGAAATGAACATATTTTAGCATCGGTCATGCGGCAGGCTCTGTCCCACGTGTTAGGTCCTATCACTGCCCCAGTGCCCTGAAAAGTACATTAAACATAGAAACTGGAACCAGAGAGGTTAAGTAACTTGTTCAAGGTCACACAGCTAAGGGGCAGAACTGGGGTCTGAACTCAGATTTGCGTGATTCCAGCGTCCTTGTTTCTGTCACTCACCCTGATGGCTTTGGACAGTATCCACGCACTGAAGGGTCAGCGGTCCCCTTTGATAAAAGCTGTCACAGTCTCTTAGAGACAATGGGGACCATGGCAGGGTGAGGCTGGGGCACCCTCAGGAGAACCTGGTGCTTCCAGGGTTCCTTCCAGACCCTTCCAGCCATTGGCCCATGAGTACAGAGCCTGCCTGAGGCCTGAAACTTAAAAAAAAAAAAAAAAATGCTTGACACTTGAATGAAAAATTAACTCCAAAATATAAGAAGAAAACTATAAAACCACAGCTGGTAATTTAAATTAATTAAGGCCAAGAAAAACGAAAAAAAAATTTTTTTTTACCTTCATGTCTTCCTTCTCCGACACTCACCCCTGCCTTATGCAGACCCAAGTTTCTTCCTGAAAAACTTCTCGTCACATTTCCTGCAACATGGATCTCCGGGCAGTGAATGCCTTCTGATCTTGTTTGTCTGAGAAAAGCTTTACTTCTCCTTCACTTTTTTCAATTAAACTTTTTATTTTGAGATCTTTGTAAATTCATAGGTGAGGTAAGAAATAAATCAAAGAAATCTTGGGGGCCCTTTACTCTGTTTCCTTTGAAAGTGACATCTGGCAGAACTATAGTGAAATATCATAGCCAGAATGTGGACACTGATAACTTTTACGGATATTCACCAGTGTGTGTGTGTGTGTGTGTGTGTGTGTGTGTGCATATGCATTCTGCCCTGTGTACTTTTATCTCACGTGTGGATTTGGGTATCCATCACCACAGTCAAGATACGCTTTCCTTCTGTCACTGAAGGATCTCTCAGGTTGCCATCTTATTTATTTTTTAAAATCTTTATTTATTTATTTTGAGAGAGAGAGGGAGAGAGAGAGAGAGCGGGAGGGGGAGAGAGAGATGGAGAGAGAGAGAGAGAGAGAGAGAGAGAGAAAGAATCCCAAGCAGGCTCTGCACCGTCAGCACAGAGCCCAACTCTGGGTTCGATCTCACGAACCCTGAGAGCATGAGCTGAGCCTCAACCAAGAGTCAGATGCTCAATGGACTGAGCCACCCAGACCCCCCTCATGTTGCCATTTTATAGTTATACCTCCGTCTCTCCCATTCTCTCCCCTTCCATAACTCCCGCCAACCAAGAGTCTGTTCTCTGCTTTCATAATTTTGTCATTTCAAGAATATTGTATAAGTGGAATTGGGGGGGTATCTATGCCGTTTTTGCTCAGCAAAACTCTTGGGAGATTTATCCATTCATTCCTCCAGCGGGAGGAGACCCAGCATCCTTTTGATCCCTGAATAGCACCCCAAGGCACGGATGTGCTGCGGTTTGTCTGCTTAACCCATCATCACTGAAGGACATCTGGGCTGTTTCTAGTTTGGGGTGGGGAGATCAGGGAGAAAGTGGTCCAGCAGGGGATGGAGAAGGAGGCCGAGAGAGAGCACAAGCCTGTGCGGAGAGTGAGGGTGCACAGAAGGACAGGGCACAGGAGACAGGTGCAGGTGGCTGCCTCCAGGAGAGGACGCTGCGGGTGAAGAACAGTCAGAAGATTCTACCATATATAATCACACCCCACAGATTGCTTACTTGCCGTGAAATCTATATTCTCGGATAAACGAAAGTTTCTTAGTGGACTCTTCTTCTTTTGGGAAGAGGCAGCGCAACTTGCAGGAGACCTGCTCCCTCAGTTGCTACTGCAGAGACGTTTGTGCCCATGCACGTGCACAGACGTGCGCGTGCAAAGGCCAGTCTTTGGGTCTATGGGAAGAATGCACCTTGAGTTCTGTCTTGCAAATGAATTTTTTATGGGTTTGGGTTTTATGTGAACTCTTCATGGCTCTCTAAAGATACATGTTTATTGTTTAAAAAAAATTTAGAGGACGGGGGTGTCTGGTTGGCTGCTCAGTTAAGCGTCTGACTCTTGGTTTCGGCTCAGGTCATGATCTCACAATACGTGAGTTCGAGCCTCACATCAGGCTCCACGCTGAGG
Source organism: Panthera leo (assembly GCF_018350215.1). Classification (NCBI taxonomy): domain Eukaryota; kingdom Metazoa; phylum Chordata; class Mammalia; order Carnivora; family Felidae; genus Panthera; species Panthera leo. Next base: position 103,306,884 of record NC_056681.1, read on the forward strand.
GTGTAGGGCCTGCTTTGGAGTCTCTCTCTCTCTCTCTGCCCCTCCCCTGATCGCTCTCACTGTCTCTCAAAATAAATAATAAATAAACCTTAAGAAAAAAAAATTTCTACTTTAGAGGACAAAGAAGAAAGCAAACATTACCCGCAATTTTTTATTTTTTCTTGTAAAAACATTGTCGTATGGCACATATTACTTTGTGTCACTCCTGATTTTATTTGCTAATTGTTTAGGGCAGAATTCGAAATATGTCCCTCAAGATTCTGTGCCTAATCCCCAGGACCTATGACTCTGATAAGCTATCATGCCCATGAATGGCAAAAAGAACTTTGTAGACTTAATTAAAGTTATTAATTAGTTGACCCTCATCTAGAGAGATTATCTTGGATTATCTGGGTTGGCCCAAGGAAATCCCATGAGCCCTTAAAGAGAGCTGAGAAGCATAAAAGGGATTTGATGTACCATAACTGTCTTTGAAGATGGGTCCACAAGCTAAGGAAATGCAGGAGACCTCCAGATGCTGAGAATGATCCCCAGCTTGACAGCTAGCAAGGAGCTGGGGCTTTCAGCCCTGCAATCAGGGAACTGAATTCTGCCAACACATTCAATGAACCTGTAAGGGGATCCTCCCCCAGAGCCTCTGGATAAGAGCATATGCTGGCTGGCACCTTGATTTCAGCCCACGAGACCCCGAGCAGACATGTAGCTGAGCCATTGTGCCCTAACAGTGGTTCTATCCATACCTTCACTCACCCTAGTAGGTACACTTTTTAAAAGCAAATCCTTCATGGGGCGCCTGGGTGGCTCAGTCGGTTAAGCGGCCGACTTCAGCTCGGGTCGTGATCTCGCTGTCCGTGAGTTCAAGCCCCGCATCGGGCACTGTGCTGACAGCTCAGAGCCTGGAGCCTGTTTCAGATTCTGTGTCTCCCTCTCTCTGACCCTCCCCCGTTCATGCTCTGTCTCTCTCTGTCTCAAAAATAAATAAAACGTTAAAAAAAAATTAAAAAAAAAAAAAGCAAATCCTTCAGGCTTCCAATACAGTCAAAGGGAGTAGCTTTATTGAAATTTATTCTCTCGTGTGAAACAAACAAACGAACAAAAAGGTAAAAAAAATATATGAATCTACAAAAAGCCACTGAAAGGAACCAGTGAGTCTGGAAGGGGTGCAAGATACAAGATCAACACAAGAAAATCAGTTGCATGCCTATGTGCAAGCAGTGGGCAATCCGAAATTGAAATAAAAAATACCATTTCTAGAAACATAAAGATCAGAACGACTTGGGGACAGATCTGACAAAGGCTAAGAAAGGCCTATATTCTGAAAACGATCCAGTATTGCTGAGAGGAATTGAGTAAAATGTAAATAAACGGACATAGATTCAACACGATCCCAGTCAAAAATCCCTAATTCCTTTGGTTTTTGTCCAAATCAACAAATTGGTCCTAGGATTCAAAAGAAAACACAATAGCTCTGCGAAAACCAAGAGGATTCTGAAAAAGAGAACCCCTTTTTAAGACTAGCACTACCAGATTTCAGGTCTTGTTATAAAGTCCCTGGAAAGAAGCAGTATATAGTGGCATACAGACAGACAGACAGATCAAGAGAACAAAATATATGTTTCAGAAATACACCTGCAGATATGTGCACAACTGATCTTCAGCAAAGATACCAAGACAGCTCCATAGAAAAAAAATACTCTTTCAGTAAATGCTGGGGAACAACTGAATAATTACCTGCATGAAAAATTGGACTTTGACAAACACCTCACACCGTATCTAAAAATTAACTCAAAATGGATCACAGGCCCATTTTAAAAACCTACAACTGTATAAAGTGCAACATGAAAATATAGAAGAAAAATTCTAGGCAGACAGGCAGGTCCAGGAGACTTTGAAACTGAATCTGCAACTCTGAGTTAGGCAGAGACTTTTAATTAATTAATTAATTAATTAATTATTTTATTTATTTTTTGAGAGAGAGCACGCCAGCAGGGGAGGGGCAGAGAGGGGGCGGGGATAGAGGATCCGAAGCGGGCTCTGTGCTGATGGGCTGACAGCAGCGAGCCCGGTGTCTCACAAACGCGAGATCATGACCTGAGCTGAAGTCAGACGCTCAGCTGACTGAGCCACCCAGGTGCCCCTATTTACCTTTTTAAAGTAGAGAGAAGGTGTGCGCACATGCGTGTGCAAGCAGGGGAGGAGCAGAGAGAGAGGGAGAGAGAGAACCCCAAGCAGGCTCTGTGCTGTCAGCGCAGAACCTGATGTGGGGCTCAATCTCAGGAGCTGTGAGATCATGATCTGAGCGGAGATCAAGAGTCCGAGGCTTAACCAACGGAGCCACCCAGGCGCCCCTAGGCAAAGACTTTCTAGATAAGACAGCAAAAGCATGACGCATAAAAAGTTTGATAGATTGGACTTCATAGAGTTTTAAAACTTCTGCTCTATGAGGGACCCTGTAAAGAAGGGAATAGATAAGCCACGGACTAGGAGCTATCTGCAGATCACATGTCTGACAATAAACTTGGAATCCAGAACATTAAAAAAAACAACCACTTCCAAATCAATAAGAAAAATGCAAGCAACCCAGTTTTGTAAGTGGGAGAAGGAACTGAGCATGTACTTCACCAAAGAAGAAATATGAATGGTACAGAAGCGCAATCTCGTTAGTAACCAGGGAAATGCAAACAGAAACAACGATGAGATAGCCCCACACACCTTCTGGAATGTCTGAAATTAACTCTCTGCGCTGAATACTCTCCGTGCTGAAGTGGGCGAGAACCGGAAACTTACACACGGTGGTGGGAATGGAACGTGGTCCACCCACTTTGGAGAACGAATGGGCAGCGTCTTCAAAGTTAAGCATACTCTTACCATATGACCCAGCCATTCTACTCCTAAGCGTTTAGCCAAGAGAAATGAAAGCGTATGTCCACACAAAGACTCCCACACGAATGCTCGCAGCCGCTTTATTTTTAATGACTCAAAACTGGAAAGAATCCAGAGGTACAGCTACAGGTAAATAGGTAAACACACAGTGGCACATCCACATGATGGAATGTGACTGAGCAGTAAGAAGAGACAGCCTATCGACACAGGCAAGAACACGAATGAATCCGAAATAATTACGCCGAGTGAAAGCAGCCGGAGGGGCGGGGCACACACTGCACAAATCTGTTCACGTAAAATTTTTAAAAACAGAAACTAACCCATAGTGACAGAATGCAGAACAGTGGAAATGTAGAGTGTGAAACGCACGTATTAGAAAAAAATAAAGAGCCAAAATCAGTCGTCCGGGTTTTCGTCTCAGGAAATTTTCAAATGTATGCAAATTTTTAAAAATTATTCAAGAGGCTGGGGGATTCTGGGATGGACTGCTGAGTCTGACCAAAAATAAATAAACAAATAAATAAGTCTAACGGTAATACAAATACAGGAACTCCCTCCCCTGAATGGGTGGGTATAAAACGTGCTGACCCAAGTACTACTGGAAATGAGTGGAAATTGTAAAACCAAAAGCAAAAGAAATTATACGTAACACTGTATTCTGACTGATAAAGTTGTTTCCCATGGGACACGCGTTAATGATTCTGAAGCCACCCATTGTGAATTTTGGAACTGAAAACTGAAGTAGATGGATGGCCGATGGCGGGAGCCAAGGTCCTCACTGCTGGAGTGACAGGACACAGGCAAACAAAGTGGGGAGGCTGGAATGATTCACGTGGCCAGGGATTAGCATTGGAGACGTCAGTAAGAACTCACGTCTAGCCTAATACAGACACAGAGGGATGCGTACAAAATATCTGTAGATACAGGTTGGTGTAAACACATATTTACATGTTTACCTGCGTAAACACATCTGTTAGCTAACAGAGCATACAAGAAAATGACACCCTTGTCGCAATGAGAGCATCTGGTGCCCAGATTTCAGATGTTAGGATCACTCTCTGATAAAAGGAATTAGGACATCTTGAAGAAATGGCCGAGTTTAGGATGGGCAGGGAATATGCAAGATGATCCTGGAGCACCTCGTAACGTCAGAAAGTAAGAAAGTGCTCAGAAAAACAAACAAACGACAATGCACGATGGTGGGGGTGTGTCGAAGGAACCCAGCAGCCATTTGAAAGAGCTCTCAATGACCCAAACTGGTATAATCTGAGCAATAAAGTAGTACTGGATTATAAATAACACAAGTATAAAACAAATATGCATGATTCATACTGATACATATGAATATGAAATATTCTGTACTGATCACATGAATACACGAGTGGGGGAGAATAGACAACTCTCCCACGGGGTACAATTTCAAATAATCGAGGTAACTACTCCTCCCCCAAGAAGGTGGAGCAGAGCTCCCCATTCCTTGAGCGTGGAGTGCGCAGTGGTTTCCTTTCAAGGTCTACACTATGGGCAGCGTGGGTGGCTCAGTCCGTTAAGCGTCCAACTCTTGACTTCCGTTCAGGTCACGATCTTGTGGATCGTGAGTTTGAGCCCTATGTGGGGCTATGCACTGACAGCTGTCTCAAAATAAAGAAATCAACTTCAAAAAAAGAATAAAGTATGAAAAGGGAGAAAAAGAAACTCAACACATATACACACTACCTCCACCAGACGTCAGGGTCAACATCAAGAGTGATAAGTCATGTAGATGTCTGTACTCTTGATATGATGTGATGAGAATGGCACTTTACCTCTGTGTCTTCCTCCCAGAAATCCACAATCCTACCCTAATCATGAGGAAACACCAGACAAACCCCAGTGTAGGGACATTCTACAAAACGCCTGACCAGTACTCCTGAAAACCGTCAGGGTCATCAAAAACAAAGAAAATCAGAGAAACTGCCCCAGCCAACTGGAGACTAAAGGGGACCTGACAACGAAATGTAACGTGGGATCCTGGGTGGAACGCTAGAGTCGAAGGACATTTGGTCAAAACAAACGAAATATGAAGCAAGTATAGACTTTAGTTAACAATAGTGTTATCAATATTGCTTATGAAACAGGACAGATGTCCCATCCTAATATAGGAGCTGGACCGTAGGAGAAACTGGATGTGGTGTATGTGGGAACTCTTCAGACCCTTTTTTCAACTCTTCTGGAAACTTAAAACTATTTTAAAATCAAAAAAAAAATTTTAAATAGAGGCTAATCCCTTCCCCCGCACTTCTCATGCTCTCCCTCCTTTCTCCCTTCCTTTAAGAACAACAACACCATCACACATGTTTCAGCACCTTGTCATTTCCAGCTGTCTTCCTGGATCATTCTGCAGGAGCCTTGGCACGACCCTATGCTGTGTGTAGTCCGCTCCAATTTATAGACGGGCCAATTTATAGACGGCCAAGGAGGCAAAGAACCCATCCAAAGTAGCAAGAGTGCGAGCAGTGACCCCAGGACTCGTGCTGGGCTCTCCTGGCCCCACCCCCATCACCCTGCCACTCTGTTTCCCACGGGGCCCTCTGATGACAAACCACTTGGGGCCCAGTGTACGTGGTAATCTTACACTCCAACTTGACTTGCCTGGACGTGACCTGAAGGTTGGGAGCATCATCTTGCTCCTCCTTTCCCCTTAGAAACAGTCATCTCAGAAAGAAGACAGCCAGGAGCTGGCGTGGGTGCCGGAATTCCTTCCCGTCGAGGGCACTGCCCCTCATCTCTCTGTGCCAAGCACTTTCACAGGTAATGATCGCATTTGGTGAACCCCAAAAATATCATGGAAGGAAGTTATTATTATCTCCAACTTGCGGTTGAGAGCCCTGAGGCTAGAAAGTGATGATAACTGAATGCAAACCCTTCCCTTTTCTCTTGATCAACCTGTTGTCCCTGACACTGGTTCTGGCCAGCACCCACCTGCCCGGCGTCCCAGATAGAAGGTGCTTATTCCCCTCCAGGGTGAGCTCGTGGTACCCATGACTGCCATGGCTTGATGCGGCCTCTCTAGCAGCCAGATATCACCTGCTCTCTGCACGTGAATGTGCCTTAGGGAGCTCATCAAATCCCAACGGAGAAATGACATCCTCTGGGGAAAATATCTGCAGTGAGGTGACCATCCTGTTACCTTTCTCTGTCCTTCTGGACCACACTCGAGTCCCCACGCATGCACCTGAGAGTGTGGGCAGAGAAGCGTCTCTGCTGAGTGGGATGAAACATCGTAAGAGCTCTGAGGGTTGAAACTTTGAAGAGGTTGAGATCTTTGAGTGCTGAAGAACCTTTGAATCTCCCTTCAGCTCCCCCTACCCCGACCACAAGCCCTTCTCTTGATGTAAAACATGTGTTCAGATTGAAAACAATGAGGCATATGTCTATGCCGACAAGACTGTTTTGCTTTATGCTTCCTCAGTGGTTGGAAACAGACCTACCTCTGAGATCTGCATGACTCTAAGTGGAAAACACTCCCTGTCAGTCATATCTGTGGATTTGCGAGATGGAACAGGAGACCGTTCCATCTCTGCTGCTAGGAACACCGTCTGTGTGATCTGATTGTGTTGGGAGTGGGTCCGTCTTCCAGCTGCCCCCACGCAACCCCTGTGGAGCAGACATGATGAAGGTGTCTAAACTCACTTGGAAGCTGTTAAAGTTAAGCTGAAATGCCCAGGAGCCAACAGAGGAACCTTCCAGAACAGATACGATGTGACACCCCCACTGACCCTACACCAGCCATACAGATGATGTCTTCATCCACATGACCAATGGCCTCACATCAAACCAGGACATTTGGCTTCTCTCTTCTGTCGCGTACGTAACCAGTTGACCCCGGACGAGTTACCTGGCCTCTTATTAAGAAACGGACTAAATACTTTCTGGAGAATCTTTCAGCCCTAAAAATGTATGAGTTCTTTTCCTCCGAGTTGATGGGAAATCAGCTACAGTGAACACTCCTGTAGATTCGGTCTAAATTAGGAGATATCAGCATCCCTAGAGGAGACCAAACCCTGAGGCGGGAGGAACTCCGGAACCACACGGGGAAAGGATTTGGGATCAAAACAGATAACAAGAGTAAATGCACAGAAGACATCCAGGTTGAATCCACCTTCAACAAATCTGGACTGAGTAACTTCTACATGCAAATGACTAAAGTGCAGAAGTGGGGGGAAGGATGACAGCACGAATCTCCCAAAATCCTACGTTCTAATTGAGGTACTAAGAAATTCTTGGCGGAGGAGAAATAACTTGTATAAACAATGGGACGCCGCGGGGTAACAGCGAGGCTAAAAGAGGCATTTGGCGGGCAGATGTAGAGCAGGAGGCCAAATTCAGGTGTAAAGCAAGGGAGAAAGGAGGGCACTCGAAGACCAAGTCTCATAAGCCTACTTCCTGGTCCACGTTAGCACTCCAGAATTCAGCCCTGAGAGCCACCATGTCCAATGTTCCATCACTGGGGGAGCAGCCAGGATTCCAGGGCTGGTGGCAAGTTCTGGAAGGGCTTCCTTAGTCTGAGAGGATGTTGGTGTCTCTGGGCTCCACGCCACCAGGGGAGGGAGGCCAAAGGCACAGGGGTACTGGTGCTGCCACGCCAGGAGGAGTTCCTGCCAAGGGGGTGGGGGGATGTTTCACAGTCAGGACTACATATCTGGTCGGGGCAGAAGGCAGAGTGTTGGCCAATGCTCCGGGTCACCTAATTCCCTACCTGAGCAAGCTAACCCTTCAAGCTCCTGACTGGCTGGCACTCATCATCATAGTCATGCGACTGAGTTTTCAGTGTGTTTTCTCCTGAAAACTAGTTGGGATGACCAGGAAGTTAGCAAGAGGGTCAGCCCTGCACTTGGTCGGAAAAGAGAGGTTCTCTTGCCTTGGGGTCATTTTGGGAGAATTACGCAGTGTATGATTTCTGTTGAGAACAAAGGAAGGTTAGGATTTTGAGAAGAGAAAGGGGACTTCCCTTCTTTTTGCCGGCGGGATTTTTCTGGAACGGAGCACTCGTGGAGCATTCTTGCAATTGCACTGTTTCACTCTTTGTTCGGACAACGATGCCTAGAATAAATGTCTGTAAGGCTGGAAGGGGCTTCAAAGCCCGTTTTCAAGGTAAACTAACCAGAGATACCTTGGCCTTTTCGTCATCTGTGTCTGCTAGGGCCGTCATAGCAAAGTATCGACAACAGTACCGTCTCACAGTTCTGGAGGCCAGAAATCCGAGATCAAGGGCTCAGCGGGGTTGGTCCCTTCTGAGGACCGTGAGGGAGAATCTGGTCCAGACCTCTCTCCCCCTGCTTCTGGGGCTGGGTGGCAATCTGTGGCATTCTGTGGCTCATTGACGCGACAACTTGATCTCTGCCGTCGTGTCCACATGGTGTTCTCCCTATGTTGTGTGTGTTTCTATCCGAATTTCCCCTTTAAATTTTATAAAGACACCAGTCATGCTGGACTAGGGGCCTCCCCTAATGCGGTATGACCTCATCTTACTGACTACATCTACAGCGGCCCCAGTTCCAAACGAGGTCACGTTCTGAGGTACCGGGGGTTAGGACTCCAACACGTGACGCTTAGGAAGACACAATTCAACCTCTTACCGTATCTTTTCTGCCCAGGGAGCCAAGAGCGTGGGCCCGTCAAGCCACAGGCAGGGAGAGGGATGCCGTGCTGGGTCCCTCACTCTCTGGAGCAGCTCTGGACGGGCTTTGCGCCACTGTCCCTGTGTTGCAGGTGGAGACTGGGGTCAGGTCTGTGGCAGAGCCCGGCATGAACCAGGATCACTGGACACCCACCCCCTTCTGGGGCTGGGACTGGGACAGGACCCCCAAGCCCACCTTGAGGAGAGTGGGTTACACCAGGTAGAGGATGACCCCGAGATTCTGGCACATGAGGTGAGAACCACCGTCCTGTGCAGACCACCCCTCACGTACGCCTACAGGAGGGCCAGGGTAAGGGTCTGTTCTTTGTGCCCACCCAGGCGAGATGCGGCCTCCTCACTGTGCCTCAGTTCCCTCCCCTGCAAAATGGCGGCGATGCTCTGCCCTGCCCGGCTCTGCCCACCTAAGGTCAGGTGAAGCCCCAACAGGGTGACCCCATGGCACGGCTTTGGAAAGACCCACAGACCTGGTGACGCGGGGAGCGTCGTCATGACCGCTGATGTGTGGTGCAGCCCGAGCCGACAAGTGCCAGCCGGTGGCTGTGTCATCTCCTCCGGGAGTCCTAGCGCCTGCTGACAGGGACAATGTCTGATGACTAAAGCATATCTGACCCTCCCTGAGCCCGTTTCGCATACAGCAGAGACTCAGCCAGTCTTTGCTGGCAGTCTGCCTGCCGCCGGCCTGCCCGTCCAGCTGCTCAACGCGGAGATTGAAACCCACCCGGGTTGCATTTCAGAGGTCCCGGCCTGCTCTCTCCCTGCTCAGTGAGCTCTGAGGGGAGCGCACTTGCGGGCTGGGTTCTGGCCAGGTGAACCTGCCCGGAGGGGGAGGAAAAGGAGGAGGAGGAGAAGGAGGAAAGGAGGGGGAGGGGGAGGGGGAGGGGGAGGGGGAGGAGGAGGAGGAGGAGGAAGAGGAGGGGGAGGAGATCCCAGCATGCACCTGTGGCTTAGCTTTCTCCCTTGCGGGAGGGCCTCCCTCTCTCTCCACTGACTTTTTCCAGAGCACCTTCACCCTATGAGATTGACAGCTTACTCTTGGTTGGGAACAGAGTGTAGGAAGGGGTCTTTTCAAACTGCCCTTGCAGCCCTGCCTGCCAAAACCCCGCCACTGCCGCTTTGCCTATTTACCCTGGCCACCAGGTCTCTCCCAGCTGCCCTAAGAAAACAGATTACTGTCCAGAGCAAAGTCCTTGCGTGTTTCCTCTTTGGAGATGGATCAAGTTTTGAAAGAAAGGTTTCCTGCAGCCCATGGCACCATTTGGGTTTGTTTTATCTGTCTCCACCTGTGGGGCAGGGACTTAACCTGTTGCCCAGGGCTGGGCCAGCAAATGACTGAAAGGAAAGCAAAGCTGGCCCGGTGCGCTTTTCGACAACACACCGAGCGGCCTTGTTCTCCTCTGCCCAGCATTGTGCGGGTGAGGCCCAGGCCCAAATCTGAATAGGGCTCCGCGTAACTTGATATGTTTTCTTTCTTTGCTGTAGTCTCAGTGTGCCAAATTTAACTATGCCCCAATCTGCGGTCTGTATATATAGTGTTGTTGCAGGAGTGGGGGGGGGGGGTTTGCTAGAGGGGGGAGGGGAGCGTATCCATGTTGCAGGAGTGGGGGGGGGGGGGTTGCCAGAGGGGGGAGGGGAACGTATCCATGGGGTTTTTTTCTATCTTTTTTTTCCTCTTGCCTGCTTTGCTCATTGTTTGCTATATATAACTTAACATGACCGTCCTCACTCTTTGGTCATTAACCCTTTGGAGATACCCACTGCAATTTGTGTCTCCCGGAAGGCCCCTCCACCAGTGCCCTCAAGCGCCCTGTTCGGGAAGCGCCGGCTGGCACCGTCGGAGTTAACCGCAGGCCTTTGGAAACTTGAACTTCCCCAGAAGTGCTTGTGCAGCAATTAGCAGATCCCCACTCAGATACAGAAAACTATCCCCTACCCCCCTTTGCAAACAAGCAGAGAAGGCCCTCAGAGCCACGAGTCAGCCCTGTGCCTCTTTCCAAAAGGCTTGTATCCTGTACCTTCCAGAAATGTGATAAAAGGTCCATCTTGATGTTGCTGCAAGGTTCCTAGGGGAAGTAGGAATCTGTTGTCCAATTAAAACTCATGAGGCTGGGCCTCACTTCTGAGATGCTGGGGTGGATGAACACAAGGGTGGCAGAAAGCTTCTCATTTCCGGCCTGCGTGACGACTGACCCTGCCTAGGTGGATAGAAGCCCTGTTTCACTCTGCTGGAGGGAGAGGGCTGGCAAAATATTTTGGTAGCTACTAAATGTTGGGGACCAAAGAGAGCTCCTCACCCAGGCCAGGCCCTCCTCTCAAGGGCGGGTGGCCATCGCTCCTTAGGACCCAGGGTCCATGGGATCAGGCGATGGGAGGTAAAAGCCTCAGCTCTCGCTGTTCACTTCTTTCAGAAGTCACAGAAACGCGGGAAAATACAGAACCTTGAGTCTCCTTGTGAGGGGGAAGATGTCTTGGGTCATCTTGGGCTATATTTAGAATGGAAAATGTGCTGGCTCAGAGAAAACTGGTCATGTGTCCTTCTCCAGGCTGTACCCTGAGCAGGGAGCCCGGCCCCATCAGGCCCCCTTCCTCTCATCTTTCACACAGCCCAGATGCCCCTCCTCCTCTAGGGAGACTTCCCAGCCATAGGGAAGACCCCGCAGGGTCGGGCTGGATGACCCTGTTAATAAACTTTACAAGCACGAGGACCATGATGCTCCAGTGTGGCACTGTGTGCCAGGCACGGTGTGAGCCCAGAAGTGCGCGTTTGGCGTGCAAGTGGGAATTGTGCTACCTTGAACCGCTCCCCACCCCTGCTTCGCCAGGTGCGAGCGCTGGGGATGGACACAGGGATCCTGGCCCGAAGGGCACTCACTGGTCTGGCTCACCTGTTGTACTCTGGGCCACAGGCACGTCGGGCTGCACGACGGCGATCGTTTCTTTTTGTAAGCATCAAAACGTTTTCAAGAACATGGAAGTTTGTTGCATCGCCATCTTGTTTGTGGATCGGCACATGATTTCTCAGAAAGGACAACCCGACCCCGCCCTGTCACCCCTTCCAGCCCAGGCCCTACCTCCCACTCTACCGAGGACGAGGGTCAGAAGTAGCCTTGCTAAAGATCGCCGTCTGCTGTGTTCGTGGGGACAAAGGGGACAATGGGAACGCAGTCTTGGGTACCTGTTGTGGGTCAGGCACCACTTTCAACCTTCACAACCTCTCCGAGAGCTGGGGGTTATTGAGGCCTTTTCCCAGTATGGAAACCAGGGGCTGGATGTCTCCTCCAAGGACCGACGTGTCCCTCACCCGCCTCCCCCTCCTCCCCCTCCTCCCCATGCTGTGCTGGTCCGACCTGTGAAATGCAGTCCCTCAGTCTCCTGTCCCATGGCTTCCCACCTGGCCCACAGCCCAGCCTCCTACCCCTCTAGACTCTGATCCAGACAGAAGCCAGCATGATCTTCGGGAAATGTAAAACCAAGCCACATCCTTCTCCTGCTTGGAACGTGAGAGTGGCTTCCGGGTGTTCTTAGAACAGGATTCAGCCTCCCCACCGTGCATGGCCAGTACCCCCCGCCCCAGCTGTGCTACAGCTGTGGTTCACCCACTCTGCACTCGCCCCGCCAGTCCCAGGGCCTTTGTATTTGCTATTCTGTGCCCGTGGTTGGGACCCTAGACCCTGAATCATTCTAGTCTTCCTCAGGGAGGGTCAAGCACTGTTCTAGCTGGGGGTTAACTCTGCACGCCTGCACACCTATTCTCTCGGGAGGAACGAGACGCTCAAGCTCCCACACTGTGGGGCTGCTGCCCGCCCCCTCCCTCCCGACCCAGCCCCAAGACCCACGCTTCTCCCAGCAGCCTGAGGGAAGTTGCTTCCTTCCTGCACATGCTGTGCTGGGTGTGAATCTTCCACCATGGGCAGATCTCAGGGCTCTGTGTTTGGGGCAAATAGCTACTCTTTCATGAGGCTTTAGGTCATGAACTGACACGTCATGTCTTGGAAACCCATCCGGAGAAGAAGCTGACCACCTTGGCTTGCTCCCGTCGGCCTTTCTGAAAACCCAGTACGGTGACATACTTTCAGCCCCTGGATTTTCCATTCCAGTGTTGCATCAGCTAGGAAGAAAATTCTCTTCTAATTGGTGACACTCAGGTTGGGCTGAACGTCCATTGGGCCATCCGTACACCATTTAATCTATCCCTTCAAAATAATTCATTCTTAGTTATCAGGCCTGCTAAGATGACCCGAAACTGGCCCTTTCAAAGGGTTTTTCCACGGTGGCCTGGGACAGCAGCCACTTGGAGGAGGCCCTCTAGGACAACAACCAATCCATTGCACAAGATCATGTGGGAGGCCCCCAGAGAGCAAATTAAGTACCCCCCTTCTCGTACCCCCCTCTGGTCCCACCAGCCTCCCCACTCGAAGTCTATAGAGTTTGGAATATGTCCCCTCTCGCTTAGAACAGAAATTTTCAAATGGAAAAACAGAGAGAGACAAAGAAGACAAACATACATTGACTAGATCACTGAGACAATCTGTCCACCAGGATTTGCCTTCCTGATTTCTTTTATAGCCGTAGTGTCGCCCTTTCCTTGTCATCAATTTAACATGTAACATTTTTTTAATTAAAATTCAGTATCATTGAACAGGTCATAGGGTGTGAGCAATATTTTCCTTGTTCTAAAAATCCACATGTAATGAAGCTGCCATTCACGATTGTTTTCCACTGGGCTGCTTATTAAAAAAAAAAAAAATGAGTTTCAATGAACAAAAATAGGTGCATTTTCACAGCGTGGGGGCCATCAGGAATGAAAACCTTACCAATCACAGCCCCAGCCCCTGGGGGTGCTGTGGGGGGGATGTTGTCAGATGTCAATTTGAGCTGATTGTTTCTGAGGCCATGTGACTGCGGTTCTCGTGTCCTGTGGTGCATTTTATAGACTGATGTCGTCTTTTGGAGATACATGATTAGATCAATGGTTATAGATGAACGCAGTTCACAGCGTGCTAGAATCAAGGGAGGATTCCCACAAAGTTATCAGAAAAGGCTTTAGAGAGGACACGGGGTGGGGGTGGGGGTGCCTGGGTGGCTCAGTCGGTTAAGCATCCAACTCTTGATTTCGGCTCAGGTCACGGTCTCACGGTTCGTGAGTTCGAGCTGCTCGTCAGGCTCTGTGCCGACAGCCCAGAGCCTGGAACCTGCTTCGGATCCCGTCTGATTCTGTTGGATTCTGCTTCTCTCTCTCTTCCCCTCCCCTGCTCAAGCTCTCTCTCTCTCTCTCTCTCTCTCCCAAAAACAAATAAACACTTAAAAATTTAAAAGAAGAAGAAGAAGGAGGAGGAGGAGGGATACAGGGACTAGGGTGCTGAGCTGTGGTGCTCCTTGCCTGTGACCGTACCTCCTGTACCAGGAGACAAGGATCCTGATAGTCAGACCCCCAAGTCACTACTCAGATGACTCTGGAGGCACCAAAGTCCCTGCAATGGGATCCCAAACAACAGCAGGCGGGTGTTTGACTTCAATACCTGAGCCTACAGGTAAAAACCTGGTAATTTCTGGCTTTCTTTACCAAATCCAGGAGATCTGCACCCATGATATCTTCACTCTTCCCCCTCCCCTTTGCCCCAGTATCAATCTGCTAAAGCTGCTTCGTAGCTGTGCACGGCCCCTGGCTCCTTCCATTTCTGCTGGGCCCTGCGGGTATCTGAGTTGTGGCCTTGCCCCATGGGACTTTTTTTTTTTAATGTTTATTTCGTTTGGAGAGAGACAGAGACAGAGTGTGAGCAGGGGAGGAGCAGAGAGAGAACCCAAAGCAGGCTCCAGGCTCTGAGCTGTCAGCACAGAGCCTGACATGGGGCTCGAACTCATGCACCTCGAGATCATGACCTAATCCAAAGTCGGCTGCTCAACCGACTGAGCCACCCAGATGCCCCCCTCCCCTCACCATGGGACATTTAGATGAGAGGAAAACTCACAGCTTCTAGCTTCACAGCACCTCTTTCTTTACTGTTGGTGGGGTCCTGAGCAAATCATCCTAGAGCCTCAGTTTTCTCATCTCTGTAATGGGATGACCTCAAAAGGTGGTTCTGGTGCGATGTAAGAAAGTCTTGGGAAAGAGCACAGCACCTGTGTAATTCTGTCCTCCCTCCCTGCTACCTGCATGTCCTTGGGGGCCACTGGTGTCCTCCAGGGGAAGACAACTGGGCATTCAGTGTGTGAACAGCCTGCCTTCTCCCTAAACCGATTGATGCAGGGAGTGAGGACAGAATTACTCAGAAACAAGTGATTTCCCAGCTGTGGTCTCCGCTCTGATAACAAAGGACTCGGCCCAGATTGGAGGGGAGGCGGGAATTGTGTGCAGAAAGGCGGTCGGGACATCTTGAGTTTGTTTGTAACTAATCTCAAATAATTTAGATCTTTTTAATTTGCAGCAAATCCGATTCCCTCAACAACATCTGTGGTAAAATATTAGGAGCGTGTGCGGAGACCAAGTGTGGAGGGTTTTTTCTTTCCCCCACCACCAAATCCAGAGTTACCCTCCAAATCGTAATCTTATCAGATTTAACTGGTTCCACGCAAACAGATCTATGTATATTTTCAGTAGTTTCAGCTGAAACCTGTTAAGAACAGATGTGCAAAGGGCTGCCTGGCACTGATCCATTTAAATGTATTTTTCCATGAACAGCCTTTTCTCTCTGCGCTTCCTCAGAGGAGGGGAAAACAAGAGAGTGGAACCGTCATTAAAGTGGATATTACACGCTTCTGAGTTCTCCACAACCAGAGTTTGCTGTTCGTTTCCAAACAGCAATTTGGCACACAAGGCTGTGAACACAGGGTGTGCATTTGACGGGCAGTGTTGGCTGCGAGACCATGTGGCTGGGAGGACGGGCCCACAGCTTGCTCTAGCTGCCGCCTGGGGCCAGCCCTCCCCGCTGCGGGGCGACTCACAGCACACACAAGTAAGTTACCCACCTCTTCGATCCTTCAGTTTTTTTCAGCTAAAAACAAAAAAAAGGAGGGGGGTATTAAAAAACTCCTACAACTCAACGGCAACAAAATAATCCGATTTCAGAATAAGCAGAGGGGCGCCTGGGTGGCTCAGTCAGTTAAGCATCTGACTCCTGATTTCAGCTCAGGCCATGACCTCCCAGTTCGTGAGCTTGAGCCCCGCGTCGGGCTCCGTGCTGACAGCTCAGAGCCTGGAGCCTGCTTCTGATTCTGTGTCTCCCTCTCTCTCTGCCCCTCCCCCACTCATGCTCGGTCTCTCGCTCAAAAATCAATAAACATTAAAAAATAAAGAAACAAATAAACTTAAAAAAAAAGGCAAAGGATTTGGATAGATGTCTCTCCAAAGATGAGATACAAATGGCTAACAAGCATATGAAAAGATAGTCAATATCACTAAGCCTTAGGGAAAAGCAAATGAAAACTACAAGAAGATATCACCTTATACCCACTCAGGGGGAGATATATGTATATATACATATCAACAGAAAATAACAAGTGTTGGTGAGGATGTAGAGAAATTGGAAGCCTCCTCGATTGTGGGTGGGAATGTGAAATGGTTCAGCTGCTGTGAAAAACAGCATGGAGGTTCCTCAAAAGATTAAAAATAGAACTACCATATGATCCAACAATTCCTCTTCTGGGTACATTGCCAAAAGAATTGAAAGCAAGATCTCAAAGGGGTATTTGCACACTCGTGTTCACAGTAGTGTTATTCACAAGAGGCAAAAGGTGGAAACGACCCAAGGGTCCTTCAACACGCGGCTGTATAAGCCAAAGGTGGTGTATACATACAATGGAATATTATTCAGCCTAAAAAAGAAGGAAAATCCGTCACCTGCTACAAGATATATGAAACTTGAAGAAATGAGCGAGTCACAAAAGGGCAAATCCTATGTGATTCCATATACATGGGGTCCCTAGAGTCATCAAAGTCACGGAGACAGAAAGTAGACCGGTGGTTGTCGGGAGCTGCACGGAGGGGAGAACGGGGAGTGACTGTTTAATGGGTAGAGTTTCCGTTTTGCAAGATGAATAAGATCTAAGATCTGTTGTAAAACCATGTTCATGTGCTTACTAACGCTCCTGAACTAAACACTTAAAGTGATAAAGACGGTAAAAACAAAAACAGGGGGAGAGGGTCTAATTCAGATGCTGATCTCGCAGATGGAGATCTGTGGGGATCCAAGGAAATAAACACACACGTAGCAGGACTTTGGGCCTGTTGGCTGTGGAGATTATATCTGTGACAGAACGAGATAAGATGGGTGATGCTTTCCCAGGTTTGAATTTCTGCTCTTAAGAACATTTTTCTCGGGGCACCCGGGTGGCTCAGTCGGTTGAGCGTCGGACTCCTGATTGGGGCTCAGGTCATGATCCCGGGGTCATGAGATCAAACCCCATGTCGGGCTCTGCGCTGAGCATTCAGCCTGCTTGGGTTCTCGCTCCTGCCCCCCGCCCCCGCTCCTCTCCCCCACCCACTAGCACATTCTCTCTCTATCTCTCTAAACAACAACAACGGCAACAACAACCACTCTTCTCTCCACCTTTCCATTTCCCACCTGACAGAGTTCATCCAGCCTCCCAGGACTCCACCACAGCCTGCAGCCATCTCCAGAGGTGTCCCCACTGGGCACCGGGGCCTCTTTCTCAGCGTGTGCCTCTGGAGCAGAGCTCTGTTGCCGTGGCCTATGTTTCCCCTGTGGCTGGCACTGTGGGGGGGGGAGGTGAAGGTGCATGTCCCACGTTCATGGTCTCTGAGTAGACCACGGGGCTCCAGTTGCCTCCATTCTGCAGGTTTCCCTTGCACTGACTTTGCCCCTGCACTGGGAGAAGGGAAGGCGGTCTTGGCATGGGGGGGTGTTATGGCAGATGAGACTCAGGGGTTCAGTGCCAGCTGGGAGAAGCAATATCATTTCTAGGTCCAGTTCTGCCACCTCTTTGCCCCCGTGTGTCACCAGTAAAAGAAGGGCGAAGGCAAAGCTGGCTTCATAATCTTTCAAGATTCCAGATCTTTGGGGAGGCGGCGGGGCGGGGGGGGTGGGGGAGGCTCTGTCTTCCTGGAGTTCTCTCCAGCCTGATTGCCTCCACAAGGCACAGCATCTGGGAACCTCATCACGTCTGTGTTGCCTGGTATCTAACGGGACATTCTGGGTTGAGAGTTACCACAAGCCCCTTTGTGGTTTGACATGAGTGGAGATCCCGTGGTGATGCATCCTGGGCTCTGATTACAGTGTGATCTGCTGACCCCCGAGACAGAGCCCGGCCAGAGTGATCTTTGGCAAGGTGGGCATTTCTGTCACCTGACAGGAGGGGACCCTGCCTTGCAGAGCTTGCTTCACAGGAGCTGGAAGATGAGCAGCTGGCTTGGGAGGTGAGATCAGATTTTTTCAGGGCAAAGTAGAACCCCGTTTGTCTTAATGAGGAGGAAAGAACAAAATCAAAGCGTTCGGTGAACACTTCAAAGGGGTTAAAGGACCACATTTGGTTCCCAATTAGTGTCCCTCCTGGCCAGGCAGGTGTCAGGTGGAGAATCCCATTGTCCTAATCAAGGGGGAAGGTGCCCGGGGCTTCTCTTATTGGCTGAGAATTGGTGGGGGCTGGGGGGCCCTGTTTCTGGGATCTCCAGCCCCATGCAGACCTCTGGTCTGTTTAGGAGACAGCTCTAATGAACCATACTTGTCTGTGAAGGACCTTGATCTTCTCCAAGCTTCTTCTATTTCCCTTCTATATTTCTTTCTCCTGATTATTTTCTTGCCTGCTACTTTTGTTGCATTTTTGTCTATCCAGAAGTTAACACCCAAAGGCCTTGATTTCTATAACCAATTCTGTGCTTTACAGAAGCAAAAGTCAGTAGGTCCAAACTTGGCTCTTTTATTCATGTGACTCACACTGGTTTGGGACAACATCTCTGAGCGCAAGCCAGAAACTTCCATAAAGGGGGCTACTGCCTGGAAACCTGAGAACACTTGGCAAGTGAGCCCAGCCCAGAATGTTTTCAGACCAGCACTGCCCCTGACAAACAGAGACTGAGGCAAGACAGGTCAGGCTCCCCCGCTCTACCTCCATCTTCTCCAGAATGCTTCTGGGTTCCCTTTTTTTACTCATGTTCCTACCCCCCAATCCACCAGTTTGTCAGAATCCACATTTCACATCCATCCACAGCCCTGATTTCCAAATCATTATAATCAATGATAACGATCAACTATCATAATCAATGATAATTAGCATTTATCAAGACAGTGGTTTCCCCAAAACGACTGCCAGCTCAGTCTGTGACCTTTCTTTTCAGTCACAAACAAAAGGGGGTTTGTGTGTGTGTGTGTGTGCGTGCATGCGCGTGTGTGTGCACACGCACGCACGCATACACGGGCACTTGTGCGCACACCTGCCTAATGAACATACCCGTAATGAAAAACAGGATAGATTACAGAGAATGGCAACCTAATGGTTACAAAAAGGTATATGAGGCATAACCCATTAGTGAGCTACATTTTGTTCAAAACTGAGGTACTCAGGCAGAATAACACGCCTTTGTGCCGGAATGCACTCAGCTGTAGCAATGACTAATAATATAGCTGAGGACCTGTTCACATTTTTCCCCTTTTGTGCCTATTTTCATAAGTTAATAACTCAAGCATGAAATTATTTCAGGCTGAAGACTGGTGGTAAGAGCAGGGCAAATGTGTGGGAAACAACTTTTTGTTGTTGTTGTTACTTATTTTAGTTTGGCTGTTTTTAAGTTAGAGGAGTGGAGATGTCAACGTGCATTTTCTCCGGCAACGTGTTTTGGTTAAGCCCCCAAAAGTTGGGATTTCATTATATGAGACAAATGTTTAGTGACTGGAGGTAGGAGTTAGTGTTCCTACAGGTATATGCTTCTGTTTGGTATAGGTTGGGGTTGCAGGTGGTTCCGGGGGAGGGGAGAGGGTTGGATGAAACGGACTCAGAACATTCTAAGTGCCATCATTCTGGACTCCCGTGCCTTCAACTAGAAAACTCCTATCCCACCAGAAAGGTAAAACAGCTTAGTGAGCAAACGGCTGGCTGTCTCACGCAGCGGAGAGTGTGGGTAGGGGTGAAGCCTAGTGCTGCGTATCAGTAAATTCCTGGAGCAGTGTATAGAACAGAAATGTGATGAATAATATTAATGCCTCTCCTTACAGTCTCAGGACTCTGGGGTTTACTGAGCATTTCCCTGTACACAGAACCAGAGAGTGTCCATCTGGAGGAAACCAGATTTCATACAAATCCTTTAAAAATGTTTCTTTCCTTTTCATTTATCGGACCAAAGGACTTTGAAAGATACAGAAAAACAGAGAATGATCTATCAAACACCTGAGTACCCCCATCCCACAATTAACAAATGTTAATTCTGTTTTGTAACAATGGCTTCAACTTTTTTTTTAAGTAAAATAACTGAATCATGACTGCTAAATTTGTACCTTTTCCTTGATCTCACAGATGTGCCAAGTAAGGAGCAGAAAGCAAAAGGACTCGGCTGAAGTGTGCAGCCTCCAGCAGCTCTCCCATCCTTTATGAACTGGATCTGGAAAGGAGACTCTCAGGAGGGTAAGACTAGCGTTATTGTCCCCCTGACAGATGACCAGGAAGGGGCCCCCAGTGGATGTGAATGACAGCCTCCCTGTTCTAGATCCTGTGCTGGGCTCAGGGGCCAGAACAAAAGACAAAGCCCAAAGCAGCCCAGATCCCAGCCTGAGAGAGGGGAGCCGAAAGCACCTGCATGAAGGAGAAGCGATTCCCTCCGGCCAGGGTCCGCTTCACCAGGCGTGTAATTCAGAGGCAAGTCAGCAAATACTTAGGGAGACATTCCATAGAACACATGTACTTCATAGGGTATATTTTAATCAGTAGCTCAGTCATGGATCATTGCCAAAGAAAAGCAAAATATGCTGCCATCCTGTGACACAATGTGATGATTTTAATTTTTACTAGTAGATTGCTACACACACGCACACACACACACACACACACGGGCGTCTGAACTTGTTGAGAGGTCTTTCTTTCTTTCTTTCTTTCTAAGGTGAAATTGGACAGGGTTTCTGCGTATTATCTGCTTGTCTCGGAGCTTCTGGGGCTACAGCTCTGTGCGCTGCATGAGCTAAGCCCACCTTGCGGTTGCATCATCAGGTTCCGAAAAGCCACTTGTGCCAGGAGCCCCACAAAAGCTCGCTCAGGGTCCACCAGCTGGAATCTGAGAGAGAGCAGACTAAAAATACCCAGCTCTGCGGACTCACGCCGGGCTCCTGGGGGGCTTCCAGATTGACAGCTCCGTTTACACACCCACAATGGGTTAAAACAAAAAAGAAAAAAAGAAAAAAAAAAACCAATCTGCACGTTTTCTTCGCCTTGATTGATTTGAGCTCAGCTCTAGAGAGTTTTGCTGGCCATTTGCAGAATGTTGAAACTCCCCAGAACTGTTTTAGGAAAAGCAAAAGGCGGCAAAGCGGAGAGAGCAGGCTGGCTTTGTCAGGGTCTGGGGCTCTCCGGCCACGGTCACTGCGAAGCTGCGGCCAGTCTCGGAGCGGTCGGACCCTCACGGGACCGCACGCGGGTCCCTCTCCCACTCCAGCTCAGAGGCTGCCTCCCTCCGCCCATCCCCAGAAGGCACGGAACTTTACAGTTCACACATTTAACGGAGAAAACCCAGGTCCGGAGCCCGGAGCCCGTGAAATGGAGCGCACAGCCCTGGGTGCGCAGCTTTCACAGTCCGGATGTGTGCAAACTGCTCCCCTGGGCGGTATTCAGGCCGATGCTTTGCGGGGAAGTACCTCCTCCTAGAGAGTGTCCTCTCCTCCCAGGCCTCGCGGGGAAAACTTACAAAGACAGAAAACCACAGGGTTCCTGGCACATGGGCTTTGGGTTTATCAGCTTAGAGCAGATTCTTCCTGGCCTGAGCCCGGGCCCTTCCTCTGACTGCAAAGGCAGAGGGACACAAGCAGACAGAAACGCACTCGCTCAGCAGCTGACTCACGCCCAGAGTTGTATTCAACCCTCAAAAAATTGTCTACAAGAGATTGCTGAGGGTCGTGGTGCCTTCTGTCTTGCTCTCTTTCTTTTTATCCGGCGCCGTGTCACCACCTTTCAAGACACCTGAAATCAACCGAGAAGCAGACCGAAAGAGGGCCGGCGGGTTTTGAACACACGGTACTAATTCACACTCTGGTGCCTCAAATAAACAAACAAAAAACCCAAAAAACCAGCAAGAGTGTTTCTAAGGTAGATCCACCCCAGTTCACTTGAAGGGGAAACCTCACTACTGCGGAAGATGACCTTGTGGGACATTGGAAAGCTGGCTTTACAGGGGCCCTGTGCAAAGCAAACTGGGCAGGGAAGAAATGAAGCCGTGATTCCTTGAACGGGGTTTGGCAAGATTTGGTTAATGACAGCCCCATCATTTCTACAAACCCATTAGCAGTGTGTGAGAGTTCCGGTTCCTCCACATTCTCATAACGCCCATTACGGTCAGTCCTTTTTATTGTAGTCATCCTAATAGTTGCACAGTGATATCTCGTGATATTGATTTCCATCTCTCTAATGGCCAATAATGATGAGCACCTTTTCATTTACTTGTTTATAATTCTTAGATTTTGGTGATATATCTGTTGAAATATTTTGTCCGTTTTTTAATCGGGTTGCTTGATTTCTTATTATTGAGTTTTGGGAGTTCTTTATGTATAATGAATACAAGCCCCTTATTAAATATATGATTTGCACATGCTTGCTCCCCAATGGTAGCTTATCTTTTCATTTTCTTAACAACGACTTTTGTTTTTATTTTTTAAGGAGTCTAAAAAATCCATTTTGGGGCGCCTGGGTGGCTCGGTCGGTTGGGCGTCCGACTTCGGCTCAGGTCATGATCTTGCGATCTGTGAGTTCGAGCCCCGCGTCGGGCTCTGTGCTGACTGTTCAGAGCCTGGAGCCTGTTTCAGATTCTGTGTCTCCCTCTCT
Organism: Panthera leo; assembly: GCF_018350215.1. Taxonomy (NCBI): domain Eukaryota; kingdom Metazoa; phylum Chordata; class Mammalia; order Carnivora; family Felidae; genus Panthera; species Panthera leo. The sequence continues at coordinate 103,329,415 of NC_056681.1, forward strand.
CTCTGCCCCTCCCCTGTTCATGCTCTGTCTCTCTCTGTCTCAAAAAAAAAAAAAAATCCATTTTTTTCTTTTATGTGTTATGCTTTTGCTATATCTATGAAATCTTTGCCTAGCCCAAGGTCACAAAGATTTTCTTCAATTTCCCTCTGGAAGTTGTGGATATTTCAACCTATGATGACCCATTTTTTGAGTTAATATTTGTCAATGGTATGAGGTGTGGATTGAAGTTCATCTTTTTTGCCTCTGGATATCCCAGTGTTCCTCCAGCATTTGTTGAAAAGACTACCATTTCTCCCTCCCTGCCCTGTTTGCACTTTTGTCAAAAATCAGTTGTTCATGCACGAGTGGGTCTGTTTAGTCTTGATTCTGACGTTCCATTGATATTGGTACTTACGGTCACTCCACTGTCCTGATTATTGTCACTTTATAATAAGTCTTGAAATCACACGGTGCTAGTTCTCCAACTTTGTTCCTCCTTTGCAAAGTTGTTTTGACTATTCTAAGTCCTTTGCATTTCCGTATGAGTTTTAGAAGAAGTTTGTCAATTTCTACAAGTTTGCTGAGATTTTGCCCAGAAGTGCATTGACTTTATAGATCAATTTGGTGAAAATTTATACCATAAAAACATTGAGCCTTCTGACCCATGAACACAGTATCTCTCTACCTATTTCGGGTCTCTTTCATTTTTATCAGCAATGTTTTATAATTTTTAATGTGTAGGTCTTGTCCACCTTTTGTCATTTTCACTCTAATTTATACTTTTTGATGTTACTGTAAGTAGTACTTTTAAAATTTCAATTTCCAATAGTTCACTGCAAATATACAGAAATGCAAGTGATTTTTGTGAATTACTCCTGTATCCTGTATCTTTACTAAAGTCACTTTTTTAGTTCTAGTGGCTTTTTAGTTCTATGGGTTTTTCTATGTAGACTCTGTGTCACCTTCCAATAAAAACAGCTTTCCTTTTCTATTTCCAACGTGGATCTCTGGATTTCTATTTCTTGCCATATTACACTAGATAGAATCTTCAGTACAGTGTGGAATAGAATCTGTGAGAATTTCTGATCTCAGGAGGGAAAGTATTCAGTCTTTCATCATTAAGAATGATATTAACTATAGGGGCGCCTGTCTGGCTTAGTCAGTAGAGCATCTGACTCTTGATCTCTGGATTGTGAGTTCAAGCCCCACGTCGGGCATGGAGCCCACTGAAAACAAACAAACAAACGAAAGAATGAGGTCAGTGGTAAGTTTTTAGTAAATGTCATTTATCAGGTTGAGGAAGTCCCCATCTATTCTTCGTTTGCTAAGAGTTTTTATCAGGAATATTTGCTGGATTTTACCAAATCATTTATTTGTATCGTGTGAGACATACCACAGTTTACTAGTGTCATCATTTTCCAAATTTGAGTGAAGTGGGGAATATTGACCTCTCTTTACGTCCCTTTAGCATCTCTGTTAGTGATATAGCTCATTGTCTCAAATATTTCTTCTACATACTTTTAGAATCACATTAGACAGTGTTAGTTTTTGCCTCAATCATCAGTGTAATCTTGAAAACTCAAGAGGAAAATGAAAGTCTCTTGTAATGACCCATATTACCAATATTTTTGCTTATTATGTTCTTTCTTCCTTACTGATGTTCCAATAGTCTTTCTTTTATTGTTTCCCTTCTGTTGAGAAATATTCTTTTGTCCATTCTTATTCCATATGTCTGCTGGTGACAAATATTCTTAGTTTTTCTGAGACCGCGTTGATTTCCCTTTCATTCCAGAAGGATCTTTCCACTAGAAAGGACCTTTCAGCTGGAGATAGGATTTTGAGTTGGCCATTTTTTTCTTTCAACACTTCTTCGATACTCTGGCCTCTGTGTTCTAGCAACAATTATCCATCAGTCAAAAATTTTTCCCCTTTAGGTGGAATGTCATTTCTTTCTGTTTCCAATATATACATATTTCGCTTTGTCTTTCAGAAGTTTGAGTTTCCGAGTTGATGTGCCTTGCCGTGGATTTCTTTGGGTTTATCCTGTTTGAGATTCGCTTGGCTTCTTAAATCTGCGGCTTTGTGCTTTTTGCTAAATTCAGAAAGTTTTAAGCCATTACTTAAGGAACACTTTTTCAGCTCTGCCCTCTTTTCTTCTCCTTCCAGAACTCCAATGTCACGGAAGTTAGATCTTTTGTTATAACACCACATATCCCTGAGGCTCTGTTCCCTTTTTTTCCAGCCCATTTTCTTCTCTCTGTTGTTCAGAATGGATATGTAACCATGTCCCGTCTTCCAGTTCGCTGCGTCCCCTCGGTTCCCCTGGTGAGTGCCTCCCTTGACGCGGGTTTTATTGTTGTTGTTTTGGTTACTGTATTTTTCAGTTCTAAAACTTCCATTTGGTTCTTCTTTATATTTTGACTTTCTTGCTTGGGACGTCCTAATTTTTCATTTGTTTCAAGAGTACTTGTCATTGTTCTTTGAAGCATTTTTATGGTGGTTGCTTTAAAATGTCTGTCAGATCATTCTAACATCTCTGTCATCTTGGGATTAGCATTTATTGGTTGTTTTCTTTCAGTCTGAGATCATCCTGTTCTTGGTATGGTGCACGATTTTCTACTGAAACTGAAAATTTCGAATATTATGTTACAAGACACTGGATATTAGTGCAATCGTCTGTGTTAAATGGCTTCCTCTGGCATTGCCCCAGTAGGGAAAGGGATTGGTTAACAGTGAGTTGTGTTGTTCCTGCCAGGGGGACGTGGAAATCCACGTTCCCTACTTGGCATCTGTTGACACGCAGGTAAAAGTAAGAAGAGGTCTCTACCTCACTGCTGGATGGAGACAGAAGTTCTGGCTCCCCACGGGGCCACCACGGATAGCTCCCTCAAGGAGAAGGTCAGAGTGCCCCACTGATATTCCCCACAGGGCCTGGTTACCACTGAAGGTGGAGAGAGCTTCCTCTGATGCCACTCCAGTGGGGAAACGGAGGAGAGCCTGGTCTCTGCCAGGCGGGGGTGAATGTCCAGGCTCCCCCCTCCCAACCCCATGATGACAGTGTAGAGAAGCTCGTTAACTCTGCAGATGGAAGTCCGAGCTCCCTGCTCAGTCTTCTCAGACACCATCCTGGGGCTGGAGAAGTCAGTAGATGGGGATGACGTAACACTTGGCTGGAGCATCTGCCCACCTTATCACATTTGCCACGACACGCACCCTCAGCAGAGCTGTGAAAACACTGGCCAGGGAGCTGTTTACGCTTTATCTCACTTAGCTGTCACACCCACCGCGTGGAGCAGGCAGTAGGTTAGTGCTCTCTATTCTCACAGACGGGGATCTAGAAGCAGGGAAGCTGAGTAACTTGAGCAAGGTCAGCGTGAGTCGACAGCAGAATTCTCAGCTGGGTCTGTGTGATTCTCATTCTCTTGCTTTTTAGCCCCCACGTTTTATTGTTGATGGAATTCCGGTTGGAGGGAATGAGGGCCCTTTGGGGAAATGAGTTTGCAGAGGTCAGAAGGAAGGACCTAGAAAAAAGCTAAGGAACGTTTCCAGGAGAGGCGTGGGTGAACAGCAGACCTGCATGGTTCCAGGGGACACCTGTGGAGGCAACCCGTGGCGTTTCATGGAGGGAGCTGGGATTCCAGAATTGGAGAAACCTGGGTTCAAACCCAGACTCCACACTAATCCCACCGATGGCAGGAGTTCGGGCAAGTTGTCGAAGCCCTCCAAGCTTCTGTTTTCACATCTGTACAGCAGGAGGATGACGGTATCTCCTTGGAAGCTTCCCAATGGGTACAGCGAGGCACTGTACATGAAATGCCTAGGCTGTGCCAGGCCACAGGAGATGGCAAATAGGCGCTGGCTGTTCATTTTATTTGCTAGTTCTCTGCAAAGTGGCAGGCACTACGACCCAGAAACTTTCGATGACCGGAGGACGACACCGGGCTACATGGCAGGGGCAGCCCGGAGCTTGTCCGGAAGCAGGGAGGCCTCACAGAGCCCAGAACCTCATCGGAGACCATTTGCAGGGACCAGGACGGTGGGATGGAGTGCCTTCTGACCTGGAGAGGTCACTTCCAGTCTTTGCTCCGGCAGTGGCGGCAGCTCCCGCGAAGGGAAGAAGCAGCAGTTTCTGTTGGCTCTCAGACACTCCAGCTGTCGTCTTCGGGAATGTGTTTCTCCACCCCAGAGGGAAGCGGATGACTGAGAAGGGAGGCGAGCGGTTAGGCGGGGCCTTGCAAACTCTAGCCCGTTAGCTCCGGTGTGCTGGCCATGGACCCCAAGCCAAGGCCAGCGTCACGGCAGGTTATGGCGCACTGCACGCCCACTGCACCAATGAGATGTATTTGCAACCTTAATATAAACAGATTACATTTCTTATCCTAATGTGGCTGTTGGCTAAGTGCCCGTGAATTTTAGCCTCCAGGAGGAAAACGATTGCTTAAGCTGAGCGTTCACTACTTTTACTTTCCATACACGGCTCGGGGCTCCTTCCGGGCACCCGTTCACCCCCAACACACGCAGACACACGCACACGTCCACGTGGGCCGCCACGCACGTGCCTTCGCAGGGACAGGCCAGTCGTGCGCTCGCTGACCCCCTTTCTGCTGGCTGCAGACTGTGGCAATATTCTGGCTTTGGGGGAAAAAGTCCTCTCCATGCCACCGTACATTTTCACATTCAATACACACTCTGGCTTCGGCTTCCAGATTCTTCCTCCTACCCACCCACCCTCCCCCCCCTCCCAGATGAATACTTTAATAGCCCACTCTATCAGTCAGTGTCCAACATGCCTTTTACATGGGGAGGGGAAGGCCGAGGAAAGGAGGTCATTTCCCTGAGGTCCCTATGGACTCAGCGAGTGACAGAGGTTCTCCAGAGCCACCACAAGCACCATCACCATTGTGAGGGGACCCTTTCGGCCACCTCGACCGGCTCCTTGAGGCTGACCGGAAGTGGTTATTGGAGAGTCTAAGATCCAGCCACACCAGACACAGAGGAGCCCTGGGCAGTGGGACTTGGGCTCATTCCCATCAGCGGCGTGCAAGTGATTTCGTAAGAGACAGTCAGGTGTGGGCTTGCACACCATTCCCTCCCTGCCTCTCCCAAATCCCACCCCTCCCGTCCATGTTTATAATCCCTCCCTCCTACTCTGTCTCTGTCTCTCCTTCTTCCTTTCAGAAAGTCCTCGCTCGTCTTTCCCTTTCCTCACGCTGGCAGCCAAGCTTATGCCCCACACGGGCCTACAGAATTCTTTCCTCCCGAGCCAAGGAAGTGGGCACAAAACAATGTCCAGGCTGCGCCCGTCGGGGGCCCCACATCAAAGATGCAGGAAACAACTGTTTCCCTGTCTCCTGACAGGTCAGCGGCATAGCCCTCCAGGCAGCGTCTCTGCCCAGGGAAACAGCCCCGGCGGCCCCCACCCAGACGTTCAGATCCTGCGGGGCAGGGGGCCAATTTCTCTGGCCCTTTCTCTGTGGAAGAAGTGCAAGACGCAGACCAGTTTGGGAAGGCGATTCTAGTCAGACCACGGAGCAGATGGGAACGACTCCAGGGGGATGCCTGCGTGTGTCAGGTGTCTGTGCGGTCCTGGCACACACACGCACACACCCACGCGTGCACATTCACGGCATTCACGCATGCACCCACACATGCGTGCGCAGGGAGGCCCATCCACGGGGTTGTTGCCCTGGGCTCTCACTTGGCCCGCTGTCAGCTCAGAGCAGTCTCTCTCCCTGGTGGCTTGTAGGAGTGGCCAGTCTCCCCTCAAATTGTCTGCACTCGCACCCATCTGACAGCCAGCCTCCCGTCAGGCCCAGGGGAGGGCCTAGCGAGACGCACACCCTTCCAGAAGGGCCAGGAGCGCCTCCCGCCGGAGAGTTCCATCCAAATATTCATGGGCAGCCGGCCAGGCCCTTGGGTGCCAAGATGACACCCAGCCTTCACAGAGTGACAGCTGGACACTTGCTCCTGCCAGCCCCCTCTGCCACACTATCGGCGCCCCCGTCCCAGGAGCCAAGCAGCCCAGTGCCAAAGCCGAACATACCGGGGGCTTGCACCAGGATGTCACCCGCAACCCCTGTGATTCAAAAGACAGGACTCTGGGGCCAGAAACTTGGGTGTGGTGACCCCGTGTCAGAGTTCAGAGCCACAGTGCTGTGTCCCTGGCAAGAGGGGCACCCCCCGCTTTCTCGGGGTCCAGTGTCAGGAGAGCTCATTTTTAACTGGGGTGGGGCAAGAAGGGTGAGTTACAGAGTTTTGTTTTATTTTTAAAGTTGATCCATCTTTGAGAGAGAGAGAGACAGAGCTCAAGTAGGGGAGGGGCAGAGAGAGAGACAGAGACACAGAATCCAAAGGAGGCTCCAGGCTCTGAGCTGTCAGCACAGAGCCCGACGCGGGGCTCGAACTCATGGACCTGAGCCGAAGTCGGACGCTCAACCGACTGGCCCACCCAGGAGCCCCCCTAGTTTATTTAACCAGTTGCAGAATGTTAGATATTTGGGTCGTGTCCAGTCTTTGACAAATACAGACAATGCTGCCTTAAGTGTACCCTTAAGTGTGCACATCACTCACACACCTGTGAGAGCACACGCAGACGAATTCTCAGAGACCGAGGTCCCAGGGGAAGGGAGATGTGCCTTTGTTGTTTGGATAGATATCGCCAAATTGCCCTCCCCCAAAACCGCTATTTCACAAACAGCTAGGATGGATCAGAGCACCTGTTTCCAAATGCGTATTTGAACATGGCACGTGATCAAAATGTGAGAGCCTGAACAATGACAAATAGTATCTTGGTGTAAATGTATTTTTCTTCTCGTTAATGATGTTGAGCGTTTCTTCAAATGCTTCAGGGCTGTTTGTTTCCCATTCCTACAGCTCGTCAATTCATGTCCTTTGCCCGTTTTTCTATCTGTTGGCCTTTTATTGATGTATGAGTCTTTATATATTAGGGACAGTTGCACTTAGTGATGTTAATCAAAACAGTTTCCCCCAGTTTGACATTTGCCTTTTAGGTTTGTTGATGATAGGATCGGTCGGCCATAGAGAGAAAACTCGATTTTTAGGTAGTCCTTTTCATCAATTCTTTCTGTTTGGGGGTGTTATGCTTTGTGTTTGTGCTAATACGCCATTCCTCCTTCTGACGTGAAAAGGTAAAAGTTATTATTTTCTCTTAAAACTTTGATGGTTTCGGAGCACCTGAGTGGCTCAGTCAGTTGAGTGTCCGACTTCGGCTCAGGTCACGATCTCATGGTTTGTTAGTTTGTGCCCTGCGTTGGGCTGTCTGCTGTCAGCTGAGAGTCCACTTTGGATCTTCTGTTCCCCCCTCTCTCTCTCTCTCTCTGCCCTTCCCCTGCTCTCTCTCTCTCTCTCTCTCAATAAATAAACATTTTTGAAAAAGTTTAAAAAATTTGATGGTTTCATTTTTGTTTTATATTTCAAAAGTTGATCTATGTAGATTTTGTTTGGATAGATCATTAAAGTATGGATTCACCTTTTTTTTTTTCTTTTCTTTTTGGATGGTCCCCCCATTCTGTCGTCCCAATACTGTTTCTTCCCATCCACGTACTAACCAGGCCCGACCCTGCTTAGCTTCCGAGATCAGACGAGATCGGGCGTGTTCAGGGTGATATGGCCGTAGACCCAATACTGTTTCTTGAGTGAGCCACCCTTCCCCACTGACCTGAGATGCCTCACTTCTCCTCTCACAGAGGCCTTGCTTGCAGTTGCCTCTCCTAGGGACTTTCCACTCTGAGGAGCAGAGATGCTTCTTAATGAGTGAAATGCAGAGGTTCAGAGCCCCAGGCCAGAAAACATCCCCAAAGGCCTTCCTTTTTATGTATGGCTTAAAATACAGAGAAAAATGCTCCTTGCTTTAGAAAACACAACCTTTTCTGTTTGCTTAACTTTTCACCCTTCTCTTATAGGTGGGCCCCCAGTGGTTGGAAGGGGAGCATTCGTGCTGTCCACCCTGCATAAAAGCTCAGACATTTGGGCTGTAAGGGAAAGAACTCAACGTAGTTGAGAAAGAAATCCACTGGTCAGTGCCTGCAAAGTCCAGGACTGGCTTGACTCTATGACATCAGCAGGACTGGATCTCAATCGCCCCATCGCTCTTGAGGGGGGGCTCTCCACTAGAGGTGGCTGTGAGCTGGCTGCCAGCAGCTTAGCTCCAAGACTGTCTTCTGAGCAGCCCGGGTGACAGACACGGGAATGGCATGACGGGACCATCCGCCCATCCCGGACATTGGAACTGGGGCATGGGATGTGCTAGTTAGTGGTTCTGGGTCACCCACCCACCTCCGGACCAGGCAGCCCACCAAAACGGCGTGAGCTGGTCCTGGTAGGACGCCGGTGCCAGAGAAGGAGGATCAGATCCTGAAAGGCGGTCACAGCAGGTGCACCCCACACCCCGCGCCCTGCTCTTTCCTTGACCTTCTACACGTTGGTTCTTCTTTCCTGGAAGTGCAACATGCAGCTGTTCCCTTGCCTAACTTGCCACCCTGGTCAAATGGCTTCACTTCTCCATGCCTCAAATGAAGATGTTGAAAGGACCTTTTGCATGGGGTTGTTGTGAGAATTCACTAAAACAACAGACCTCAAGCATCTGGCACCTGGTGCCCAGCAACTCACTGCTCATTTGCTCAACTAGGTTAAAAGGTTCTGATCGCTGTGTCCCAGGACAGAAAGACCCCTCCCTCTGCAGCTCCAGGGGTGACTCAGTGCATTAAAAAAAAGGGGGGGGGGCAACTGGCAGGTGAAAGGCAGACAGGAAGAGCAAATATGAAGTCAAATTACTTCTTCGTAAGACACCTTGATGCCCTAAGGACAGCCTGTTACAAGCGGCCATCACTCTGGGAAAAGAAATTGGGGTCTCAGAAACCAGACCCTTTGAAGAGTAAAGCCTCTCACTTTGGCCAGCCTCTGTGACAATTCTCATTGAACATTGCCCAGAAATAAGTTTTGATGGCACGTGCTTCTCATGAGGATGCTCCCATGTTCGCAGTTTTTTTCTGAATGATCTTTACCAATAAACCTCTCTCGTGTCCTTACCCTATCTCTGTTCTATTTACGGAGCAAGAGAACCCCAATTTTATCCAGGGAGGTAATGTGCCCGACTAAAAGACTACATTTTCCAGGCTCCTTTGAAGTTCACTGTGGCCATGTAACTAATTTCTAGCCAATGGGATACCAGCAGAAGTATGGAATTTATAGGAAGGTAAGTTAAAAGGAACTGATTCAATTGCGGAGATATTCTCCTCCTCCTTCATCGGGCCATAGATGGGAGAGCAGGAACTCCTGCAGCTTCCTTGTGACACTGAGAGCAAAAGCCAGAGCTAGGGTTGTGGAACAGAAAGGCAAGAAGAAGAAAGTTCTGTAAGTCTTTTCTATGGGTATGTAAACACTTGTGTTTTATGCTTCTGTCTTTGGAGTTTTCGGCCAAATGCAGCTAAATACAATCCTAGCTTGAAACATGATTCATCCCTCAGCAACCCTTGGCTGATCTTCACCCTCTGGAGAAGAGTAGAAATGCGTGCATGCCAGTATCCTGAATAATCTTGGCCTCCTCAGGACCTGAGAAGGGTTCCCATGGACTTTGGACCCCATGGGGCCTTAGGGTAGGGCCCAGGCTACTTCCCTCCGGTGAAACAAAAACACTTTCTCTTTGCTCTGGGAAGGATTTAAGATGCATTGACCTACCTCATCAAATCTTACAATGCATGTGATTTATTTTTCCGTGCCGGGCCCTGTTGGCTAAAACTGAACCACAATCATTTTACTGAATCGGTAAAGAAAACTCGTGTCAAACGGTAACTTACACCAGACGTGTGATTCTGTTTGTAACAGTTTACAGTTGACCAATCACTTTCTGTGCATTATCACCACCCACACAGAGAGAGAGAGAGAGAGAGAGAGAGAGAGAAAAGGGGATGGCTGTATCCGCTGTACTAGAACCCGGGGCTCGGTCACTCTGTCATCTTCAGACCAGCCCTGCCCTGGGTCAGACCAGGTGATGGGGACAAAATTTCACAGAAGTCCTTCCAAGAGTGGTCATGTTTTTAGAATAAGATATTGAAAACATTATCTTGACAGTAAAGTCAAAGCAGATTTTATCTTCCTTAAGCTGCTTGTTGGTGGTTGCCAAAGGCATAGACACAACAATCCAGTCTCCTAAACTAGAAGGTAAGCGTCCTGTTCAGCATCGTACCAGTATGACACAAATGACAGAAAACTCCGCTCAAACTAGCTTAAACAATCAAGGGGAGGTACTGGCCCGGGACACTGAAAAATCAGGCAGAGGCTCCGATCTTGGACAAGTTTCCTGAGTCCCTGAAGCTCCAGTTTTGTACTTCTCCCATCATAGGATCCCAGAAGCTGTCCCTCCTCTTTCTCTCCACTGTTTGACTCCTCGTTCCATGTCCTGTGCCATCCGGGGAGGGCCGCTCTTGCAGGCTCCAGCAGAAGAGAGAGGGCTTCTGTCTCCCGGGAAGCTCAGCCAACGGTCCCTCGGGTGCCATGGGCCCAAAGTCAGGGCAAAGGAACAAGCTAATTGGCTTAAGCCAATGCGAGCCGACCCCTGAAATACGGGGTAAGGGGAATTCGCCCAACTAACATAGCTGGTGCCGCTAAAGGGGGGGCTTCCCAAGGGAAATTTCGGGACCTAAGCTTTAGGGTAGGGAACGGATATCAGTTGCCATATTTGTCCGCCTCTGCTATTCACCTTACCAGTCACGTTGACTGGCGTGGCCAGTGATGTGTGATCCTTATCGACAATTAATCGGCTCCCACATGGAAACTTTTCACACAGCCTCCACTCCTGGGGTTAGCTCTGTATCACCGGCTTAGCTTCGTTTTAACCCAGCTTGCACAGAGCTTGTCTCCTGAGAAATTATTTAAATCTCACTAAAACTGTAATGAAGCAACTTCTGGGCTAATTGTCCTCTGCTATGGCCAGGGTATCAGAGCAGCAGGATAGAAGGTCTCAGAAATGAATCTGACATCACTTTTCGATGTAAAGTACAATGTTCCTGAGGACAATGTCAGACCACCCCTTCCTTACCTTCCGTATGTTGATGGTTGCCCTGGCTCCCTTTCTTTGTCCCATAATGAATCATTCTACAGCTGTCCATCTTAAAGAGAAAACAAGAAGCTATCAAATCCAAGCCCCATGCAAAGCAGGAGACCTCTGCATGGATCCCCATAAGAGATCCATGCTTGCTTTCCGGGGGCCAAAATGCCCACCAACATCAAGAGAGGTCCCGAGGGCTCGAGTGTGGCCCCAAGTTCCTTACGTTAGTTAGTCCTAATCTTTTTCTTTAGATGATATGGTCATTGAGAGGCAGGTGACGTGCTATTCCAGAGGGCAAAATCGGGACACATCCTGATGTGACATCCATCAAATTTGTGCAGAGAGATGTCACAACCCCCACAAGACCTTATCCCTTTCAGGCCGCACATGACCATCTTCTCCAATTATTTCATGCACTTCGAGGTTTCCAGCAAATCTAAACACAACGATTGACACTCTCAGGACACAGTTGAGGTCATTTCACTTTGTTTTGACTTTGCTTAGCCTCAATACCATTTTTCCACATTTTTGGGGTCCTAATAGCTTTTTTTCTGTTAAAAAAAAAATCACCGGTAAGCCCACCACTTAGAAATAACCACTAGAAGGAAACAAATCAAAATTTTAGCCGTCTTTCTTCTGTACGTAAAATAATATGTGTGTCGGGGCACCTGGGTTGAACAACTGACCCCTGATTTCGGCTCAGGTCATGATCCCTGGGTGGTGGAATCGAGCCCCGTGTCAGGGTCCACACTCCGCGCGTGGATTCTCTCTCTCTGCTTAAGATGCTCTCTCTGTCTCTCTCTCCCTCTACCTCACTCTCCCCATGCATGCTCTTTCTTTTCTCTCTCTAAAATAAAATCAAAAAAACTTTTTTTAATGTGTGCACTTTCCTTTACAAATATGAGGCTCGTTACATTTATTTTCATTAGGAAGTAGCTTTTTACAATGTACCTAATGTCTGCTTAGCACTTGGTCTCATAAATGTATCATGACTTATCTAGCCATACCCTGCTTGCTTACCTCTAATTAGAAAAGATTCCTTGAAGTGTCACCACCGGGCTAGAGTAATCTCACCCAATCCCCCTGACAGCCCCGTCAGACAGGAATTATGATTATCTTCAGTTTACTGTGCGGAAGGTTAAGTAAACTACTCAGGGAGTGCCAGCGGGGAGACTCTAATTAGCACTCCCACCTACATGGTTGCCCTTGTCCCCGGACCCTTGGATAAATTGTTATCTTTTTTTTTTTTTTTTTTATGTTATCTTGAAAGAGAAATGTTAGCTTACTGCTTTTATTTGCATGTATCCGGTTGTTTGCAAGTTTGAGCATCTTTTGATTTCTTACGGAACATGTGCATTTCTTTCCCTTCGCATTGCCTTATCGTGTTTTTGCCCATTTTTCTGTTAGTCTCACTCTAGGCACACACCTCAGTGATCGTGCAATTCACCCCTATCTGTCATGTATGTTCCCCGGTTATTTCTGCGCTTTTGAGTTTTGTCATGGTGACTTAGGACGGAGAAACTTTAATATTTCTATATCTGCCAATTATTTTCCTCTGTCACTATTCCCATGAATTTCACCCATAGGAAGTTTTCATCTCTCCCAGGTGCAGATACATGTCTTACTTTTCTTTTCTGTTACAATGAGTTCATTTCCCACATTTAACTCTCTCATCTATCTGGAAATTATTGTTAATTTTCTTCTCAAAAGGTCAACCCAGAAGTGCCTGAATAAGCTTGAGTGGGGGGGCCATACCCATGACCTGTTCCATCACACCAGTATCTGGATGTGCTCACACAGGTCTGTCACTCGTGATACCTGGATGGTCCCCTGCATGGAGCACACCCAGGCATTATACTTCCATGGGTACACATTGGCTTTTAGCACTCACGTCCTTTACTGACATTAATCCCATGGGAACTAAAACTGCCAGACTTTCTTTTGTTCCGCGGGTGAGGATACAACTTTTAGAGAAACATCTCTACCACTTGCTATAAATTTGGATGTAACCCTTTGATGTAACAGTATCCCCAAGTAGATGTCATTTGGTCTTCGGCTTTTCATCTTGTTGCATGATTTCCACATATAGAGTCAGGTGCCTGGAATATACTGGCCTACACCTAGTTCTCTCCCTTGAGAGCTGTATTCTACTTCTCGGACCACTCTGTTTCCTTAGCTCTCTTGCGTACTGTTGTTGGGCATTCGGGCTATTCCCTGCTCTCATGGTTACATAGGCAGCTGACAAAATAGTTTCTGCTCAGCACGTTCTTCTGTGTTTCATTTTTAATTTTCTGTGTTTGTACTGATATATATTCAGATTCAATTTGTGCTGATGGTTTGGCCTCCTATTCCATCCAGTTGAAAGGACTTTGTGTCGTTCATGATTTGCTTGTCTATTGCATTTTGGGGGTGGGCTCTTATACCCATTGGATGATCAAGAAAGACATTGTACCTCCAAGAGAGGAAGCCTACAGTATGCAGAGAGCAGTTGGTGGGTAAGAATTTGCATCTGTCCCCAACACTGATACCCTTGGCCATGATGCTGCTCTGATTCTTGCCCCATCCGTGGCATCCAAGGACGCTCCAAGATACCAACTGCTTTGCTGACATTATTTTAGGTACACAATGCTTACCAGATGCACCTGTTTAACCACAAAAGATTCTTAGTTGTTTGGGGAGACTCGAACCCGTGTTGTCCCTCGCATTCTTTTTGAAATGTTTGCAAGCCACATGGTCTATAATTCTAGACTATTCCCCCAGGGATTGCCATAAAGCAATCTATCCTTTTACGGCGTTTGAGAATGGACAGTTTGCTTAGGGGCTAGCTTCCCAGTATTTTTATCGGTGTGCTTCTCCGAGGTCATCTGAGAACTTTCCTCTTTGCCTGGGCTGAAGACTGACTCATTTAGTGCATCCGAGTGTTGTCTCACAGTCCTGGGTTCTACCTTTTTCAAGATCACCTGAAAAACTAGAAAAGTGGGAGGCTAAATTGAAATTGCGGGCTTTTTTGTCAAGTCTTTACATGTTAGCAAGATAGGGCAAGAAAGCCCTATCCCTTTCTTGCGCTCTTCAAGTAGCTTTAAAAAGCCTTGTGAAATCATGGTCCTTTAGTAGGTTTCTGCTTATTCTGGGTGTTAGCCTTCTCGATGCTGTCCTCAGTAGGGCAGTCCCTTCATGCACATTCTCTTTGATTCTGTGCCCCCCTTTCACATTTTAGGCATGCTTTTCTAAAGCATGATGATCTAAAGCATGGTGATCTGAGATCACCAATGACCACCTTTGGTGGCCACATTGGTTTTTATTATTTTTTTTTTTCTTGGTGTTTCCTCTCGTTTTGTTCCTCCCTGGGATTAGTCACGTGAATGAGCAGAATTGAGGGTTTTCTCTCAGTCTCTTTCTTCACTCGGTCTCTGTGCATTTGGACACTTGAGCCCCAGTCCTTCAGGTTAAGATTGGGTGGCACTAAGGAATTTTGTTTAATCTCTCCAGGCCTTGTTTTCTTTATGCCAGATTGGAGATGATAACAGCATTAACCTCCTGGGGTTGCTATAAGGGAAATAGTGCATAGTTAGGTCCTTATTAGTATTATTATCTGCCTATTATTGAAACCCTTTGTGGTTACAAGTGATAGAAAGCCAACGCAAACTGGCTTAGACACTAAAAGATTCTATTGGCTCAGAGGATTTTCCCCAAGGGCTTGCCTTCAAGCAGAATCTAAGTCACCCCAGCCTTAGGCATAGCTGAGTTCAGAGGTCTGTTAATGTCACCAGAACCTGAGTCTCTCCATTTGGCTTTCCTGCTGCTTCACATGGAGGCAAGATGGTCGCAGCAGCCCCAGGCCCCTGTCTCCCTTGGGCCCCCAGCCTGGCAGAACCATCCTGTTTCTTGGCTCCTCTTGGAACTGGCCCCATGCCCAGAGCAGTGGAAGCCAAATTCTGAACTGGAGAGATTTGCTTTCCCAAAAGGGAGAGCCCAGGAGCCTTCCTGACCGGGAGTGATTTCGCGGACACTCTTGGGCACCTCCTCCACTCTGAAGCTCACAACTAGGACCTTTCAAAGCAGCTCTTTTCCAGCAGGATGGCCCCACCAGAGTGCAGAAAGATGACCTTGAGCCCTGGACACAAGTCCTTGCTTCTTACTCCCTCCTTGACTTGTCTAGGTATTTTGGGCTTTGACCTACATCTCTGACAGCAGCTAGACTCCTTCCTGGGCTCCACACAGCTTGGTCTTGGTGGCTGGAAAGCACCTTTGCCTTTACCCTTTGACCCCCACCTGTGCCTGCCAGCTGGGTTTTCCACACCTGGCCATTGACCTTGAAGTCACCCTTCTAAGACACGCCTGGCCATTCATGGTGTTTACCGTGTAACACTTCCGTCACTTATGGCACTGGGTACCGTTGGTTTTTTTTTTTTTTTTTTTTTTTAGTAACCTAGAATCCGTGCACCCTTCCTTTGCACAATTGTGTGTTCCTCTGTGGCATGGTCTTGACCATCGGGCAGTCCTGGTGGGCGGGGAGTTCAGGTGCTGTCTCCCTGTCTGGAAGCCGAAGGGTGTTGTCCCAGTGCCCTTTCCTGTCCCAGAGCGGAGCTGAACAGCCTCAGAAGGAGTGACCGCGGCCCATCCCCACCCCGCAGAGGCACCTGACACACTTGTGCTCCCTCCCGGCCTGAACCCCGTGCTCCAGCTCAGAAAACAGCTCCCCTGTG
Source organism: Panthera leo (assembly GCF_018350215.1). Lineage (NCBI taxonomy): Eukaryota > Metazoa > Chordata > Mammalia > Carnivora > Felidae > Panthera > Panthera leo. The sequence goes on from NC_056681.1 coordinate 103,345,165, forward strand.
AGCCCCTCGACAACGTCTCACACATTCCCCTTTTGCTTGAGTCAGCAAGAGTAGTTTCTTTTCAAGAACCCTAGCTGATATTCTTGTGCTGTGCCTCATCGTTTCTGGTTTTATAGATTTATTTGGGCTTTTTTTTTTTTTTAATTCCTCCCTCTGAAGTTTCTGTTTAAACTCTTTCTGGTCACACTGGCAGGTCTCCTGCCGCATGTTCTCAGATTTGGGTTAGTACATCCTGCTTCCTGCCAGGACCCCGCTGCTCCAGGGTGGATCTGGGCTGCGGTCCAGCAGACACAATTCTCCACTCTGACACCATCTACATGCCCAGATGTTCCCTCCGTATACTTCCTCCCTCTTCCTTTCACTTCCAAAGTCACGAACTTCAAGTGAAGGGAGAGATGAAAACACCACCTGTACCACCAATTCCGTCAATTTCCTCCTCCGAACTTCAAAGTGCGTAGAAACGTACTGGATTGAGACTCAAAGGCTCACCGTCTACCACCCTTGGAAGAAAAGTTGGAAACCATCACAGGCCTTTACTCAAGGGCCATCTCTGACCGACGGGCTATGGCTGGCTGGGTTTCCCACCGGAGCAGGGTAGGAAGGTGTCCTGAGGGATCCGCAAGGCCTGCTCGGAAGTTGCGAAGGAAAAGTACAGTGAGTTCCCCTCCTCCAACACCCCCCTCTGCACATTACAAACGAAGAGACTGAAGCACACACGGATCAAGTTGTCTAAACTGGAGAAGAAGCAAGGGCGGTTCTGGGGATAGATTCTAGGTTGTCAGGCCTTTCCTATTTTTTTTTTTTTAATTAAAAAATATATTTATTTATTTTTGCAGGATGGAGAGACAGAGACAGGGGCACAGAGAGAGAGAGAGAGGGAGACACAGAATGGAAAGCAGGCTCCAGGCTCCGAGCTGTCAGCACAGAGCCAGACACGGGGCTCGAACTCACAGACCATGAGATCATGACCTGAGCCAAAGTTGGATGCTTAACCGACTGAGCCACCCAGGCGCCCCCAGGCCTTTCCTATTAATGACAATGATGTCTCTTTCATGCTGGAGTCCAGTCATATATGAGGTCATCAAGGGCCACTTGCTGATTGCCTGTTATGTGTTCCATACTCAGCCTCTTCTGGACACCCTGGCGGGAGCCGGCTATGCCTATGAGCCTATCGATAATCCTTCTGGAGAACTTTCAACATCCCACTTTCCATGCCCTGGGGCCAGCGTGGGCTGGGGGGAGGGGGCAGTGCACAGGATCTCCAAGGTCTGGAGGGCACCCTGGGAGCTCACCCATTAGTTGGGACACTATTAGACTGCAGCCAGCAAATTTTAGGGACCACCGTCCCAACACAAACATACCCCATTTCATTCCAAGTGGGAAGAAAACAAACGGGCAGGTGAACCTCCCCCAAGTGCTAACATTCATCACACTTGAGATGGTGAGTCGGATCCAAATCCAGATCTGGCATGACTCATTAGAGCTAGCTGTGGGGAGACGGGGACGGATTGTCTTCACCCTTCCTGTACAGCCAGGTCCTTATTTAAAAGTCCATCCTATTTAACTGTCAAGGTGGGAAACTTCATAAAAGCCAAAATGCCTAGCAGGAGCAAGGGAGCACGCTCACGGGTGATAAGAAGCTTACGGAAGCAGATAGCTCAGGGAATGGGGCGGCTACCCCCAAGCATTCACTCCGCAGTCCCCTGGGAGAGGGGCATTGCTCGAGGGCCAGGAGCTCCCGAGTGGAGTTTCCTGATAAGGAATAGAGAATGGCTCTGGGAGAAGCAGTCCATACGGACCCGGGACCCCTAGTCCTCAGTGGCCTTAGTGATGGGCGAGCATCCTGTTTTATTAAAAGCCTGTTGCTGGCAGGGAAAGCCGTCTGCCTGCTGTGTGGGCAGGGGCCCAATATCGCTGCGGGCAATTCCAAGCCAGTACTACTAGCTGAAATCAAACCAGGAAAGAACAGGACTGTTTTTTAGCTGATGAAGCAGTACTTTTTCTTTCTTTCTTCTCTTTTTTTAACAGTTCTCTCTCGCCTGGCTCCACTGTGTACTTTTTGTGTGTGCGGGCATGCATGCGACATTCTTCACCGGGCTGCAGCTGGGGCTCAGTCCTGGATGAGCCCACCCCTACTTGCTCCTCCCTCACCCCCCCTCCTCCCTGCGCTGCCTCACCCCGGTGTCACAGGCCTACCCAGCCCCCAGCCCCTGGGTAGAGGCGGGGAGCAGAGGGAGGCTCAGACTGTGGCCCGAGGTTATTTACAGGGTGGGGGTGGGGGCGGGAAGAGAAATTCGCTGCTTTGTTTATCTTCTGAGTCTGGAAACTCTACAGAATTCATCCATTTCCAAGGAAGCCTGCATGTGCAGGCTTCCAAAACTAAAAAATAAAAGGAGATTCACTTCAAAAGAAACTAAGTGAAAAGCTGTTTTCCTTGTGAGCTGATTTGTTTATTATTATTGTATTTTTTTAACATTAGGTTTGCTGAAAGTAGGCAAGGGGAGTCATTTTTTTTTTCCATATTTTTATTACATTTTTACTCTCATCCTCTGTTGCCTTATCAGTGAGGAGGGCAAATAATATTTTAAGAGACTGATATAAATATGTTCTCAGCTCATCTCACACATAGCTATGGGAAATCGAGGTTCTGCGTAAACGTTTACAATCACATTTTCTGCTGAGGTTATAGAGGACTGAGAGTCTTCCATTCGTGTTTTAATCAAATTCACTCAGATTGTCCCACTTTTACAAATGAAAAACAGTGTGCTTCAACACAGATCGTTACGACTAGTTTTTAAAATAATAAAAACAATTTTAATATGCTGGATGGTTGTCTGTACATGATTTCTCTGGGTCTTTTCACAATTTGGAGTGAATGGTGCCCATAGCAAATATAGCATGTTAATTTACTGGCCTCTTTTTAACCCTGCACTCAAACAATAAACTTTTCATGTGGTGCCAAGAAACAGTATATGTTTTGAAAAAAAAATTTTTAAAGACACAGTCAGTGGAGAAAAAGAGATTTCAGAAACAAACGTAAAATGTGCTTGAAAATGTGTTACTTCACATGCGAACATTTGATTTCATATATCCTTAAATATAAATATTCGATTTTTAAAGTTTCTATTATTTACCGCATTATATGAATCATTGTACTGATGTAAGCCTAAAATCATGTAAACTTACAAGTGTTGCTATGTATTTGAATATCTTATGGGATTTGTTCATGGGAGTTTCAAAATCCTGGGGAGAGGTAGTCTATGGCGCAAAAAAAGAGTGGCATGAATCATGTTAAAGCTGATCTACTCTTTTCTAAACTGTGTCTTTTAGGTAAAAGATATATAACAAATTGGATTTTTTTTTTTTTTCTCCACTCTCTGATTACTTAAGAGAAACTAGGGGATTATCTTTATGGTGAGGAAAAGGGCACAGAAGGCAGTATTTTTCTTTTTTTAAAGAGGGGCAGGGCTCAGTGTTCTGCTTACTCTGCCTTTGCTGGTAAATTTAAAACATTAACTTCAAGCTTCGATATTGTGCTTTCTTGTGAGTCACTGGGCCAAAAGCCCATCCTATCCTATATTGTCAGGCAAGGGTCCAAGACGAGAAATCAGTAAAGCACAGATATAAGAAGTCTTTGCCTGTGCAGCGAAACAATCGTCATGAAGAAAGTTCCATTCTTGCCGTGGGAATCCATTTCTAGATAAATGTAGTTAAAGCCTTTCAGTGCCAGAAGAAAATTTCTGCAAGGAAGAACTCAAAGAAAACCATTTTCCATGCTACAGACAAGTATTAACACTACTGATCAACATTTGGTCCAAGAAAGAAATGATTACCTGTTTCGGCTTTCAAAAGGAATTCAATATCCTGTTGACTACAGAGCGGGCTCAGAGAAATGGGACTACTGAGTAATGCAATCGATTCCTTCCAAGAAGGAGAAAGAGGGTGTAGCTTGGACCACAGGAAGCACCATTGATAATATTTTTTTTCTGTTTCTGGAAAATCAACCAGGAAAGAAAGTATGTCTGAAACATTTAGAAAATAGGCTGTCCTGCCTCTGGTTCTGGAACGAGATGTCATAGGATCACTTTTCCCTACTCCATTTCTCCGAATACAACTAAATTCCCTGAAAACTATTCAACAGACAATGGTAAAAGAAATCTGAACGTTGGAAAACAAAACAAAACAAAACACGGTGGACTGGAAAGAAACCTCAAGACTTGAGAAGCAACTTTCTGAGTTCCCTGGATTTTCTTTTTATTTCCCATGTACCCTGATCTGGGCACAGGAGGGGCTTGCAATCTGGAATCACCAATAGGCACAGACAAGAAAACAACAACAAAAAACGAAACCCAAGAATATCCTCCTCTCTCTGGTCAAAGTTCAGGAAAGGGAAAATCCAACAGAGGCCCAGTAAGAAGTTCCAGCCCCCACTACAATCCAGGGTCCTTGCAAACAGTCTAATCTGCAGGCAGTGGGGGCGGAGGCAGCAGAAGCAGCAAAGCCCCAAGCAGTTCTGGCCTCTGGTCCACAACTGAGACATCAGCGGGTGGCCTGATCCACCCACAGCAGCAGCAGTGAAGCCCCATGTCTCCCTGGCCTTGACCCAGTAGCGTAAGGAGACCCAGGCCCAGCAGCTACTTCCCGGCTCCCAAGGGTTGCCCAGCAACAGTCTCCTAACATAATAATCACATAAGAAAGCAATACAAAGTGATATATTAAAAAATATAATAATTAAATCAAAACGGAACTCTAAGAAATGTTCAGGCAACCCACAGAAAGACAAGAACAAAGGAACAGAAGAATGAGAAACAGAAGGAACAAACAGAAAACAAATAATACAACACTAGACTTAGCTTTAATAGATCGCTAGATACCTTGAATGGAAATGGTCTCAATACACCAATTGAAAGACAGAGATTGGCAGGGTGGATTACAAAACGCGACCCAACTATATGTTGTTTATGAGAAACTCACTACAAATTTAATGACACGAGGAGACTGAAAGCAAGAGAAAGAGAAAAGATATACCAAGCAAGTATTAATCAAAAGCATGAATGGCTATGTTAACATCAGACAACACAGACCGCAGAGCAAAGAAGCTACCATGGGCAAAGAGGATTATTCCACTAAGAAAAAAATAGTTCTCCTGTGAACCAAATAACAGTTTCAAAATAGCGAAGCAAAAACTAAGACAGCTGAAAGAAAATTAGACAAATCTGCAATTGCCTTTGGGAGCTTCCCGCCCCCGCCCCCACTCCCACCCCCGCTCAGAAACTTTAGGACCACTAAAGAGAAAATTAGACCACCACCACCAACTACAAAGATCTAATTGGCATTTATAGGATGCTCAATCAACAACCGCAGAACATCTGTCCTTTCAAAGGGCCCATGGAACATTCATCAGGGTAGACTGTATCCTAGATCGTAAAGCGAACCTTAACAAATTCAAAAGAATTAAAATCATAGAGTATGTTGTCTGACCACAATGGAATCAAACTATAAATCAAAACAGGAGGTCAACAGGAAAATTTCCAAATACTGGAAAACTAAACAATAAACTTCTAAATAATTCATGGGTCAAGGAGGTAATCTCAAAGGAAACTTTAAAAATCATAGCACTGAATGAAAATGAAAATATGTTCATTTTCATTTTCATTCAGTGCTATGATTTTTAAAGTTTGTGAGAGGCAGCTAAAGCAATGTTGAAAGGGAAATTTATGGCACTAAAAGCTGCCTTGGAAGAGGAAGTATCTCAAATCACTAATCTAAGTTCCTACATCAAAAAATTTACAAAAAGAAGAGCAAAATAAATTCAAAGCAAACAGAGAAAGGAGATAATAAAGAGCAGAAATCAATGAAATTGAAAGCTGGAAAATTGTAGAAAAAACCATTGAAATGCCAAGACGGTTCTTCAAAAAAATAAAATAAAATAAAATTACTAACTTCTAGCAAGATTGGCAAAGATAAAAAGGAGACACAGATCCCGATCCCCGATATCAGAATTGCAGGAGATACCACAATAAATTCTGCAACCATTATAATGATAATAAAAAATACTACAAACAACTTTATGTTCATAAATTCAACAACTTAGAAGAAATAAGACAATTCCTCTAACACCCAAACTACCAAAACTTAGCCAAGATGAATTGGATGATCTACTCAGTTCTTTAACTGTTGAAGAAATTGAATGTGCAATTTAAATGCTCCACAAAAGAAATCTTTAGGCCCAGATGGCTTCACTAGAACATTTTACCATTCAAAGAATAATTAATGTTATTTCTATATAATCTCTTCCAGACATAAGAAAGGATAAATCACTTCCCACTTCTATATATGAGGCCATCATTGCTCTGATACCAAAACCAACTAAAGACAGTACCCTCCCCCCAAAACCCCTGAAGACTAATATCTCTCATGAACTTAGATGCAAAAATCATCAACCAAATTTAATCAAATCCAACGATGTATATATAAATAGTAAGACACTATGACCAAGAAACATTTATGCCAGGTATGAAATACTGATTCAATATTTGAAAATCAATCAATGTAATACACCATAGTGACAGGCCAAAGAAGAAAAATCATATGATCATATCAACTGATGCAGAAAAATCATTTACCAAAATGCAATAACCATTAATAATGAAAAAAACCTGTCCACGCACTAGGAATAGCAGGGAAGTTCTTCGGCCTCATAAAGAATATCTTCTGAGCCCTACATCAAGCATTGTATTTAATGGTGAAAGATTAAATGCATCTAAGATCTGAACAAAGATGTAGAACAAAGCAAAGATGTCTGCTCTAACTACTCTTACACACAGTATTAGAAGTTCTAACCACTGCAGGGGTGCCTGGGTGGCTCAGTCGGTTGAGCGTCCGACTCCGGCTCAGGTCACGATCTCGCGGTTCGTGGGTCTGAGCCCCGTGTCGGGCTCTGTGCGGAGCCTGGAGTCAGCTTCAGATTCTGTGTCTCCCTCTCTCTGCCCCTTCTCTGCTCACGCTCTGTCTCTCTCTGTCTCTCAAAAAAGAATAAACGTTTAAAAAAAAAAAAAAGTTCTAACTGCTGTAACAAGACAGGAAAAAGAAATCAAAGAATCAGTAAAACTATCTCTGATTGCAAGCAGCATGACTGTCTGCATAGAAAATCCCAAGGACTCTGGGACAAATAGCTCGTCCTCCTTGCCTGGGCTGCATCAATCAGGCAGGTATTTGCAGTTGTTCTCAGGGTTTGCCGCAGTAGACAGCAGTAGGGGGACTGAGAGCACTGCATGGGCATGGTAGGCCAGGGGACACCCCAACTCCCCCACTCTCAGCTGTGTGCCCCCGGATGCCTTCCTTGATCTCTCTGAACTTTGGGCCCCTCATCCGAAGTGGGGTTTTATGATAGAATCCAGAGCCTATAGCTGTTGTGAGTATTCAACGAGAGCCGGTGTGCAGACAATTGATCACTCTATACTTGCTGCCCGTCCTGCTACTGTGGCTGCTACTGAACGTGATGGTGCCATCTGCTGAGCTGCCCCCAGGCACTGTCACGAAGCCAAGAGTCCTGAATTCCCCTGTTAGTGGTCCTGTGACTTGTCGACTCACCCAACCATTCTAAGCCTCACTGCTCTCATTTATAAAGTGGGGACGATAACCCCTCTCTCATAGGTTTCCTGTCAAGACCTATGAGGTCTTAAGACCAAGTGGAACAATGCATAAAAGTGTTTTGAGCCCTTGATGATGATAATAATAATAATTAATAATAATAATAATGGCCAGAATTTGTTGAGCACTCCCTGCTCAACACAGATCGCTTTTTGCCTACGACCTTTTACCTAATCCTTATAACGATGAATTGTTAGTCTATGCAGTTTGGGAAACTAAGACCCCAAGAAGTAATGTGTCCAAAGACATAATTTGTAAGGGATAGAATCCAAATTCAGACACCCAGAATCTGGCTGGGCTCTCATGCTTTCCAGAGAAAGTAAGCTAGTGAGGACAAGAACAGCTTGGCATGGGGGCTCACTTCCACTGGCAAGATGGGTACGATCTGGTGCGGGAGGCTCAGAGAGCAGTTTGTGACAGGCAGGGGGGGAACCAAGAGTCATCCTTGGCAATGGCCACTGGCTCCAAACTAACAAGCTGTCTGAGAAATGAGGTGCCCTTTGGTGGAACACCAGGTGGGACGTTAATGAGAGAGCCATCCTCCCCCCACCCCCATCGCGTTTCCTTGAAAGTTCCAACAATTAGGCTGAAGCAAACTACGTGCCCAGGTCTAAAAATAACTCCGTCACTTCCAATAAGGGCTCAGTCTGGGCTGAAGTCATTCTTTCAGGTGCAGCAAAGGAATGCTTGACTGTGCGTCATGAACTTAAAATAGGAGCAGGGTCAGAGGGCCAGCTGGGGCTCACAGATGCCAAGTGGGCAGTTTCTCAGCTGGTGTTTTCTAATATTTCCTGCTTTAAACAGCAGGTTTCTGCCTTTTTTTTTTTTTTTCAGTTGAGAGGGGGTGAAAATGTATGTTTAAAACGTTCACTAGCTTTGCTTTCTCTCATCTCCACGTGTATTCTTTCCACCCGTCATTTGCATTCATTTTTACTGGCTGCTCATGCATTGTCCTGAGATATACTAGTCACAGAAATTAAAATAGGCAATTCCACCTCTTTCTCCCATCATGGATGGATCCATAATGTTTTTCCTGAATATCCCTGGCCAGAGTGCCCCAGGGAAACCGCTGGTTGGACAATTCCCTGATCCCATGGTATGCTGGAAATGGGCTGTCCATTTGTCCGGGTGCTCTACAGAAAGTGGCTCTTTTGTAAAGGAGAGTGGAATCGAGTCTAAGATCCTACCAGTTCTGAGAGTCTGTGATTGATTTCCTTTTTATAGCCTGGCTATATTTAGGTTGATGAATTATATTCAAGATGGAATCATCGCTGATTCTGTCAATGAATTGTTTTTGTATTCAAAAGCTACTGAAAGGACTTCTGATCCAGACAAGACAGCATAAACTCACTTCTCCCTTTCCTCCTCCAGCTAGGTACAATGATGAACTCTGGAAATATTGCAAGAGGTCACCAAAGGAAAACTCTGAAAGGGGAAAGAGAGAGGGAAACAAGCTAGAGATCCTAGTACTGCAAGAACAACACAGCAGGGGGGTGTCTTACTACCCCCTTGTCCAACAGGAGAAGGTGATCTCGGCTTGGCATTTCCTGCTGCCCAACCAGGCTCCAGAGGAGAACCAACAGAGGTTCCCTCTTTTTGGTGGGCCTGAGATTCTCCTCTCTCACGGACAGACACCTGGAATGGCCAGATGGTACCAAAAAAGGGGGTTACAGTATAACAAGCAACCTCGCCTGGGAAGAAGCTTTTTTGTCTCCATGGACCCAAGAGGACCCCTTATCTAGAGGCACCGGGAGAACCAGCCTGAGGAATTTCCTTCAGTCCCCTCAGGTAGCAGCAGGGAGGACCAGTGGGAGCCCCAAGAGACTGTAATAATATGACAAACGCTCTGAAATTAAATTGCCATTGGACCCACAGCCCACTAACCTAGGCCAGGATCTGCTTGTTAACCTAAATAGGGTGAGAGCTGGCTTAAAAAAAAAAAATTCAAATCGGATTGAGAGTCTCCTAACATAAAAGGCAAGATGTCCAAACATACACATCATATCAAGAACCAGGAGAATAACGTAGATGAGAAAAGACAATCAGGTGACACCCACTCTGAGATGAACCAGGTGCTAGAAGCACCTGACAAAGACTTTGAAGCAGCTGTCATAAAAATGCTTTAGAAAGGAAGTGCAAATTCTCTTGAAACAAATGAAAGAAGAGAAAAAAAATCTTGGCCAAGAAACAGAGCTTATAAAAAAGGAACCAAATGGAAATTATAGCACTAGGAAATACAAATGACTGAAATAAAAAACTCACCAGATAGGCTCAATGGTAGAATGGATACGACAAAAGGTAGAATCAATAAAATTGAGGAAAAAACAACAGAAGTCACCCAATCTGAGTGACAAAGAGAAAGCATACAGAAAAACTTCTCTACTGTAAATGATGACTTCGATTCACACATTAGTAGCTTTGAACACATGCAGATGGGCTGCTTAATCACCTTAAGAGAACTAATGGTTTTAAATAGTGACAAATAATTGGAAAATAATAAATTTTAAATGACACCATTTACAAAAGCACCTAAAATATAGGGAATAGTTGGGGCACAGATGATTTTTTAGGGCAGTGAAAATACTCTGTATATTATAATGGTAGATACAGGTCATACATTTTTACAAACCCATAGAATGTATGCCATCAAGAGTAACCTGTAATGGAAACCATGGACTTTGGGTGATAAGATGGGCCAGTGTAGGTTTCTGAACTGTAAGAAATGTATCTTTCTGGTTGGGGATGTTGATTATGGGGGAGGCTATGCAAGTGTTGAGGGAAGGAGTATATAGGAAATCTTTCCTTTCCTCTCCATTTTGTTGTGACCCTAAAACTGCTCTTAAAAAAGTCTTTAGAAAATAGCAAAATAGGAACACCTGGGTGGCTCAGTCAGTTAAGCATCCGACTTCAGCTCAGGTCATGATCTCACAGTTCATGGGTTCGAGCCCCACATCGTGGGTCCGAGCCTGCTTCAGGTTCTATGTTTCCCTCTCTCTCTGCCCCTCCCCCACTCATGCTCTGTCTCTTAAATATAAAAAATAAAACAATTTTTTTTAAAAAAATAGCGAAATAAATGTGATGAAATTTAATTAAGAACTATAAGATTATTGTTGAAAGATATTAAAGAAACCCCAAGCAAATATTTATAGAATGAAAAACTTAATGCTCTAAAAAAATTTTTTTAATTTTTAAATTTTTTTACTTGAGAGGGAGTGTGAGTGGGGGAGAGGGGTGGAGAGAGTGAGAGAGAGAGAGAGAGAGAGAGAGAGAGAGAGAGAATCTCAAGCAGGCTCCATGCTGAGCATGCAGCCTGATGTGGGACTTGATCCTAAGAGACTGGAATCATGACCTGAGCTGAAATCAAGAGTTGGGTGCTCAACCAACTGAGCCACCCAGGCGCCCCAAGACTTAATGCTTTTAAAGTCAATTCTCTCCAAACTGATGTCTAGAACTAGCACAATTTCAATATAAATTCCAGTAGAGTTTTGTTAATTTTATTTTTAGCATAAACTTCATCCTATAATTTATTTGGAAAATTAAAAGACCAAAACAATCTTGAATAGGAACATTTGTCAAGACTTATTCTGAAGCTTTAGTAAATAAGACAGTGTAAGATTTGTGTAAGCATAGACAAATAGACCCATGGGACAGAAATGAAAGTTCTAGAAAACAGACCACTCACATTCAATACCTTGATTTGTGATTTTAAAAAAAGACACTGCCATGCAATGAGACAGGAGGGATGGTCTTTTCATAAACTCTGCTGGGTTGACTGCATATTCATTGAAAAAAAAATTAATCTTGACCTTACCTCACACCAGACACAAAAATTAAATCAGGTAGGACACCTGGGTGGCTCAGTCAGTTATGAGTCTGACTCATGGTTTCAGCTCAGGTCATGATCTCATGGTTCCTGAGATCTAGCCCCACATTGGGCTCTGCTTGAGAAAATCTCTCTTTCCCTCTCTATCTGCCCCTCCCGTGGTCGTGCTCTCTCTCTCTCAAAATAAATAAATAAATAAGCTTAAAAAATCAAATCAGGTAGACTGTAATCTAAATATGAAAGGTAAAATGATAAAACTTCTAAAAGATAACATCAGAGAATAATCTCATGAGCTTGGACACGAAAAATTTTCTCAAATACAGTACCAAAAAACCACTAAGAACATGAGAAAAGATCAGTAAACTGGACTTCATTAAAACCAAGAAGTTTGCTCACCAAAAGACACCAAGAAGAGAGTAAAAAGGTTGGGGTGCTTGGGTAGCTCAGTGGGTTGAGCGTCTGACTCTTGATTTCAGGTCAGGTCACGATCCCAGGGTCATGGGATCGAGCCCCGAGTCAGGATCCACACTGACTGTGGAAATCTGCTTGAGATTCCCTCTCTCTCTTTCTTTCTCTCTCTCTAAAAAATAAATAAATAAATAAATAAATAAATAAATAAATAAATAATTTAAAACCTTAAAAAGAGAGTGAAAGGCAAGCCACAGAGAAACAATATTTGCGTATCTTAAACTTGATTGAAAAAAATTGTGTCCAGGATATATGAGACATCTTCAAAAACCATTAGTAGTCCAATAGAAAAAAAATGAGCAAAAGACTGGCACAGGTACCTCACAAAGAGGCTATACAATTTATCAGTAAATATGAGCAGGGGAGTACAAAGGACATTCACAGGGTAACACCACTATATACCCACCAGAATGGCTGAAAATGAACAGACTGATAACATTAAGTGCTGGAGAGGATGTGTGGCCATTGCCACCGCCATCCACTGACCAGCATGGCGGTAAATGGGTGCAATCACTGTGGAAAATTTGGGGCAGGATTTACTGCACCTGAACAATGTAGAGCTTGCGACTCAGCAGTTCCCCTCCTTGGTATACACCCAACTGAAACATATACACACACGCGCACCGAAGACACGTACAAAACCGTTCAGAGCTATCTAGTTAAGGAGCCAAAGACTGGAAATGTGAAAAGTTCTAAAAGGAAACCACACTAAAATGGAGTTGGGAGGCCAGAGGTGGGAGTTCTCATGCCCTACCCCTCCTGGCCAATTGCAGAAAGAGCCACACCTTTAAAAATTTTTTTAATGTTTATTCATTTTTTGAGAGAGAGAGAGAGAGAGAGAGAGAGCACGAGAGTGGGGAGGGGCAGAGAGAGAAGGAGACACAGAATCTGAAACAGGCTCCAGGCTTTGAGCTGTCGGCGCAGAGCCTGACGTGGGACTCGAACCCATGAAGTGTGAGATCATGACCTGACCTGGAGTCAGACGCTTAACCAACTGAGCCACCCAGGCGCCCCAAGGTGATACTACTTTAGCGACTACTTTACTATCCCAGAAGGAGGAAGATTTTCCTCCCTTGGCGACACTCAGCCAGTGAGAGACTGTAATAACTCAGCCAATGAAAAACCACTATAATTTGAACCCCCAGTTGAACTTAATGGACTTTTTTTTTTTTTTTTTTACAACAGACCTCCCAACTTGTCCCTTTCCTCTGTAAAAGAGCGTTCCTCTCCTTCAATCTCTGGACTTGCCTATGCTTTTGCTCTGAAGCTACTTTGTCCCGAATTGCGATTCTCTGCTTTTTCTGAATGAACCCATTTTTTTTACTGGTAAAATAACTGGCAGGTTTTTTTTTTTAAGTTTATTTCTTTATTTTGAAGAGGTGGGGGAGCGCGAACACGAGGAGGGGAGGGGCAGAGAGAGGAGAGAGAAAGTCCCAAGCAGGCTCCACACTGTCCATGCAGAGCCTGAGCAGGGCAGGGGCTCCATTTAGGAATAGTGAGATCATGACCTGAGCTGAAATCAAAAGTCAGCCGCCTAACCAACTGAGCCACCCAGGCCCCGATCTTCAAGGTTGGTAGAAATAGCCCAGAGTTCCATCAACAGTGGAATGGATAAATATCTGTGGTGTCCTTAGCAATGAAATTGAACAATCTAAAACAACACGAGCTAACACAGAACTGAAACCTTCAAGTTCAGGGTAGGGAGCCAGACAACCAAGAGGGCACACGGGATGATACTATTGACATGAAGGTCAAGAACAGACAAAGCTAATCAGTGGGGATGCAAGTCAAGATGGTCGTTATTTGGAGGATGTGACTGGAAAGAAGCACAAAGGGGCTGTTGGGGTGTTTGTAATGTCCTGTTTCTTTGTCGCTGTTGTTGTCGTTATCTGTCTCTTCTTTTTCTGCTGAAGTATAATTAACATCTAGTGTTATATTAGTTTCATGTGTACAATATAATGAAGATTCAACAGCGTCCTGCTCCTCAATCGGGTCATGGTTTCATAGATTTGGTTCCTTTGTGAAAATTTGTCGCGCTCTTACGCAGATCACTTGTGCACTTTTCTCCATGGATGTCTGACTCCGGCAAAGGGTTGACCTAAAACACTATGTTGGAGTTTGCAGAGGTCAACACAGCCACAAAAACTTTGTTGCTTCACAAAGAGTATTTTATATGATGCCCCAAAACTTTGGAAACCAAGATGCCGTTTTCTCACTCTGAGCCAATAAACACACAAACTGATAGAAAAGTCTTTGGGTTCACAGATGACTTATTTGTAGACAGTCTACACCACGTGTCCTAACATCTTCCATCCAAAGGCAGGCCAGCCTTCCATTCAGCAGAGAGGCCCTGCTCACCTGTCAGACCATCCGCTTCTCTGAGCCCAGGGAGTTTGGTTATGCCCCACTCTGGTCCTCCCGCCCTCACCCTGGTCCTCCCAGCTGCTCACCTGACGCCATGATCGACATCAGGGCAGGCCGCCATGTCAGTGTGGACCTCACCAGTGACCCATTCTTTTCATTCCATGCTGACGTCCCCTGACATAGAGAACTGGAGACGGAATTCTTTGGGAATTTCCGGTCTAAAACCATCTAGAGAGCTCTTGCTGAGTTACTGAAGATACCTTTGCTGGAACACTTGGCTAAAATCATCCTGGCATTTTTTTATGAGGAAGCGGGTTTTAATTTGGAAGATGTATCTGCTGAACGATAGGGCCATTAAACACCAAAGAGCTGGTTTATTTCCTTTTGAGATGTTTTATGCTTTCTAGTCCCTCATTCCCTTCAACCAGTAGGATGAGAGGTATTGGTATAACCAGCTGGACATTTTTTTTTTTTAGTTTATTTACTTATTTTGCGAAAGAGAGCACAAGCAGGGGAGGGGCAGGGAGACAGGGAGAGAGAGAGAGAGAGAGAGAGAGAGAGAGAGAGAGAGAAAGAGAGAATCTCAAGCAGGCCTCGTGCTGTTAGTGTGGAGCTGAACTTGGTTGGGACTCAATCTCATAAACCATGAGATCATGACCTGAGCAGAAATCAAGAGTCAGACTCTTTTTTTTTTTTTTTTTTTAAACGTTTATTTATTTTTGAGACAGAGAGAGAGAGAGCATGAACAGGGGAGGGTCAGAGAAAGAGGGAGACACAGAATCCAAAACAGGCTCCAGGCTCCGAGCTGTCAGCACAGAGCCCGACGCGGGGCTCGAACCCACGAACCGTGAGATCATGACCTGAGCCGAAGTCGGATGCTTAACCGACTGAGCCACCCAGGCGCCCCAAGAGTCAGACTCTTAACTGACTGAGCCACCCAGGCACCCATCAGTTGGACCCTGTTTACAAACCATTTGTGTGCAACCTGTCATCTTCTCTCCCTCCGTAGGTAGCTAAAGTTACGTTAGAGCAAGGGGACCCTCGAGAACACCCAGCATAGCCCCCTGGTGTGCCAAAGACAGGGCCAAGTCTGGGGGAGGGAAAGGGATTTGCAAGTTGAGCTGTAAGAACACAGGTCTCCTGGGACACCTGGCAGTGACCCCACACTTGGGGATCTGAGAACAAAGCAAAGTGTTGTTGAGCCCAAATTAGCTGTCACCTCCTTCCCCTGATTCCTTTTCTTTGCTTCCTACCATCAAAGTCAGGTTCCAAATGCATCCATGGGAGGGGCCAGGAACCGTCTCTGTCCCCTGCTACAAGCAAAAGGCCCTCAGGTGTCCTCATCTGGGGTGAGCTGGAGGAGAGAGGCAGCCGTGTGGAAGGGCCAGCCCCGAAAAACACGAGTGCTTGAGGGGGCTTGCGGAGGGGTGTAGCAAAGAGTAAAATTCTCGGCCTCTGGAAATGCACATCATGGGTTCAAATTCCACCTCCCCCACTTACCGTCTCCGGGCCTCAGTTTCTCTAGCTGGGAAGCAGGAATGACGGTAGAAGCCCCTCGGTCAGATTGCCGAGGACAACGAACAGTGTGCAAGCTACTGGAACAGTGCCCGAATGCCGAGGCACCACAGGTGGTGAGGGCGGACGCGCTCCCAAAAGGGCAAGGGGCCAGGCTTCGGGTGTCTTCAGTGGATGCAAAAGGCCGAGACGGCTCTTGGTCATGGAGGTAGAGCCTGTCTGTTGCCCAAGCGAACCACTTCCTGGCTTCCGTGAAACCCTCAGCTCTTAGTATGACCAACCGGTTGGGCTAATGACCACATGCCATGACGCCAGAGACAGAGAGACAACAAAGGGAGAATCTGATCAGTGGAGCCTGGACGGGGCGCGGAGAGGTGCCAAAGGCAAACCAAAGTCACTTGACCGGTGGGCCCCCCCTGTGGAAGGGATAAAGGCAACCTGCCGTACCCTGAGAGCTGGGAATATCTTCCCCTTGGAAAACATTCCCTCCTGGGCTCTGTCAGTTGATGGCTGACATGTCCACTCTTAGATAGCCATTCCTTTGGCTTAATATATGGTCCTCTGTCCAAAAGACAGAGTCCTGGGGCACCTGGGTGGCTTGGTCGGTTAAGCATCTGACTTCGGCTCAGGTCACAATGTCCTGGTTCGTGAATTTGAGTCCCGCATCGGGCATCGGGCTCTGCACTGACAGTGTGGAGCCTGCCTGGAATTGTCTCTTCCTCTCTCTCTGCCCCCGCCCCAACTCGAACATGCTCTGGCACATGCACGTGCTCTCCCTGTCTCTCTCTCTCTCTCAAAAAAAAAAAGACAGAGAGAGACGGAGAGACAGAGCCCTTACTGGCAAAGTGGGTGGCCCCAATTTAAGATGTGCTGTGCTCACGTGGTTCTGCACGTTTTTGTTTTTGTTTTTGTTTTTGTTTTTGTTTTTGTTTTTGTCTTGGAGAGAGACAGAGTGTGAGTGGGGGGAGGGGCAGAGAGGGAGAGAGGGAGAATCTGAGCAGGATCCTCGAGGTCAGTACATAGAGCCGGACGCGGGACTCCAACTTGCGAAGCCATGAGTCCACGACCTGAGCCAAAATCAAGAGTCAGACGCTTCACTGACAGAGCCACCCAGACGCCCCTGGTTCCTCACGTTTTATACAAAGCTTCCTTTTCTGTGTCTCCCCGTGAGTGTGACAAGGGTCTGCTCACCCAAGAGCTCTGGGACAGCGTGTGCAGCTTCCAGACTGCCCATGTTAAATATGGTTAGCTGATTACCACGACCTGTGCTCGCTGTGAGGGGGCTCCCACCTCAGAGCCTCATTCTCGCTTCTCTCTCAGCCTGGAGTGCTCAGCCAGGCGCCATGGTCCTCCGACCCCTCGGGTCTCTGGGGTCACTCCTCAGACAGGCCTCTTGCCCCACACAATCCTGTCGCCTTGCACTCTGATTTTCATCAGTGCTTCTGCAGGTTCCTTCTCTGTGATCTATCCCCCTCACTAGCATGCCGGTTCTTTCTTTGTCTTGATGTCACAGCATTCTAGCCCCTGAAGCAGTGCTTGGTATGGGCAGGTGTTGAGTAGGTAACTGATGAATTAATGAATGAGTGGATGAATGAATGAAAGAGCAGACCAGTGGATGAATGAATGAATGAATGAATGAGTGGATGAATGAATGAATGGATGAGTGGATGAATGAATGAGTGGATGAATGAATGAGTGAGTGGATGAATGAATGGATGAGTGGATGAATGAATGAATGAGTGGATGGATGAACGAGTGAGTGGATGAATGAATGAATGCATGAGTGGATGGATGGATGAATGAATGAGTGAGTGAGTGGATGAATGAGTGAGTGAATGAATGAATGAATGGATGGATGAATGGATGAGTGGATGGATGGATGGATGAATGAATGGATGGATGGATGAATGGATGAATGAATGGATGGATGGATGAATGGATGGATGGATGAATGAATGAGTGAGTGGATGAATGAATGAATGAATGAGTGGGTGAATGAAAGAATGAATGAGTGGATGGATGAATGGATGAGTGGGTGGATGGATGAATGAATGAATGAGTGGATGGATGGATGAGTGGATGGATGGATGAATGAATGAGTGGATGAATGAATGAATGAATGAGTGGGTGAATGAATGAATGAATGAGTGGATGAATGAATGAGTGGATGGATGAATGAATGGATGACGAATGAACTGGACACTTCCGTCACAACCTACGCAGAGCACCGGGCTTATTAATCCTAATTAAAGCAGAGTAAGCGCTTTCGCTCTAGGTCCCCGGGGCCCTTCTGTAAAGGCTCCAGTGGAAACTGCACAGAACAAAGATGTAACAAACGAACTCATTCGTGCGGAGGAGAAGCTGGCCTGGGGACCATGTTACGCTGCATGCTTTCATCTGCTACATTTGTGTTTGCTTCGAGGGTTTCGTGTGCTTTTTCAACAAGAGAGTACGGGTAGGAGAAGCCGTTTCCAGACTCATCACAAAACCAGCACCACGGGCAGCATCGAACGTCCACGGAGCCCTTGCAACGTGCTGAGCGCCATCCCAGGAACCTGACGCCCGCGATCGCATCCCATCCCCGCCACGAGGCCAGTGTAGACATGAGAAAACCAAGGCCTCGACAGGCTGGCATCCCAGCCTTTCCAGTTGGTCTCCTTTCCTTTCCAGTTGCTGGGGTAGCTCCGAGTGGGCAGGAGACACCCCAGCTGTCCTCTGGCAGTGTGCCAAGTCACCTCATCCTGCGCTTTTCTAAGATGGGAGGGTCAGCCTGCAAAACGATGAAAATGGGGCCCGCCACTCTTAGAAGTTCTGCCTCATTCCCTGACACCTAGGGAGTCACCCCAGCCTGCTCCGGCCCAGCTCTGGGTCAGCACATTCAGCAAATCAAGTGCAGCCGAGGCCCGGCCTTCTAGCTCCAGCCCCCCCGCCTTGTCACACGCACCACCCCTCCCAGCGGAGCCTGCGCTGGTTCATTTACACGGCCGCCGGGTGGGCTGCCTGCCAGAGGGTTTTCATGAGATGTCCGGTTGCTGCAGATTCAGTGCCTGACAGGGCGGACACTCAGTAAACTGCAGATGCCCCGCAATGTTTTTCTGTTACTGATTCATTTTTTAGTCTAGCTGACGCCCCTCTGTGGGCACCGTATTTCACACCCGCTGTGCCCCAATCCGACGTGACAAGCTCTCTCCTTGGGAGTACAGAAGCGACGAGAGGAGGTTCATGGCCTGCACGCTACCACAGGGCAAACACAGGTACAGGTCCCCTGTGGAGTGTTAGTAGCCTGGAGCCATCAGGCCTCCCAGGAGCCTGTTTGTCAGGATAGGAAGCTTCCAGGCTCATTTCAGCAGTGTGTGGACAGAGCCCCACCGGATAGATGACCCTGAAAACTGGTAGGGAGAGAAGAGTCAGCTGGTTCTCACCTCAGAAACGAGAAGACTTTTCTCCCCACGTGAGAACAGGTGGATGGAGATGGGACTTCACATCATCCATCTTCCGCGAAGTCACTTATACCGTGATCTTGGGCAAGTGGCTCAGCTTCTCTGAAGCTCAGTCTCCTCTCCTGCAGAAGGAGAGTGGTGGTCTGAACTTGCCTCTAGGTCCTCGAGGCTGCAGCCTGCCCTGTGCAACCAGCTGGGGGAGGTTTTGTCAGCCAGACTTCATTCCAGGCCTATTACATGAGAATCTGTGGTAGGTGGACTCGGGTGATTCCCACGCCCGTGGCGGGGAGGGGGGTTGCAGGTCCTAGAACAGCTGGCTCCTCCCCTTGGTCTCAGCTCTGACGTCTGTGAAGGCCCGAGCCTCCCCACCCAACTCCCCCCACACACCCTTGTCCTGTTTGCCACAGATTCATTTCCTGACTTAAGGATGGACGTGTTTAGGCCCGAAGGCCCCCGAGAGGGAAATGTCTACTCACTTTGTCATCCTGCTTCCCAGGGGTGTCCTCCGGGGACAGGCCCTGGGGGCCCAGATGGCTCTGGCGCCTCCGTCAGGAGGTGTGGGCCTCCAGGACAGTGTGGACAGTCCCTGGGGACATCTGAAGGCCTCTCAAGAGATGGTGACAACAGACTCAAAAGGGAGAATTCCTGCCAGTCATAAATTATCCTCTCCGACGCCAATGGTTTTTCTGTTGTTAGAGATGATTATTACAGGCGTGAACAATGGCCCCGCTGTTCTTTCTCTGCTGGCTGAGAAGCAGGACATCCAGCTAGCTCCTGAGTCACCTCACAGCAGTAAGCATGGAAAATATCGACTTCCTTCTTATTTCTTGATCCTCGTTGCTTTTCTTCCTTCGTTTCTTATCACCTCTTAGGCGTTTTCATGTTCCTGCTCTTCTCTTCATTCTTCACGCGATAATGCTTATTTAATTTTGAATGTTCTCTTCCAGTCAAAAGTTGGCTTGCTGGGTCCAGACCAAATGGAAACAAACATGATGAAATTTGTGCTATGCTGAAGGGCGCCTGGGCGGCTCGGTCGGTTAAACGTCCGACTCCAACTCAGGTCATGATCTCACGGTTCGTGGGTTCGAGCCCTGTGTCGGGCTCTGGGCTGATGGCTCAGCACGGATTCTGCGTCTCCCTCTCTCTCTCTGCCCCTCCCCCGCTCACGCCCTGTCTCTCTCTGTCTCTCAAAAATAGTAAATAAATGCTTAAAAAAAAGTTTAAAAACGTTTGTTCTATGCTGAGAGGGATGAAGACGAAAATGAACGCCAGCGATTGTGGCAATGATGACATTTGGGGACGGGCAGAGGGCACCGGGAAGCGAGAAGCCGGGCTCGCAGGAGATGTGCCATTCACTCTCGCGGGTGTGTGTGTAAGGCACAGGTGTGATGATGCTCCAGCATTCTCCAGTAGAGTGCTTCTCAGCGTGTGACCTCTGGGCTAGTGGTCTCAGCATCACCTGAGAACTTGGGAGAAATGCAGATTCTCGAGTTGCATCCCAGACCTACTGAATCAGGAGCTCTGGGGGGTAGGGCCTGCGAATCCACTTGAATAAGCTTCTGGTGGTTCCAGTGCTGCTTGAGGTTTGAGATCCGTGACGTTGTGCTGCGTAGACACCTCACTCGCTGTCATTAAGTGAAAGATTCGATTGATATCTGGACATGGGGTGGGGGTGTTGGGGGGTGGGGTGGGCACCAGAAGGCGAGGAGGAAAGGAGGTGGGAGACGCTAACCTGCATTGGTTAGGGGGGCAGCCTGGGGCAAAGGAGGCTGAACTGGGGAGTTAGGAAGCTGGGAGAAGTGAATTCAAAGAAGAATCCTTGGGGCGCCTGGGTGGCTTGGTCGGTTAAGCATCCAACTTCGGCTCAGGTCATGATCTCACGATCTGTGAGTTCGAGCCCCGCGTCGGGCTCTGTGCTGACAGTTCAGAGCCTGGAGCCTGTTTCAGATTCTGTGTCTCCCTCTCTCTCTGCCCCTCCCCTGTTCATGCTCTGTCTCTCTCTGTCTCAAAAATAAATAAACGTTAAAAAAAAAATTAAAAAAAAAAAACAAAGAAGAATCCTTTTTCCCAAGTACGATTTCTATACCATCTTGGTAAAGTAACTCTAAATCATTCTTCTAGGGTCTACAGCAAATGCTAAGTGAAGTAACCGCTTGGTTCCTAAATTATTTCTGAGAAAGGGCGAACATTGCTTCTTCCAAAAAAGCTCCGGAGAGTGACCTAACAAATACACCCAATAATGGTGACACTGCTTATCAGCTGGTGAATGGTAACATTTTCTGTAAGTGGCTTCGGCTCTTTTTACTTTATTTTTCATTTTTTAATGTTTTTATTATTTTTTGAGAGAGGGGAGGGGCAGAGAGAGTGGGACAGAGGATCTGAAGAGGGCTCTGCACACGGGCAGCAATGAGCCTGATGCAGGGCTCGAACCCACGAACCGCGAGATCGTGACCTGAGCCGAAGCCCAACGTTCAACCGACTGAGCCGCCCAGGTGCCCCCAGATCTTTTTTTTTTTTTTTAATTTTTTTTTTTTTTAACGTTTATTTATTTTTGAGACAGAGACAGACAGAGCATGAACAGGGGAGGGGCAGAGAGAGAGGGAGACACAGAATCTGAAACAGGCTCCAGGCTCTGAGCGGTCAGCACAGAGCCCGACGCGGGGCTCGAACTCACGGACCGTGAGATCATGACCTGAGCCGAAGTCGGACGCTTAACCGACCAAGCCACCCAGGCGCCCCCCCCCCCCCCGCCAGATCTTTTTAAAGAAGATGCAGCTTGACCTCACCTCCCCCAGCCCCACCGTTTACTGGGCTTTACACATTAGCGGTGAATGGAGTCGTTGGGCTATTTGCTTTCCTTCCGCCATGGTGTTCAGCTCTATCTTTGTGGCCATCTGTGGATGCGGCTCATTCTCATCGCGAGGTGGTAAGTGCCCCGTCATTTGGACCCTGCTCATCCTGATGGGCACGTAAGTGAAGATCCCGTTCAACGCTCCCATGTCCTCATGGGGGAGAGGGGATACTGCCGGTGGGAAATCACCTTTAAATATATTAAAGGGGAGTGTGGGGTTTGTTTGTTTGTTTGCTTGTTTCTTCTAATTTGAACGCAAAGGTCTCCAGAGACACAGCTGGGGCTACATTATCCGTTTTCCAGGAAAAGATCTCTTTGTCCGTGAACTCACTCTCTTCTTCTTTCGGTCACTCAGCCACCAATTGCTGAGCAGCTACCCTGGGTCAGGGATTGCACTGGGTGCTGGGAACCAGAGTGAGCCAAACCCCGGAGGTTCGTAGAGACCCCAGAGTCGGGCGTGTCTGAGTGCCCTGCCTTTGTGCAGATGACGGAGCAGGGGCTTCCCAGATAATTTTGCCTCGTGGAGATGGCGGGGTGGGGGCCATCTGGCTATTCTGACCTAGGCACCTCCAACCTGGAGAAATGAAAGAGCCCATCACATCCAGTCCACCTGTTTTTAGCTTTCCTAAAACTTGAGCGGTCCCACTGAAACAGACCCTCTCCTTCCCCCCTCCCCAAGTGTCCCAAGTGTTAGAATTGGCCGGGTCCCTGGATTTGGAGGACCCATACTCCACACAGTGCGGGACCCTGCCCGCCAACTGCTCTGACCTGAACTGTTGGTTCTGTCCAGTCAAGAGGCTCAAATCCAGTAAACCCAGGGTATTTTCATGCATTGACTATTCTGAGGAGTCTGCTATTGCCAGACTGTGTGAGGGGCACTGTGGTTATATCAATGGCTCAGACCGACCCTGTTTTTCCCTGAGGAAGATCCATAAGAGGAATACCATAGTGCAGTGATGGGACCAGCGGGAGGACAGGGGCCATGGGAGCACGGAAGAGGCCCCGACCCGGTCTTGGAGGGCCAGGAGAATCCCCAGACCGGGATGGGAAAGACAGAGTAGACAGACCAGGATGGTTAATTTGGGCAAGTTGGCTAGCTAAGGGATGCCCGGAGAGCTGGTGCAAGCATTATGTCTGGGTGTGTCTGTCAGGGTCTTTCTGGAAGATGTTAGCATTTGCACTGGTAGACTGAGTAGAGCAGATGGCCCTCCCCAGTGTGTCCAGGCATCACCCACCCGCCCAATGGGCACCCAGGTAGAAAGAAAAGCAGAAGAAGGGTGACTTCATTCTCTCTCTGCCTGAGCTGACGTCCCTCTTCTCTTGCCCTCAGACATCACTCATGGTTCCTGGTCTTTTGAAGTCAGATCGGGACTTATACCAAGTCCTATGATAATAAATATTCTCTCGGACACATCCTTTTCGTTCCGTTTCTCTGGAGATCCCTGACTAACACATAGGCCAAGGTGGAAGTCCCAGCTTGAGCACAGGGCCAGAGCAAGGGAGACCAGGCCTCTGCAAGGATCTGAAAGCATTTCAGGGGTAGGGACCAAAGGAACAGGGGCAGAAGCTAGCCCAGAGGAGGCGGGCCTCATCCCAAACTCTGGTCTCAATTTAGGGCAGAAGGGTCTCCGGGAAGGCAGACAAGCCAAGAAGGGGCATGAGCCCCTTCTCAGCCCTTCCCCTGTGCAAGGAGTTCTCTCTTGGGCACGGTGAGGGCCTACAGGGGACTCATCGCCTCTTGCAGCTTTCAAATCTCTCCCCCCACTGACAGGAGCCAAGGACTGGGATGGGGGGGGCACGGGGTACCCCATCAGCTCCCAGGCGGAGAGCGCCAGCGTGCTCGGCAAATGTGTGCCCACAAACCTCAACACCCGGGCTTCTTTATTAAGCCATTTCAGGTGCTGGCCCATTTGGTGACCTGACGCGGAGCCTGTCTTTCTGCACAGCTGGCAGGGGACCGATTGGCAGGTGGTGGGGCAGAGACCCAGGACTGCAGACAATGGAGGCTTTAATCCCAGGTCTGATGCCAAGTCTGGGATAAAGGATGGCTCTACTCAACTCACACTCTCACCCAACAAACCAGTGAGATGGCGTGAGGTCTGCGGGCCCCGGACACCTTGGTGTCTGTCCCCCTACTCCCGTGCTTGATGGAGCTACTGGAAACCACAGGGGCAGGTTGTCAACGGTGCAGCCCTGTTCTAGCTGTGTTAGTGGCTCTAACGCCAGCCTCACACTGGCTTTCAGATGATTTTCACGTCTCTGTCTCCCTTGGGGCGTGCCTACGGGAGAAAAGGTAGGGTGGTGTAACGTCAGGGCGCAAGTTATCATTTAAGGTGAAATTTCCACCATAACTCTACACAGTCCTTCTGGATAAAATAAAGCTTACGGGGAACAGCCTTTCTCCCCAAGGACAAAAGAGCCCTCGGGCCGCGGTGGGGCTTGGTGAAGGGCTCGGCCGCCAAACTCAAAGAAATAGTTCCCTGCTGACTGCAATCGTCTTGCTTATTGTTCTGCTTCGAAGCCTGGGAAGACGGAAGGAAGTCGCAGAAATACCTCCGAACCCTGGGGGCCTGGTGAGGGGAACGTGTCCACATGCCTTGCAAACCCCACCTTGACAGGCTGGGATGAAGTCCCGCCCCAGGATGGGGTCAGAACCTCCTCCAGGGACGGTTGTACCTGCTGGCGTGGTTTCACCTTTGCGGGCCTCTCTCATTGCCACGATCCCTTTCCTCCACCTGCGAGACCGAAATTCCCTCTTCCTCACCTTATCCCTCAGGCTGCCCCAGACGGGGTGCAAAATGGGGACCGACAGCAGAGGGGAAAACCTGGGCCCCAGGCCAGGAGCCTCCCCAGGCTTCAAGGGATCCTCATCCAGGCAAAATGCCTTCTTTTTCTTCGGGAAGCTCCATTTCGTGAAGTGAAGGGGGGCAGGGATTGATCTGGGTGGCACTGTGACCCCTAAGCCGGAGCCTGGGGATTGCAGGACCCCAAATCCAATACTCAGAGCGGACTCTGCAGTGGACATGACTGCTGGGAGAGACCCCGGGGCCCAACAAGGCGGGGGGTGGGGGGTGGGGGGTGGGGGCAGGGTGAGGGCAGCATGCCAAGACCACAGGGCCACCCGGACAGCCTTCCCGCACGGTTACCAGGGTTTGCACCCCATTCATGATGACCACACAGGGGTACACACCCAGAATACCCCAGACAAGTGGCTGTAGCAAGGGGACAGAAAGAGGGCTGATGATGGCCTTAGTAATCTGTACAAGTGTAGCTCTAACTTCCTGGTAAGGAAAGGGAAAGAAAAAAAAAAAAAAAGGAAAACAGTGTGGTATGCAGCTCTTATTGTCTAATAAAAGAAAATATTCTTCAGGGAATTTTTTTTTTCCTGGCAACAAATTCTTGGAAGAATTTATGTGACAGAACGCTCCAGGGGAACATCCTTGTGCTGGGAGGGAGGCCACCGAGTCTGAAGGGCCTTGGAAATTCCAGTCATGCACATGGCAGGGGGGGCTGGGATGCCATGCTGGTCCAAGGGTTGGAAGGTTGATCACAGGATGTTGCTCAGAAGGAGGGAGGGAGCTGAAAGATGTCCCCAGGGATTTGAGGTGGAGGCCAGGGGCTGTGACAAAGACCATGTACCACATCACTTCACTGTCACATCCTGCCTCGGTGAAAAGTCCGGCGTCTACCCTGAGGGACAACAGTAAAGGGGGGGCCGGGAATGTGGGGGCTTGCTCCCTGGTTCTCTTCATGTTCTGGGGCAAGAAAGAGAGGGAGACAGGGGGGAAGGAAGGGAGGGAGGGGGAGGCCAAAAGAAATCTGGGAGGATGGGGGCGTCTGGGTGGCTCAGTGGGCGAAGTATCTGACTTCAGGTCACGATCTCGTAGTTCATGAGTTCGAGCCCCACATCAGGCTCTGGGCTGACAGCTCAGAGCCTGGAGCCTGCTTCGGATTCTGTGTCTCCCTCTCTCTCTCTGCCTCTCCCCTGCTCACGCTCTGTCTCTCCAAAAATAGATACACATCAAAAAAAAAAAAAAAAAAAAGAAAAGAAATCTGGGAGGATAGAGAAGAGGACAGAGGTGAATGAGGCATAGATCAGGGTAAGAGGCAAAGCCAAGGCCGTGATTAGGAGTTCTGCTTTCGCTGCTGTCTGGCTTCAGGCCTCACGAAGTAAAACGTGACCACCAGGGAGCCCATGGGAAGTTGGCCAAGTGGGCCTCAGGAGCTGACTTCCATGATACTGGTGGTCTAGGAGGCTCCAAGTTGCCATGCTGGCAGAGTGAAGGAAGACAAGAGCATTCTGGCAAAGTACTCTGTAAAGGGGTCTGTGAAGGGCTGGGGACAAAGACCTGGAGAGAGGTGAGATTCGTCTGGCCCACGGACCTGCCCTCATTTCCTCAACAAACCCACCGCACACGGAGTAAAGTCAGACAAGCTTGTGGGGAAGAGAGGAGAGAAATATCAGCAGATCGAAGGGTGAGTTAAATGTCTGGGAGACAGAGGGTTCAAGGACTGTCTGTCCCATGAATCAGAAAGGAGGGGGCCGCATCTCGGGGTTGCACCCTGAAGGCTGCAGCAAGGACCCCACCATGAGGATTCTGCCTGGCTTCTCTGCTACTCAACTTCTCCAGCCGCCAGTGGAACTCAAGGGTGCTCCCCCAGGGGCCCCCCAGGATTCTGAGCGTCTTGGTCCCCGAGTGGGACCTCCCATCTGGGCATTGAATGGGTGTGGGGGGAGCTCAGTCTGCACAACTTGAAGTAAGCCCACCTTCCACCCCAAACTCACATCCCCCGGGGGCTGTGAGTCAGCCCCCTGCACCAGGGTAAATCATACCAACAGCCTCCACAGAGCCCTCACTGTCTACACAGCTGTCTACACAGCCCAGTCAGCAGCCCAGGACTTGAGAGGACTCAGCATGGCTGAGACCCATCCCAAAGACGCAAAGCCACTTCAGGGAGCGGAAAGGCATCTTAAAAGATGCCTGATCGAAGGCATCTCCTTCTGAGTTTTCAGAAGGAGTTTTCTACCCAAAACCAACCAACCAAAGGACCAAATTGCAAGCGTCTCTTGTAAACGGCGAAGGAATCGATGCCTTGCTCACATTTTGAGCGAATTACAAAATCTCTTACCCTGGGTCTTCTCCATTCTCCCGTACCCTCCTCCTTCTGTACTGAGTTTGTAAAACAAACAAACAAACAAAAAACAAAAAACAAAAAACAAACAAACAAACAAACAAAAACTATAAATTTGGAACTTGATTTAAAGTTTTAAATAGATGCACTGCCGTCTGTTACTTAAGCACGTGTAAGAAAGTAATTGTTCTACGTTTTCATTTGTAAAGTTTTACAGACAATTCCATGCTGTCATCAGAAAAACAAAAAAAAAAATGTTTCAGTTCTCCTCGAAACAGCATCATTTTATAGAAACTTCTGAATCTTCGCCAAAAGGCCCCAGGGTTTGGGTTTGCCGTTGGTGGTTGCAGCTGAGCGTTGTCCTTGAAGCGGCCGTGACTCAGCTTATTCAAAATAGACTTGAGTGTAGTTCTCCCCTTCAAAGATTCAAAACTCATCCTTGGCACACACCCTGTGACCGTCGTGTTACCTCCGTAACATCTGCTCAGTGATGTCCCAATTCTACTGACTCACGGGGGAACCACAGGCTGCAAATGGCCACAGAGCTCACACATATGGAGTGGGCCGCACGTCACCTGCTGCGTGACTCAGCAGCCAACAGATGCCACCACGGAAGAGCAGAAGAAAGACAGAAGGCCGGCTCGTGCACGAGAAAACGCAATGACGTGTTTATCGCACGATTCCGGTGGCATGTGGCTGGTCGGGTGTGGACCGCCGGGGTCTCTGATCAAATGGGTTGAGATGGAAACGGTTGTCTCTTTGGGCAGCAGAGGTCCAGGCTGGTCTGGAAAAGGAGAGGCAGCTGTGTGTCCCTCTTGAGTCCCTGGCCAGTGTCCGTGTGCTGCCCGGGGTCCTCTTCTGCCCAAGAAAGACCCTCTGTGCAGGTGCTGAGCACCCCCACGCCTGCGTCTGCTCCTGCCGCCGGCACCAGGGTCACTTGGGATGGTGCCAAAAGGGAAGTCTGGGCCAGGAACCTCACCAATTGTTCTGTGCCCGCTCTCGGGCCTTCCCATGATCCTGCTCTGCCGACGCTCCTGCTCCCCGCTTCGGAAACAAACAGCCCACAGGGTGAGCGAATGGGAAGCCTGCCATCCCAGGATCCATGGCGAAGCAGAACCGAGGGTGACAGGCGCTGGTGCATCTGGAAGGCCAGGGCCACCCGAGCTCCGGGGACCTCTGTCTGTGTGTCATCATGACCAGTTAGGAGAGGAAGCACATTCGGCACAGCTTATCTTTTGAATACACCCGAGGAGACTGTCAGTATGATCACCAGGCCCGTGTGACGGATGGGGAGGCCCAGTCTTCCAGAGGGTCACTTTCTGAGAATGAGGGGGGCCGCCTTTTGGGGAAGGGTAGGGAGCCCAGACGTCTGGTGTGTGCCAGGCCCAGCAGACTCCTTGGAAGCTCTGGAGAGGGCCTGGTCTGGAGGGAGAGCAAGAGGCTTATGGCTCAGGGACGGGCGACGTGGACAAGGCTGGGAAATCAGGCCAGGCCCTCCAGAAGTAAGCTTTTGCACTGAGCTTTGAAAGTCAACTCTGAAGCTCCCCAGTTTGAGTTCTTTTTCTTCTCTCCCTTCCTCAATTTCAGGGTTTCCTCCCCTGGTCCTTCGGCAGCCCAGGGACTCAGCATTGTTCTCGGATATCTAAAGCCTCCTCTTCTCTGTCCCCCCTGGGTCTCCCTCCTTTGCAACATCTCTCTCTCTCTGTCTCTCCCTCTGCAGCAACATCTTGTGTCTCCTCACTGAGAGGACTTGCCTCCTAGGGCCCCCATGCTTCGTTATTGGGATCAAAACCTCTAAGAATCAGATGAGTGACCATTTCTGGAAAAAATGTGCTAAAATAAAAACATAAAACAAATATACAATTTTAGGACAACGAAGGCACCTTGAATCTAGGTTCAGAGCTTCTGAATGTGTTAGCCTCTGGCCCGTGTACATAATAATATCTCTCCACATCCACATTGAGCTTCCTAGCAACAAGCGAGAAATGAGCCCTCTGATCAGCCCCTCATTCGGGAGGATCTTTCTTGAGACTGACCTACTTTTTTGAGAATCTAATGAGAGCCATGGATTCCTGCCTCCACCCCATAAAATGCACATATCTGAATACATCTCAAACCCAGCATTCATTTTCAGAAGTTTCAGATTCCTCCTGGAACTCATTCATAAAAATCCAACTCTACCTTCTGATGACACGCAACTAATTGTGAGTCTAAGGACCCCATACTGTAATCTCCTTCTTTAAATGGGTCCTCTTCCATGGGGTCTCCCCTAAACCACCAGCTGGAAATCCTCTCTCCTTCACTGGGTCTCTCTCCTCTCTCTGGGAAGTCAAGGCCATGGGTTTTCAGTACCTCTTGCCATGGCACCTGGACACAGGGTCAACATTGCAGGTCTGTTCTTTGATACCCTGAACACTGGGGTGTCTCCCACCCGGATGTTAAAGCAGGTTGGACAGTATACAACTTGGCTGAATATGTTT
Source organism: Panthera leo (assembly GCF_018350215.1). Lineage (NCBI taxonomy): Eukaryota > Metazoa > Chordata > Mammalia > Carnivora > Felidae > Panthera > Panthera leo. The sequence continues at coordinate 103,374,892 of NC_056681.1, forward strand.
GCTTATTGGATAGGAAATGTAGCAGAACTGGGAGAAGGGAAACTGATAAAACTCTGTGTGAGGGGATACCAACAAGAGTCAGAGGTTTTTTCTTTTAATGTTTCATTTATTTTTGAGAGAGAGAAAGCAGAAACAAGGGAGGGGCAGAGAAAGAGGGAGACTGAGGATCCAAAGTGGGCTCTGTGCTGACAGCAGCAATCCCAATGAGGGATTTGAACTCACAAAGCATGTGAGTTCAATGCGAGATCATGCGAGAGTTCATGCGAGATCACGACCCGAGCCGAAGTTGGACATTTAACCAACTGAGCCACCCATGTGCCCCAAGAGTGAGAGGTTTTTGTTTTGTTTTGTTTTGTTTTTTAAAGTCTATTTGTTTTTTGAGAGAGAGAGAGAGAGAGACAGAGCTCAAGCAGGGAAAGGGCAGAGAGAGAGAGGGAAACACAGAATCTGAAGCAGGCTCCGGTCTCGGAGCTGTCAGCACAGAGCCCGACGTGGGGTTTGAACCCATGAGCTGTGAGATCGTGACCTGAGCTGAAGTCAGGCGCTTAACCCACTGAGCCACCCAGGCACCCCAAGAGTGAGAGTTTTTAATCTGTGAAAGTGGTGGCTGACAGGGCATATGTATATATAATATCAAGGAAATCATGAAGGCACACACTGGGATTTGCTTACCAAAACCGAAAATACTGAAATTAAGAACGCCTGCAAAAATTGAGAGAGACAACATGTTCTATTGGCTTTAACACTAATTTATGTAGTGGGTAAGGGAAACATATGGCCCTCATTATCCTGAGAGGTTATGTGAGTCACAGACACAAATAGGCTGAAGAAAGTTTTGGAGATTGCTGAAAGGAATTAAAGGAGCCCTAAATAAATGGAAAGGCATCCTGTGTTCAAGGGTAGGAAGACTTAATGTTGTGAAAATGGCAATACTATCCAAAGCAATCTACAGATTCAGTGCAGTCCCTATCAAAATTTCAACAGCTCTTTCTTTTTTGTGGAAATGAAGGAATCTATTCTCCAAATTCGTATGGAATCTCAAAGGGCCCCATATATTCGAAACAATCTTGAGAAAGAAAAACAAAGCTGCGTTATTTCTAGCCAAGGTATAGAACAGCCCAAGTGTCCATTGAGAGATGAATGGATAAAGAAGATGAAGACGATGATACCTCTATGGACTGTTGCTTGGCTATAAAAAAGAATGAAATCTTGCCATTTGCAATGACATGGATGGACCGAGAAGGTATTATGCTGTGCGAAATAAGTCAGACAGAGAAAGACAAATAGTGTGTGATTTCACTTGTACGTGGAATCTAAAAACCAAAACAGAGGTACAAATGAAACAAACCAGAAACAGACTCATAGATGTTGGAGACAAACTGATGGTTACCCCAGAGGGGAGGGGCTGGAAAATGAGCAAAATACGTAAAAGGGATCCAGGCGCACAAGCTTTCAGTTATAAGTCCTGAGGATGTAATGTACGGCATAGGGAATATCGCCAATAATATTATAATAAGCGTATATGGTGACAGATGGAAACTAGACATATTGTGGGAGTCATTTCGTAGTGTATACAAACATCAAATCACTATGATGCACACCTGAAACTAATAAGATAACTGTGTGTCGTTTATACTTTAAATAAATAAATAGAAAAACAAAGTCAGAGAATTTGCACTTCCTGATTTCATAACTACTACAAAGCTACAGTAACCCAAACAGTGTGGTACCGGCATGAGAATAGACACAGGGATCAACAGAACAGAACCGAGAGTCCAGAAGTAAATTCACACATCTACGGCCAATTGATGTTTCACAAGAACGCCAAGTCAAGGGGGAAAATATAATCCCCTCCGTAAATGGTGCGGGACAAGTAGATTTCCATAGACAAAAGAATGAAGTTGAACCTCTCCCTTACACCATGTGCAAAAAGTAACTCAAAATGGACCAGTGGCCGTAATATAGATGCCAAAACCACAAAACTCTTAGAAGAAAACACAGAAGTGAACCTTCATAATGCCATATTTGGCAACAGATTATTGGATTTGACAACAAAGGCATAAGCAACAAAAGAAAAATATACTTAGACTGAACCTCATCAAAATGAAACTTTTGTGTATCAAAGGACATTATTTTTTTAAAGATTTTATTTTTAAGCTATCCCTACACCCAACGTGGGGCTTGAACTCACGACCCTAGTCAAGAGCCACAGGCTCCACCGACTGAGCCAGGACATTTTTTTTAATGTTTTATTTATTTTTTGAGAGAGAGAGAGAGAGAGAGAGAGAGAGACAGTGTGAGCAGGGGAGGGACAGAGAGAGGGAGACAGAACCCGAAGCAGGCTCCAGGCTCTGAGCTATCAGCACAGAGCCCAACGTGGGCTCAAACTGACACAGGGCTTGAACCACGAACCTTGAGATCATGGCCTGAGCTGAAGTCAGACGCTCAACTGACTGAGCCACCTCGGCACCCCACAAAGGACGTGATTAAAAAAGTAAAAAGATAATCTATAGAATGGGAGAAAATATTTACAGATCACATATGTGATAAAGATTTAATATCCAGAATATATAAACTACTCCTGCAAATCAACAACAAAAAGACAAGCTCAGTTTAAAACGGCACAAAGGACCTGAATAGACATTGTTCCAAAGAAGATATACAAGTGGTCAATAAGCACATGAAAAGATGTTCAGCATCATTTGTTAGGGAAATGCAAATCAAAACCACAGTGACGAAGGGTTTGGCCTTGGCAACCAAGGAGAGATGTGGTTTGAGATTCCACCCTGGATCAGCGTCATGGCCATGTGCTTGCTCATCCCCGGCATAGCCACTGTGCACATCCACACGTTCGCTAACAGGGAAAGGGAAAAAAGGCTTTCCAGATTTTCGTATCAGTGAAGTTTGATGGAAAGAGGCACATCTCTGGAGTTAATTGTTACTATGTGTCAAAGCGTTTGGAGACTATCAATCAAGGAAGCATTTTCCTTTTTTTTTTCTTTAATGTCTATTTATTGCTTTTGAGAGAGAGGGAGTGTGTGAGCAGGGTGGGGTAAAAGAGAGGAAGAGAGAGAATCCCAGATGTGGGGCTTGAACTCACAAACCATGAGATCATGACCTGAACCGAAATCAAGAGTTCGACGCTAACCAGCCGAACCACCCAGGTGCCCCTGGGTGGAAGGAAGTATTTTCCTGATTGATGTAAAATAACTCAGTTATGCTCATCTACCCCTTCTAGAAGGTCATGCACTGTATTAATGTAGTGCATAATAAAAACCACTGGTGTACCAATGTTCATTGCAGGCTTCTTAACAGCTAGAAGATGGAATCAAACTAAACATGCATCGAGAGATGTCTAGATAAAGATAACTTGGTATTGACACACAACGGACTATTATCCAGCCTTACAAAAGAAGGAAGGACTGACACATGCTACAACATGGATGACCTTGGATATGTTGTGCTAAGTGAAAAGAGCCAGACACAAGAGGACAGATTTCGTGTGCTTCCACTCAGCCGAGGTACCTAGAACAGGAAAGTTCATAGAGACAGAAAGGAAAATGGGCACGAGGGACCTGGGAGCGCTAGAACGGGGAGTTACTCTTAAAGGGCACGGAGTTTCTGTTTGAGGTAATGAAAACGTTTTGGAAATAGACAACGGTAATGGTTGCATAACGTTGCGAAAGTCTTGAAAGCCCCTGAGTTGTACACTTTTAGAAAGATTGAGAGATGGGGCGCCTGGGTGGCTCAGTTGGTTGAGCGTCCGACTTGAGCTCAGGTCATGATCTCTCTCTTCCTGGGTTCGAGCCCCGTGTTCGGCTCTGTGCTGACAGCTCAGAGCCTGGAGCCAGCTTCGGATTCTGTGTCTCCCTCTCTCTCTGCTCCTCCCCTGCTTGTGCACTTTCTCTCTCTCTCTCTCTCTCTCTCTCTCTCTCTCACTTTCTCTGTCTCTCAAAAATAACTAACTAACTAAATAAATAAATAAAAGATTGAGAGAAATGTGTGGGTTATAGTCTCATCACAGATCATCAGGAACATGGTGGGATGAACCACTGGCCTTTGCGGGCCCCCGATGGTCCCCAAGCCTCATTCCTCACAAGTGTGGGTGACGGCATTCCAGAGTGGAGTGCCTCAGCTTCTGCCACGGAGGTGCCCCTGAGATCCAGATGGCCAGGGCGAGGCTGAGCCAGAGGCTCCGCAGGGACCTGTCCTGGGATGTGGACAGTGTGTTAGCTGTAGATGTTCCTCAGGCAAAATGGAACAGCCATGCACGTTTCCAGAAAATCCATTGGCCACTGGTGTGCTTTGGAGCATCAGACGTGTCTCAGGTAGAGAAAGTCCTTCAGGTGCAAAATATCCACTCTTTTAGAAGAAATATAGTCCATTGATTGACTAGTAAGAAAGAAACACTCTCGGGGAGCCTCGGTGGCTCAGTCGGTTAAGCGTCTGACTTCGGCTCAGGTCATGATCTCACGGGGCTCGTGAGTTCGAGCCCTGCATCAGGCTCTCTGCTGTCAGCCCGTCAGCACAGAGCCCGCTTCGGATCCTCTGTCCCCCTCTCTCTCTGTCCTTCCCCGCTGGCACTCTGTCTCTCTCAAAAATAAATAAATCGTAAAAAAAAAAATAAAGGAACAAAGAATGCAGTGGCAGGTGATGAGGGGATCTGGGAATTGGGGGTGGCGTAGCGGGAGACCAGGACTGCGCCAGAGGGCTGGGAAAGCAGGAAGTACAATGACTGCCTAGCGGATGAGTCCATCTGCCCCGCTGATCTTCCTTCCTGCTTTAGTCACTGCAGATACCACCCAGGGTGAGGGCCTTCGAGCCAGGGCTAGGTCACACCCCCTTCCGTGAGTGGCCCAGGACAGGGAGAGGAGGGCTTGCTTCCCAGACTTCCCTGCTGGAGGGTGGCCTACAAGACCATTCTCCCATCCACATCAAACGCACTGGGGAGATGTCATCCCTGAAAAGGGAACTGGGGGCCAACAGGTAGGAGGAACCAAGGAGGCACAGCCCAAAGCCCTATCCTTCCGTGAAATCCACGCCCCTCCTGGATGAACCTCCAACCCCTCCCAGATTCAAGGGTCAGGACCCACACAAGGCTCTGTGACCGTCTCCTCCCCAGGAATCTTAGGGGTATGTTTGTGCATTGGGAGTGGCCGTGCCAGACAGAAAATTCGTGGCTTTTTAACTTTGGCTGCACAACCTGAGGTCCCTGGGCTGTCCCACGAAGAAAAAGAAAAAAACGGCGATCCCACTGCCTAACTCTCAAGATCTTGGCCACTCCAACAGGAAGCAGCTCCAGGCCCACCGCTGGAGGGGGACATGTCCCCAGGGCAAAGGACCCCTCTGGGAGAGACTGGTGAAGTCTGGTGATGTCACCCCCTTCTCCCCATGCAGCTGATCCCGGGGAGACAGAAGTGACTCCTTGGAATGAATGGCAAGTACGACCTGTTCCTGGTCTCAGCAATCTGCAATGTTTGCACCGATGCCAGGCCAGAGGCAGGGCGGGAAGCCAGGAGGGGGGTCAGGGCCCAGCTGGCACAGAAGGACGCAGGGGGCCGGGGTGGCTGGGGTGGGGGACGCAGGCGGGCTCGGGCTGCCGCAGCAGGGGCTGAGATCAGTCACCCAGGGAAACGTCCCGGAGGAGGGGTCAGGCCGGGCGGGTGATCTGAAGAGGGAAAAGAAACAGGCTGACTCCACGCCAGGCCTGTCACCAGCAGAAACGTGCCAAGCCTGGAACGTTTCCCATTTAACAGATGAGAAAGTGGCCAGAGCTTCCATCTTCCCCAGGGCGGGGCGCGCAGCCAGTGAGTGGCAGAGCCGGGGGTCCAAGCCCCAGTCCCTCCTGGTCACATGGAACCAGCAAGGAAGATACGAATGGACGGTTGTGGATGGTGGTGATGACCCAATGAAGGACAGTGTTGGGATTCAAAGGGGGAGAGGCCTTGCTGGGAATTGCAATTGAGGGCTGGGTCTTACAACCCCAGGGGAGCGGGGCGTGGGGCGGGGGGAGCTTCGGGGGGGGGGGGGCCCAGGCTTTTATCTCTTCCTTTTCCTGTCTCCTTCTACAATGACTGACTGACCACCACTTCAAAGTGACATTGGAACTTCCACCCCTGGACACAGCAGGTGACACCTCCTGGGAACCTTGCAGGCCAGTTCACGGCTTGCAGCTGTCCCTCAGGCAGAAGGGTGGCCCTGAGGGCGCTGTCACAGGGGCAAGAAAGGTGGTGCACGTGGACCGGACCTCAGCAGAGAGTTTCCTAAAGGCCCGTGTGCCCAGTGCCGAATGCCATCCCTCCCACTGCAAACCCGCTCTTTTGGGCTCCTGGATCCAATTCCAATGTGTTGTGGGGCGCAGGGGTGCTTGCTCCACAACACTGAGCAATGCTCAGACAACACCAGGGTGCCCCACCAGACTCCCCCTTACACACACACACACACACACACACACACACGCACACACGCATGCACGCACACGCGTGCATGCACTCACTTCAGACACCAATCCAAAATCCAGGCTGTTACCTGTGCTTCCTACGGGCTGTAAATCAGAGGTTCCTAAGACCCCAGCTCGGGTTGGATTCATTTGCTAAAGAAGCTCACAGACCTTAGGGAAACATTTTGCTTCCTAGATTACTCGCTTACGATGAAAAGACACAACTCAGGAACAGCCAGAGGGGAGAGATGTAAGGTGCTGGGACAGGGCTCTGAGACTTCATGACCTCTCCGGGGGTACCACCCAAACTGTTTCCGCCACCTGAGAAGCTGTCTGAACCCAGTCCTCTTGGGATTTTGTGAAGGCTTCATCACACAGGCGCGAGTGTCTAAATCATTGGCCATTGGCAATGGATTCAAACTCCAGCCCCTCTCCCCTCCCTGGAGGGGGGCAGAGACTGAAATTTCCAACCTTCCGATCACCCGGTTGGTTCTCCTGGCAACCAACTTCCAATGGCTGGGTTACCTAAAAGCTTTCCAGCAGTCCCCTCATTAACATAACAAAGACACCTTTATCACTCTTATCAGGGAAATTCCAAGGGTTTAGGAGCTCTGGGCCTGGAACAAGGTCTAAGAGGAAAATACATTTATTATAAATCAGGACAGCACACTTTCCCAGCACATCCCCCTGCCATCCAGCTGTGCCCACCCAGTGGGTGGAGGCAGGCAGGGAATGCGGGCAGTGGGTCCGAGGGAGGTACCTGTGATTGGTCCTGCTGCCCCTTGCCAGCACCTGAGTCAGGAGCAAACCCATCCTGAGTTTGTCCTCAGCAAAAGCACTGGCTGCAATTTGCAGAGAACATTTTCCTGCGATCTCCAGCCGGTCCTGGACTCTCTCTTGCACTGATGCTCCCCTTGGCCTCTGATAACTGAAATCATGCAACGGTGAAGGTAATTCTGAGCGATGTTATACAGGACCTCAGGCCAGATTGGAGTACACGAACATCTATTAAAGATCAATCGGTATTTTCTCCCTTGCCTTCTCAGCTCACTGTTTAAAACAAAAACTGAATTAGAACAAAAATGTTGATACAGTAGCTACTAATAAGAGTTAGGCAGTTATCTTATCTTGGGGAACTTGCTGAACTCTTTCCAGGACTGTCCCAGGAATCTCCTTGATCCCATGTAACAGATGAGTAAAGTGAGTCTCAGAAAGGGGAGGTGAGCTGCGCAGCCCACACTGCTGAAACAGCAGCACAGGGCAATGAACCTGCAGTGTTGGCCCCCCAACCCATATGCTCTATTTCACTTGCATAGGGTGAATGCTACCGCCTCCCTCCAGCCCCCCATCCCCGATCCCGGCGGTCTCTCTAATTAGGAAAGATTTTTCAAGTGAGAATAATCAGGACTACTAGGGATATACTTAACTGTCAGGCCCCACCCTTGCCTATTAATATCCTATTATTCCCGGAGCTCCCAGCATTGCAGCTCAGTGCTCTGCTGGCATTAGCTAAATGTATGTGGCACAGCTATTGCTTCCAGGACAGTCTTCAAAAGAGGATTATGATCCATTTACCTGGTTCCTTAGTTGGCTGTAGGGTTAAAAGTAATCAACACCAAATACTTATGTGCAATGTTTTTGTCGAGCAGCCCTATTTGGAGTGGGATGGGGAAAGGAGAAACATATAGAAAGTTAAAGTGAAAACCCAGTGCTACATTGTCAATTTTAAGCAATAAGGAAATATCCTGGGGGTGGGGGGTGTGGGGGGAGAGTCACTTCTGATGTTACCAATATAATGTTAATGTTAATGTAATGTTACTAATGTTGATGTCGCTAATGGAGCATTATCCCTATTAACATCGGGAAAGTGTTTAGCTGTCCTCAGGGTACAGGGTGCTCCCTAAAACCTGCAGGTGCCTGGTTGTGGCCAGTTTTGGGTTGTAACCGCTAATTAAGCTCAGCTTATTCAGAAACAGGCTGCCTTCGTGATCAAGGGGAAGCGGCTCCACGCTCCTGGTACAAGAGGCCCTCCCTGTGGGTCCAGGACCCTTGGTCTTTGCACTTAGCTGCCAGCCACGCTCTGTTTCGGTGCTCAGCTCTTCTGGACAAGCCTGGTCTCCACCCGACCCAAACCAGATCAGATTTAAGGATTAAGGTTCCCACAGTTTAGCCCTATGAGCACAGTTAAATAATGATAATAATGAATCTACAACGACCAACCAACATCAAAAGACCTAAGTGTGAACTATGCTAAAGGAAACTGGCCTTTGATAACCGATCAGGGAGAGCGGATGGGGGGTAACGCATTGAGCACTAGGTCTCAGGACAGACCCTCTGAGGCTACTGTAGTTTGGGATCTGGGAGTGACCCCAGGAGCTCCTCCCACAGAGAGGTTCTCAGAGAACCTCAGAGAACTCAGAGCCTCCTTGGCGGTGATCCTCGGGCTTCCCTGGGGTCGACTCTGACACTTCAACACAGCTGCTGTGCTGGGGAACGCACCCCAGACTTAAGAGCTGGCTGGGGCTGACAGCGGCCGGGCCACCTGCTTGGCAGAGGCGGGAGGGGAGGCCTGGCCAGGCCCCCTGCAACCACCCCCCAGCACTGGCTCAGATGAGAATGGACCGGAGTTGCCTGCAAGTCCCAAGTCACTTCTGTTAAAACCCAAACCTGGCAGTCACTGCTCTCAGCTGCTACAATCCTCAGGAACACTGGGAGGACATTCCTTCCTCGGACCTTATGAAGGTGGGCACAGCCTCCCCCCCAAGACCCAGAGTGCCTCCAGGCTCCAAAGGGTTCTAGAACCTGCCCCGTGGCCCCCATCACACGCTACCCCAGGGACCTCAAGTAGAAAGCTCCGTTCTTTGCCTGTGCGGTGCAGTTGGGATAATTTGTAATACATTCCTTTTTGCTCTTCATCAACTTCAAATGTATCAAGATGTCCTGAGGGCAAAAGAACCGATTTAACTCTCTGATTAGAAGGAATGCTCTTGGCCTAACGCCTCACTCATTTTGAAATACTGACATTAACCGGGAAAATCACTCAAGCTCTCTTGTTACTTCCTGTGCTTAATTAAGTGGCTCTGCAGGTGACTCACCCTTTTATTTTTCAGAATGACATCAGACTTATTTTCCATTTTAATAGCCTGGTTACTTCATTGATTTTTTAAAATCCAATTTCACTTTCTAGTGCAATTTTTTATGTTTTTTTTTCCCCCTCCCCCCCAGGAAACGTTAACTCCCATAGTGGCTAAACTCCAACAATTACAAATGCCTCAGTTTTGTTTTGTTTTGTTTTGTTTTTTAATTAGTCCCGGGTCCAAAATCAGAATTTGAAGAAGGAATTAGAGGTGGAGTCCTTACATGTAGAGGTATAGTCTTTACATGTTAATCACCTAAATAATTTCACAAAGTGTTGGAGTTTTTAATATAATTAACTATCGGTGCTATGCCCGAGAGGGGTCCCCGCATCCTGCAGGTGGTGTTGGGGTCCCTGCAAAAAGCCCCACCCACAGAAGTCACCTCTGGCTCTCAGGTCCCTCCTGGCCCAATGAAATCTTCACTCTGGTCACTTTCCCCCATCGATTCAAGGAGGGTGATTTGAGCTCCTTCACTATTGATCAGGAGGCTGTTTAACATTTATTAATCTGGAGGTTAATTGTCATTGTTGTTTGGTAAAGCCCGTTGTTTGAGGGAAGACGGGAGATTTTCTCCATATAACACAGTTTGGACTCACAGTCTTGAGAAAAGGCAGATGCCAATGTTTTGCATGACATTTGTTTATTATTTGTTTCTCTTTCTGTCGGGGGTGGAGGGGGGTTGTTATTTGTTTGGCTCTTGGGCGAACTGAGTGAATTTCATTTTTTACCCCTCACTGAGGGGTTTTCCTCCATTTAAAGGTCATGTCCTGATTCGATTTCCCAAAAGGAGCCACCCTGGATGGGACAGGGAGAGCACTCATTCTGGGCCCAGCCCTGCTGGGCCCTCAGCGTTACATCAGGGCAATGTGCACAGACCCAGTAACAGCAGCCCAAGGTGGCCCCAGCCTTCTCTCTGGACAGGACCCGAAGGGAACCAGACACGGGCCAGAGGTGAATGTGGTGCTGCCCAGAGCGCTTCTTCCCCAAGGTTCGGTCACAGCCAGAGAACTTGCCAGGGCCGGGTGCACTACAGGACTTCGTGATGCATTTTTGTTTTAATCCAGGAGGAGTCAAAGATATAATGCATGCGGTAGGCACTCTGACATGCCAATTGTCTTCCTTCTTTAATATTTGCATAATGATAATGTGAGAGAGTTGACCGATTGGCTGCAGGACTGGAAGAATATACACTCCGATGATCCTTTCCCCTCTAAGAAACGTGTCAACTATTTGCTCGTAGTCACCTTCTTGCTCTTAGAATGTCCTGGGTCCTCTGAAGAACTGAGATTACTTCTAGACTAATGTCTCATTTGAAGCAAAGCGGCATCATGATGAAACACGTCATGGTCTGTCCCTTCAGAAAGTTCTTTCTAACCCGTCAGCGGTGATCAGAAATTATACTAGCCATGGGGTGGGGACAGAGAAACCTGAGCTGGATCCCTGCACCTGACTAGCTGATGATCACCCAGGAAGGCAGCTAGTCCACAGAGACACCCATGACAAGAAGCGATGGATGGCAGTGGGACAGGGAGAGAGGGGCCCAGGTGGTAGGGAATGACGTCTAGATAACAGCACCCACATTGCTATCAACTTTCATAGCTTTCTAGAACCCAGCTCCATGTTTCTGCTTCCACTGGGTTCCATGTATGGATGATCCCCCATATCCCTAGAGCCTCAAACCCAGAGACAGATTGCCAGCCCCTTTACTGACATCCCACAAAAACTCTTCAAAAGACATTCGTGTATGTAATAGACTTTACTGAATGGTGGGTGGGGGTGCCTGGCTCATAGAAGGTATTCAACAAAGGTTTATCAGAGGACTCCGTCGAAGGACTCCAAACTGAACATTGGAGTAGACGTCTTTGTTCTTTTTTAAAAAATGTTTATTTATTTATTTTGAGAAGGGGAAAGGGGCAGAGAGAGAGGATCCCGAGCAGGCTCTGAGCTGTCAGCACAGAGCCAGACTGGGGACTGGATCTCACGAACTGTGAGATCATGACCTGAGCCGAAGTCAAGAGCCAGATGTTGAACTGACTGAACCACCCAAGCGCCCCATAGATGCCTTTATTCTTAGGCATCTCCAGGCTTCACCCTTGAGGATCTTACTCTGGGGACTTCATCCTGCAACATGGCCCTCCCTGCCGGGGCCACCGAATGACCTGAGTTTACTCCTCATGGGTCCCGATTAATCGCCGCCCTCTTCCAGTCATGCCTGCTGGCACGATGCGCCCTATCGTCCCATTCGTCCACCCCAATTATTCCGGGGGTGTCTGGGGTGGGGGTCACCCATACCCTCGTCGCCAGGACATGAGGAGGGTGGAGAGGCTGGATGGGAAGGAGGAGGTGGGTTTCTCAGAACACCGCCCCACCTTGGGCCTCATTGCCTGGGTGTCTCCACTGGAGGGACTGCCTCGGCCCGGTTGTCGGGACACCAGGGAATTGGGTCATTTATCAGGGGAGCTGAGGCCAGTCTCTGATGCATCAGATCTTCCCGGGGCTTTTGTCTCAGAGCCATGGTGCTTTGCTTTTGCACAGCTAAGTTTGTTCTTCCTATTCACCTCCTCGAAACCGAGCAATCGTTTCAGGTATCGTCTGTAAGTAGCTAACTTGAAAAGAAAAGCAAGAGAGCAGCTACCATAAAAATCAGGAGGGTCGTTACCTCCAGTGGAGGGAAGGAGGAAGACACCATTTGGGGGGCACCGCAGGACTGTTCCGGAAGATGCTGTTACTTCTTCTAACCTTGGGCATGGACACCCAAGTGTTCGCTTCAAGATTATTCCTTAAACTGCTCAGATACATGCTCGGCACTCTTCTGAATGGGTGATACGCGTCATGAAGCGTGTGGCATATTCCACAATAAAAACACGCGTAACAAGTGTTTCTGCCATGGCTACCTCTCCCTGACCGTTTTGCCAAGCTGCGCCGGGTCCGGTGTGCATCTGGGGAGGACCCGCATCGGCCACCGATGCCGCCTTCCCTGCCCTCCGCCACAACCCAAGCCACATCCCTCCCTGATTTCCAAAACCCGTGACCACTGTCGGAGGGCCACGTTGTGGGCACTCCCGCGTCTTCTACCTTCCCAGATGTTCTGCACAACATAGAAACATTAAAAAAAAAAAAAAATGTTGCAGAGAACGCTCCTGCCGTTAGCCCTACCTCCATCCTGAGTTTTCCGCTGTGGGGCACGTATTACCATAGGACGCAGGGGGCTGAGGGACAAGTAAGAGCCAGACCTGCTCTACCCAGGTCCATCCCCAGTGATCCTTCCTCCCCGGCCCCCTTGCTCGGCTTCACTCTCCCCCACGACCTAGACCTTTGTCGCTCTTGTGCCCCAACTCCCAGGTCGTCCCTCTACCACCTGTCAGCTGCAGCCTCTTTGGATTATCCGCTCTGTGCTGTTGCCTGGCCTTGCCTTTCCCCCACCTGTTCACCCAGTGAATTCTCCCGGACCGTCTGCAGCGTCGTCCCTGCAGACATCAGTGCCCAGGAGAAGTCTTGGTGATTGCACATCCAACCCACCACCTCCAGCTTCGCACAACTGGCCACAGAGCTCATGCCAAGGGTACGTCCTTCATGGCCCTTTGGACTCAGAAGCTGCTATTGATTCTACTGGCCGGATGCATGCCTTTCCTTTGAAGTGTTTGCGTAGTGAGCCGGCGTGCGGGCTGTCGGCAGTGATACAATGAATTGTTCATGGGTTCCAGCTCTCCTGTGCGTCTGCGGGTCCGTAGTGAGGATCCCAACTCAGTCAGGACAGGGCCGGGGGCGTTCACTCCCACTCGCCCTCCCAGACCATCCCTACCCCTTCCCCCGTGCGAGGCAGCCACAGATTCACGTCCCACCCCTGCCTCTTCCTAACTGTGTGCTCTTCGGTGAGTTGCTTAGCCTGTCTGAGCCTTCGTTTCCTCAAGCATTGAGTGGGGTGATAATTTCTTCTTCCATCCGTCGAGGTTTCATCCACAGACTGGCCACTGGCTGCGGCTCCTTCACCCCCTCAACCTTGGGACCCTGATGTGCCTTCCTGGGCTCTGGAGCTCCTCCCTACAACGTCCTCCACAGCCAGCAAGGCCACCATCGTGGGGAGAACAGCCGCCTCCAGGGGAGTGGGAGACCAAGAGAACCACGTGAGTTTAGACTCTTGCCAGTCACACAGCTAGTTGGAGATTGGGCTCAAAGCATTTCAGGATGGATTCAGCATTCGGGCTACATACGCATTTTTATTGAGCGTGTATTATGTGCCAGGCACTGTGTTGGAGCTAAAAATACAGTCGAGCATAAAATAGCCTGTTCCTTGCCCTTCCAGAGCACACAGTCTCTTACAGCAGCAAAAACTAAACAAATAAACAGGAATTAAATTCTGCACAGCAGTAAGAGAACGGGGGGCTGGCTCAGGGGAAGGTTCTCCCAGGAGGTGGTGTTTAAGGGTGAGTAGTGTTGGCCACCAGGGAAAGCAAAGGAGTGTCTCTGGGGCGGGAACAGCTTGCACAAAGGCCCTGAGGAAGGGTTGGAGGCTGGAGCAGGGGAGAAGGGCAGGGTGGTAAGAGAGGAGATGTCATCGAGGTCCCTCTGTAGGCTGGGAAGGAGTTTGCATTTTATGCGATGTGTTGTCGGGCACCCCCGGTGGGTCTGCTGATAGGGTGATGTGGTCTGACCTGCATTTTGTTTTGTTTTAATGTTTGTTTATTTTTGAGAGCGAGAGCATGAGCAAGAGACAGGAGGAGGGTGCGGGGGGGGGGGGGGGCAGAGGATTTGAAGCCAGTTCTGCACTGAGAGTGCAGAGCCTGACACGGGATTCGAACCCAGGAGCCGTGAGATCACGACCTGAGCCGAAGTCAGACGCTTAACCGACAGAGCCACCCAGGTGCCCCTACTGAAAAATGCACCTGCATTTTATAAAGGGCACCTGGACTGCTGGGCTGACTGGAGGGAGAGACAGGGGAGTTGGCAGATTGGCAGGAGAAGCTTGCAGAGGCAGGCAAAGGTGGTGCCCTGGGGCCCAGCACACAGGCAGCGGGCTTCTCCAGCCTCAGTTTCCTCTGTGTGACAGGGAACACTCTCGCCTCCTAGCACTGTTGTTAGGGTGACACATTCTCAAGGGGCCTGGCGCCCTGCCTGGCCTGAGTGAATGCTGTTGTTCCTTCCCACGAGACCCTCCCTCTCGCTTTTAGTAGGAATTTTCTAAGGACCCAGCAAACCCAGACTTTAGACATCACCTTTCCCTTTTGTGTTAAGATGGAAAGAAGTCCTCCACTTTAACGGGGTCAAGTGTACCCATCTTTCATCCCTTGGTTTATGCTTCTTGTGCCTCACTTAAGAAGTCCTTCTTTCCTTGCTATGGGGTCTTAAAGATATTTCCGTTATGGTTGGAAAGCTTCGTTTTTACGTTTCAGTCTTTCATTCGTGTGGATCTGTGTGAAGCCTGGCTCCCTACTGCTTGGCTGTGTGACTTTGAGCAAATTGGGTGCCCAGTGTCCCCACCTGGCCACTGAGAAGGTTACATTAGGTCATCTCTGAGGCTTCAACCCGTGACCAGAGATACGCCCGTTGGGTGTGATGAAATCACGGCACAGATTTCCTCGTGCCCTGCAAAAATGCAGCCATACTGCCAAGGTATTGGCCGCCCTGCCCACTCTGCTGTTCACAAAACAAAGCACCTTGTCAAAGCAGATTTCCCAAGGCCCACTTCCTGGCCAGAATTTCACTGTGACATTTTAGTTACGTGTTATGTCCCAGGCTGAGGAGGGAAAGGGAAGCCTCCAAAACCGGAGTTGTGATGGAAAGCATATATCCAGCTATACTGGTATCTTTAGAAACTCCCACCTGCAGGATGGCTAAGCCCTGCGGGTCGGTGCGCATCCGGGTGGAAACATGTCTCAGGAAGTGAATGGCCGCCTATAAAAACAAACATACGCACAAACCCCCAGTCTGCAGTCATGACGATACAGAAGGTGGAGGACACTCTGTCATGAGACTTGGGGCTGACCCTGCCCGGTGGTAACAGCATGTGGGAGGAGTTCTTGAAGACCCCCCAGTCGGGGGAAGGTTGGATAGGGAGGAGGTGATGTTCCCAGGGGGGTGGTACAGATAGGGAAGCTCAGCCCAGGCTCATCTGAGGAAAAGTGTGTGCAGATGACCATCATCAGGGGCAGGAAGATGCGGTGTCTTGTAGGACACAAGGGTGGAAGAGACTGGGAGGATGTTGGGAACGAAAGCCTTCTATCCATAGGGTTCCAAGTCTTGCAAGGCAGAGGCCAGTTGTCCCTGTCCCATGGCAAATTCCTGAGAAGAGAGAACCTGATTGACTTGAGGTCTGTGATGGCTAATCTTTTGTCAACTAGATGGGGCCATGGAGTGCCCAAATGTTGGCTCAAACATTATTCTGTGTAGGGCGATTCCACAAGGGTGTTTTGGGATGAATTTAACCTTTAAATGGATAGATAGAGTAAAATGCATTGTTCTTCTTCATGTGGGTGGGCCTCATCCAATCAGCTGAAGGCATGAATAGAAGAAAAAGGCTGACTTTTCTTGAGGAAGAAGGAATTCTTACTTGATCGCTTTTGAGCTGAGGCATTGGTCTTTTCCTGCCTTCAGACTCTAGCTGAAACATCAGCTTTTCTTGGGTCTTGTGGCTGCTGGCTTTGACTCTGGAACTCAGGTTAGTACAATACCTTTGACTCCCTTGGGCCTCCAGCTTGCCAACGACAGTTCTTGGGAATTCTGCGCCTTCGTAATTATGTGAGCCACTTTGTGTGTCTGCCGTGTGTGTGTGTGTGTGTGTGTACAATCTCCACACTCCATAAGCCTAGTGGTTCAGCCCTTGGACAGTCCTTAAGCCTTTGTATGTCAAGACCTCGCCCAAGGCTTGCCTGTGGACAATGCTCAAGTGTGGCTTTTGAATTAGTGGGGACTGAAGTGGCAGCCCGCACGTGAAGCCAGAGGATCCCGAGGCACTCTGACTAGCAATGTCAGAAAGGGTCTGCCCCTCAGCTATCCCCCACCCCCAACGGTACACATGCAGAAGCCACACCAGTCACCCTTGAGTTAAGTTCCAGCAACTTGGTGTCCCAGGGCCCCAGGCAGGTTGTGTGGCATCGGGAGGGGACTACCCACCCCCCCCAGACAGTGCAGGACTCCAGGGCAGGCTTCCTCCGAGCCTGGCATCTGGGCATGTTGTTGCCACTTCCAAATGGTTTTAAAACTTGTAGGAACCAAGGGGCCGCGCCAGGACTGGGACGTTCTCTTTCATGGAAGACTGACCTGTGGATGAGTAACACCAGCCGAACCCCAGGGCAGCGTCTGTCAGCAGCGGGCGAACCCCAGCGAGCCACGGCTCGTCCTGCACCGACCCTGGACCGCAGTGTTCCCTCTACAGCTCCTTGTTCAGAGCCCAGCGCCACCCCAACCGCAGTAGGGGAAGGTGTGAGCAGGAGACAAGTGCACTCTGCACTCCTGCCCGGCCTGCCCCTCTGAAGAGAGCCACAGCAGTCCCACCCCAGGCCCCAGGGAGCCCCTCAGCCTGGAGCCCTTCTGCTTTGGGGCCTCCCTCACGCTGTCTCCTCTTACGGGAGTCTGCCTCTTTCTCCCATCAGTGTGTCTGCGCCTTCAGTGAATTGCTGAACGATGGACAGCTGGTGGCACGTGGGTCGTGCATTTGCTGTCTCTGATCTCACAGTTCCGGATGTCCTTGGACTCCATCTACCATATCGGAGTCTGTGCGGGAGTCGGGTGGACCCTAACCCAGCAGCTGGGATCTTAAGGAGAAAGCAGACCCAGGAACGCATGCGCAAACACACACACACACGCACACGCACGCACACACACAGAGTCGTGGGAAGACAGAAGCAGAGACTGGAGTGGCGTGGCCATAAGCCGAGGTCTGCTGGGAGCCACCAGAAGCTGGAAGAGGCAAAGGGGGACCCCCATTAGGGCCTTCAGAGAGATATCACAGCCTCGCCCACACCCCCATTTCAGACTTCTGGCCTCCAGAACTGTGAGAGAATAAATTTCTGTTGTGTAGACCCTCAGGTTTTGGTTATCGTGTGAACATGGTGCAGTTGCGCACAACAGCCTATCTCTTAGCGGCGCCTCTGCCTCCCTTGCCCCTTTCAGTCTGGACCTTTCCTCCCCCCCCCCCCCCCCCCCCCCCCCCCCCCCCCGCCTGGCTGGGGGACTCCCAGAACCACCTCTAGAGACCAGCCTAAAATCCACTAGCTAATCACTCCAGACTCGGGTCGGGATCCATTTCCAGTTTTGCACGTGAAACTCTTCTCATATCCACGTCCCGGCTGCGGTGTTTCCCAGAGCGCGGTGGGGATGGTGACCAGCAAGATGGCGGCAGGCGGCGGGTGCCTGACTTTAACGGTCGTACGTGGTTTTAAGGAGAGTTGGAAAAAGCGAAACTTGAACATGGAATCCATGATTTCATGAACATTATTGCTTAGGATGAGGTTAGGTAGAAATCGAGTTAATTTAAAGTTGATGTGAAGAGAATAATAAGTAAATGTGGGACATATTGGCACGTGAATTGCTGAGATATGGGCAGTGGAAGAAACAGCATTGTTTGGGAGAAAGACAATTCTGGGTTCAGATTCTGTTTTTCCTACTGGTGTTGGGACCCAGTGGCAATTGCTGAATCTTTTACCTCAGATTTCTCTTCTTCTTCTTCTTCTTCCTTTTTAATATCTATTTATTTATTTTTGAGAGAGAGAGAGAGAGGGAGAGAGAGAGAGAGCATGAGCAGAGGAGGGGCAGAGAGAGAGAGAGGGAGACAGAGAATCTGAAGCAGGCTTGATGCGGGCAAGAACTGTGAGATCATGACCTGAGCCGAAGTCGGACACTTAACCGACTAAGCCACCCAGGCTCCCCTCAGATTTCTCTTCTGCACAGAGCATCGTACGGCCTTAACTGAAGGTTTTCTGAGAAAGATTAGGACAAAAGGTGAACGAGAATGTGCTTTGCATGGTACCCCACATATGGGGATGCCCAGCGAATGGGGTGTCCCTGCTGCAATGCCCAGCAGGGCTCCCACTCATGGTCCACACCACTCCCACCCTGCTGTGCCCAGAACCCTGTGTCTGGATCGAAGAAAGCAGCAGGCTTGTCCTGGTGAGAATGCAGAGGCCCTGTCATATGGCCTGGGCAACCAGAACAAGGTATGTGGGTACCGTGGGATAAGGGACAGCTCTCCTTAGCCCCTACCTCCTCGATCACCTTTATTCCTGGAGGCATCACGCTAAAACCACACTTTCGCTGTTGGAGCTTTGGGATAAACACATCTTAGGTCACCCTGGTGGTGAGCAGGGGAGAGGGACGCCAGTTGCCTTATGAGGCTGTGCTGGATCATGCTGTCTGTAAAGTTCTGGAAGGAAACTTCTTGCCTAGACAGTGCTGGAAAGATCCATGAGGAACATCTTATCCCGAGGCCCGAGTGCAGTGTCTATAGGGCTTCCAGCTTGCCTTTGGTGCAGAAACACGTAGATGCTCCATCCCAGAGCCACAGGGGCCCTGGCACTGTCGCATCGCACAGGGACACGTCTCGGATTCCCAGGCCCACTTCCAAGGTCTCTTGTAAATGCCAGGCCCTAGACACATGCTGCGGGGACGCTTGCAAGGCCTCCCCAGTCTCCAGGGTGCCTCCTGCACTATCAGTTACTGAAGATGTTTTTAACTGACTTGAAATTAACTCATTTTGTGTGTGTGTGTGTGTGTGTGTGTGTGTGTGTGTGCCATAACGTTGCCTCGTCCAAGTAATACTATCATTAAAATTATGGGCTTTGTTTGATGTATCTGTGATATTTGTGTGACAAGTGTCTCATATTGATTCATGTGCTATATATTTATTTATTTTGGTAAAATATACAATATACATAACCTGCGATTTACCGTTTTAATCATTTTTAAGTGTACAGTTTAAGGCCCACAATTTCTAGTTCTTTTTTTTTTTTAACTTTTTTTTTTTTTTGGAGTCTATTTCTGTTTTTGTCATCTTTATACCCATCATGGGGCTCAAAGTCACAACCTCAAGATCAAGAGTCACAAGCTCTTCTGACTGAGCCAGACAGGCACCCTTCTAGCTAATTTTAAAATGCTGATATTGGGGGGGCGGGGCGCACCCGGGTGGCTCAGTCGGTTGGGCATCCGACTTCGGCTCAGGTCATGATCTCACAGTTCGTGAGTTCGAGCCCCGCGTCGGGCTCTGTGCTGACAGCTCGGAGCCTGGAGCCTGCTTCGGATTCTGTGTCTCCCTTTCTCTCTGCTCCTCCCCTGCTCGCACTCTGTCTCTATCTCAAAAACGAATAAACATTAAAAAAATTTTTTAATAAAAAAATAATAAAATGCTGATACTGAGGGAGGCTTGGACAGGTTGAGAAACCTCACCTCTGCTCACAGGTACCTTAAGGGTATAGATGGAGACTTGAAATGAACCCAGCTGCCTTGATTCCAAAGCTGTATTTGTCATGATGACAGTAACCAGGGGGACACCAGCAGCCACAGCCACAGTTAACATTTACGGAGCCTTTACAACAGTGCCAGGCGTTGTTCTAAGAACTTTAAACTTTATATGTGCTTATAATCCCATAAGTATATACCTAGACACTGAAATATATATGTCATTTACATTTACACACGTAATGCCGTATATGTGAGCATGTATATGTGTCTATGTACATACAGAAAACCTCATTTAATCCTTAGGTCCAGCCCTGTGAGGTGGGTACTGTTTTCATCCCCATTTTACAGATAAGGAAACAGAACCAGACAGCTGAGCTGCCCAAGGCCACACAACCAGCCAGAAGAGCCTGGAATGTAGCCCAGACTGTTTGGCTCAGAGCTGGGTTGTGACCACTCACACCTCCCTCTGTGGTGGGCTAAGGAGGGTGGACGGATGGAGGTCTCTCCTGAGACCCTGCCATGGCACTCACCCCAAACAGGGAGGTGAAGAGACTGGTCACAGTGTGTCACACGAATGACTTCAGTCCCTGTCACCCCACGGGAAGCTTGGGGCAAACCTCTCTGGGCCTGGGTCTGGGTCTGGGCTTGGGTTTGGGCTTGGGCCAAGCAGAGAGGGAGACGCACATGCCTCCAGAGGTTCTGGTTGTCCCCTGGGCGACGGGCAGTGTGCATTGTGCACCTTCCATGGGTATGGAAGGGCAGCCAGTGACCATGACCTTGAGGAGAAAATGGCCCCTTAAGATTGACCCTGTGACCCACAGCTCATCGCCAAAGTGCTTCTCAAAGATGGGCCGCTGTATAAATGAAGAACCAGTCAAACACTTGGAAGGAGCAGGTCTGTGGGCGGCCTGGGAGGGGTGAGTGACTGTTAACTCGTAGCTACTTCCAGAGGAGTCTCTGCCTTTCTCTGGAATGAGGAAGAAGGCAGTGGGCAGGACCTAGCTTGGCGCAGGTGCTCTCTCTCTCTCTGCAGCACCAGCCCTGCCGACCCGCAGCACTGGACACAGGACCCTCTTCGAGCCTGCGGCCCCTTGTGAGCTGGGCCTCTGCGGGTGGGGCTCGGGGGTGCGTTTCTAGATGGTTTCTGGAGACCCTCCTTCTCGGTAAGGCCCCTACCTGTTACCTTTCAGCCGCAACAGCACATGAAGTTTCTGCTTTTATGTATTTATCTTCTGGTTCTGGCTCCTGGCCTGCATCTCTGTTCACGAAAAGGGTTGGAGTGCCGGGCTTCTAGAGCCATGTGCCCAGCAGTGCCCAGCAGCACTCAGGAAGATAAGATTATGACCAGGAGTGGGGCACTTGTGCTTGTGGCTTGCTCCTCCTATGGCCGGGGTGGGGGGGGCGGGTGGTGAGGGTGGGGTAGGGGAACAGTCTGATGCAGGGGGATTTCCCCCTGGATACAATATTGCAATTATTTGGGGGGGGGGATGCTGCTTTTACAAAAACCTTCTATTTTAATTGGACCTTCTAACAGAATTGTACTTAGAAGACTTTTGTTTGTTCCCTATGTTGTATGGCAAGATACACGAGGTGGCCACTCTGCCTTGACGTCTCTTGGGTCTAAGCTGCCCCCTCACTCCCACCCACCAACGCCTTGGCCCGGAAGATGCCTCTCATCGTTATGCAGCTGACGGGGAAGGAGACAGGCACGAAGACGCCCTTCTCTGCTCTCCCGGTGCCAAGACCCACGCACAGAGCAGAACACGAGGCCCGGAAGAATCTCACCCTTTCGTCTCCGAAGGGGGTCCACATATGGGGTCATGAAGAAACAGAGAGGACCCCATGCATCTCAGTTTACAGAGAATGAGAGACCCCCAGCCCCGATACTAGACGTCTGTCCCGTGGGCCCGTGTGCCCAGTGGGCACTTGCAGGCTGGCCTGGCGGGGGCACGGAACAAGCACAGACCCTGTAGGCCCCAGTCTAGTTTAGACCCCAACTGGGTTGCACACCGTGGGCTACCCCGCTTCATGCCTCGGGGTCCCCATTTCCAAAATGGGCTAATGGAGACAGTCTCAGCAGGACAGTTGGCAGAGTAAGAGCCGACGCTCCGGTGGTGATGGGGCTCAGCACGGCCAGAGGGGCTGTGTCGGCTGCACGGCTTCTGCTCAGCAAGGCGTGCGCCGTGGTCGGCTCGGGGCCACATCCACCCGAGGGTAGCTGAACTTCAGCTCCGAGCCATGGTACCTGTCCGACCAGGGTGACAGCCCCTGAGAGCCCAGAGCAGCCCGACAGCCTGCCGTCTCAGTGGAGAAGGCAGGCTGGGCTCCAGCCAGGGGCGTTGAGTGCGGGTGCCCGGGCCAGCCGCAAGTTCAAGGCTTCCGGAAGCGAGCCAGCTCTCACCACTAACACACACCTACACGGACACACACACACAGACGCATTCACACACCTATACACATTCACACACGTGCGCACGTACACAGACACATGAACGTACATGGGCACACATTTACACACATACCAAGCACACATTCATACGTGTAAACGTACACACACACTCCGGCATGTGCACACATACACAGGCATACACAGACACCTAAACTCACTCATGTACACACACACACACACACACACACTCCCACACCAACAGTGCCTGGTCAATACATGGGGTTGGCCTTCCTAAGAGAAACAGGTCTTTCTCAATCATCCCCTGTTGTTCCCACTGGGCACCGAAGGACGTGGCCCAGGGCAGCCTTAGAAGGACAAAGTCCCCGGGGGGGGGGGGGGGTGATTTCCCAGTCAGGAGCTCAGCCCCGGGGGACTGCCCGGTTTTACCTGGTGGCATCAGGCCCCTTGTCACGTGGGGTCGGCACCCTGCAGCAAATGCTCTGACAACACCTGCCCCTCTGTGCGAAGGCCACCTGCCTCCCTTATTTCCCTGTGACTCATTCGACACCTCTGGCCACAAGAGGACCTGGACCCGGACCCGGACCGGCATTTCTGGAGCCTCGCTCTCCTGCCTGCAGGACCTACACCCACGTCAGCCACTGGCCAGTTCCAGCATGGATCTTGTCATGGGCAGTCTTCTCCTGAGCCACCTGCCGCAGGGCCCCAGCGGTGGGAGCCAGCGGACTGTCCCTCTGGAGCCTGCAGCAAGTGAGGGGACCAGTGTCCACCCCCGCTGTCCCACAGGCTGCTGTGCAAGGTAGATTTCTAGTGAGGGAAGATCACTAGCCCCTCCCAGGCCCGGGTGCTCTGTCCTGTCCCCCCACCGCACACACACATCTATGCCAGGTCCTGAAAGGAGGCACTGGGAGAGTCCAACCTCATTAAGTCCTCCCACGTGGCCAGCCGTGCTGGGTCAGTCACTGGAAGAGGCACAAGAAAATGCAGTAACCTCCCCACTGTCCCTGGTTGGCCTCCCTCTGGTGCCAGCCTGCCCCTGTATTGTGGACCACCTCCCTCCCTCCTTCCCTCCTTCCCTCCCTCTCTCTCTCCCTCTCTCACACAGCTGCCAGAGTCCTCTGCTCAATTCCAATCTGTTTCCATGCAGAGCCCCAGGCTTGCTGTCCATAGTCCCAAATGCATTAAGGTGCTCTGCTGAACAAAGAGAGTCTCCCACCATAGCTATCAAAGAGAAAAAAAGGGGGGCACCTGGGTGGCTCTGTCACTTGAGCCCCCGACTCTCGATTTTGGCTCAAGATCTCAGGGTCATGGGATCGAGCCCCGTGTTAGGTCCATGCTCAGCATGGAACTTAAGATTCTCTCTCTCCCTCTCTCTCTGCCCCTCTCCCCCACCCTCGTGTGCTCTCTCTCTTTCTGTCTCTAAAATAAATAAAATAAGGCAGTAAAAATAAAAAGACAGATGCATGCTCTTTCTTACTCTTTTGCTTTGTTTTTCTTTAACATTTTTCAGATCAAGGTCTTATTAAGCAAGACTCCTGTCTTTGGCCAGAGAGAATCCCAAGGGTGATTTTTAAGACTTTAAATGAGTGTAGAAGGAGAGGCTACCAGCGTGCCCTTGAGTTGAGAATGAAAGACATCAGGCAGGGTCACAGAATGAAAGTCTGGGGTGCAACCACTGGTCAGTTGAGCTGAAATGAAGTGGGTCTGTCTTAAGAGTTACAGAATCAAATTGCAATTCTTGCTTTTCTTGCTGCTGTTTCTTGAGGAACTGCTTCTGGTTTGGTCTTCGGTGATCTTGAAGCTGAATTATGCAGGGAAAATGTCTACGTCTGTCGGAACCTTTTCTGTTACGGATGAAAGGGGACTCTATTGGCGCCTATAGTTAACAGGGGAGGGGGACACCGCTCAGTCGAGACTCAATCTCTCCACCCACAATGAGGCCTTCTTCTGGCTCCATCTGGGGATGAGGCCCCAGACCCCACTTTCCCAGTTCAGGCCTAGACTCATCTGGAGGGTTAGGAAGACTTCTAAGAGGAGGGCGCCTGGATCACGGCCTTAAAGGGTGTTGGCCACATCTGACAGCTGCACCCACACACAAAGGTACAGCCCTCACACTTGGGAGTCCTTTCATCCACCATCGATGAGAGACTCCTTGATGAAAGGTCCCTATAAGGTTTGGCCCTGGTTAGGAGCTGAACCAAAGAAGAAACAAGGACGTTGGGGACCAGGAGAAGCAGGCCCATCCAGCGCAGGGACCTTCCTTCCCTACCTTCCCACCAAAGCTGCAATGGATGCCTTCAGGCTGCCTCTCTTCTTTCCATGCCTCCAACCCAGTTTCTTGCAAGCGGTCAGCTGGAGGGGCTGGCCTTTTTTAAATGGTTGTTTCCCTCTTAACCTGATAAAGCCGGTCCATGAAAGTCATTACCCGCTGAGGGACAAAGAGGAGAAGGACAGAATACACACACGCACGTGTGAATACACACACGATCATCAGGTGTGGTGGGAGTGAAGGACGTGAGATCCTCCTGTTGGAGAGACACCCAGTCGCTGGCGCGCCATTCCCGTCACAGAAGAGACAGCAACCTGTTCTGAAGTCAAATCACAGGGTGCGTTTTACGTTATCCAGAAATTATCATGGAGGGCCGTGGGCACCAGCTTCGTAGATTCCATGTTTATACTACAGAACATGAGAGAAAATAAGACCACCTTTCTTCAGTACAGGACCACGATGTGGAAAAAGCCCACCGAGCTGGAAGGGGGAAGAGGGCATTGTCAGGAGCCAAGGGAAATCTCTTCAAGAACAACAGAAAAATAGTAAGCCTCTTTGCTCCCCCCCCCCCCCCCCCCCCACAAAGTGACAAATTTGACTTGTCAGATGCAAGTTCAACTTGTGGACAATCCACTCACGACTGATAATCTCTATGGCAACTGCTGTGTCACGTGATGACACAGAAGCAGTGGAGACAGAGGCAGTGCAGCTTTCCAGACTGCTTTTCTTCTAGTAGATTCCACGAGGTCAGCCTAATTAACAGGAGCGGGATTGAGTCCTTGGTTTAAGTCATTGGCAGACGTTCTCAAGGAAGAATGAAGATACATTAGCACCTTCTCTTCCCATCCATGGAGGCCTGTGCCAGGACAGGGGAGGGGGGCCTCCAATGTGGTGTCCCCTCCCCCCCCACCCCTCCTAACTTGCCAAGCTCCAAACAACGCTTCTAAATACTCTCTTTGTAGAGTCGTGTCTGGAGAAAAACTCTAAATCTTCTCCTGAAGCTTTTAAAATATCAGACACTGGTGAGAGAGGGAGCCAGGAATACAAGCCAAGTCCTCTTTTAAATTAGTATTATAAATTTCTACTTATTTAATTTCCAACTGCTTCTCCCTGCAAAATACAGGTACAATGTAATTAATGCCCTCCATCCATGACATTTGTTCTTAGTCTAGAAAATGCTGTCCCTTTCCCAAGGCGTATCTCTTTCAGTTGGGTCTAATGTAGGTCTGGTGAGTTGGGTGAGGGTGGAAAGTTCATTCATTTTCATAGATTTAAAAAAATGAGACGCCTATTGCCTTCCTGACGCGCTCAGCGGTGAGGAGGTGACAGGGCTATCTGCCCGTGTGGGTCCCGTCCACTGTGCTCAGTGGTCACTGTGGCCCTTTCCACTGCCGGCACTGCTGTGGGGATCTGTGGCCCGGCCGCTCAGGCAGCTCTGGCCAAGTCTAGAGCATTTTGCTTTGTCTGCCACAGGACAATTACTCCATTGTCTCCAGGTTAATGAAGTTTTTGGTCAAAACGCAATGATCTCCATCTCTTGGACCTCTTTGCTCTTCATCTGGACGCAAGAGTCCATCAATCCCTTCAGAATTGCTTCCTCCTCCAAGTCTGTTCTGAGGACTTGGTGTGTACTTGGAGGTGTGTTTTCAGCCATCGTGTCGGCCGTTGTGGAGCAGCCCCAGCTTCCCAGCAAACCGTGTACGTGTGAGCGTGTATGAGCTCCGGAAATCAGCAAATCATCCACTGAGAACAAGTCAAGGCTATTTATCTGGAGCTTGCTCTCGCAAGGAAGTCAGCCACCATCTTGCATTTGGTAGAGACTGGGGCAGGGAGGGGCATGGAAAAGCTTTGGTGGAAAAGGGGGAGGGCTCCAGATGTGCCACGGTCGGAGGCTGTCGGTGGGGAAAGCTGTAGGCTAGCGTGTGTGAATGGTTCCTGTGGCATTGGTCAGGGGTGCACATCTGGCTTTAGCCTATCAGTTCTAAGTTGGAAGCGGGGACAGGATTTAAGGAAACTGACAGCTATTAATCAAGTCCTGGCAGTTTGGGGTTGATTGCTGTAAGAGCTATTGTTTGGCCTCCTATGCTGGTTGCTACAGACGGCGGGTCTGAGCTCTGTCTTATATATGGTCTGGCCATTATCCATTTGTATATTTAGTTGCTTAGCGTGTGTACAAGACGTCTCCCAGAACCTAACTGAAATCAGTGAGTTCGACAGGTGGGAGTTGGGGAGGGAGAGTCATTTTTGAACAAAAAGCCACAGATGGAAATTCAGCATGCTTTTAAGAGAAGTGGGTTTGAAGGGTTCTCACTCAACTGTTCCTTTGGCCCAGCAGAAATCTCCGCGAAGGCTCACTGACCTTTCTCAGGCACTATAGTGATCGGGGATCATACGTTGCTACCAGGGTATGGCAGAATGGCAACCACGAAGCAGGCCAAGTCAGCTTCCAGATATACCCATCCTCAACTTCCCTTTCCTCCCCGCTCCCTCTCAGCCTAGGGAGCCATCTGTCTACCCTACGTACCCACAGGTGTCATTTCAAGGTCTTGTCTTCAGACTTACTGTTTTTCACCAAGGGAAGAATTATTGAGAAGGCAGTCAAGGTTAATCTATTTTTAATCAAGAGGCAAAGACCAAAGATAGGAGCTAGGTATGGAAAGTCAGATACCTTGCAGCAGGTGGTGGTTCTGAAACGCCATTGTCCAAATGGCAGCCAATTCCACCCACACGTCAGGCGGGCGACAGGATTTCCAGACGTGCCTCTTGTTTAGACAGGGAGTTTCTGCCCCCAGTAACATGTCTCCAAGCAGCAAAAAGATTCTAGACCTTTCCAGAGGTCACAGGCTGGAGCCTTGTGGGCCACATTCAGTCTGGAGATGTGTTTTGCTTGGCACACGTGTGTTTTGCTTGGCACACGTGTGTTTTCAGTTTTTTAATTATTTGCCAAGATTTTAAAATCAAGAGCTTGCCTTTCACATAAAAAAAAACTGTAGGTTCCAAGTTCTTCTGAATCTTTTTTTTGTTGTTTATTTATTTGTAATTGAGAGAAAGAGAGAGAGAGAACACGTGGATGAGTGGGAGAGGGGCAGGGAGAGAGAGGGAGAGAGAGAGAATCCCAAGCAGGCTCCGTGCTGTCAGCGCAAAGCCCAACGCAGGGCTCAGTCTTACAAACCGTGAGATTCTGACCTGAGCCGAGGTCAAGAGTCGGACCCTTAACGGACTGAGCCATCCAGGTGCCCTGCAAGTTCTCTGGAAAATGGAACGATCTGGCCACACTGGGTCATCTTCTCACCCGAGGCTGCTGAGCAGAGTGACCGCTGCCCCCATTGAAAGGGGGACCATGGTCTCTTCTTTGCCAGAGTCTCCATTTGGCCTGCCATTTTCTCCTGGATGTCACTCTTACGGACTAAATGTTTATTAGCCACCCCCCACCCTCCCCAATTCATGTGTTGAAACCCTAACCCCAGTGTGATGGCATCAGGAAGTGGAGCCTCTGGGAGATGATCAGGTTATGCTGGTGGAACATCACAAATGGGATTCTTGCCCTAGAAGAGCCGTGGAAGAGCTCTCTCACCCCCTCTCTGCCGCGTGAGGACGCGATCAGATGATAGTCTGCCACCGGAAGAGGGCCCTCGCAGAACCTGACCACACTGGCACCCTCATTTTAGGCTTCCAGCCTCCACAACTGTGGGAAATAAATGTCTGCTGTCTATAAGCCACCCGGTCCGTGGAGTGCTGGGTGCTTGGGGATCAGTGTCAAGAGTCAGCCGTATGGCTTTCTCAGGGCATCGGTTTCCTCACCTGTCAAATGGGATAGGACTCCTAGCTGCCACACCGATGAGTCTCCACTGGGCAGGAGAATGTGTCTGGCTGTCAGCTGCATCCATTAGGACAGGCTGGTTACGCTGCGGTAACGAGCAAACCCAAAATTCAGCGTCTGTGTCAGCCCGGGTTTCTGTTTGTTGCATGTGTCACGCACCTGTCTTGGACCGGCAAGGCTCTGCTCAGGGTCACCCTCCCTCAGAGCAGCAGGGTGATGGAAGATCCCCCCAGGAGTGCCATCAGTCTCTGACAGGAGGAAGGAGACACGGTGAATCACGCTCTGGGCTATGGGCCCCTTCCCAGAAGAGACACCCATTACCTCAACCCCCATTTTCTGGGCAACATGAAGTCGCATCCAATTTCAAAGAATGGTCCCAAGCCTTGTGACTCTCTGTGTCACTCTGTGTCACTCTGTGCCCTCTCAGCACAGCTGGCTCCCCACCTGTGACCCCCTGTCTCACTGCTCATGCCCAAGGAGACCTCCTGGGGAGGTTTGCCCTAAGAGATAGGATACCTCCTTCCTCAAATTTTAGGCGTAACGATGAAGCAATAATGATACATCGCCATAAAAAGACCCCTAAGGACCCGGACGCTTCTTTTGCCTCAGCGTATAAAACCGTCTTCTTCATACCTGACCAAAACTTCTCGTGGGTTTTCTCCGTCAGGTGAGCATCTGGGCATATTCAGTTTGCTGGAACCATGCTCCCACAGAATAGTTTGGCTCTGATCCCAACAGCGGCACCGTGTTAAGTGGATGAGGCAGGACCCTATTCAACTCCAGACTCCCCTTAGATTAAAGATAATTCTCACATTGACTTAAGACTATTAAATATACAGAGAATGCTTCTGAAGGCTTCTTCCGAGGTCTCACAAGAGTGAGGAGTGCAAAGACCTCTTCACTGTAGCATAGAGACCTCTTTGCACGGCGACACATAGGTTCTTGGGGTGTTGCAGAGAACTTGGGAAAAGTGTAGCTGTCCCCACAGCCTACTCCACGGTCTACTCCCCAATGGGGAAGAGCATATGCTGTCTCTCCCCTATCTGGAGACCCCAGAAAGTGTCCGCGAATATGGAACGCCTCTGACACCCACCCTTTGGATGCCACACGGCTTTGTCCTGAGGCCACTCTAGAAGAGACCAGAAGAGCCGGTTAAGAAGGCTGCACTGTGAAAATGCAACAAAATGACGCTTACCCCCATTGTGCCTGGTGGCTACTGGAACATTCTTTGATAAAGGAAAGGAAAAATAATTTTGAAAATGATTTTGGAAATGCTCTCCCAGATGGCACGGAGCTCCCAGGCTGTCCTGGGCCCTGACTCTCCACTTTATGGTCATTACTGTATTTAATCTCCACCACAGCCCTGTTAGGCGACTACTGTTATTATTATTTCTGTTTTATAGACAGCATTATTCGTAGCCCAGAGTGGTCTGAATCTTACAAGACATCCCTACAAACTGCATCGGCTCCAAAAAAAAAAAACCCACTTTGGGCTGTGTACGCAATGAAACAAAGGCACCCTCTCTCCCCACGTCCCTGCTTTCCAGAGGGCAGTGCGCCACCTTCCCCTTTCTCCCTGGAGGAGCTAGTCGTGTCCTCGCTGCCCCCACCCCCATAATCTTGGCAGGCCCTGAGGTGAGGGCTGGAGGGGATTCAGCAGAGATTCGCGCCTCTGCTCCTCCCCACCTCCTCACATAAAATCATTTGAAGAGGTCAGACGGCACAGAGCTAGTAATGGCAAAGCTGAGATTCAAAGCAAGCAGCCCAAGCTTTGAGCCACCAAACTATGCTGCCTTCCATTGTAATATGATTACATTATAACCCAAATTCGAAAGACCACCCACTGCTTTCTTTATTGGATCCTTCCAATAAACTGGTCATGCTGGTAGCACAATTCCCTGAGGAAACAGAAAATGACTATTCTAAAATAAATCTGGTGGACACACCCAGCCACAAAGTGGGAGGTGCTTTGCACAAATACAACCAGGCCCGTCTCTCCAGCGCGTCTCCGCTCAGGGTTAAGAATCCAGGACTCAGCCACCAGGGGCGGGGAGCTGGAGGCAGGGAGAGAGGCAAGAGAGACCGGCCACAGCAAGCGGCAAACAGGGCACAGAAAGAAGAGGGATTTAAAAGGCAGATCCGAGGGGGCGCTTGGGTGGTGCAGTCGGTGGAGCTTCCAACTCTTGGGTTCGGCTCGGGTCCTGGTCTTGCTCAGGTCATAATCTCACAGTTCGTGAGGTCGAGCCCCACCTCAGGCTCTGGGCTGATGGCGCGGAGCCTGCTTAGGATTCTGTGTCTCCTTGTCTCTGCCCCTCCCCCGCTTGCTCTCTCTCTCTCTCTCTCTCTCTCTCTCAAAAAAAAAAAAAAAAAAAAAAAAAAAAGATTTTAAAAGGCAGATCCGAGAATTCTGACAGCGCCACGGGAAGCCTGGTCCGCCTTCGTGAAGGGCCTGAGGACGGTGGGCGGGGCTGGATGGAGGCCACACCAGGTGGGCGGGGCTCATTTGCATGACACTTAACACCAAGTAGAGGTGCATCAGCGGCCTGGCTTCGTAACTGGACTTGGGTCCCGAAAAACACCTTCCCTTTCTAAAGGCAGGAAGGGTGCAGCTTTAGAAATATAGTCCCCCCCAAATGCTAGAAGAATAACATGCTGCCAGTACTTCAAGGTACCCCCGCCACCCCAGACGCTTGAGTTACCCAGAATTTGGCCTCCTGGAAACACCTTGTTGACTTACTTGCAGGAATAAATGAGGCACCGGCGCACGCGGCGCACGGCAGAACAGGGAGGGGGAAAAGAGTACGTTAATATTTTATTCACAGTCCCTCGGATTCCTTTGGAGAGCACCTTTGGGAATATTTCCAACCTGGGGCTTCTCTCTTAGTGTGGTCAACATAGCCTGGGAGGCTGGCACTAGTAACCCTAATTTGCAGCTGAGGTGACTGAAAGTGCCCTCGTTCCCAGGCCTGTGTCCCCCCCCCCTTCTCCCCTCCCCCAAGGCCTCTGCGGCCACCTGGTGGTCTGCCCTCCCCCCAATTCTGGATGCAGTCGCTTTGGGTGGGGGGAGGGGGGTGGAGGAGAACAACCCATTGCAGGAAAGGGGAAACACAGAAATGCAAAAGGAGAAACTGAGAGGAAGTTGGGAGGGAAGATGGAGAGGAGTCCCTGCCATGGCACTAAGTGAGCTCAAGGGAGAGCTGGGCCCAGACACAAGAGGGGAGACCTGGTAGGGCTGGGTCAGGACTGAAACCCTTGCTAACACTGGCTCAGCAAAAGAAACCTGCACAGTCCCAGAGGACTTCCAGAAGCTTCCTTCCCCACAGCGGGCACAGAGCCCACACAGCCTTCCTTCCCCAGCCCCGCACCCCCACCCCCCTGTCTCTCTATTTGGCAAGACTCTCCTGTCATCGGCTCCTCTGTACCTTGGGTCCCTCCTGTCACTAGAAACTAAGTGAACCCAGAAGTCATACAGGATTCTAGGAATTACTCCTTTCCAGTTTCCTGAACTGGCTCTCACGAGTACGTTGAAAAATCACGCGCCACACAATCAGGAGTTCTGTTCAACACAAACTCCTCGACAAATGGTTCCAGGCAGGAGCAGTTTTGGCAAGTTTTGACAGTTTTGAGAGACTACGTATCAGGTTAGGTTTTCTGAGGTAATTAGGCCTGTCTGGAGATAGAGAACCCACAGGAGGAGGCCTTCTCTCTGTGGGCCCGTGCCCCGGGGCCATGAGCACACAGCTCAGCGCTCAGCATTTCTAACTATGCTCTTCCCTCAGTCCTGGCTGTGGGACCTCTGCCCCTAAATGCTAACTCTGGGGGAACATTTCCCCAGACTCAGTTTAACAAAAATGTTCTGTAAGGCTTCTTTATTTTTGAGAGATGGAGAGACAGAGCACGAATGGGGGAGGGGCAGAGAGAGAGGGAGACACAGAATCCGAAGCAGGCTCCAGGCTCCGAGCGGTCAGCACAGAGCCCGACGCGGGGCTCGAACCCATGAACCACGAGATCGTGACCTGAGCCGAAGTCGGATGCTCAATCGACTGAGCCACCCAGGTGTTCCATCGGTTTTAGAAAACTGTAAACCCCAAGAGACATTTCTACCAGCCCTCTGAATTGGGGTTTAACCTCACATAATTTATAAAACTTTTAAGAACACATGAGCGTTTTGCAAGATTAATGTCTCAGACTTTTATGTTAAAAAGTAAAAGCGGTATACTTGGTCAATATTATACCATATGAGGAAGACCATTAAGACCAGAAGGCCTTGGGGCGCCTGGGTGGCTCAGTCGGTTAAGCGGCCGACTTCGGCTCAGGTCATGATCTCGCGGTCCGTGAGTTCGAGCCCCGCGTCGGGCTCTGCGCGCTGATAGCTCAGAGCCAGGAGCCTGTTTCGGATACTGTGTTTCCCTCTCTCTCTGACCCTCCCCCGTTCATGCTCTGTCTCTCTCTGTCTCAAAAATAAATAAACGTTAAAAAAATTAAAAAAAAAAAAGACCAGAAGGCCATGAAGGCATCAGCCATGAAGCTGCCTGTTGACAAGGGAGCAGCAGAGACCCTGGCTCTCAAATAAGAAGCCACGCCAAAAATTCCTTGTATCTTGGGGCGCCTGGCTGGCTCAGTCTGTGGGGCATGTGACTCTTGATCTCAGGGTCGTGAGTTCAAGCCCCACACTGGGTGTGGAGCCTACTTGAAAATTTAAAAAAAGTAATAATAATGGCGTATATTTTTTCACTGACAGAATTTTATCATATTAACATATTTGTTATATTAACATATTTGTCATATTAACATATTTATCCTATTAACATATTCTAGACACCGGGGTGTAGACGGGATCCTCTCCATTTGCAGACGAGAAAACTGAAGCCCAGAGAGGGAAGGACACACTCGAGGTACCACACGAATAAGAGGCAGTGCGAGGGTTTTTGCCCTTGTCTTCTGACCCTACCTACCGTTGTTCATTTGACCGCCTCATGTCTTCCGGGGTGTTTACGTGAGCAAAAAACGGAACGCCACAATGTCATTTCAGTGGGGCTGGTCTTCACATTCAATGGTAAAATGACAAGCTCCATTTTAACCCTAAAGAAAGAGGCATTTTTTTTTTTTCTTCCAGTCCTATGTCAGGAGCTGTGTAGCATCTTTAAGTTCCCACTTCTTGTTTCTAGATCTGTCATTAACTCTTCCTGATGACTGAGTGGGTTTTCCTTTGCATGTATTTGTCTGAAGCAACCGAAGAGCTTTGCGTTATTTTTGTTTTTTTTTTTTTAATTTTTTTTTTTTAATTTATTTTGGGAGAGAGAGAGAGTGGGGGAGAGGCAGAGAATCCCAAGGGCTCCAAGCTGTCAGTGCAGAGCCCGACGCAGGGCTGGATCCCGTGAACCGTGAGATCATGACCTGAGCTGAAATCAAGAGTCGGACACTTAACCAACTGAGCCACCAAGGCATCCCAGCTCTTTGTGTCTTTTATGGCAAGACAGATTTTAAAAATCCCAAGGAGAGGGGTGCCTGGCGGTCTCAGTCGGTGGAGTGTGCAACTCCTGATCTCAGGGTTGTGAGTTCAAGCCCCTCATTGAGTGTAGAGCGTAGACGTAAAAATAAAATCTTAAAAAAAATTTTTTTTTTTAATCCTCAGGAGAAGGAGGTTGACCAGAAAAGGTGTGGGGATTAGGAGGAGGGGTGGTGGGGAACACACTGTTGACCCGTCAGAGAATGGAGCACACACCTCTAACAAGAGAGTTAGATATGTACCATGTCCCCCCCCACCCCCCCCCCACAGAATTATTAAATAGTCTGCATATTTGAAACTTAAAAAGTAGTTGTTCAGGAGTAACGTGGCCTGTGGATGCGACGTGGGATCTGAAGTTATAATCCCGAAGGGTGGCTGGGCTGGGAGGAATGGTGAACTCTCGAAGTCTAAGAGCCATGTTTTTTAAAGTCACATTTGTGACTGGGTTTGTTTTGTGCCCTGTATTCGTTTCCACTGCAGATAGGGAGGTAACTTTTTCTGCTGGTGGATGTTTTCCTTTGGGGAGCCTGGCCAACGAAAGGTCACACAGAAAGCAATCACTCTCAGAAATGCCACAAAAGCAAGGCAGACAAATGCCCTAGTTTTCCGAAGAGCAGACTGTGTAAACCAGAGGAGGGTACTCTGCTGTTCCTCTTTGGCAGATTCTCAAACGAGTTAGCAAATAGTGACTGGAGATAAGGAAAACTTTGTTCAGAGATCAACCTCTGAGCTGACTCAGGTTACCTTCTACTCTCCACCCAGGGGAAAGGGAGACCCCGAAACAGGTAGCAAACAGTAAGCTTTTCTAGGAATTAAAAGAGAAGTTCCGGACGCCCCGCAGCAAAAACCTCTTCAGAGTTCCCCTGAAGAGAGACCCTCGAGATCTGGGGACACGGTGGCCTTTCCCACCACTAAGGGAGGGATCATTAACAAATGTGCTGGGGCAATTGGCTATCCACTGAAGAAAGACGGAAGGATTAAAAAATATAGAGGACAACGTGTTTATGACCTCGAGTCAGAGTGGGCAAGGCCTCAAGCAAGCAAGACACAAGCCACGAGGCCAAGAGAGAGAGAGTGACGTCAGCGTCATCAAAATGTGCAACTTCTGATTCAAAATCAGAAATCACGAGAAGCTGAGATACAACCAAGCCGAGAAGCAATGAAACGAGGGAAGATATTGGTAATATAATATGTGTGTGTATGTATATATGTATACATAGACAATACATCTTACATATATACAGAAATGTATACATGGATACATAAATTCTGGATTATTATTTTCCTGATTCTATCAAGTATCCCTATCAATCTGTAAAGAAAAAAAAAGACAAAGACCCACAACCTAATAGAAAAGTGGAGACAGGCATGACCAGCTAATTCCTACAAAACACAAATGGAAAGTGGGAAAATCCAGGGAGACTCTTTCTTTACCTCTATAGTGCAAGTTATTTCCAATGAGAGCTGATTCTCGTATAAATGTCATAAATAAAAATAAAAAATTACCCACAGAGTAAACCCAAGCAATGGTGACTTGTTAGTTTGCCAACACGTAAGGAGTTCTTAGTCTATAAAATATGAGCCCTTTTGTGTGAACCCAAACAACTGTAAGGCAGCAAGGCCAGAGCGTGACGCAGACAAGGCCGGGAGGCTGTGAGAAGCAGGGTCCAAGAGGGAGGCTGGCCCCTGGCGGCTCTGTGCCAGGTAGCCTGGTGGGGACTCACCTGTGCCCAGGGTACTGGGAAAGATAGACCCCAGATTGAAGACTCTTCTGACCACCATTCCACTATATATGTTACAGTACGTATATGCAAGCCTGAAAAAAAGAGACTGGAAAGGATTTTATTCCCCCTTCCAATGCACAATTTTAAAACCACATTTGAATGATCAGTGTTGAAGTTCCATTTAGAAAGAGGCTAGAATGAGCTGTGTGACCTCAGCCTTCAGACTGAAAAAGCATTGGCCATAAACTTTTGTCTTGATGCCTTTTTCTCTCTTTGATTCCTACCCCCCTCTCTCCCCATTCACCCACTTATTTGTCCTTTTTTTTTTAATTTTTTTTTAACGTTTGTTTATTTTTGAGACAGAGAGAGACAGAGCATGAACGGGGGAGGGTCAGAGAGAAGGAGACACAGAATCTGAAGCAGACTCCAGGCTCTGAGCTGTCAGCACAGAGCCCGACGCGGGGCTTGAACTCACGGACCGCAAGATCGTGACCTGAGCCGAAGTGGGACGCTCAACCGACTGAGCCACCCAGGCGCCCTGTTCTTTAATAAAGAGTAGTGTGCACCTTCTGAGTGTTGTGCTGTGCTGATTTCCAGGAGACAGTGGCCACCTTGTCCTTGACTTCAGGGCTCAGCAGAGGGGAGGATCCAAGCTAGGGACGTGAGGGACACTGGAAAGATGACATTGGCAGATACTGGGGTCTTCCTGGAGGGGGTGCTGAGCTGCCCTAAAGGCCCCAGAGCAGCTACGGGTCCATATCATGCAGGCCTGGGGATCCCAGCAAAAGCAAACCCTGATCTCTGACCAATCAAGGTTAACTTCAAAGGCTTTGGGG
Organism: Panthera leo; assembly: GCF_018350215.1. Classification (NCBI taxonomy): domain Eukaryota; kingdom Metazoa; phylum Chordata; class Mammalia; order Carnivora; family Felidae; genus Panthera; species Panthera leo. Next base: position 103,411,425 of record NC_056681.1, read on the forward strand.
CTTCTTTGAAAGGAAAGAAACATTCTCTGAGCTCCTGCTATGTGCTGAGAACCGCCTCAGCGGTATATAAATAACCCCCCCTCCCCTGTCCCCTCCCCTGCATCCCATCTCAGTCCAGCCCCCTTCCTCTCTATGACACACTCCATCTCTGTATCCCAAGGGGTCTGTTGAGAGATGCATTTTATGTTGTACAATAAAGCACGTACTATCGGAGGTCTGGCAGGACCTGCCAGCAATGTGCAGCGTGTGCTATGAAGCAGCCGTGTTCTTTCCAGCGCGGAGGCCACCTTTGGCATGGGTTTCAGCAGTTACTAAGAGTAAGCTCATCCACACTCCAGGAAAAAAAAAAAAAACAAAAAAAACCACATTTGAAATCCAATTCGGGCCTTCCCATATCTCTAAAATGTAGACATATATGGATCTTGGCTTCTCCTTCCTTTTTTTTCACGTCTAGGAAGTTGGGTGCCATTCTTGTCTTGCCACTAATGCTCAGTACCTGGGCACAGGTTGTCTCACCTGTTCTCCGGAGTGTGAGGACCTGGGATGGATCAGGAACATGGCAGTGTTTTGATGAATCCTCTAGTCCGTGTTTGTGTTCCTCAACTCCCTGCCGTAGAGGCCGTGTTGGTCTCCCTGACTTCTCGAGAGGTCCCTTTAGCCTCTGAATTCAAAATGAGTTTGAATTCTGAATTCAAATTCCCTTGCACTCTCTGAGCTGCCCTCACACTCTGGGGCCTCTCTCTCTCTCTCTCTCTCCTTAATTCTCTGGACACGATCCCTTTGGTTCTGAATAACCCAAGACTTTCCAATCTTGGAATAGCACTGACACCCTTATAAACCCATTATGACAGGGAAAGATAGGATTCCGCAGGCAGAGAGGGAAAGGTGAGGACCTGAGGTCCCCGGGTGGAGAAAAACATGTATTTTGGAACAATGCTGGGAGCCTCTGACCGCAGCAAACCCCTTAGGATGTAAGGTTCCTCTTAAGAATGTAACAAACACCACCTACTCCCCCTCAGGTTTCCTTCAGGAATTTGACTAAAGACCGGACTAAAAATAAGTAGTAGACCAGAAAACGTATGACCCACAAGGAATGATATGGCCGTAAACTACCCTCATAGGATGGAAACGAGTCCATCGGGAATGGACAAGCCAGCACCTAGAGCCATCAAGCCAATAAGGGTGGGACCTGAGAAGGAAAAGGGGGAAGGGGGAAGGGGGTGGGGGGAGAGGGCTGACCGGAACCTTATAAAACACAGTCCCTTTCCTGTTGCCTCGGGCAGTTATTTTCCATTGCCCCCTCTCTATAACGAGAGCTCTCATACTGTTCTTCCTTTCTCATCTTATACTCCAATAAACTTTTGCCTGCTGCTCATTTCATTTTGTGTCCACCTCTTCATTCTTCAAAGCAGTGAGACACCGGACCCTGGGTATTGAGATTAAAAACAATCCTGCGACGCCATCATCCTCCCTGCCCCCACCCCTGCACCCTGCCTCCACCCCATTATCTTCCCCACAGGGCACCCTCACAAACACAGCACTGTGTGCTGCTTACATTGTTTTGTGCCACCTAGGTCCACAAGGGTGAGTGTGCTGGGACCAGGAGGGGCTGGGGGAGAGATTCAGGCGAGAAAAGGCCCAAGAGACTGCAAGCCCAGGGAGGCCCTCTCAGAGGAGCTGGGTTGCACTGGAGCCAGACAGAAGCAAAAGGGCTAAGGAGGTGTGTTCTGAGCAGGGCAGAGGGCCGGCTCCCTGGAGGATGGGGACGCGATGCTTGGAGAGGCTGCTAGGTGCAGGCCCTGGCCAGGGTGGCGGTAAGAAAAAGCTTGGAAAAGGACAGGAGGAGGGGCTCTGGGGGGTTCTGGAAAGCTGAACCGAAGGGCTTGGACCTTCCCCAGTGGGCAATGTGTGACTCTGAGGGCTTTGAGCAGTAATTTGTGATTTGTGTAATCACTGTAATTTGTGATTATTTTTTCTCCCATCTTCGGGAAGAAAAATGGCACAGTCAACGACTCCTCTATAAAAAGCTTCGTCATATTCTTTAAGCATACTACCACCCTCCTTTTCCTGGCCTTAATTATCCTCTGGCCTTTCTGTGAAAGCTCAGTTTCTCAACCCCACCAAGGCTCCTGGGTGGCCTCTCTTCGCATCCAAGCCACCCAGTCCTGTTTCAGCCCAAAGCAGGAGGTGGGGTTGGGGAATGTCCACAGGCTTCAGCCATGTCTCTGCTGTGTGCATTTTACCCAGCTGAGCTCAGGACTTTAATGCATGATCGGGATCTTCTAGTTGGAGGGGGGGGGGGGGCGAGCCCTGGGAGGCGGGTGGGGGTCGCGACCCAGCTTTCCCCTCTAGTGGTTCCCGATGAGCCACTACAGTACTCAGTATTTGCTTTACACTCCAGAACAAACAATAAGAGCTCCTTAAATGTTTGCTTCAAGCACAGCTTGGATTTTGCCCCATTTTCGTGTTGTCCAAGGAGATAAATTCCCCTAATGCTAAACCTGGATGGTCAGAATTGAGAAATCGCCCTGCACCAGGACACGGGAACTTTTATTTTGCAACTCCTGTCTCTGCTCCTTAATGTCTGGTTTTCTGTTTGGGAGTCTCCTGGGGTGATGGTGCCACCAGATAAAAGTTGTAATGAGAGAGGGAGGGGTCCGGGGCGAAGGCGGCTGGGCTGCAGGCGCGCAGTAGGTCCGCAGAGGGACCCCAGCTGCCCGTGAATGCTCTCTATTCATGAACCCAGGCTTTTGTTTGAAGTCTGGGCTCCGTGGTGGAGAGAGGAGAACTCGCTGAACTGGTCTGGCGACTGAGGAGGGGTGAACGCTTCCCCCCCCCCCCCCCCCCCCCGGGGCCAGCACTCAGGTGAATGAAGTCATCAATATTTTCGGGCAGTCCTAATCTGTGATTAACTTTTATCTCTGCTGCAAAATAACAGCCTCCTTTTCAACCTGGTAACAATACGTAGTTGGCTCCCGGGAGGGGGCTGTTTCAGGCGGGGTTCCAACCACAGGGCAGCCCTACACAGAGGCGGCCTTGACAAAGCCGCTGGGGCGCCCCTGGGGAGAACCCGGAGTGGGGCGGGTGGGGGGAGGCGGTAAGGGGTTCCCCCGCCCCCCCAGCCCTGGCCCTTTTATTCCAGTATACCGAGCTATTTCGACCTCAAACTCCGCTTACCCGAAGCAGGCCACTTTCTCCTGTTCTCTCTCCTTGTTTAAGCACCCTGTATTCCCCGCCCCCTCCCCCGCACACGCTGACCGAAAAACCTTGATCAAAACCATCTAGTAATTTCTGAGGACTGCCTCGTCCAAGCCTGTGTTGACTCCCTCCGTGAGCACAACCACACCTCAGGAGGCCTTCCACCCACCCTCTTCTCTAAGCCCTCACCTTTGCGGGAGACTTAGTTTCGCAGTCCGGGTCAGGTCTCCGACCACAGAAGCCAGGGTTGTTTTTCCAAAAGGCCCATTTGTTCCTGTCGTCCCTCTGATTAAGGTCCTGCTGTGGGGACTCTTGAGCCTGGCACTCAAGGCCCTTCACAGTCCGGCGGAGAACTCGGGGTCCTCAAAATCAACACCCTGGGGAATGAAATAGGGGAATCAGACAGGTGAAACCCGGGGCTCTTTTGGTCTATATTTTGTTTGCTAAAAAAAAAAAAAATATATATATATATATATATATATATATATATATGCATTTCATATATATATATATATATATTTTTTTTTTTGCATTTCAATTCGTTTAACGTGGTATTTCTCTTTTGACTTGCATTTATTATTTATTTATTTATTTATTTATTCCCATTTTAATTCCAGGGCAGTTACCACACAGCCTCATATTAATTTCAAGTGTAGAAAATGGTGATTCCCCAGTTCCTTGTATAACTCCGTGCTCATCAAGATAAGCAAGCTCTTTGTTTACTCAGTTTTGATGGCGACAAACAGAGCAAAAAGTTTACTTTCCCCTTCACTCTAGTGGTAGAACGACCCAGGGAGCCCAGTGGGACCTCCCTGTGGGGGCCGCAGTAGGGAGTGGTGGGGACCAGAGCTGGGACACGGGGTGCACATTTTAAGGAGGAACTCACTCTCGGGATCTTGCAAGTACAGGGCTGGCACCTGAAAGGCGAAGGCCTGCGCAACTTCTGCTCCTGGAGCCTCACTTGCCTCACTCCGGGCTGACCCTTTTGGGGGCGGTGGTGAACTGGAGAGTGGACCCACCCAAAGGAACGGCTGCTAATCAGCTTTAGTCAGTTGTTGCCAAAAGGCAGCACTGTGGTCCCGCTGCTGCTGGAAAGGCACAGAGGAGGTGCGCAGGAACGTCAAGTGACAAAATAGACGTTACGAGTAAAATTATGGATTTGGAGCCAGGGTGAGTGTTGAATTAGCGTCATTCTGTGTTCAAGGAGTAAGTTACTAACGGCAGGCAGCTGATCGGCTCTGAGCCCAGAGAGCACCGGCTGCTTCAGTGGAGACAGTGGGCGGTTCCAGCGTGCGAGCTCTATGATTACAGGACCCCAGACAATTCTTCACGGAGCTTCACTCTACTCATTAGGCAACAGAGGAAGAGAAAGACAGGAAAGAAGAAAAAAAGACTTAAAAAAAAAAAAAAGCACACAAAACACTTGATAGAAAAGTAATAATACTTTGAAATATATCAGCATAGCATCTATAAATAGGCTTAAACTTACCCTACTCCAAGAGAGAAATTATCAGATTGGATTTCTAAAATATCCAGCTATATCCTGCTTCCGAGAGACCATCTAGGACAAAGCCACACAGAAGGGCTAAAAATAGAGGGATGGAAAAATAGGCACCATGTAAATGCTAGCAGGAACAGACAAACTGTAATATAAGGAGAGAAACCACATAATAATCAAGACACCAATTCACTCAGAAGCCATCATTGTTCGAAATGCATATGTGTCTAACGCACACACACTTCAAAATATGGTAAGCAAATTGACAGAATTATAAGTCAAGAATTTTGACTCATCTAACTTTACCAGAAATTGAGAAACCAAGCAACTAAAATAAAACCAAGCAAGTGAAATAAAATATTAGGATATGAAAGATTTTGGAAAATAAAAGTAACAGGCATTATCTAACGGTTGTGTGTGCACGTGTGTATGTGTAAACGTCTTCAACCAAAGATAGTCATTATTTTCTTTGGAAATATATAGATCGCTTAAAAATTTGACCACCTAATAGGTCACAAAGAAAGACTCAACAAGTGTCTAGAATGCACCAAAATCACATAGATCATATTTTCTGAGTGCAACCCAATTAAATTAGAAATCATTGATTCAGTAGTCATTAATCACATTAATATGTTGGGAACTCAAATTATTCATAGCTTAAAGAGGAAATTACATCTGAAGTTTCTTTGGAATAGATTGATAATAAAATTATTACATATCAAAGTGGCAGATGGCAACTAAAAGGATATTTAAGGTAAATTTTAAAAAATGAATAAACTTACTTTAAAGATATGGGTGAATTAAAGTAAATCAACTGAGTATTCAAAATAAAATCATTGGAACATCGTTAATGTGATCAGCAATGTCTACCAAAAATGTAAACATTCTAATTAACATCAAGACTTTGGAAGCTTGTACGTCAATATCAGGAACAAGACAAGGATGTCTGTTATTGATGTACCAGTATCCTGGAAGCCATGCTGAAGGCAATAAAACAGAAACAAATAAGAAAAGTGAGAACTGACCCCCCCCCCCAAAAAAAGACAAAAATGTCCTTATTTCTAGGCAGTATGATGAACTACGTAGAAAATTCAAGAGGGTTTTCAAATAAACTATTCAAACGGAAAGAGGGTCGAGCAAATGTGCTAGATGTAATACACACTAATTAGTACCATTGTACGTGATTAGTTAAACCAATTAGAAAATATAGTAGGCAAAAAAGATCTCATTTATAGTAACAACTAAAGCTACAAGATAGCTCTATATACATTTAACAGAAGATGTGTAAGTTGTTTTTGTTTTGATTTGAGTTTAGGGAGACTTTTTCTTTCTTTCTTTTTTTTTTTTTTTGGAGAAAATTTTGAAGCGCTGCTAGGAGCATAAAAGAAAATATGAGTAAGTGGGGTGATCGATTTATCATGTTCTAGACTCTATTTAACAAAGATGACAATCACCCCCTAATTATTCTCTAAATTAATACAATTTCATCCCAAATCTCACTTTTTTTTTGGTAAAATTCAACAAGCTGATAACCATCGAGACTAATTATGAAGTTATAATAATTAAGAGAATGAAATATGGAAATTTGACATATGACAGAAGGATTATTATAGATTAGTAAATAAGAGGGGAATGGTGGGCTCATCCAATAAATGACTTGGGAATAATAGGTTATCCATATGAGAATAAGTTACTTACATCACAACACCTGCAAACATAACTCTATGTTCACTAAATGCCTCAGTATAAAAAGCGACGACCTTAAACAATTTAGAGGAAAATATCGAACACTATCTTTACGAACTGGGGGTAAGAAATTATTTTCTCAAACTGGACACAAATGGGAAAAACTTAATTCAAAAATTAATAGACTACTTAGCATAATAAAAAGGATCACATTATATTTTTAAAAAACATTGCTCATACAAAAGTTTTCAGCGTTTGGCCACATTCAGATATTTGCAGTGCAGTCATATAACTAACAAAGAGTCAGAATCAGAATACATGAATACCGACAAATCAATGAGAATAAAACCAAATGGCCCAATGAGAGAAAAAAAAAAAGGGTAAAAGACGTGAACAAGTTGTGGATGAGGTAATCCAAATGTCAAATGGACATTTGAGTAGATGGTCAACTTCATTAGTAATCACAGAAATGGATTTCAAAAAACAAAGAGATACTACCTCTGTGCCAGTTACAGCTCCTCTGAATAAAGAAACAAAACCAATAGGATGTGCATACGTGGAAAAAGATAAGGCCCTGGCTCATGCAATTATGGAGGCTGACAACTCCAAATTCCGCGGGGGTGAACCAGCAGGCTGGAGACCCAAGGAAAAGCTGGCGCTAAAGTTCAGGTCTGAAGACCCAATGTTGCAGATGACATCTAAAGATCAGATTGCTGGAGAATTTCTTCTTGCTTGGGGAAGTCAGCCTGTTGTTCCATTTGGGCTTTCCACTGATTGGATGAGCCCCCCTCTCTCTTCCCCATGTTATGGAGGGCAGTCAGCTTCATTCAACGTCTACCATTTTAATAAGCGCAAACATCATCCAGAAACACCTCTCGGAAACATCCAGAATAGGCCCAGCCAAGATGACACATGAAATTAACCATCATAACCTCCAATACACCAGATTAGTCAAAGTGTTTGTCTGCCAGTACCAAGTATCCGTACAAACATGAGGACGGGGAACTCACGACGTGCTCATGATGTAGAGTGGAGCCATCCCTTTGGAGGGTAGAGATCCACCCTGGAGAAACTCACACACAAGTGCATAAATATTCACTGCAGCATAGACAGCCAAGTTGAAAAGGAACTAGAAAACCATTAGCAGGAAATAGATAAGTTAATTGTGATACTTTACTTTTTTTTTTAAGTTTATTTATTTATTTTGAGAGAGAGGGAGAGGGGGAGGGACAGAGAGAGAGTGGGAGAGAGAGAGAATCCCAAGCAGGCTCCATGCTGTCAGTGAGGAGCCGGATGCGAGCCTTGATTTCACGAACCCATGAGAACATGACCTGAGCCGAGATCAAGAGTCAGATACTTGGGGCGCCTGGGTGGCGCAGTCGGTTAAGCGTCCGACTTCAGCCAGGTCACGATCTCGCGGTCCGTGAGTTCGAGCCCCGCGTCAGGCTCTGGGCTGATGGCTCGGAGCCTGGAGCCTGTTTCCGATTCTGTGTCTCCCTCTCTCTCTGCGCCTCCCCCGTTCATGCTCTGTCTCTCTCTGTCCCAAAAATAAATAAAAAACGTTGAAAAAAAAAAATTAAAAAAAAAAAAAAAAAAAAAGAGTCAGATACTTAATTGACTGAGCTACCCAGGTGCCTTTAACCGTGATACTTTAATACAACAGAATATTATACAATGGTTAAAATAAATGAGTTAGAACAACATGTATCTGCATGGACAAAACTAAAAACAATGATGAATGAATGACAAAACTTAGCTTCAGAAGAATGTATAGAGTAGGGTAGAGTTCCATGAAATTTAAAAATGTACAAAACAGTACCATATTATTTAAGGATGAGCACTGTAGGAAAATCTAAAAAGCATGTTTGAGATTAAAACACACTAAATTCAAGGTTGTGGTGTCTCTGAGAAGTAGGGATGGGGACTAAGATCAAGGAAGCCATGGGCTGTCTGTATTGTTTATGTACTATTTTTTGAAGGCCTGAAACAAATGTGGCAAAATATTCAGACTTTAATGAAACCATGGGAGTGTGTGAATATTTTTTTACATTCTTCTGTACACTGTTCATGTGTTTAAAATATTTACAGGGTACCTGGCTGACTCAATCGGTTGAGCATCTGACTTCGGCTCAGGTCATGATCTCTCAGTTCATGAGTTTGAGTCCCACATCGGGCTCTGTGCTGACAGCACAGAACCTGCCTTGGATCCTCTGTCTCCCTCTCTCTTTGCCCGTTTCCCGCTAGTGCATGCACGGTCTCTCTCTCTCTCTCTCTCTCTCCCTGTCTCTCTCTCTCTCTCTCTCTCTCTCTCTCTCTCCCTGTCTCTCTCTTTCTCTCTAAAAAGTAAACAGTTAAATAGGGGCGCCTGGGTGGCTCAGTCGGTTAAGCATCTGACTTCGGCTCAGGTCATGATCTCACGGTCTGTGGGTTCAAGCCCCGCGTCGGGCTCTGTGCTGACAGCTCGGAGCCTGGAGCCTGCTTCAGATTCTGGGTCTCCTCTCTCTGCCCCTCCCCTGCTCATGCTCTGGCTCTCAATCTCTCTCTCTCTCTCTCTCTCTCTCTCTCAAAAAATAAATAAACATTAAAAAAAAAAAAAGTAAAGAGTTAAAAAAAACATTTTAAAAATAAATAAATAAAATATTTCCCCCAAAGGAGTGTACAGAGAGTGCTGTGTGTCAGGTGAGGCATTCCGGGAAAGATATGTGTAGGAACAGAAGATACTGGAAGAGTAAGTGTCCCCAGTGCCCCCAGAGGATACTGGAAGAGTAAGTGTCCCCAGACTGTGACCCCGGAGTGTTCCTGCTAAGGACAATCCTCACAGAGCAGCAGCATTGCAGGAGCCCCGGGATAGAAAAGGCAAGCAAAACACAGGGGTGACAGATGCCATGAAGTCCCTGTGGTACATTGAGTCTGGGACTGTGGGAGCCCAGAGGCCAGCGACCCCACATAGATGAGAGTGCAAAGGAGGAGGTCTGTCCAGCTCGACATGGTCGGGGCAGGCCGCCATTTATGAGGCTTTGGGGGCTGCGGTGATCTGTTACCATGAAGTGTTATGGTATTTTCTCCAGAGAGGGGTTGGCCCATATCCGCTCAAGTGGGTTCATGTTCCCCTCCCAAGAGTCCTATTGATAGAAAAAGATTTTTTTTTTAATTTTTTTGATGTTTGTTTATTTTTGAGACAGAGAGAAAGAGACAGAGCACGAGCAGGGGAGGGGCAGAGAGAGGGGGAGACACAGAATCCGAAGCGGGCTCCAGGCTCCGAGCTGTCAGCACAGAGCCTGATGCGGGGCTCGAACCCACGGACTGTGAGATTGTGACCTGAGCTGAAATAAGAAGCCCAACCGACTGAGCCACCCAGGCGCCCTGACAGAAAATGATTTGAGTCACGGGGCTCCTGGGTGTCTCAGTCAGTTAAGCATCAGCCTCCTGATTTCAGCTCAGGTCATGATCTCATGGTTTGTGAGCTCGAGCCCTGCATCTGGCTCTGCACTGACAGTGTGGAGCCTGCTTGAGATTCTGTCTCTCCTCTCTCTCTCTCTGCCTCTCCCCCACTGATGCTCTCTCTCTCTCTCAAAATAAATAAACATTTTTTTAAATTTATTTTTTTAACGTTTATTTAGTTTTGAGACAGGGAGAGACAGCATGAACGGGGGAGGGTCAGAGAGAGAGGGAGACACAGAATCTGAAACAGGCTCCAGGCTTGAGCTGTCAGCACAGAGCCTGACATGGGGCTCGAACTCACGGACCGCAAGATCATGACCTGAGCCGAAGTCGGATGCCTAACCGACTGAGCCACCCAGGCGCCCCAATAAATAAACATTTTAAAAAAATTCGGAGTCACACGTGCAAGTCGACCCATCTGACCTCAGCACGGTAAGACTCTCAGGAGTATCTCGGAATCTTCTGCCAGGAATTGGTGAGCATCTCCTTTTCCTAGTTTCTGGTTATTCTGGGCACCCTTGTCTTTGGCTTCATCTAGCATTCTGTGTGGCTCTTGAACACAGAGATAGTGACAGCAGAGGGGCAGGGAGAAAGGAGGTGTGAGGGGAAAATAAGGGTTATCACGTTTTGCGTTCCGCCGTCTCCTGCTCTTAGTTTGGCTTTGTTTTTGAAAAAAAAAAAAAAAAAAAGGCGGGGGGAGGGGGGAGCTTCTTAAGAAAAGTATTTGACGGTATAAAATATTTCCGACCTGTTTCTTTAATGGGGTTGAGAAATGAGAAGAGGCCCATGGGGTTAGCGGGACATAGGCCAGGTTTTCCAGTGGGGCGACAGGTCGCTGGGACTGTTCTCGGGGCCTGAAGTCTCTGGCAGATGGCCCTGCAGAGGGGTTTGTGCAGCTGAGTCAATTGGAAGGGACAAAACTCTTCTCCGACCTCTGCACGTGGAAAAGGAGGAGCTGGCAAGTATTTAGACGCGTTTTCTTTAAGTCTGTTGTTTTCTTTCGTTGGTGCTATGAAGCCAGCCAGAGCCAGCTGTCTCTCCCCTCCCCGTGTTCCCCAGGGAGCCGCATCCTCGGCTGGGATAACCCACCCTCCATCAGGGCTGGGATGGGCCGGGGAAACAAGCCGAGGACCCAAGGTGAGGTTAAAGGTAAGAAGCAACAGCTGGTTAACATTTTTATTGCAAGGTGCACAAGAACAGCGAATTGTTTTGTGAGCGTCGAGTCTCCTGGGTAAAGCCGGTGTCCCGCTGCATTCAGACCAACCCCGGGAATGAGGGAAGGAGGGACAGCACCAGGAAGAGGGCCCTTCGGGTGAACGCAGACGCTTGACCCTAGTCGTCCCCCGTCATGGCCTTATCGTTATTGATGAAAAGGTAGACATCAAATAAAGCCGAGCCAGACGGTCCAGCCCATGGCCACACACCACGAGGCCCCGTGCTCTGCCCTTGCTGCCGTCGGTGCCAGTCCTGGGGAACCTCTCCAATACTGCGAACCCAGAGGTATGTCTTGGCAGAAGTCACAGGAATATTTGGAGGGTAAACCGGATGATGTTAATAAAGTGCTCTGAGTCTGGAAACAAAGAAGCTGGCTGGTCATGGAGGCGAGTGGAGCCCCTCTCGGTGCTTCCCAATGCGTGGCGAGACCTCAAGAAGTAAAGGAAAGCCAGCCCAGGAGACTCACGTGCAGTGTGTCACAGGGCCTGAGGGTTAAGTGTGCAAAAGCACTGAAGACACACACAGAGCTCAGCTCATGTTTAGGCAGGTCATCTGATGGCCTCCTGGAGTACACCAGCAGAAACCTAGATGGAGAGAGCCCGGGGCACTGGGGCCTTTGCTGAGGTGGGAGAGGACAGAGACGGCTCCCCTCCGCCCACTGGCCTGCCCCCTTCTGCTTAGTCCTGGCCTCAGAGGCTGCCTGCCCATCCTGGGGAAGCTGACACTTTCAATATTGGCACGTCGTTACTTTCATGGGTCATTCAGTTCTATCTGTAGGTTGGAATTTATTTTACAGATAAGATTGTAAGCACGTTTTAATCCAAAGACCACGGTAACAAGCACGCTTGCTTGCCCTGTGCAGACTGCCTGCCCAGACCGGGCATTGGTGTGGGGGGACGGCGGTGGGGGGCGGGGGGGTGGCCTGCAACTGTTCGCTCTCGAATGACCTCTTGCCTAGGCATTACGTTCGCCAGTTTGACAGATAAGGAGAGAGGCTCAGAGAGGTAACGTTGTCTAATTCAAATCACACAGCACAGGAAGTGCAGACAGTCAGTACAAGCAAAGCCAGATTTTAGTCCTAAGCTGTTCTTTTCACGGCTCTGCACAATAGTAAAGGTGAATACCCACTTTGAGGTGAGAATACCAAGGTTAAACATTAAGTATTCTCCTAGAATTTGCATGAAGGCAATTTGCAGGAAAGCAGAAATGCTGTTGTAGGAATGCCCATTTTGTATGTCTGGAAAGTGCCGAGTTGGAAAATGAGCAAACACAGAAATCAGCAGAGAGGCTGTGAGGTGCTATCTTGGCTCTAATGGGAGTTTTATAGGAACAAAGACCAGGCACCCACCCCTCTCTCCCCAGTAGTCACCTCCCCCTCCCACCACCACCACCCCACTCCCACTCACCCCCAGTGCTTGGGAAGCCTGAGTCTCCCTGTGTGGTTTTTTTCTGACACCAAAGAAATACATGGCCCCGACACCAGCTCTCCAGCCTCTCCAACACCAACTGGGTGTCCTGCAATTCAATTCTATTCTGACACTAACCACCCACAGTTAAGGCAGACCCCACAGGTGAAGGGGTCGTCTCCCAAGACGTCTCCCCACTTCAGATGCCAGCTGCAAGTGAAACGCTCAGGCTATTCACACTTCGGCCTGGCTGGCTGCAAATTCCGGGGTCCCCACACCCCTTCCTTGGGTTCAGTGATTTGCTAGAAGACTCACAGAACTAAGGAAAGTGTTCTCCTTAAAATCACCAGCTACTGTAAAGGATCCAACGGAGGAACAGAGCAATGGAAGATGTGTGCGGGCCAGGCGCGGGGCAAGGCGCCCGGAGCTTCCAGGCTCCCTCTGGCTGTGACACCCTCCCAGAGCCTCCGTGCTTTCTCCAGCCAAGAAACTCCCAAACCCTGCTGCTGAGGGATTTTACAGAGGTTCTGTTACATGGGTAAGATTGATTCAACTCCTGGGGGAACCTGAGTGGCTCAGTGGGTCGAGCGTCCGACTTCAGCTCAGGTCACAATCTCACCATTCATGGGTTCGAGCCCCACGTCGGGTTCTGTGCTGATGGCTTGGAGCCTGGAGCCTGCTTCCGATTCTGTGTCTCCCTCTCTCTCTGTCCCTCCCCTGCTCATGCTCTGTCTCTGTCTCTGTCTCCCTTAAAAAAAAAAAAAAGATTGATGAAACTCCTGGCAACTAGTGACTGAATTTAATCTGTGCCCCTGTCCCCTTGCAAGAGGTCACAGGTGACATTGAAAGTTCTAACCTTCCAATCCCATAGTTGCTTTCTCTGGCTAACTAGCCCCTGCCCTGAAGCTATCTAGGATCTCCCGGTGGCTCATGTCAGGAGCATACGACAGACAGTAAATCCTGAGGGTCTAAGGAGCTCTGTGCCAGGAACTAAGGACAACAAGCAATTTTTTTTTTTTTACATCTCCTTATCTAAATCCAGTCCCTGTTGACCAAGGCACAGGCATTCCAGGCTCAGCAATTCCAAGGGCAATTTTTAGCTTAACGATCATAGGTAGACCTGATAGTATTACAAGTATGTTTCATGCAGCCAGGAGCTATATCGCATTTTGACTTTGCATGTTAACTTGGCCATCTTCTCTGTAGTTGACCCAGGCTTTATTCCGCTGTGGTCAGAGAATCCGCAATGTGCCTGCTCCTCGGGGAGCTTACTTATGATTTTCTTCATATTCTAGGATGGCCATGTGTTCTCTGGTTTAAAAAAAAAAAAAAAAGTGCATACACACATTTGTTTATTTATTCATTCATTACTCATTCATCCGTCCATCCATCCCTTCATTTCTAGTGCTTGTCAAAACCTCTGGATTTTCACAACACCTGGGCACGCTGGCTTTCTCGTTTAGGGTTATTCAAGTCATTGCTCTTTAACATCTTGGCGTGTGAAAAGCTGCTCACCTCCAGCGCCAGCCTCCTTACTTTCTCTGTCACTGGATGGTGGCTAGGAAGTCAGGAACACTGCCGAATCCCTTGCCGGATACTCATGAGGGCAACGGGGCAATGCCACAGGCTGTGATGTCTCCTGCCATGTCTCTGTTTTGGGCCAATAGGACTGAAAGACCGCAGAAAGGTGTGGAAAAACTGCACAAAGTTTTTGTCTGTAAAGTGGCAGTAACAATGCCTGTGTCGTGAGGCTCCCGGCACCCTGCGACCACGCACGTGGCACGCCAGGCGTTGCCCGGGCAAGGTGCTGAGCCCATGGGCTGCCCTGGCCACCAGCTGATAGCAGAGCTCTGTCAATGTCAGCTATCACTGCTACTCTCATCCGCTTTCCCGCTGGCTCCCATCAAACTGTCCTGTGGTCAGAAAACAGCAGAGATGACCAAACTACAGCACCAAGAAGCTGCTGTGGGTAAACAAACATCGGCATCAGAGGCAGGATTTCTTGTCATGTAAAATAGGAAACAGCTTAAAGCTTATGAACACTCTGGGCTGAGTGCACGCACTGCTTGCCAGGCAGGATTCTAAGTGCTTTCCAGGTACTAATGCCTTTGATGCTCCCCATGATTCCATGAGGTGGGTGTTCCCATTATCCCCTTCTTACGGACAAGGAAACAAAGGCATTGAAAGTCACTAACTCACTTCCAATCACTCAATTAGCAAGCAGATCTACCTACTGTGACATTCCATTTACGTGAAGTTGAAAAACAGGCAAAGCTAGGGGCGCCTGGGTGGCTCAGTCAGTTAAGCATCCGACTTCACCTCAGGTCATGATCTCAGTGGTTCACAAGTTCGACCCAGCATCGGGCTCTGTGCTGACAGCTCAAAGCCTGGAGCCAGCTTCAGATTCTGTGTCTCCCTCTCTCTCTGCCCCTCCCCAACACGTGCACACACACACACACACACACACACACACTCGCTCTCTCTCAAAAATAAATAAACATTAAAAATTGTTTGAAAAAACAGTCAAAGCTAATCTATGGTGATAGAGATCAGAACAGTGGTTTCCTGGACAAGGAGTGGTAGTAGGGAGCACGTGAATACGTGTGCACACGTGGATGCACGCATGTACACACACATACACACACGCCCCTTTTGCTGAGCTGTATGCATTTTTTTTTATTTATTTAAAAAAAAATTTTTTTTTAATGTTTATTTACTTTTGAGACAGAGAGAGACAGAGCATGAACGGGGGAGGGGCAGAGAGAGAGAGAGACACAGAATCAGAAGCAGGCTCCAGGCTCTGAGCCATCAGCCCAGAGCCCGACGAGGGGCTGGAACTCACAGACCGTGAGATCGTGACCTGAGCCGAAGTCTGACGCTTAACCGACCGAGCCACCCAGGCGCCCCTGTATGCATTTTTTAAAAGAAAGAAATAAGAAAATTAAAACAGCATTTAGATAGGAAAACAAAACAAAACCTACATAGCCTGACTGGTGCAGTCGTAGAGCATGCAACTTTTGATCTGGGGGTCATGAGTTTGTGCCCCATGTGGGGTGTAGAGATTACTTAAATAAATGAAACTGTATTTAAAAAATTTTTTTAATGTGATTTAGTTTTGAGAGAGAGAGAGAGAGTGAGAGAGAGAAAGAGTGGGGGAGGGGCAGAGAGCGAGGGAGACACAGAATGTGAAGCAGGCTCCAGGCTCTGAGCTGTCAGCACAGAGCCCGACGCGGGGCTCGAACTCGCCAACCGTGAGATCACGACCTGAGCCGAAGTCGGACGCTTAACCGACTGAGCCACCCAGGCGCCCAAAAACTTTATTTTTTCTTAATGTTTATTTATTTATTTTGAGAGAGAGAGAATGTGTGTGTGTGAGTGAGCGGGGGAGAGGCAGAGAGAGAGAGGGGAGAGCGAGAATCCCAAGCAGGATCCATGCTGTCAGAGCAGAACCCAACTTGGGGCTCAATCTCACGAACCGAAACATGAGATCACGACCTGAGCTGAAATCAAGAATCAGACAACCGACTCACCACCCAGGCACCCCAATATATTAAACTTAAAAAAAAAAAAAAAAAACAACCACAACTTCCCAAACACCACTGCTTGAAGTTCTGATCTAATTGGGTGGGGCAGCAGTCTGATTTAGAAGTTTCCTCAGTGACGTCACGTTGCCACAGGGTTGAAACTGTTGCTAACTGCAGCCCCACTAGGAAACCCAAGGGGAAGCAGAGTGACTCTGCATTGGGATTACCCCAAGAGCCTGGGGCAACCACGCGGCTCTATTTCTCTACAGTAACCCTGAGTTGCTCTGGAAATCCTTTTCTGAATCCCTCAGGTGTTAGATGCTCACCCATGACATCTGCACCTGTCTCACTTAAAAAAAAATTTTTTTTTAATATTTATTTCTTTTTGAGAGAGAGAGAAAAAGAGCGCAAGCAGAAAGAGGCAAGGGCAGAAAGAGAGGAAGACACAAAATCCGAAGCAGACTCCAGGTTCTGAGCGGTCAGCACAGAGCCCAATGTGGGGCTCGAACTCATGAACCATGAGATCATGACCTGAGCTGAACTCGGACGCTTAACCAACTGAGCCACCCAGATGTCCCTGTACCTCTCTCATTTTTACCAGGCTCACCTTTTCTTAATTCCTCATCCTTTCCTACTTCTTGCGGGGCTAAGGAGCTATATTAATTATCTTGCACTAGCTAACAAATTACCTTAACACTTGGCAGCTTAAAACAGCCAACATTTGTTATCTCACACTTTCTGTGGGTGAGGAGCATGGACACGGCTTAGCCGGGAGCCCTCGCGAGGTTTCAGTCAGGCTGTCGGCTGGGGCTGTGGTCTCATCTGAAGGTTTGATATGAGGTGTGAGGGTCTCCTTCGAGCTTACTCATGCAGTAGTTCCTATGCCTCCGTCCCTCACCACCTGGGCCTCTCCAGGCCACCTGCCTCCTTTGAGACAGACTTCCCCTAGGCTGTATGATCCCAGAGAGAGCACCCCAGGTGGAAGCCACAGTCTTTTTAGTTAATTAACTTATTTATTTATTTATTTATTTATTTATTTATTTGCCTTCACCTTTTCATAACCTAGTATCTTTGGGAAAAAAGCAGGGAGAAATGATCATGTGAAGAGAGGAATTATTTCCAAGGACCTTTTGGTACTTCATTTGGTTCGACATTTTCACAGAGCTGTTCCCTCCCAGGGGCTTCTGTCTGAACCCACGGACTTAGAAACAGACGGTGGAAGGGCCTCATGAAAAACAGTGTGAGTGCCTGCTGTATACCAGGCTCCATCCTTGTCTGGCTTTGGGAGTGCTGGCTATTCAGATACGTTGGTTCTGGGCTCCATGGAGAAGCTAGTGGGATGGGTGAGAGAAGACGAGCGGGCAACTTGTTAGGGTCCTCCCCACCCCCGCCAGAGCTATGAGCGGTTACTTGACCTTTGGGAGCCTCAATTTCCAAAGATTCTTAACTGAGAGATTATGTTTGTGGTGCCTTCACAGCTGGAGTTCGAGCGTTCCATGTAGGCAGATCATCTACTAGATGGGAGTACGAGTAGGTACGACCAATGCTGTGGCAGAGGTTACCCCCTAAAATCATGTCACAACCAGAGTCAGCCCTGAGACTGGGCTTGGGGGGTCCTGGTGGTGGTTTGAGCACACATTTATCCCAGCTCTACAGGAGGCTCTCAGGAGCCCCAGTGACCAGGAACCATGGTCTAGAGAAGAACTGCAATGGGGAGTGATGGCCCCTGGGTTCATGTTCAAGGTGCAGGTGGGTCCCGAGTCCCAGTGGGCCATGTCTGGGCTCAGGGCCTGGTCACTCTGTCGGTCAGCTCCCCCAAGGTCTAGGAGGGGAGAATAGTCCAAACAGAGGGGCCAGTTTCAATCTTGGTCATTTCCTCACATTCTCTTGCTTTACTCCTGCCTCCTGTAACCCTTCTCAGAGATGAGTCACCTGGCCACTTCCTCCTGGCTGGAGAAACCTTTTAAGAACTTGCTGATTCTGGGTAGATCCAGAGTTAGCCTCTGCCATGGAGTCTTTTCAGTTTTCCACCATCCACCCACTTCCAAATTCTTCCCTTCACACTTTTCATTTGGGTCCTGTTTCCCAAGTGATGGAATTCCAGTGCATCAACCTCGGTCCCACCTAAGGGGCAGTCGGCTTGCCTGGCTAGAGAAGGAGGCTGCTAGGGCCCGGGACACGGGGGTCCCACACCGAAGAGGAAGGCACAGGCAAATGCCAAGTGAGCATCAAGGGTGTGTTGTCCTAAAGGTCAATGCCATGGTGGCGGGAAAGCGCAAGGCTCTGCACCCCCTTCCTCTTCCTAGCCCCAGTGCTATCTTGGGTAATTCCTTTGGTCCCCTTTAGATATTTTTCCCATCCAGAAATCAGAAGACTATTGAGGATATGACAAAATAATAAATGTAGAAGAACTTGGAAAACAGTGTAATTCAATAACAATAAACACTGCGCGTCTGCTAAGCGTCAGGCTCTGTTCTGAGCCCGAAGCCAAGATAGAACTCACATTCTAGCGGGAAGGCAGAGAAAACAAGCGGGCAGAGGAGACAGGGGGAGAGGGCAGAGTTTGTATTAAGAGGGTCAGGAAGGAAGCCGGCTCAGACCTGGGTGAGGTGAGCAGTGAGCCATACACCTACCTGGGGAAAGAACATTCCAGCGGAGGGAATAGCCAGGTTCCTGAGGTGGAGGCTGCATGTGTCGATGTTTACGGTGAGGACTCTGCCCTGGGGGAGGGACATGTGATCCATGAAACAATGCAGGGTATTTGTGGCCCTGCGGGGGACATTTATAAAGGACCTTGACTCAGGCACCATGCTGACAGCAGGGAGCCTGCTTGGGATTCTCTCTCCCTCTCCTCTCTGCTTCTCTCTCTCTCTTTCTCAAAATAAATGAACTTAAAAAAATAATAAAATAAAAAAATAAAGGGGCCTTGGCTGATTTATTGAAAATAAAGTATATTGGGGCGTCTGGGTGGCTGAGTCGAGCGTCTGACTTCGACTCAGGTCATGATCTCACAGTTCGTGAGTTCGAGCCCCGCGTCGGGCTCTGTGCTGAGAGCTGGTCACTCCACCCAGGCCGCCTCGTGCCCTCGGACACTCCTCCACAGCAATGCCTCTTGCCTGGACCACTGGGAGGTCCTCCTGACCCGCCTCCCGTCTGTAGCGTTTATGGGAAGTGGGGCAAAGAGGCAGGGGTGGATTCCCTGGTCGAGGCCGAGGCGGGTCACCCTGGGATGGGGAGCCAAGGGAGGGTCACTGTCAGTTCAGAATCGCTCCAAAATGCTCCTGGCCAAGTTCCATTCTTATGTTACCTTTATGATCGATCAGTGGCGATTTTAATCATCGCAGGAGAAGTGCGATGCTCTGCTTGACAGTTTGTTTACAGGACGGCTTGGCGTACCTTTGCCCAGTCCTACTCTGTTGCCTCGAGTTACAAAACACAGGCGCTCAACGCTGCCTTTCCTGCTGGGATGTTGTAGGAGACACATCGCCTCCGGGCAGGATTCCGTGATTGCCTGCTGGCTGGTAAAGGCAGGCATGTTTTACCCCCCCTCTCCCCTCTTGACACAGAGCCTGGCAATGTGGGGGTGTGGTGACTACCGCAATCAGATACCTGCCCAGCACCCCAGACTCCTGCCCTCTCCCTTACAGCCTGCCACTCAGCTTCCTCATGAGCAATGAAGGGGGAAGCCAACCCTGACCCGTAGAAGTAGTCGATTTCCTCAATTCCAAGGCACACAATTGTTCAAATTTTAATTATTCTGGAATCAGGATATGTCTTACAATTGGTTGGTATGCTACATGTGGTGTTTCTTTTTTCAGCAGTTCTTAAAACAATGTTGTGTCTTACAATTGATGACATCTTAGAATCCGAGAAAACAGTAGTTAAAATCATGGGGTGGCAGCTTACGGTCCACCCATGTCAGACTCCTAGGAGCCATTGTGAAAATCACGCTTTGTCCTGTTTTCAGTGTCTGTCGGTGTGAACCCAGAGTGACTGATTCCTAGAACCCCCAGGTCCCCTGGCCATGCCGGGAGCACAGGACGGACAAAGGAGAACGAAGCCCAGTCCCTGCCCACGTGTGGTCAGCCGTGCCAGCCTGGCCACGGGCTTTTGTACTTTCGTTCCAGAATTCATAGAGATGGCTGCCAGCGATGAAAGGTAATCTCGGGACACGCAGGCCTCTGTGAGGCCTTAGAATTGCGGAAGTCGGTGGCCAGAGGCGTAGGGAGCCAGACAGGACACATGGGAATACAATTCAAGTGAAGCCAGCAGGCTAGAGGGGGAAGAGGGCGAGTTGCATGAGGAAGCAGTGTTGCGGGAAGGCCCAGGCCTGGGTGCTGGCTGCGTGTTCTGCAAAATCACGTTTCCAAGAGTACACTCTTCACCATGTGCTCTCTCGAGATTGTCTTTGAACAAAGGCGTGGTCTCAAAAAGCGTACAAGTGGTACGTGAGTGGTCACTCTCTTGGAGAAGCACACACATGAAAGGCACTGACAAGTCCTGCAGTAAAGAACCAGGATGTACTTTTATGTAGTATTTTCCAAACATATTTGGTCACAGAACCCCTTCATTTAAGTAATATCTTATAAAATCTTAAGATACGAGTTTTTGGCAGAAGAGCCACTGGGCCACAGTGCTAACTGGTCAGAACCACGGAGAACTGAGGGCCACATTTGTCCCTCTCCAGTTGATCGTGGAAAGGAGAAAACAGAGTGCAGAAGTGGAGGGCAATACCAGAAAAAGAGATTCCTTCTGGGGTCCCAATCCATGACCCTGGGTACAGAAATGCAGTGGGGGCTTCATTTGCCCACTGGCCTCCTTCAGGAGGCCGGCCTTGGCTTTCACAAGTGTCCCCAGAGCAGTGGGCTAGTAGCACTGGTCTGACAGGTGTGCAAAACAGGTGGGTGTGCCCAGGCCGGTGTTGGCACATGGGCCCAGGTGCTTTTGGAAGGGTTTTCCTCTTGAACAGGAACTTGCACATATAAAGACAAGAACAAAACACAAGGCCATGCTCACCCAGAAGGGGTGAGTTCTGTGGTCCCTCCTGGATACGTAGGATAGATCTCATGGAAGCAAAGCACTGTAGGGCACAGGGTATGAAGCTGGTATTCTCTGAATTAGGGAAACCCAGGGGCTGCTTCCCATTCTCTGGAGATTTGAAAGGAAAAACAGCGGAAAGCACTATTGATAAGCAAGCCCTGAGTTTTCCAGTTTTTCTGTAAGCCCTCGGTGACCGCCTACTATAAGCAGGACAGGTAATGCTACCAAGTCCTTTCGGTTGCAAATGTGTCTGTGATGCCCAGCAACCTCCAGTGGGGAAAAGACTGCACACCTGGAAAGGTAAGAACAGCAAGGCCAAGAGATTCCTGGTTTCACACCCGCCTGAAGACAGAGACAGTGGGGATTCAGGGAAAACGCAGCTGGGTCTCTCCAGGAGACACAGTGGAAGAACTGAGACTCCAGCTGAGTTTCGAAGGGTTGATCCACAAGGGGAGAAGGGAACCGCAGGCAGTGAGCACAGCAAAAGCCAAGGCACGGAAAGACGGCAGTGAGCTGCTGTATGGGAGCCCTGGGATTTGAGGTGGGAGGTGGGGTGGCAGACAGCAGGTTGAGGAGTGTGTAATTGTTCATAAAGGACTCTCTTTGGTACCAGATGCCATGCCGGGCGGGTGTCTTGGCTTCAGGAAGCCTGTAGTCAGGAGGGAGCCACTGAGTGTTAAGCTGGGGTTGAGGACATCTCGAGGGAGGAGGAGAATTCGGGCAAAGTGGTGGGGCAGCCATTTTTTAATGGGTGGGCATGGCTGTGGGAGGAAAGCCCGTGAGCAGACAGAGCTGGGGCAGGGAGAGGTCCAGGTGTCAGGCCATAGGTCTCGGGCCAGCAGCAGCAGCCAAGGAGAAGTGGTGGGAGAAGGGGAAACATCCCCACCCACTGGTAATAGGGTGACAGTATGTGGGTTTGCATGGGGCAGGGGGCCGACTGTGGCCCCCACACTGTCTTCCACCGCAAATGTGCCTTGTCTGACCTGCACCGTGATTATTTAAAGCCAGGAAAACTTTGTGTAGCTATCCAGATTTCTGGCTTCTCTTGACCAATGGAAAGTCCTGGACCTTACAGGCCCGCACCCGGCCGTGCAAGCCAGAGCTGGTCACAGCGGCTCCTAGGACTCCAGGACTCGGCCCTTCGATCTCCCCAGTCCCCGCTCTTCTGACTGCCTCAAGCCTGAGCCCCTCCTCTCATGGCCATTTATACCCCTGCCCGGGGTGGCGCCTGGGTGGCTCAGTCGGTTAAAGCGTCTGACTCTTGGTTCCGGCTCAGGTCTTAATCTTACAGTTCATGGGACTGAGCCCCACATCGGGCTCTGTGCTGGCAACACGGAGCCTGCTTGGGATTCTTTCTCTGTCCCCTTCCCTCTGCCCCTACCCCACTCATGCTCTCTGTCTCTCTCAAAATAAATAAACGTAAAGAAAATTAAAATATACCCCCATCCAGGCCCATAGACGTTGGGCTTGCAGTCCGCACGCAGATCACGTGTACACAGGACACAGGAGGGACCCGAAGGAGTGAAACCCAGCTTGTTCCCATGTCCGTGCTCACTGGAGTGTTCTGTCCCAGAGGAGAAGCGGCCCAGCTTGCAAACTCTCCTAAGCATTGTGTTTTTCTGTCACAGTGGACGAGGTAGCCCATGAGAAGGAGAACAACTCAGGCAGCTGGGAATAAGGGCGGGGGGTGGGGGCGACTGTGTTCTCAGACACAATTTCTGGACACCTTTAAAAATCTGCAGGGATCAGGATGCCGGTGAACAATAACGCTCAGCTTTGGGAAAGGAGCACCTAACTGGGCCGTTCAAAGTGTGGAGGTTTGAATGAGTTGCTACTGCGGGTGTGATCATCTACAGCGTACGAGGATTTTTCCTTCTGCACCTCACAGCCATCCAGTGTAACAGCTATTTTTATTTCCCTATTTTGCAAATGAGGAAATGGAAGCTCACAGAGGTTAAGTGATTGGCCCCGGGCCACCGCCGTGAATACTGATATTAACAACCATGGTCCCATCCCGGCCTGGGCTGAGTGTTTCACACACATTTACTGTTTTAATCCTCACCTTGTTGGAGAGCTGCTGCTACTCTTCCCTGTCTCCGAGGAGGACACTGAGGCAGGCAGGGCTCAGATCTAGGGCTTGGCAATCTCCACCCCCGACGACGGGGAGGGAGTCTGTGCGGGCAGAGGGGTGGGCCATTTCAGAGCAAGGCTGGACAACGGGCAGAATCCGGCTCCAGGGATAGGCTGGAGGTGGCAGCTCCTTCTTCTCATCTGAGGAGCACACACCCCAACAGTGGGGAGGGGGCTCCTGGCTGTTTCCGCAGAGAAGCACTGCCCAGCCCCCAGGGAAAAGGCCTACACTCTCCCACCCACTCATGCCACTTACAGATCTGGCCCTTTGACCACTCAGCTCCCAGTCCCCACGTCTCCGGATGGTCCCAGGCAGCAGGTAGCTCTTGACCTTGCCTCCCAGCAGTGCCATACATGGAGCCATTCTGCTCTTCCAGAAGCTTCTGTGTCCCAGGTCACGTTGGTCTTTCAATTATTTTTGCTGTCCCTAGGCTCGCTGCTAGGCTTATCACAAAATCCCAGGAGTCTTCTTGATCAGGACTTGGGGGGAATAGGAGCCCTGTGCCCACTTCCCAGCTCCCACTTACAGGCACTGCCCTGCAGGTCTGGGGGTTTCGCCATCCTCCAGGGGAGCCCCACGTGGAGGGGACCATTGGCCCCCCAGCTCCTGAACCTTGCCCCAGCATCCTTCTGAAGATATTGAAAATCTATTTAGAAGAAAAGAAAGAAGGCCGCTTTATGGTGCTGAAGCGGCCCTGACAAGTGCCGGGCCGGTTGAGCTGGGGCAGGGGCCAAGTGCCAGCAGCCAGGAGGCCTTTGTTGTCCTGGATTGTTTGTCCAAGGACATCCTGTGAATATGCAAAGCTCTCTGGCCCCTGCCCATGGCCCAGAGCCCATCCTCCACACACTCAAACATTTGAGAGCAATTACAGTAGTTGGAGCTTCTGGCTGGGCTGTTTCTTCCTAACCAGGCAGGGTCCAGGCACCCATCCCCCAGCAGAGGGGGAAAGGCGCCTGTGAGGAGCCAGGTCTGAGCGCTCTTGAGGGAGGAGCCTGAGGAGATGGACTAGGGAGGAGACTAGGAGTGGAAAGTCTCTGTCGTAACAGGTACGAGAACATTCCCTCCCTTGGGAGCTGGAGAGAGAAGGAAGCTTGAGGGCCCTTGGGGAGGGTGGGGTAGGGGTGTAAAAAAGGAATAAGAAAAACAGGACAGATGGGCCTGGAGAGCGAGGGAGGAGAGGGGGAGAGGGACGGGAGGAG
Organism: Panthera leo; assembly: GCF_018350215.1. Taxonomy (NCBI): domain Eukaryota; kingdom Metazoa; phylum Chordata; class Mammalia; order Carnivora; family Felidae; genus Panthera; species Panthera leo. The sequence goes on from NC_056681.1 coordinate 103,435,763, forward strand.
ATAACACACTTCCGGGTCTGGGTGGGCAAAAGTTCTTTGAAGGAAAAGTGTGCAAGACGTGGGAGAACAGGAAGGGTGTGAGGTCTCCAAAGTTTCTCTCAGGTGCAAATGACGTCTCGTGAAAATAGGCACAATCTGAGATGCTGCCACCAACTTATCCATCTGGGGAATTGGTCAGGGAGGTCACAGGAGGGAAGAAGGTTCCATGAAGGCTGAGAACCAGCACGGGGTCGTGTTGCTTTCAGAGCTAGAGGCCACTTCTCATGAATGAGAAAGCTGAGGACATTCAAGTGGCATTAAAATGATGTGCCCAAAATAATCCAGCCTGAATTCAAGCCCTGTGTTCAAACCAATATACTATAAGAGGACAGCTCAAAAATATGATGAAGGTATATTGAATCGTTATGTTGGAAACAAATATAATCTCAATTATACCGCAAAAAAAAAAAAAATATATATATATATATATATGATAAAGATAGATGGTGGACCAGCAGTCAGTGCTCTCTCCGTGATGAGACTGCCCACACCATCCTCCTGCACATGCTGGAACCCACCTAGAAGGATGGCATTTGATGGCTTCTTCTCTCTAACAGGTGTGCATGTTACAACCCGGTGTGCATTAAATGGTGTACTAATAAAGCAGGATTCACACAGCCAAACAACAGCCTCAGGTACCTTGGAAAGCTGCACACCCGTATTTAGCAACTGAATACACACTTGGTAATTACTTTCAGAGTAACCCATCCATCATTCATTCATTTCTGAGTGCCCCTGGGAGCCCAGCCCGACTCTGGAATTGGCAACTACAAAATAAATAAGACAGGGCTCCCACTGAGTAATTGCTAACCATAATGCCATACCATAATCAAGGTATTAAAAAAGAGTCTGGGAAGGTGAAGAAGGCAAGACTGCAACCATCTCTGGGCTGGGAGGGTTGGTGGTATATATATATATATATATATATATATATATATATATATTTTTTTTTTTTTTTTTTTTTTTTTTTTTTTACCATGTGCCGCCTGGAGCGGGCATCACTAATCAATTACAGCATCCTTTCCCAAGGAAGCTGGGTCAAGCTCAGCATCTTTCTCAGCCTAGCTGAGAAGCTCTGATTCCGTCTCTGATTTGCCAGCTGGGAGTCCAGCTGAATCTGCCCACTTGCCAGAGGAAAGTGAGAGCCAGAGAGTTCAGGAGCAAGGCAGAATCTAGAATCCAGATCGGCTGACATGGGAGCTTGAGCAGCTCGCAGAGACCTGTCCAGGAAGCAGTCAAAAACCGCAGTCTCCATTTTATCCTCCTACCCCCATTCCTGGCCTTGGATTCACACACAAAATTCGCATTCACAAGACCAGTGGTTGGACTTTATGAGACACCATAGAAAATAATGTGTTTTTTCCTGCTCTTACAATTTTTTGTTATGTAATACATATTCTTTTCAGAAAAATTAGAAAGTAAAACTAAATAAAAAGAAAAATGAAAGTCACCTATAATCTGGGGCACCTGGGTGGCTCAGCTGGTTAAGCGTCTGACTCTTGATTTCGGCTCAGGTCACGATATCATGGTTTGTGAGATCAAGCCCTGCATGGGCTCAGCGCTGACAATGCAGAGCCTACTTGGGATTTTCTCTCTCTGCCCCTCCCCCACTCTCTCCCTCTCTCTCTTTCAAAATAAATAAACATTAAAAAAATGCATAAAGGGAAAAGAAATCACCTATAATCTAACTAATCACTGCTATGTACATTTACACTTTGTTGAATATCTTTCTAGTATCTTCCCAGGCATTGTTTTTATTCTCTGCTTACGTACCTGAATGGTGTGTAACTTTTAAAAAATGTTTATTTATTTTTGAGAGAGAGAGAGACAGACAGAGCAAGAGCAGGGGAGGGGCAGAAAGAGAGAGGGAGACGCAGAATCCAAAGCAGGCTCCAGGCTCTGTGCTGACAGCTCAGAGCCTGACATGGGGCTCGAACCCGCAACCCTCGAGTTCATGACCTGAGCCAAAGTCAGACGCACAACCGACTGAATCACCCACGTGCCCCCTGAATGGTGCGTGACTACAGAATGATGCATTCATCCCTTTGTACAGATGTACACGTATGCAGATATATGCATATACACACATATATATTCATAGACACATACATATACACACATATATAAACATATGTAATCCTATTGTATATTTATTTGTAAGCTTTCTTTTCCACTGACCAATATATTATGAATCCTCAAAATTTCTCTCCAAATGCCTGCTCTGTGTCACTGCCAATATAGCCTCTCCTGCTCCTCTGCCATTCCCCACACCAAGAGTTTTATGGGTATTAAACCCCTCGGCTCAGGCAGGCTTCCCAGGCAATGGGGGCTGGGCCTGGCAAATTCAGCCCCCACACAGAGTGCCATAGGGCTGGAGACGAGATGAGCCAAAGGAATGGAGAGTTCCAGATAACAGAATGCAGAGTAATGCCATGGCCCGTGTCCAGCAACCAGGAGAAACAGAACTGGGAAGCAGGAAGTAGGCCAAAGCTGCCTCTGCTAGCCAGGAGTCAGGGCGCCCAGGGAGCCTGCTGTCTGGCCTCTGCTGTCCCATGCTTCCAACCAGGGCACAGCCCAGCAGAGCAAGCCTACTAGACAGGGAGTCAAAGGTGGGGCAGGAGAGGGCAGCCTTTTATGTAAAAGCTAATGCTCAGATGGGCTCCACCCTCTGCAGCAGTCGGCAAGACAGAAAACCCTGGCAGAATCATCGCCCGGGGCCGTGACTGAGCTGTTGGACTTGCTAGAGGAACCCAACTCAAAACAAAGAAATCCAGAGCGGAAAAAGCATCCTAGTCGAATTTTTTATATATGTAAAACTGGAAAAAAGAGAAAACATCACTAGATCTCTGAAGTCTCACCATCTGGAAATCCACATGGGTCCCGCCCATTAACCTAGTGAAGGAGGTGTGCATGGTGGTCGGGAGGTTGTGATCGGGGGTTTGGGAGGCTGATGGGTGCACCTGCCACACGGTGGCTGTCAATCTTCTTTCACTCCCTCTCCCTCTTTTCCTTCTGCTGCCCTCTCTAAAGGGAGTAACCCCAATGCTCCTTGAGAGCAAAGATCTCATTTCCCTGCTACCTCCAACAGGACCCTGTACGCAGCATCTCACCATAAACATGCTGAGTCGGCAGCTCTTGTAGGCAAACAGAAGGAAGAATAGTGACACGGACGACAGAAAAAGCCCCTTGCCGTGGGCCTTACTCTGACATCTGAGCTTTCAGATGAGCTCCAAGTGAAGAGTCCCGGAACTGGGTCACAATCCCTGGCAGAGAACAGGTGCGGGCCTCAGTGGGCAGCCGGGCTCGAGAGTGGCCTTTTCAAAGAGAGACCAGGAGCAGACCCCATCGAAGACACCGCAAACACAGAAGGCGGGGGTCTTAGAACCCAGGATGGAAAAATATCTTACCTCTAAAACAGTCTCGGGGATCACGCACTTGAGGGCTTTCCAGAAAGACTCTAGGGCAGAAAAAGCTGAGGAGGTATGGGTCTAGGATAGGAACCTTTAGAAAGAAATCGCATCTGTGGTCTCCTGCTGCCACGGGCAGTGATTATGACTCAAACGTTGGCTCTTTGCTGGCTCCTTCCACGCGTCTGAAAACAGAAGTGCTCTCACCCATTCAGGAGAGCCCGGGGAAGGTGTTAGCACTGCAGTGATGGAGGGGCTCCGGGAAGGAGGAAAAAGGGAAGAGGTGGTCCAGAACCCAGGTTCGGCCTGTCTGGAACATTTTGCTCATTATTCTCATTCTGCGCATGGTTGAAAGAGCTAGCACGTGCTTCTGGGCAAACTGGGAGGGAGGCTGCAGCCTGACCTCACCACGGGGGAGATGTCAAATGGAAGGAGTGGGGAATGGCTTGGGGGATTGGCCTTTGGACTTCCCTGAAAGGATAGGAAGCAGCAACGAGAGAAATCCCTTCCACAAGAATCTAGAAAACAATGGGTCAAATCGATCAACTTGCAAAATTAGAAGGACTGGCAAAGAAAGATCCCCCCAGAGAGGCGCCTGGGTGGCTCAGTCACTTCAGCGTCCAGCTCTTGGTTTCAAGTCAGGTCACAATCTCATGTCTTCCTGGGTTCGAGCCCCGCGTCAGGCTCCGGGCTGGCAGTGCAGAGCCTGCTTGGGATTCTTGTTCTCCTTTTCTCTCCTCCACTCCTCCACTCGTACTGTCTCTGTCTCTCTCAAAAGAAATAAAGTTTTTAAAAAAGAAAAAAAAAAGAAAAATCCCCCTCCCCCCGAAATCACCAAGGTTAGGGGAAGATGGTGAGAAGATCTTACACACTAGAATAATGTTTGCTAGAAAGCCAGGCTGAGGCTCCCACCCTATCTGGCACCCTCCCAATGCATTACCCACTATAGCAGGGTGGCCCCCGCTGCCCAATTGATGGCCCCATGGACTCCTGGCTTGTTTTATTCCTGGCTGGCTCCTAGCCTCTGGCACAGTGCCATCCTTCCATCCATCCTGCGTTCTCAAGGGCCAGCCCCCTCCATTCCCAGCTCAAAGCCACCTCTCCTCCCCCCGACACTCCATTGAGTGTCTTCCCCAATCTTGGGGCACTACGACTCTGTGTGCACATCTTACCCCCTCTAACGCAGTGGAGTGATCTGAGCTCAGGACCGGTGTCTAATTAATGGGCGGTTTCAATAAAACTTAGCACAGAGTCTGCCGCAATGTGGGTGTTCCATGAATGTTGGCACAATGACCGGGAAAGGCACTAATTACTTAATTAAAGGCAAAGATGTAAACACACGGTGATGGACGAAGCTTCAGTCCGTCTTCATTCTGGATGGCTACATCTTTCTCTCCCTGTACTCTCAAGCAATCAGCACGTTAATAATTGAGTATCTACTGTGTGCGCTGGAGGTACCATGGTTAGTAAGAGGACACGGGCCTTGCCCTTCAAGGAGCCAACACTTGAGGTCACGGGGTCAAGTTGAACACAGACACACGGGATGGTGGAGGCTGGGTTCCGTGGGAAGTGGACTCTGAGACAGGAGACCGTATTGATTTGCTGCCATGACACAGGACCACAGTCTGGGTGGCTTAAACTACCGAAGTGTATGGTCGTGGGTTTCTGGAGGCGGAAGTCTGAAACCAAGGTGTCAGCACTGAGGGAGGGCTCTGCTCCAGACTGCTCTCTTTGGCTCGTAGATGGCCTTCTTCATGCTCAACGGTGTTATCCCTGTATGCGTGTCTACGATTAAATTTCCCCTTTTGATTCAGGACACCAGTCATGTTGGGTTTGGGCCAAGCCTAATGACCTCATTTTAACTTGATTAGCTCACTAAGACCCTAGCTCCAAATGAGGCCATATGCTGAGGTTCTGGGAGTTAGAACTTCAACACATGAATTTTGAGGGGGACAAAATTCAACCCATAGAAGAGGTAAGCGGGTAGCATGTTTCCTCCGGGGTGTCCTCAGGGACAATACGCCTGTGGAAGGAGGGGAGGAAGCAGGAATAGAGGTGGTGAGAGAATAGGACAGAGACGTGGAGCTAAGAGCCTCAGCTGACCCCAGAGGGAACTCTGGAGCTGGAATGACCCACGAGAGTAGTCCCCAACTGGGCCAAGATGGGCTTGCTTTTATGCCGCCACAGGAGGGGGTCTAACCTTAGCTCTCTGTAGCAGAGGCAGTCCCCGACAAAGCCACAGCAGGAAGCTGCCAATACCCTAAGTCCTTCCTTGTGGGGTGGGCCATCACAACCTCAAGCACAGAGAGAGACTCAGCAGAGGTGCTGAGAGTGGAGGGTCAGGAGGGTTCCCTCCCCATGGGAGGTCAGGGGAGGCTTTCATGCAGCAGGTGTCATTTGCCCCTGAATGTAGGATGGGAAAGATTGGCTCAGGGGAAGCAGGCAGGGGATCTGGGGGACCATGGGGACTTCCCAGGTGGTGAATCAGAGGGAAGAAATGTGGTATAACTGAGAGGGGCCCTAGAGGCAACTCCAAACATTTGCTGTGGGCTGTGGCAGACAGTTCCTGGAGAGGAATGAAGACGGGAAATAAGGTGGGGGCCTGAGCTGCCCAACATGGAGGCCGGATCTCAGGTTGGCAGGTGATGGGAGCCACCACTGTTTCTAAACGGGGACAACGACACGGTCAGAGCCACACTCCAAGAGAGTTCCGGAGTGACACCATAGGAAATGAGCTTCTGGTGGGAGAAGTGATGCATTCCCACAGTGCCAGGGGAGGAGGGGACACTGCTCTGGAGTGACAAGGGTGGACCAGTGGGGACAGGGGAGAGGGACCGCGGAGGGAGACGCCAGGGTGTGCCAGGAGCAGCAAGGGAGAGGAAAGTGAAGACTTGACCGGGGCATGGGAGATTTCCAAGCAGGAACCTCGGGACAGGAACAAATTTGAAAGAGAATACGGTTTCTATGGGAATACTCAACAGGCAGTTGAAAATGTGGAATGAGAAGCTGAGAACCAGTCAGGGTTGAGATAATGGACTGGGAGCCCAGCCACAACCAGGAGTCCCAGAGAGAGCCCAGACATGACCAGTCTCAAGGGACCTCTGTTCGGGAAGGCAAGACTGATGTAGACAGCCATCCGTTCCAGTGTCGAATCCCACCTGCAGAGGAGCTGACCAGAGGTGCGTGGCTGCAGGGGGGCAGCGTGGGCAGGGGTGGGGGAGGAAGGCACTTGAGTTGCGTCGTGAAGACAGACACAGTTGGAAGTGATAAGCAGTTTCAAGATTGGGTCAATGGTTCCCAATGCAGATGGAATTTGGGAAGCTGATGAGTTGGAGAGGGTCACAGACGGCACTGTGGTTCCCAAGTAGCCCACCTGCTCCTTTACTGGTGTCTCCTCTCCTCTCCCCACCCGCAACCCACCCGCCCCACCACCACCACCATTAAAGAGATCTTGTACTCACTTTTTATCCCCAGAGACTCCCCCTCCACAAAGCTCTTCCCTCTTCCATCCATACCAAAACTCGCTCTCGGTGAAGGATCTGGAACGACTGGTACCGTTCACTAGGACCCTGTGTGGGAGAGGAAATCAAAGATGGCGGGGGGGGGGGGGGGGCGGGCGCAGTAGGCTGCATCGCATGGCTCGCAATCCCTAGAAAGCATTTCCATCATTTCCGTCATTCCCATCACCAGAAGCGTTTAGTGACCGGAAGCCTGTGGCCCTTCTGCCGGCACCAGCCACTGCGGGTTCCCCCCCAAATTCCCCACCCTCCCCCACAACTTCAAGCTTCCATGCCTCCCACGTCTACCGTTCAGTAGTCGTTCAGCTCAGTCCCAGCCTCTCAGCCCTGGAACATGGAGACATTTAGGAAAACTGAGTAACTCGCCGAAAGGGCCCAAGCAGATCATTTCCAGCTAAAGACAAAAGAAGATTTTGGGGGGGGGGGGGCGGGGAAAAGCCAATGATAGGAAGTTTTTAGGTAAAGCACAGTAACCAAGGGTATGATTGTTATGCAGATTAAGTGCACCCGTCTCCATTGTTAAGAGTTTTTAGAGATTTAGTCCGGCCCTTCTTTTCCTAGTACAGGGAGGGAGACCCTCTTACACATGGAGATTTTCCATATAAATGTAAATGCTTTTACAAAAAAGATAACTTCTATTTGGTTTTCAGAGCCTGCTGAGTCTGCTGTCGTTTTTGGGTTTTTGTTTTTGTTTTAAATAAACAGCTCAAAATAATCTTTAGGCCGAAGAGGCATGTTTCAGGGTGGCGAATTCGTCCCTCTTCACCAGGCAGAACCTACCAGCCTGATCTAAAACAGAGACTGGGACCCCCTTCCTCAAACATCATTGAGGGCTAAACTTCAAGGGCAGAGAGTCCTGAGATTTTATGGCAAGGGGAGCCTCCCCTGTGCAGGGCACTCTGAAGGAAGGCCCAGGGTGCAGGCCTTCCTTGGGCTTCCAACTGAGATTTTCTCTTCTCCCGATTTCAGAAGGAAATAGCCAGTCGTTCTGTCCTTGTAGTCTATGCCTCTGCATATTTGAAGACAGTAGTTAAGTCATTCTTGAGCTTTCTCATCTCCAAACGAAACAGTCACAGCCTCTGTAACCTTCCTTGGCAAATTCTAAGGCCCACGTGCAGGGAAAAAGCAAAACAAAGCCATCTGACGGGGAAGGCCTCCCATCTCCAACCCAGACTCTGGGATTTGAAATTCAGGTCTGCATTCGGGTCTTTATTACATGTAAATTCAGGAGCTTCTGAGCCAGTGAGAGACCAGGTGCTGGTCCTCAAGTCCCTTGGAGAAGCTCGCGCTGCAAGGCTGCGTCAGCTCTTGGCCACATTTGCATTTCTTCTGTGCACAGATTCATTGTGGGGGGTGAAAAGATACACTGGGGAGCGATCCAGGAGCCCAGTTTGCTGAGATTTCCGGCCCAGGTCCCCCTGGGGGTGGGTTGGGCCCCAACAGCCTCCAGAGAGTCAGGCAGCCTGCTGGGAAGGCTGCCCTTTGACCCCACAGAAGCTGGTAAGACCGGTTTCCCTGGTACTCGGCTTGGAGGCTAGTAACCCTACCTCCAGACAGCTGGGGGGGGGGGGGGGGGAGTGGGGTGGGGAGGGGCGGGTACTTCTTGCTGCTTCTAAATCGGAGGAGGCTGCCTAGGCTGAGTGACCTCAGCAAGGCCCTCTGGTCACATTCAAATTCCTCTGGTGGTGGTTTTCCCTGGGTACCTTTCCCACATTTTCACTGGGTTGTCTCAGGAGACCCAAGGACATTGTATTCTCTGCCCTCAGGTTTGCCGCCCCCCCCCCCCCCCCCCCCCCCCCGGGCAGCCTGCTCCTCCCCCCTCTTCTCCAGCCATTGTCCTTCTTCTGGTCTCCAGGGCCTTTTTCTTCCTTCAAAGGCCAGTGTTTGCACTGGCCAAGCTTCCAGGATCGGGAGTCACGTTACAAGCCCATACCGTCACTTAAGCAAATTCAACACACTTTTTAAAATAAAAGAAAAAGCTGTTTGGACAGCGCCAATAATTTTGTGCGCCATTCTATTAATACTCAAAAGCGGATCCGGGGTACGAACCCTGATCTCTCTGCGTCTGGTCCTTCCTGCTTTGCTGCTCTGCTTGCAATGACGGACTCTTCTTTAAGGAGACATAGTATTGACCATTCCAGTTCCTAAGTACAAGTCTTCGACTACAAGAAAAGAGAAAGCACCTTTTCTAACACTGGAGAAAAGATGGGCGGTGTGGACTTTTCAGCCGCAAGAAAATCTGTCTCACATGGGGTGTCTCCATCAAGGTTTTCAGATGTTTGGGCTGTGTGAAAAATGTGCCTTGGGGGTGACTTTAGAACTTACCCCACCCCCACCCCCACCCCAGCCCCAGGCAGAGGTGCCTCCCCTGTGTGGCTCCTGGCCAAGTCCCTGCCCCTGGATGGTGAATTCTAGGCACCTCCACAACCTGCTTCCTTATTCTTCCATCTCCAGCACCCCAGGACCCAGCCTGCCACTTAGGGCACCTTCATAAGTATTTTTTGGCTTTGTTGCAGTATTGGAATTAACTCCTTAGGGATACAAAGTCCCACTTGAGTATTTATGAAATGTCTACTGTGAATGCTGCTCTACGGACGGTAGAGGGCAAGGATTCAAAAAGACAAAAATCACACTTTCCTTCCCTAAAATGTTTACAAAGCCACCAGAAACACAAGACATAGAAATGTGGAATGTAAGTAAAATACAAAATGACGTACCCGGACAGTGCCGAAGGTATGATCACAAAAGCAAAGACCCTCTTGCCAAACTCCTGTATTTTCTAAGCAGCTTTTTCTAAAGCCTTATTCTTCAGGATGGTAGTCACTCTGGATGTTCATGTGAAAAAGCTTTGGTGGTCAGATGAACGCAGGACCAGGTTAGGCAGATTTCTTTAACATAGGATTTCTTGAAAGAAAGAAACTCAATCCTTACTTCACATCAAGTAAAAAAGGTCGCTCACAGATCATAGGCATAAATGTAAGAGCTAAGACCCTAAAACTCCTAGAAGAAAATGTAGGAGAAAATCTTACTGACTTTGGTCTTGGCAACAGTTTGTTACATTCAACAGATATAGCACAAATCACAAAAGCAATAATTTATTCACTGGATCCCACCCAAATAAAAAAATAAACATTTGCTCTTCCAAAGACATTTATGAGAGTGAAAAGGAAAGCCACAGACTGAGAGAAAATATTTGCAAAACATCGATATGACCAAGGATTTGTATCTAGAATATAAAAAAGAAGTGATTTATGAGAAGACAAACAACATCCTTTTTTAAATCCTTTTTTAAAGGATCTGAACGGATACTTCACCAAAGAACGTACAGGACTGGCAAATGAGCACTTGAAGCTCGACATCATTAGTCATTGGGGAAATGCAAATCACAACCACAACGAGATACCACTGAACACCCACTAGAACGGATAAAATGAAAAAGACTGACCGTACCAAGTGTTTGCAAGGGTGTGAAGCGACTGGAACCGCTCATTCACTGCTGGTGGGAATGGAAAATAGTATGACCACTTTGAAGAGCATTTTGTCGGGTTTTTTAAACAGTTAAAAATATACCTTCCATATGACTCAGCCATTCCACTCCAGTTATTTACAATCCACACACACACACACACACACACACACAGAAAACGAAAGCATATATTCACACAAAGACTTGTACTCAAATGTTCGTGATAGCCCCCCCCCTTTTTTGTGAGATGCTAAAATTGTAAATTTCTTTCACAATCACTTTTTAAAACAATATAAATTATGTATGAAAAATAAAAAGACATTGGCATCCTTTAATCCAATAATCTGATTCGCGGAACGATGCTTTAAGGGAAGAATGAACCCAAAGGTTTATGAAGATTTTAGGCCCTTACCTGTTAAAAAAAAAAACAAAAACTGGAAATAATATGAAGGTTAAATAGTAGTAACTCTGATGTATTCATTCCTTTATTCAATATTTATTTAGCTCTTTCTTTCTTTTTTTTTTTTTTTTAACGTTTTATTTATTTTTGAGACAGGGAGAGACAGAGCATGAACAGGGGAGGGTCAGAGAGAGGGAGACACAGAATCCGAAACAGGCTCCAGGCTCTGAGCGGTCAGCACAGAGCCCGACGCGGGGCTCGAACTCACGGACCGCGAGATCATGACCTGAGCCGAAGTCGGCCGCTTAACTGACTGAGCCACCCAGGCGCCCCTATTTAGCTCTTTCTATGTGCTAGATACTGGCGTAAGGCCTAGGAACTTAAAAACAAATATGGTATGACCCCTACCTCAGGATCTGCTGGGGGAACATGTTCATGATGGTTTTATCTGAAATTGTCAAAAACAAGGAACGACCCAAAGGAACTCCAGTAGATGAATATATGAACAAATTGTGACCTATAAATACAACAGAATGAAACTCCACAATTAAAAGGAAGAAACTCTTGGTACACACCAAAGCATGATGGAATCTCAGAATCATCATGCCGAATACGGGAAGTCAGGCAAAACAAAGTGCAGACATACTATGATTCTAGTTACGTGAAATTCTAGAAAATGCAATCTATAGTAACAGGAAGAAGCTGGGGGCAGAGACTATAGAGGAACTACAAAGGGCCAAAGGAAACTTTTGGGGGTGACGTGTATGTTCATGATCTTAATTGTGATGATAGTCTCAGAGATGTATAAATATGTCAAAACTTCTCAAATGGACACTTTAATTATGCAAAGTTTATTACGCGACAGTTACACTTTGATAAAGCTGTCACAAAGGAAAGAACGCTTATCTTCTGGAGATATACACTGAATGTTTTACAAACAAAATTATCTAAAGACTGGACTTTGCTTCAAGATAGTAGAGGAGTAGGGCGTGAAGTGGGTCGTGACATCAACCCAAGGGTGACGTAAAAGATGGGCCACCAGTTGACAAATGTTGAGGTTAGGTTCATTTTCATGTAGGTCTGAAATACTACACTGAAAAAAAAGGCCCACTAGAAAAGGTGACTTGAACCCTAAGAATGTGGTGCAGCTTACGGCCACATTTCTTTCTTCAAAGCTAGTGAGGGACCTGGTTTTATATATATATATACATATATATATATATATATGTATATATATATATACATATATATATATTTTTTTTAACTAATTTCTACACCAAATGTGGGACTTGAACTCATGACCTCGAGATCAAGAGATGTATGCTTTATAGACTGAGCCAGCCAGCCACCGTGAGACTTGGTTATCCTGGACGGAAACCTCAGTAGGTTTTATTTAGTTCCAAAAAAATATATATAGGTGTTGTGGTCCACATGAATTGATTAAAATTAATGTGAAACAGAATTAATTAATCATATCAATGCAGGTCTTTTGGCAGGCTGAATTTTCTCGAAGGAATACTTGACAGGGGTCGAGAAGGCATCCTTAACAGAGAGGTCTTGAGATTGCCTCATAGCTGCCCTTGTACTATGCTTTATGGCCCGATATAGTACACGTGCATCAAAGTAGTGAAATAATTGAGAAATGTGGACTAAGAATGAGGAGGTGAACCTTGAAGGCTTCCTCAGTATTCAGCTCCCCAAGAAGGAGCATCATTATTCCACACCCACGCCTCATACCCCTGCAGCATTGACACTGCAGCTCACCTGCTAACAGTTGGGACAGTGCCCCTCTAATGAAAGGATCTGGCTGTGAAGTTTTCTTGAATGTCTAGTGTAGGAATGTGTAGTGAACTCCTTCTATAGTAAATTCCCAGAGGAGTTTACTATCTGTGAGGGTTTGGTAACTTACGGCTGAGTGGAGGCGTTGTCCCAGGCTTGGTGCAACTTGGTGAGCGTCCAGACAGGTGAGTGGGGGCATAAGCACACTACCGCAGAGGCACTAGAGGTCATGATGGTAGCCAAAGATGTTGGTCAGAAAAGGCACACGGGTCACTTGTCTCTAAAATCCACAGAAGTTTGTTCGTATGGACCAGGCATCCTGTTATGGCCTTTTTAATTTTAAATTTAAATTTCATTTATGCAGTGTTTGAAGAGATAATGCAGTCTGGTGACATCAGCAAAGTAAGTCACAGAGTAAGGACCTTTGAAAATTCTATTCTCTTATAAAGCAATAATAGAACTGAGGGGGAAAAAGAAGTTAGGATCAGCTTTTTCAGAACTCTGGACATTAACTGAAGGCTTGCAGCCATCTAGGGAATGTTTACTCAAGCAAAACAGTTGAATTTCATTAAGACCAGTGAGCTTTGCGGCATTTTAAATCTCCCCATGACCATCACTCTCTCTCTAGCTCCATGGTAGCATCGAAAAACCAACGTCTTCTAACCATGGAAAAAACCAATCTGGTGATTCTCTAGAAGACCCCACTTGAAAATCTGTCATTTAACCTGCCTTGAAGTCCGCTTAGTGTGAAAAGCCATTTCCTCTAGCGCGTTTGTTAAAAATATTTAGAGGCAATTGTTTAACTTCACAGATGCTTGAGGCAGTGGATAACAGTTGGGGCAAACAATAAGCTAACCAAAAAATTGAAAGTAAAAACTGGGAAATGGGATGTCCCAAGGGGCTTTGAGAATCTCTGACATATTCCGGGGGAATCTCAAAGGCCACAAGGATAAGCAAGACTTTGTCTATCCTCAGGGCTGGGTATATACTCAGAAAAAAGTCACCTCTGACTACCTTGGTGTTCTGCACAAGGAGAGGCTAGAGTTGTCAGCTGCTTGGCTGAATGTGGAAGGCATGCCCTAATATGGTTACAGAGAACCTCGGCAAAGACTGGAAGACTTATTCCTAGACCTTCAAGAAAATCATTAACTGACCATTAAGCTAACCAAGCAGAGACGTTAGTACCCACACAGGACAAAGACTACAGATTTCACAGAATTACATCAGAAAAATCACTGAACAAACAAATAAACAGCAACAGCAACAAACCCTGGGGACTGGAAGGGAAAAATCTGATTTCCAGAATTGCCACATTGTGTTATTTAAAATGTCGATTTTTCAACAACAAAAAAATTACATGGCATGTAAGGAAATTAAAAAAAGGGATGATACATACAAAGGAAAACTAAAGTCATCAATAGAAATGAATAGAAACTGTCCCCCAGGAAGCCCAGACATAGGAGTTACCAGACAAAATCTGAAATTTGGTTCAAAAAGCTAAAGGGAGCCATGTCTAAAGAACTGAAGGAAAATATGAGAATGATGCCTCGCTTAACAGAAAATATCAATAAAGGGATAGAAATATTGAGAACCAGGGGTGGCTCAGTTGGTTAGGCATCCAACTCTTGGTTTCAGCTCAGGTTGTGATCTCACTGTTTGTGGGTTTGAGCCCTGTGTCAGGCCCTGTGCTGACAGAGCAGCACCTGCTTGGAATTCTTTCTCTCTCTCCCTCTCTCTGCCCCTCCCCCATTTGTTCTCTTTCTCTCTCTCTCAAAATAAATAAATAAAACTTAAAAAAAAATAAATATAAAAAAGAACCAAATAAAAATTATGGAGTTGAAAGGTACAATAAGTGAAATGAAAAATTTACTAAAAGGGCTCAACAGCAGATATGATCAGGTGGAAGAAAGAATCAGCAAATTTGAAGAGAGGTCACTGAGATGATTGAGACTAAAAAACAGAAAGAAAAAGAATGAAGAAAAATAAACAGAGCCTCAGAGACCAGTGGAACACCATTAAGCACACCAAAATACACATACGGGGAGTCCCAGAAGGATCAGAAGAAGAGAAAGGGGCAAAAAAAGTAGTTGAAGAAATAATGTTGCAAACTTCTTAAATTTTGTGAAAAACATTACACTACTCACCCAAGAAATTCACCCACGCACTCCTATGATACACTGAAGGAGAAAATAATGGAGGAATAGGGGAACAAAATAGACATAAGACATATAGAGAACAAATAGCAAAAGAGTAGGTGTAAATCCTATCCTATCATTCATTATATTACATGTAATGTGATGAAACATTTCAATTGATAGGGAATGGCAGAACAGATTTAAAAAATAACATGATCCAATTTTATGCTGTCTACAAGAGCATTAAGCTGAAAGAAACAAGTAAGTTGAAAGTGAAGAATGGAAAAAAGATATATCATGCAAACAGTAATCAAGAGAGCTGAATGGCTAATTGAATATCAGATAAAACAGACTTTAAGGTAAGAATTATTGATAGAGGAAAAAAAGGACAGTTTATAATAATAAAAATTTCAATCTATTAAGAAGATATAACAATATAAACATATATGCACCTGACAACAGAGCCCCAAGATACTGAAGCAAAAACTGGCAGGAAAGGAAAAATTGATTGTTCATCAATTAAAGTTGGAGTCTTCAATAACCTCACTTCTAATAATGGACAGAACAACTAGGCAGTTGATCAGCAAGGAATAGAGGACTTGAACAGCTCTTTAAACCAACTAGATCTAACAGACATCTACAGAAAAGTCCACCCAACAACATCTGAATATGCATTCTTCTCTGGTACACGGGAAACATTCTCTAAGATGGATCATATGTTAGGGCATAAAACATGCCTCAATAAATTTAAAAAGATTAAAATCACACAGAGTATCTTCGCTGACCACAATGGAATGAAACGAGAAATCAGTAACAGAAGCAAAACTGGAAACTTCACAAAATGAGGAAATTAAACAATGCACTCAAAAATAACCAATGTGTCAAAAAAAAATAATGAGAAATGCAAATATTTTTAAGATAAATATTTTGGGATAAATGAAAATTAAAGCATAACATACCAAAACTCATGGGATGCAGCAAAAGCAGTGCCTAAAGGGAAATTAATAGCTGTGAAATAAAAGATAGGAAGTTAATAAAGAAAACCAACAAAATCTTTGAAAAGCTTTATCTTTGAAAACTGATAAACCTTTATCTGGATTGACCAGGAAAAAAATGGAGTACTCAAATTACTAATATCAGGAATAAAAGAGGGAACATTATTACCAACCCTAAAGAAACAAAAGCAAGCCTAAGGAAATACTGTGAACAAATCTATGTCAACAAATCGGATAACCTAGATAAAATGGACTAATTCCTAGAAAAACATAAACTACCCAAACTGACTTTAGAATATAAACCTATACTGTATATGTCAAATAGAGAGATTGAATTAGAGCTCAAAAAAATTCCCCACAAGAAAAACCTCAAGACCAGATGGCTTCACTGGTGAATTCTACCAAATGTTTAAGGAATAAATGATACAAATCCTTGACACATTATTCCAAAAAATAAAAGAGGTAGGACACTTCACAAATAATTCTATCAGACCAGTATAACCGATATCAAAACCAGACAAGACTCTCTAAAAAACTATAGACCAATATCCCTATGAATACAGATGCAAAAGACCTCAATAAAATACTAGCAAACTGAAACCAACAACAAATAAAAAGGATTTCTCCAAAGAGGGCCAAGTAAGATTTATCCCAAGAATGCAAGTTTGGTTAAGTATACATAAGTCAATCACTATAATACACTATATTAATATAATAACAGACGGAAACCACACTATCTTCTAAAACACACAGAAAAGCATTTGACAATGTCCAGCTCCCTTTCATGACAAAAACACTCAACAAACTAGGGATAGATAGGCATTGTCTAAACTGATAAAGGACATCTATGCAAATCCCACAATTAACATTTTACTTAATGGTGAAAGACTGAAAGCTTTCTGCCTAAGATCAAGAATCAAACAAAAAATACCCATGCTCACTAATTCTATTCAATTTTGTACTGGAGGTTCTAGGAAGGGCATTTAGGCAAGAAAAAAAAAAAAAGTCACCCAGATTGGAAACAAAAAGGGAAACTATCTCTGATCTTGTATATAGAAAAATCCCAAAGAATCCACTTTAAAACTATTAGAATAAAAGAATTCAGCAAGGTTGCCAGATACAAGATTAATAGGAAAAAAACTCAGTTATATGTATTTCCACATATTAGCAATCTGAAAATGAAATTATAAAACAATTCCATTTATAATAGTGTAACAAAGAATGAAATAATTAGGAATAAATTTCATCAAAGAAGTACAAAATCTATACTCTAAACTGAAAAACACTTTTTAATTTGAAAGAAATTAAAGAAGACCTACATAAATGCAAAAGCATTCCTTATTCATCATCATAAGACCTAAGTGTTAAGGTGGCAATGCTCTCCAAAATAATCTACGGGTTAAATGCAATCCCTACCAAAATTCAGTTGGCTTTTTGGAAAAACTGACAAGCTGACCCTAAAATTCATATGAAAATGTCAGGAACTCAGAAGAGCCAAAATAATCTTCAAGACAGCAAAGTTAAAGAATTCATACTCGCTGATTTGAATTCATACTTGCTGATTTGAAAATACCGTAATCAAGACTACGTGATACCAGCATAAGGAAAGATGTATCAATCAAGGAAACAGAATTGATAGTCTAGGAATAAACCCATATATTCATGGTCAGTTGATATTCAAGGAGGGTTCCAAAGCAATTGGAAAAAGAAGAGTCTTTTTAACGAACAATGCTGGGACAACTGGATATCCACAGGTAGAAGAAAGAAGTTAGACCTCGTCCTCACACCATACCTGAAAATTAACTCCGAATGGATCAAAGACCCAATGTAAAGGCTAAAACTATAAAGTTTTTAGAAGCAAATACAGGTAGGGGATGCCTGGGTGGCTCAGTCGGTTAAGTGTACGACTTTGGCCTAGGTCATGATCTTGTGGTTCACGAGTTCAAGCCCCATGTCAGATTCTGTACTGACAACTCAGAGCCTGGAGTCTGCTTTGGATTCTGTGTCTCCCCTCTCTCTCTGCCCCTCCTCTCTCTCTCTCTCTTTCAAAAATAAATAAAAACATTAACACAACTTTTAAAAAGAAGCAAATATAGGTATAAGTCTTTGTGGCCTTGAATTAGGCAATGGTTTCTTAGATATGACACCAAAAGCACGAGCAACTAAAGAAAAAAGTAGATAAACTTAACTTCATGAAAACTAAAAACTTTAGTGCTTCAAAGGACACTATCAAGAGAGTGAAAAGATATCTCACAGAAAGGGAAAAATATTTGCAAAAAAATCATTTACAAATCATTTGGATATATGATGATTCTAGCATCCAGAATGTGTAAAGAATTATTATAACTCAACAATAAAAAGATAAATATCCCAATTTAAAAAAAGGATGAGGAATCTGCATAGACATTTCTCCCCAAGAAGATCTACAACTAGTCAAAAAAACAAATGGAAAGATTCTTACGATCATTAGCCACGTGATAAATGCAAGGCAAAACCACAATGAAATGTCATGTCATATCCGCTAGGACAATTAAAATAAAAGAGAGATAAACACAAGCATTGTTAAGGATGTGCCGAAATATGATCCCTCAATGCATTGGTGGGGGGGACGTAAAAAGAGTGCAGCCACTTTGGAAAAAAGTTTGGCAGTTCTCAAAAGTATAAACATAGGGTTACTATGTGACCCAGGGGTTTCAATCCTACATAGATATCTAAGAGAATTGAAAACCTGTTCACGCAAAAACTTGTTCGTGAATGTTCACAGCAGAGGTATTTATAATAGTCCGAAAGTCAAAACAACCCCAAAGTCCATCACCTAACTGATAAATAAACACAATGTAGTATATCCATATAATGAACTTTTATTACTCAGCTATTAAGGGGAATGAGGTATTGATGTATACAAAAACCTGGATAAAATTTGAAAACATTGTGCTAAGTGAAAGAAGCCAGTTTCAAAAGGTCACATTCATAAGAACTACCTAGATAGGCAGATCCATTGGGACAGAAAGTGGATTAGTGGTTGCCAGGGGTTGGAAGAGAGGGGAATGAGCAGTGGCAACAGTATTGATTTTTTTAAGTTTTATTTATTTGAGAGAGAGAGAGAGGGAGAGAGCACGAGCAGGGGAGGGGCAGAGACAGGGGGAGAGAGAGAATTCCCAGCAGGCTCTGTGCTGTCAGTGGGGAGCCTGACACAGGGCTCAGTCCCACGAACCGTGAGACCGTGACCTGAGCTGAAATCAAGATTCACCCAGGTGCCCCAGGTACTGATTTTTTTTGTGGGTCATTCACATATTTCAGTAGTGATGGTTGTACAACCTTGCAAATATAAACCTACTGAACTGTGTACTTTAAAGGGTTGAATTTTATAGTATGTGACTTGTGTTTCCATCTTCTAAATAAAGATCATGCAATCCAATGGTTCAAAATCCAAAAGACACAAGGGTCCGCAACGACAAAGTCTTCCCTCTTCCTCTGAGAGCAGCTGCTCATGAGCCCTGCAGCCCTTTGGACACCTGTGCATCAGGGACTCAGTTTTCTGTTGTTCAAGATGAGGTTGTGTGCACACATTTTCTCTTTTTTATACTCTACACGCTGCTTTGAATTTTGCTTTCTTCTTAGGCATTTATTCTTTTATAAAAAATTAATGTTTATTTTTGCGAGAGGCACAGAGCGTGAGCAGGGGAGGGGCAGGAAGGGAGGGAGACACAGAATCTGAAGCAGGCTCCCGGCTCTGAGCTGTCAGCACAGAGCCCGACAAGGGGCTCGAACCCACAAACCGCAAGATCATGACTGAGCTGAAGGCAGACGCTCAACCGACTGAACCACAGCCCCCTTAGGCATTTAGTCTCGACCATAATCTACGAGCCCCTTTATATTCTACATTCTGGGACAAGCCACTGCAGATTAATGTATCCTTCAGATTAACAGGATGTATCTGTCTATAATAAATATTATCATGATGATATTTAATTATATTGCATCATCATCAGGAAACAATCTTTATCAAGCCCAGTCCAGATCAAGGAGCTGGAATTAAATCTGGTCTCATCTGAGCTCAGGCAATCTGGGTCTTGGCCAAGACACCCTAGTGTTTGCCTGGGATTTTGTCTTCAGCAGAGTTTGTGGTTATATGATTCCTGGTGAAGATGTACATACTCGGGTGAGCTTCCACTCTTGTTTCTTTTTTTTATTATTGAAACAGTTTTTTTAATGTTTATTTATTTTTGAGAGAGAGAGAGAGAGAGAGAGAGAAACACACACACACACACACACACACACACACACACACACACACAGAATGAGTTGGGGAGGGGCAGGGAGATAAGGAGAGAGAGAATCCCAAGCAGGCTTTGCACTGCCAGAACAGAGGCCAATGCGGGGCTTGAACTCACAAACCATGGGATCATGACCTGAGCCGAAATCAAGAGTTGGACGCTTAATTGACTGAGCCACCCAGGTGCCCCAATCCGCCACTCTTCTGAACATTTTTGTTTCCTGAAGAAACAAAATGTTCCTGCTTAATAGAGTTAGATATGTGAAGAGATGGACTGACAAGCCTTGGGCCACGGTAAACAAACACCAAATACACAGCCAAGGACCACATTGGAAACCCCCTCGTGGGGCTCTGCCGAGCCTGGGCTGTATGTGGTTACCTGTCGCCCTGCGCAGAAGCCCACAGACTCCACAGCTCGAGTTAGAGCAGCAAGTTCTAGAACAAGGCCCCTGTTGCTCTCACTAGGATTAGATTGCTAATTTTGTGCCGGGCTCCTTAAAATCTGATAGAATTGAGGGGAGCCTGGGTGGCTCAGTGGGTGAAGTGTCCGACTTCAGCTCGGCTAAGGTCGTGATCTCGCTTCAGGCTCTGTGCTGACAGCTCGGAGCCTGGAGCCTGCTTCAGATTCTGTGTCTCCCTCTCTCTCTGCCCCTCCCCTGCTCACGGTCTGTCTTTCTCTCTCTCAAAAATAAATAAACGTTAAAAAAAAAAAAAAGAGTCTTCCAGAACTGAGGTCTCAGGGTCAGTTTTTGTTCATTTGTTCCTCGGTATGATAGAAATTTCTGTATGGAAAACCACTGCCAAGGGAGCTTCTGTTGGTCCTTCTCTCCTCTCTGAGTCATGTGGCCATTGTTCCTGCTGGTGCGTCACATGGAGAGCCCCCAAACGTCTCATTCGCTGGTTGTAAAGTTAGTAGGACACGTGCCCTGAGTGGTGTTCTCATCGGGCTTTCAAGTCACTTCCCAGCGATGGTCCCTCTAAGCCCTGATACCAGGGGCATCAGAATCATGCAGGCATGCTGCTTGCTCTTCCAGGTAGAGTGACTAAACCCTGCAGAAGAGGAAGGCAGGGGCTCCTCCCATACCTGGATAAGGGGCCATGGAAGGGGGCGGAGTCAAATATGCTGTGGGGTTTTAAAGCTGGAGACACAGAATCAAGGGTAGAGGCTCTGGATACAAACGGACCCTAGCCCACACATTGTGGAGAGGATTAAAGGAAATAATGCAGCCAGGCACCAAATGTGCTTAGAACAGCTGCGGCTCGAGAAGCGTTGGCTCTAGCCACGAGAGCGTGGAGCAAAGCAGCTGTCTCCAGAAGAGAAGGCCCATCGAGGAAACTATTTTGCAGAAACCACAGAGGCCATCTGGCCTTGGATTAAAGGGCTTTGTGAGGGTCTGGGGCAACTGTTATAGGGAATGCGATAAGGAATCCGCTGGGGAGAAATCAATAGCTTGGCATCTGCCAGAAGGGTCTACCTGAAGTGAGAGAATCGTGGTGGAGTCAACAATGCCTACTGACAAGTGATTCTCAGAACCTGATTGTTCTTACCCATTGTCATATTACCTAAGTCATAATAAGATCACTGTAATAATATTTGTGAATGCTGAGCCTTCCGCTGGACACAAGATGCACACCCAATAAATTGGTGGTGATGGTGGTGGTGGTTAGACTCCTTCTAGGGCAGACTCAAGTTCGTTGAGCAGGTGTTTTGGGAGCTCACCTGGGTATAAACTGCCAGGGCGGGGCACCTTGGCTTCTGAGGGACAAAGACGCTCCTCTATATCAGAGAGTAGGAACTCCGTTTTGCTGGGTGAAGACTGGGATTCCAGAAGGAGGAGAGTCACGGATGAGGTCTCCAAAGAGAAAGAGCTTTGGGAAAAAAGAAATGTATCCACCCGGTGATATATTTTCGGCTCTGAGGTATGTGAGGTTAGCCTCTTCCTTGGGCTACTCTACGTCACCTGCAAAGTCTGCGCTTCTCACTACCAGTTTCGGAAGAGTGGACTCTTCGGTTATCTCAGAGACAGTTTGAGTCCTGTGCTGAGTTAGGGATGTGATTCAAATAGACTAACCCCATGGAGGCAGGATCCAGACGACAGAACTGCCGACACCTGGGATGTACTGTGATCGCTGTGATCGCGGTGAATCCAGAAGAGGGACCAGCGTTGGCCCCAGGAGATGCAGGTGAGGGCTGAGAGCATGGTCAGTGAGGGGAGTGAAAGAACTCCCCTTGAACCAGCCCCAGAGGGAAACATAGCAGGAAGGAGAAAGATGCTTTAAACCTCAGAGAAAGCAAGAGGGTCATGAGGTGCCAGGTAAGCCAGTGCGGAGAGTCTTGAGCCAGATCGTGGCAGACAGCGCACTCTGCCCAGGAGGTGGAGCGTCGAGATCGTGCTGAGAACCTTGGTCTTGGGTCTGGATTGGATGACTTCAGATTCGGGTCAGGGGGCACTACATGTGTGCAGTTTGCACTTTTTTCTTGGGGTGGTCTTGGAGAGAGCCACATTCCTTGAGCTCGAGTGGCTGACATATTCCTTGTGCCCTGAAGGCGTAAGTGAGTTGACTCTCAGGTCTCTAGCATCAAATAGAGGAAGGTGAACAGCTTGGAAAGAGAGCACAGAGGTAAGCAGAGCTGGGAAAGCCCATTTACTCAGGCTTATGGTTCAACAGCAGGAGTATTGATGGAGCACCTACTGTGTGCTTAGCACTAGACCCTAGTTTCCAAATTGGAAAGACACAACCCCTTTCATCCAATCAATAAACATAAGCATATAGAGTTTTGGGTTCCATGTACCGAAAGCCATCTGGGATGCCTGGGATATAACTGTTCTCTTTCCCTTTTCCTCCTTTCAACTGCCCTCAGTATTGAAGCCTATTTATAATTGCCTGCATGTTAATTTTACTTTAGAGGCATTTGGTTTAGTCAAAACCCAATATTATGCTGAATATTACTTCTGTCAGTCTGAGGCTAGAAAGTTAAGACGTGACCTTTTGGTAGGACTTCTTTTTTTTTTTTTAATTTTTTTTAATGCTTTCATTTATTTTTGAGACAGAGAGAGACAGAGCATGAGCAGGGGAGGGGCAGAGAGAGAGGGAGACACAGAATCCGAAGCAGGCTCCGGCCTCTGAGCTGTCAGCACAGAGCCCGACACGGAGCTCGAACTCACAGACTGTGAGATCGTGACCTGAGCCGAAGTCAGACGCTTAACCGACTGAGCCACCCAGGCGCCCCATTTTTGGTAGGGCTTCTAACTCCCCATCCTGGCCCCACTGGCCCGTGAAGAGGAGAATCTGGTGGCTGTTTTTTCTCAAGGCTACCAGGACTCCATAATATGGACCACACCCAATAAAGCCGATACACGGTTTTAAATTATATTGTCTTTAACTTTGTTCCATCAAGGAAGCTGTGAAATCCCTGACCCTAATCTTGTCTTTCCATTGGGTAAGTAAAGGCTGTGCCCTTTTAAAGAGCCTTAGATTATTACTGGAGCCACCGCTGGGGTTTTCACATTTAAGCTTATTTAAATGGCGAGACTTTTCTACCTGCCCCTTACTGCACAGAGTATTTTTATGTGTTATAAGATGGATTGATTGATTTTTAAATGTTTATTTATGTATTTTGAGAGAGAGAGAGAGAGAGAGGCAGGGAGGGGCAGAGAGAGAGGGAGAAAGAATCCCAAGCAGGCTCCGCACTGTCAGTGCAGAGCCCAACACAAGGCTCGATCTCACAAACCACAAGATCGTGACCTGAGCCGAAATCAAGAGTCAGACGCTTGGGGCGCCTGAGTGGCTCAGTCGGTTGAGCGTCCGACTTCAGCTCAGGTCATGATCTCACAGTCTGTGAGTTCGAGCCCCGTGTCGGGCATCTGTGCTGACGGCTCAGAGCCTGGAGCCTGCTTCCGATTCTGTGTCTCCCTCTCTCTCTGCCCCTTCCCTGCTCATGCTCTGTCTTTCTCTGTCTCCAAAATAAATAAAAACATTAAGAAAAAAAAATTAAAAAAAAAAAAAAGAGTTGGACG
This sequence comes from Panthera leo, assembly GCF_018350215.1. Classification (NCBI taxonomy): domain Eukaryota; kingdom Metazoa; phylum Chordata; class Mammalia; order Carnivora; family Felidae; genus Panthera; species Panthera leo. Next base: position 103,459,797 of record NC_056681.1, read on the forward strand.
CTTAACCGACTGAACCACCCAGGCGCCCCTATACTTTTTAAGATTTACATTGAGGACTAGAGTTACAAATGCTTTTGCTACCTTTTTAGAAGATGGATGTTGTATTTATATGTATGAATGTACCGTACTTACGCAGGCCCACTTACGTCTTTTTTATTCTCCGGTTGATGTTTGCTGCTTCCAGGGATACAGGATGGCTATGATGGTTAATTTTATGTTTCAACTCGACTGGGCTAAGGGGTGCCCAGAGAGCTGGTAGAACATCCTTTCTGGGTGTGTCTGTGAAGGTGTCCCTGGAAGAGGTCAGCATTTGCCCTGGCAGACTGAGTAAAGAAGGATCGCTCTCATCAGCGTCGGGGGACTTCATCCAACCCATGAGGGCCTGAATTGAACAGAAAGGCAGAGGAAAGATGAACTCATTCTCTCTGCTTGAGCTGGGGCATCCGTCTTCTGCCTGGGGACATCACTGTTCCTGTTTCTTGGGCTTTTGGACTTGGACCAGGACTTACACCATCATTCCCCTTGGACCACCCCCCACCGCCACGATGCCTTCAGACTCAGAATTACATGATTGGTTTTCCTGGTTCTGCAGCTGGCAGATGTTTTTTTTAGTACAAAATTTACAAACTCTGAAGCATACACCTCTTAGATGTACCTGAGATGACTTTGGGCAAATATCAAGATAAAGAGTGTTGCTGTCACCTCAGAAAATTCTTCTGTGCTGGGGCACCTGGGTGGCTCAGTCGGTTAAGTGTCCAGCTTCGTGGCTTGTGAGTTCAAGCCCTGTGTGGGGCTCTGTGCTGACAGCTCGGAGTCTGGAGCCTGCTTTAGATTCTGTGTCTCCCTCTCTCTCTCTCTGCCCCTCCCCTGCTTGTGTGTTCTCTCGCTCTCTCTCTCAGAAATAGTAAGTGAATAAACTTCAAAAAAAAAAAAAGAAAAAGACAATTCTTCTATGCCTTCTTTCCAGTCAATCCTTTCTTTCCAAGGAACAACTATGGTTATGATTTTCTTCCGGCATGCATTAGTTGTGTCTGTTCTAGAACTTCCTATAAACACAGAGAGCACGTGCTTGTTCATGTTCACCCTCTTTTGTTCAGCATAATGTTTCTGGGATCCATCCTTCTTGTGCTATCAATATCCGCTCCTTTTAATTGCCGTGTAGTATTCCATTTTAGGAAGATACACGGTTCACTTCTCCATTCTCCTGTTCATGAACAGCTGATATGTGTCCAGGTTTTCCACTCCAATGAACAGAGCTGCCGTGAAGACTCCTGTACGAGCCTTTTTGTGAATGCATGTTTCCATCTTGCTTGGGAAAATACCTGGGAGCGGAATTGCCAAATCACAAGTTAGGTGTTTAGTTACCTGTATAGTTTTATAAGAAGTCGCCACTTCAAATGCCTTACTAGCATTTGGTGATGTCAGTCTTTTTCTTTTTCTTTTTTTTTTTATTTAAAAAAAATTTTTAATATGAAATTTATTGTCAAGTTGGTTTCCATCCAACACCCAGCGCTCATCCCAGCAGGTGTCCTCCTCAATGCCCATCACCCACTTTCCCCTCTCCCCCACGCCCCATCAGCCCTCAGTTTATTCTCAGTATTTAAGAGTCTCTTATGGTTTGCCTCCCTCCCTCTCTGTAACTTATTTTTCCCCCCCCTGCTCCCCCTCCCTGGTCTTCTGTTGAGTTTCTCAGGATCCACATATGAGTGAAAACATACGGTAGCTGTCTTTTTCTGCCTGATGTCAGTCTTTTTAATTTGAGGTAGGTCTGTAGTGGTATCTCAATGTGGTTTTAATGTTCATTTTCCTGATGAGTCAAAGACTGAGTGCATTTCATGTCCCTATGAGCTATTTGTATATCGTCTTTTGTGAAGTGTCCATTCAACTCCTTTGACCATTTTATTTTTACTTATTTATTTTTATTTTAGAGAGAGAGAGCACAAGCGGAGGAGAGGGCAGAGGGACAGAGAGAAAGATTCTGAAGCAGGCTCCACGCTTAGTGCCCAAAGTGGGGCTTGATCCTATGATCCTGGGATCATGACCTGAGCCAAAATCAAGAGTCGGACACTAAACCAACCGAGCCAACCAGGCGCCCTTCAACTCCTGTGACCATTTTAATTGCACTGTTTTTTCATTATTGAATTGAAAGAGTTCGTTATATATCCAGGATATCAGTCCTTTTTCAGAGGTTTTGCAAATATTTTGCCTCAATACATGCCTGTCTATTTTCTTAATGGAATCTTTTATCAGCAGAAGCTTTTAATTTTGATAGAGACTAATTTATTGATTTTCCTTTTTTTCCTTTTTGCTTTTTCTGACCTGTTTAGCAAGGATCTGCCTATCTCCAAGTTATGAAGATATTCCCATACATTTTTTCGAAAAGCTTCATGGCTTTACGTTTAGGGCCATGGTTATTTGTTCATGGTGTAAGAAAGGAGTTGAGGCTTTGCTTGCTGGTTTCCATATGAATATCCTGTTAATACAGCATCATTTTTTGAAAAGAACGTTCTTTCCTCGTTGGATTGTTTTGGTACCTGTGTCAGAAACCAAATGGCCGTGTACGTGTGGGGCAGTTTCCAGGCTCTCTATGTAGATCTAACGATGTATTTGTCAATCCTTATATCAGTTCCACATTACCTTGTACCGTGCTTTTGTACTGTTTTCAAGTCAGGGAGTTTGAACACTCTGGATTTGTTCTCATGTTTCAAGACCATTTCAGATACCCTAGACTCTTCACATGTCCATGTAAACATTAGAATCACTGTGTAAATTTCTACAAAAGATTCCCACTAGTGATATTTTTAGGATTGCAGTGACCCCATAGATCAATTTGTAGAGAACTAACATGTTGACCACACTGAGTCTTCCAATTCGTGAACATGAATAGGTCTCTCCGTTTATTTGCGTCTTTAAAAATCTGTCAATAATCTTCTGCAGTCTTCAATGTAAATGTCTTGTCCATCTTTTGATAAATTTATCCTGAGTCTTTTATGCTTTTTGATGATGTTATTAACGACATGGTTTTTCTAATTTCATTTTCCAAATTTTTGCTGCTAGCATATGAAAAAACAATTGACCTTGTATCCTGCAACGTTGTTGAACTGATTTATTAGTTCTAATAGTTGGCTTATAGATTTTATAGGATTTTTGACATAAGCAATCATGTCATGTGGAGAGCTATAATTCTTTGCCTGTCTTTATGGCTTTATTTCCTTTACTTGCAAAACTGCAATGGCTAAGACTTCCTAGTTCAATGTTGAATGGAATTGGTGCGAATGAGAGTAGATATCCTTGTATTGTTCCTAATATTGCAAGAAAACATTCAATATTTCACCCTTAAGTATGATGTTAGCTGTACGTTTTTCGTAAATGCCTTTTATCAGATTGAGGAATTCTCTTCTGTGCTTTATTCTCCAAGCATTTTTATTACGAGTGTTGTTTCTGCTTTTCCTGTATCTGTGTTCTATACCTGTTGAAATGATCATATAATTATTTTTTCCATCATTCTGTTAATATGGTGGATTGCATTGATCATTTTTTCTAGTATTAACCCAACCTAGCATTTCTGGTGTCAATCTTACTTAAGCATATATTACCCTTTCTACACATGGCTAGATTCAACTTACTAATGTTTTGTTAAGAGTTTTTGCACCTGTGGGTTTTGTTTTTCTAATCTCTTTGTCAAGTTTTATATTAAAATTAATGCTGGCCTCACGCAGTAAGTTGGGAAGTGTTCTTGCATCTTTAGTTTTCTGAGTTTGTGAAGGATTTGCACTGTTTCTCTCTTAAACATTTGACAGAATTGATGAGACTATCTTGGGCACGGTTTTCTTTGTGGAACATTTTTTTATAATGAATTCAGTTTCCTAAGTAGATACAGTGTTACTCAGATTTCTGTTTTATCATGTGGGAGTAAGTTACATTTTTCAAGGAATCTGTCCATTTCATGTAAGTTGCCAAAGTTGTTGCCATAAAGAGTTTTATACTATTTCATTACCGTTTTCGTGTCTGTAGCACATTCAGTGTTATTCCGATACTGGTGATTTGTGTTCTGCCCAGTGTGGGGCTCAGTCCCACAACCCTGGGATCATGACCTGAGCCGAAATCAAGAGTTGACCACCTAACCAACTGAGCCACCTGGGTGCCCCAGATCTTTGTTCTTTTCTAATGTAACCACTAATTTCCCTCTGGATACTGCTCTAACTACAGTTCATGAGTGTTACTATGTTATTTTCATTACAATTCTGCTCAAAAATTTTTAAACTTTCCTTACAATTTCTTCTTTGGGTTATAGGTTATTTAGAAGTATGTTGTTTGATTTCCAACTATCTGGGGGTCTTCTGAAATATCTCATTGTTGTCGATGCCTAATTTAATTCCATGTGGTCAGAGAAAATACACTGTAAGATTTTAGTTCTTTTCAACTTAACGAGACTTATTTTATGATAAGCCTCATACTGTTTATCTTGGCAAAAGTCTCCAGATGCACCTGGAAAGAATGTATGTTTTGTATGTATGATGTTGGGCATAGTGTTCTCTAGTTATCAGGAGGTCAAGGTGGTGATGACTTTTTTTTTTTTAATGTTTATTTATTTTTGATTCAGAGAGACACAGCATGAGTAGGGGAAAGGCAGAGAGAGAGGGAGACACAGAATCTGAAGCAAGCTCCAGGCTCTGAGCTGTCAGCACAGAGCCCGACACGGGGCTTGAACTCACAACCCGTGAGCCGCAGTTGGCCGCTTAACTGACTGAGCCACCAGGCGCCCCAAGGTGGTGATGGTTTTGTATGGCTCATCTATGTCTCTACGGATTTTAGACCTAGTTTCTCCATCAGTGGTTGGGAAGGGAAGGTGTTGACATTTCAAACTACGATTGTGGAATTGTTTACGTTTCCTTTTAACTCTACTATTTTTGCTTCATGTATTTTGAAGCTTTGTTATTAGGCTCGTACATGTTGATAATTAGAATGTCTTCCACATGACACATCCATTTATCCTTAGGACATGTTCCTCTTAGGTCTGGTAGCACTCTTTATCTCAAAGCTCACTTCATCTGATGTGGATGTATCCACTGTGGGCCACTTAATGCTTACTGTCTTCATGGTATTTCCTTTTCCATTCAGTCTCTCAATGTATATGTAGATGTTTCTTTCTGTTTCAAGTGCATCTCTTATAGAAAGGCTTTGTATCCATTGGAAATGTCTTTTTTGATGTTCCTTATTTTTAGCTCCTGAAATAGATCAGAGTTCCACAGTGCTCATATTATTTTCATATTTGTGGTTCAGAGCATTTAAAATTACAAAATAAAAAATTAAAATAAATTAAATTTAAAAATTAAATTATAAACAAATTAAACTACAAATTAAAAAATATATATTATGCAGAAGCCTGTATTTGATAATAAATGTCCAGAAGGTTTCACAGACATAGCCAATCCCACATTTCTGGACCCCAGGGATTTAGAGTCAATTAAGTGCTAAATCACTTAATGACTTGGGCCCTAGATCAGCTTTATGTTATGATATTTCTCTGGGTGCTAAACAAAGTTCTCATCATTGCTTTTGGAGGTATGATCTTTTCTGGATTATTTTAACTCCCAAATCTAAAATGAAAAACCCAACCTGAGGAATAAAAGAAAAAATCTGCCACTTACAAGGAAGTTCTTGGTTTTAAAGTTCTTAGTAAGAAGATTTGTTTATATTATTTTTTGAATTAAAGATTCACCCCAAGTAGAACCTTGAGCATTTTAACTTTTTTTGCTTTTAAAGATATTACTCAGACTAAAATCTAAGCTCCACAGCATGTGTGTGGGTGTATATTTTCAAACTCTGCAAGAATTTGGGAGTCAAATGGTGGCCGATCTGAAGGTGGGAGACTTGCAAAGAGAGAATAAAAATGTTCACCCTGTTTTCTTTAACTGGAGCTGCAGGAGGAGATTCGTGTCCTTCTCTTTGGGAGCCCTCGTGTATATACATACATGCATTCGCCCCCACGGGAAGAGTACAGCTTTTGCTGACAATGGTGTGCAGCATTTAAAATTCCTATAGTCAGACCCAGTGCCGAAAAATTTCGACCTAACGTTACTTTGGCTCAGTAAAGATTTTAGTTGGAAATTACAGTTAATAGCCCAGGTACTATTTTCCAAAGATCCTTAAGGCTGACTAGCGAAGACAACAATGACAATAATGGTCATCACAATGATGTCATCACAACTAGCTGCTACCACCTGTTGATCCCATAATATGTGACCGGACGTTATCTTCACCCTCCCCACAATCCATTCTCAGACCACACGCACCTATGGCGCTGGGGAAAGCGGAGAAAATATCAAGGAGTAAGAGACTGGACCAAGCTGCTGTCCCCTCCAGGTATGACCGAAACAGGAGATCCAGTAAACACGGTCACTGAAAAGCTAGTTCATTTCTTGGAAAAGGGATTTCCAGAGAGTTCTCAAAACACATAAATAGCAGAATCATAAAGACAAACGTAACCGTTCAAGGAATGGAGAAGTATATTCTCAAAAACTACACTCTAAGCCAGAGTTGTGGTTCAGAAAGGGGTTTTTATGTTGCTGTTTTTGTTGTTTCAGTTTTGGCTTCAGAAAGGATTTGCTGCCCTGCTGTAAACATTCCCTCAGCGGTGGGCAGGGACGTATCTTCACAGCAGATTCAGACATCTAGATCTTGGCACAGACAGAAAGACACAGAACCTACCCAGGTCGGTCTTGGGGTGCCCTCAAAAGAGCAATGCTTTGAGAGAAGAGCATGTCTTTTCAGAAGCTAGCATCCGGGAGATGTTTCCAGAAAACTGGTCGTGATGTGTACTACAGTTTTCCCCACCTACTTTCTGCAGCTAAGGTTCCCATGCTTCTCTGATGGAACAAGAATCTAAGGCTTGAGCTGGACTCTCTCAACACTGAACACATAGATGCCCAAATTGACAAAGGGAACTCTTATGCAGGCAGAAGCATCTGGAAGGGGATCCTCAGATCCTAACAGGTCCATGGCTGCTGCCTTGTTGGATCCTGGGTTAACTTCTGCACCTGACCAGTGGTCCACCCTACAACACCCTCCACTTCATGCAACACTCCTGGCCATGCCCTGTTGACCAGCCTGCTTCTTTCCAGTAAGTGCTAATAGGAGTCGATCTCAGAAGAGCAAAGGATCCGAAGAGTTCCTGGAATGTGTTATAGTAGAACCTCACAGTCCAACGGGCTGCTTTGCAGATGACCATCCTTATCTCCAGGAAGCGGGACCTTGGAGAACAATGACATGTGATTCGAGATGACCCCCTGTTCTTCTCCGGCAACCACTGAAACAGAAAATGTGCCTGCAGGGAAAGCCTCCTGTAGGGGAAGTGAAGAGGCTAAGGTTCTTTATTTTGAAAATAGAGAACCACCCTCCTCACAATCCTGTCCCCCCTTCCTCCTTTCCAACTAGAATATTATCCCCCTGCAAAATGAAGAGTCAGTCAAATTTCGGGGGCAGCCAGGCAATAATGAAGAAAAAGCTGAAAGGCAAACTTCATCTTATAAGCCGCGGGTCTCTGAACTTTGGAGGCAGCCACTCCCCAGGGCAGAGACCCTGGCCTCCTCACTCATTGAACACCCTCTGGGTATGAGGGTTTGGAGCTCCTTAGGGATAGAAGTAGCCAAGGAGGAAGAAGAAAGAAGAGGAAAGGAGAGGACCCAAATGGGGGTTTGCTGTTCTTTGTTGTCAGGCATTTTGGGGCGAGCCAGTCTGCCTTCCTTTCTACCACCTTCAACCTCACATGCACACACTTGCACGCTGGTCCCATGGCCCCTATTTGGTATTGACAGCCCACCTCTCAACCAGGTGGTCATGAATCTGCACCAAGTCATCTGTCCACCCTCAGCAACTTGCAGCACCTGCCACAGGACCTGCAGGGACATGATAAGACCACTTCAAGGCAGCTGATGGCCGGGCAGTGGTCTACACTGAAGGCTGGTGCACGAGGTCTGGGTCAAGAGGCAGGCTGGGCTCAGTCCACCTTGTGTGCCGGGTCTTCTTGCCGGGTAGCAGCTCATTCGGGTAGAGTCCAGTGAGCTCCCCAAGTGGGTCCAATATAATCTTGAGCATCTTCTTTTGGACTAGAGAATACAGCATTTGCTGAATTGAAGATTAACCTTGCGTATGACTTCTGGGTCAGAGATTTTTCAAGCAATTGTTTTGATCAACACTTAGGAGCGTAAGGGCACCTGAACGGCTCCATCATTTCAGTGGCCAACTCTTAGATCTCAGCTCAGGTCACAATCTCACGGTTCATGAGACTGAGCCCCACATCGGGCTCCACGCTGACGGTGCTGAGCCTGCTTGTGATACGCTCTCTCTCCTTCTCTTTCTGCCCCTCCTGCCCTCCTGCCTCCCCCTCCTCTAAAAAGTAAAAAATAAAAATAAAAAAAAGAGAACACAGATCTTGGGGTTGTGAGTTCGAGCCCCACGTTGGGCGTAGATATTACTTAAATAAAACTTAAATAAATTGTTCAAAATCATCAAGCAAATCAATGCCCTGTAATATGAAAGGCTTTATGAGGATGTGACTCTAAAACGACTTCCTCTCTTCTGCAATAAGAATTTAGAAATCAAAGCAAACCTTGCCGGAGGTTTGGGTCTATCTCAAAAGCACTGGGGGTGGTTCAGGGGTCCTGACAAGGTCGCTGTGAAGTGGGCCAGTGCCTTAGCAAGTGCCTGGGCCTGAGAAGCCAGATTTCTTGAGCCCAGAGAGCCAACAAAGCTTGGCTGGTCCAGCTGCCCTTCACCGGCAGAGACTCTGCAGGTCCAAAGGACAGGGGGTTGCCTAAGGCCGGAGAGCAGAGGACCACTAAGGCTGACGCTCAACCCAGGTCTCTTAACTCAAAGCCTCTCCCCAGGGCTTGCCCTTCCCTCTAACGATCTGTGCCCTCAATTGTCACCAGATCTCGGGAAAGCACTGGCCTTGTCTGGCATAAACACCAACCCTACAGCACACCCCATCATTACCAGATTGGTAGTTCTTGTCTAGATCTTGTGGCTTTCTTTGGGTTTCTCTAGTGTCTCTCTCCCAAACCTTTCCCCTTTCCTTTGATTATATTCACATAAACATTTAGCGTTGTAGCCCTTAAGGCATTCTCAAACGGAGCTCAGTTTACCCAGCTGGATTTCCCTGAGCAGTGCCTGGTTGGGCCCCTGTGCAGCCGCCCTTTACTACTGTCTCACGTCCACCCCCAGCTGCCCTAAACTGACCTGCCCCTCCACCTTCTCCTCCTCTCTTTTTCCCCTACTCTTCTCAGGGGAAGATTCATCTAACGGTCCTGAAGGAGGAGATCGGGCGTTCTTCCCTCGGGCAAACGAGGCTGGAGGAATGACATAATTCCTTTAAGTCTTAGAAAAACAACCTTGTGGCTCTTGGCTCTCTGGGCCCTCATTTTGGTTGCCTCTGGGCACTGGGCAGAAGGCCAAGGAGCCCGGCTCTAGCCTGAGACTTGCAGAGCTTCGGAGAGTGCCAGCGATGGGCTGTCTGATGCTGGAAGCAGGCTCTGGAAGCAGGCTCTGACACTCGCCATGGAGTCTCCCACAGCCTGCAATTGCTTGATCACACACGGCTTCAAACTTACTTCCACGTCCTCTCCTTGTGTGTTTTGACGGATAACCTGACTTAACCTTCTGATGTCAGAAAGTGGGGCAGCTGCTGCTCTTGCCTCAGGAAAAGGCAAGTTCCCGGAAGGCTGAATGCCTATTGTTTTGGACCATTTTCAAGAAAAGTGAGACAACCTGAAGAAAAATGGAGACCAGATCCTGAAGGGTTTTACAAAACTTAAGGGGGAGGAAGCTCAGATGTCCATCAGGAGTGGGATGGGTAAGCAAATCGTGGCATATTCACACAACGGAATACTACCTCCCAATGAAAATAAATGAGCTACAGATGGACAAAAAAACATGGAGAAATCTACCAGACATCATGTGTGAGAGAAACCAGACAAAAGGGTATGCTATGCAATTCCATTTATATAAAGTTCCAGAGCAGACTAAGTGATCCATGCTGATTACTGAGGAGCAGGGGAGGGTGGTGGATTGACTGAGAATACAAGGAGCTTCTGGAAATGTTCAACATCTCATTCAAGGTGGTGATCACAAATATATATGTTTGTATAAAAATTCATCCAGCTCTACCCTTAAGAATTATACACTTTAGTTGGGGCGCCTGGGTGGCTCAGTTGGTTAAGCATCCGACTTCGGCTCAAGCCATAATTTCGTGGTTTGTGAGTTCGAGCCCCACATTGGGCTCTGTGCTGACAGTTCAGAGCCTGGAGCCTGTTTCGGGTTCTATGTCTCTTTCTCTCTCTATTCCTCCCCCACTCACCCTCTGTCTCTCTCTCTCTCAATGGTAAATAAACATTTAAAAAAAACCAATGTTTTAAAAAAAGAATTATACACTTTACTGTATGCATGTTATACCTCAACAAAAAACCAAAAAAGACAAAGGGAATAAGGAGTCAATGGAGGAGATGTGGAGGGAATAAATATAGATTCATGTAAAGATAGCGTGTCATGTTCTCTTCTCCACAATTTCCCCCAGAGGTTAACATCTTACCTAACTATAGTGTAATATGAAAACCAGGAAATTGATATTGATAAAATGTGTGTGTGTGTGTGTGTGTATCTGTGTGTATGTGTGTGTAGTTCTATGCCATGTTATCATAGATGGAGATTCCTATGACCATCACTGCAATCAAGACACAGAACCACCCCATCACCACAAAAATACTATGATTAACTCCAAATATAGAAATTTGGCAGCTTACATGAAATAGACCAATAGCTTGAAAGGTACAAACTAGCACAGCTCATCAACATGAACTAGATAATTTGAATAGCTTTATGATGATTAAAGAAATTCAATTGATTATTTATAAATTAAATAGAAAGAAATTTTCAGGCTCAGAGGATGTTTAAAGAATTAACACCAGGGGCGCCTGGGTGGCTCAGTCGGTTAAGCGTCCGACTTCGGCTCAGGTCACGATCTCGCGGTCCGCGGGTTCGAGCCCCGCGTCGGGCTCTGGGCTGATGGCTCAGAGCCTGGAACCTGCTTCCAATTCTGTGTTTCCCTCTCTCTCTGCCCCTCCCCCGTTCATGCTGTGTCTCTCTCTGTCTGAAAAATAAATAAACGTTAAAAAAAAAAAAAAAGAATTAACACCAGTTTTACCCAATGTCATCCAGAAAATGGTGGAGAAAGGAAGGTATATTTCCTAATTCATTTTATGAAACTAGTAATACCTTGATACTAAAACCAGACAAAGACAGGGCAAAAAACTATAGTTTAATATCCTTCATGAATATAGACATAAAAGTTCTTAAGGAAACATTACAAATAGAATTCAGTACTATAAAAAAGAAGAATACCCCATGACAAACTGAGTCTTATTTCAGGGATGCAAGACAGGTTCAGTATTCTAGAATCAACCAATGTAATTAACAATATTAACAGAGCTAAAGAAGAAAAATCACATGATCATTTCAACTGATGCAGATAAGACAAACAGCAAACTCAGTGCCTGTTCATGATAAAAAAAAAAAAAAAACTCAAAAAATAGGAATAAAGGGAAACTTCCTTGACTTGACAAAAAACATCCACAAAAAACCTCTAGCCAACATCATACTTAGCAATGAAAAACTTAATGCTTTCCACCCAAGACCATGAACAAGATGAGGCTAATTAACATAGCACTGGAAGTTCTAGACAGTGCAATAAAGCAAGAAAGGGAAATAAAAGACATCAGAAAGGAAGAAATAAATCCGTCCCTATTTGCAAATTACATAAAGGTATGTGTAGAAAATCCCAAGGAATTTACAAAAAAACTCTTAGAACTGGTAAGTGAGTTCAGCAAGGTCACAGGATTAACATAACGAGAATCAAATGTATGTCTATATACTGGCAATGACCACATGGAAACCAAAATTAAAATAGATGCTATGTATTATCACAGAGAGAGAGAGAGAGAAAAGGAAAAAAGAAATACTTACGTGCCAGTGTAAGAAAAGAAAACTCTAGCAAGACTGACCAGAGAAAAGGGAGAGAAGACATAAATCACCAATCCCAAAAACGAATCAGGTGATATCTCTGTAGACGTCTGCAGAATCTTGCTAGAAGCTTACCAGTTTTATTGAGCTTTTCGAAGACCAGCTTCTGTTTCACAGATTTTCTCTCTCTCTCTCCCCCCTCCCCTGCACCTCTCTTTTGTTTTCCATATTCATTACTGTTCTGGTCTTTTTATTTTCTTTTTTTCTGCTTAGTTTGGGATTAGTTTGCTCTTTTTTTTTCTAGTTTCTTGAGGTGAGAGTTGATATTATTGATTTGAAATCCCCCCCTTTTTTAAAGTTTATTTATTTTGCGGGGGGTGGGGGGAGCAGAGAGAGAGGGGGGGGGCGGTGAGAGACAATCCTAAGTAGGCTCTGCACTGTCAGCACAGAGCCTGATGCAGGGCTCGAACTCACGAACTCTGAGATCATGACCTGAGCCAAAGTCAAGAGTCGGAAGCTCAACCGACTGAGCCACCCAGATGCCCCAATTTTCCTCTTTTCTAATGAAAGCATTAATGGTATACATTTTTTTTTCGCTCGGCCTGCTTTAGTGCATTCCACAGATTTTGATGTGCTGTGTTTTCATTTTTCATTCAGCTAAATTTCTATCTCCCTTGAGACCTCCACTTTGAAATGGATTTTCTGAAAGTGGATTAGTTCGTTTCTTTGAGATTTTTTGGTGATATCTCTTGTTAATTTCTAGTTTGATTCCATCATAGTCAGAGAATATACCGTATATGATTTCAATTCTTTTACATTTGCTGAGGTTTGTTTTACGGCCCCAGACCTGATGCATCTTGCTATGTGACATGTGGGCACGCAGAAAGAACGTATATTCTGCTGGCTTGGGGTGGAATATTCTACAAATGCCAACTAGATCCTGTTGGCCGATTATGCTGCTGAGTTCTACGTCCTTGGGGATTTTCTGCCAAGTTTCCTATCATATTACAGAGAGGGGGGCACTGAAGTACCCACTATTACTGTGAATTTGTCTATTTCTCTCTTCAGCTCTATCCATTTTGCTTCACGTAATCTGGATGCCTCCTTTTCATCTGGGGGTGGATGTCCAAGCTCCCCAATGTGCTTTCCACTTACACTGCCGGGGACGAATGTCAGCACCTTGCTATGGCCCCACCAGGATGAGATTCCTACGTCCTGGCTTTCCACTCTGTCTTCTGTGACACCACCCCCAGGTGGGGGGTTTGGAGGTGCAGAGGTCCTAGGCAGTCTGCCTTCTTCTCTATACTCCTCAAGGTCTTCCCGTCTATTTGATGTTATGGCCAGGCTTTTTAGCTGTACTTAGTGGGAGGCATAGGGAAAAGTCTGTCAACTCCATCTTTGCAGAAGTAGAAATCTCAAAGTGTTGGCACTTTAAAAATCACTAGCCGAGCTGGTTTCATCATGCTAGATTTGAGTGGTAAACAGGGCTGGTGTGGGGCACCTGAGTGGCTCAGTCGGTTAAGCATCGGACTTCAGCTCAGGTCATGATCTCACGATTTGTGGGTTCGAGCCCCGCATCGGGCTCTGTGTTGACAGCTCAGAGCCTGGAGCCTGCTTCAGATTCTGTGTCTCCCTCTCTTTCTGCTCCTCTCCACCTTGCACTCTGTCTCTCGCTCTCTCAAAAGTAAATAAACATTAAAAAATTAAAAAAAAAACAAACAAACAGGGTTGGGGTGTCCTCATCTCTCAGAGGTAGCAGACAGGAGAGGAAGTGCACACTAAACCAATAGGGGTAGTATGGGGTGGCATATCTCGATAGCAGGCTGGACACAGGCCCGGAGGTAGGAGAAGCATTGGCTGGACTGAGGGAATGGGGGGGAAGAGGGGCAGGGGGCTCAAGGTGCTGAAAAACCACTGAGCTTCCTGCAGTCCCAGAGCTGGCACCACTTGGGACTGTGGTTCTGAGACGGTGCAGTGGCAACCGCCAGATCCCTGAGGCCGGTGGGCCCTGGGGGTGCCTGGCCTCCAGCGCGAGAGCAGAAGAGCCCGCATATGGGTTCTATCAGGTGAAGGGCAGGTTAGAAGCGTCCTGTTACACACGCACAGCCCTCCGAATGTTACACCCCAGATGCTCAAAGCAGGAGGAAGCCTTGGAAGTGAATGTTCAGTGCTCTTGTCATGCTTTACTCCTTCCAGATGCCAGATTAGCATTTTTTTTAAGTTTATTTATTTATTTTGAGAGAGACAGAGACAGCGTGAGCGGGGGAGGGGCAGACAGAGAGGGAGAGAGAAGAATCCCAGGCAGCCTCCACACAGCCAGTACAGAGCCGGATGCGGGGCTTGAACCCACAAGCTGGGAGATCATAACCTGAGCCGCCATCAAGAGTTGGAGGCTTAACCGACTGAGCCACCCGGGAGCCCCCATATTAGCATTTTAATAGGGCTTTGCCGACCCCCAGCCCGGGAGTCACAGATACGCCACAGGCTGTGGCTCAGAGGAGAGAGAATGGGTGATGCTGAGGTCAGAGGCTCCCCAGTGGCACTCGGTCACCTGCAAAGGGTTGACGCTGCCTGCAGGGTGACAGGGACAGGGGAGGCCTGGAAAGAACTTGAGGTGTGTGGGAGGGAAGGCTGCCCCCCAGGAGTGAGAGGAAAGGCAGAATGGGCGGCACAAAGCCAGAAATAGATTAATTTTATTCTTCTCTCATGGATGAATGGCCGTGTCTGCCCAGAAAAGGAGCAGGTTCCAGAGCTGTGACTGTGTTAATTGCCATCCAGCAGGGGACAGGGAGGAAGGACATAGGGATGCAGAGAGGAAGACGCTAGGGAGAGTGTTTCAGAGCCCATTTTTTTCTGTGGGAGAAGAGCTCATGTGGCAATAGCAGCCGCAGAGGTGACAGGTGGTGGTGGTGGCCGTGTATGGGTGTCGTGTGTAAGTGGGGAAGAGCCATGGAGCTGGGCCCGAGACGTATCCTGTGGTGTCCCTCACTCAGCAACCTCAGGGGCTGTGTGGCTGACTCAGCCAAGGCCATGGCCTCCCGTGTCCCCAGACCTGAACTCCAGGCCCATGCCCCACCCAGCCCTGGCTCCAGTGCCCCCAGGGCCACCAGAGAACTTTGTGCCTCACCCTGAGCCCCCTCCAGAGTCTGAGCAACTTGCCCAGTTTTCTCACCCATCTCCTCTCCCCGGCCCCTTCACCCCCAGCAGCCCTGCTCCTGCCCTGCATGGGACCCTAGTCCTGGCCACGCCACACTCTCCCCGCGCTCGGTCCCTCCTGTGTTCCTGACCATCCCGGCTCCCTCTCAAGGCCTCTCTCCATCTTCCTTGAATCTCCCTCTCTCTTGTCTTCCCAAAGCACCTGCCAGGAAACGCCCCAAGCCCCAAGGGCAATCCAGCCAGTCACCCCCAGGACCAAAGAAAATCACGCTGGTGTGTGGCTGAGGTCCAAGGCTCAGCTGGACAGCCCCCCAGTGCCTGGGGACCTGCTTCCTCCATGGTCCCAGGCACCCCCACTCCCAGGCCCCCTGTCCTCAGCAAAAGGTCCTGTTCTCCACCCTCCAGAACTAACTCCTTTCACGCTTACCTCCGTGCATAACCTTCCTTTCCCCCCTCTTCCTTTCCAGCAGAATCTAAACCTTTGCATTCTATCCCTCCCCTGCTCCAACCAGCTGGTCTCAGACTAGCCTTCCTCTCACCCCCTTCAGAAACAGAGCCATTTGCTGAAAGACAGTTTGCCCAACGCCAAACGTCAGAGTGACCCATTCCCCAAACCTCGATGTTAAAAATCGATTTGCCAGTGACCGATTCCGTAGACCGCCAAATCCCCCCAAAACTTATTTACATTGATTGTTTGCAAAATGTGTAATACGTGTTGCACTGGAAGTTTTGAAAGCTGTCGGTGATGTTTCTCAGCATTTTGGCCTTTGGTTTTTATCTAGTTCAGAAGTTTTTACTTTTGGTTTCCGCACCACTGTTTTATATTGGATTTATATATGGTATGGGACCCCCGTTTCTGAAGCGGTTGCCTCTTTTTCAGAAGTTACTTATAAAGGTTTTGGTAATTCATGCGCCTTTTTTTTTTTTTTTTTTTTTTTTTAAATTTTAACCTTTGGTTTGCAAAAAAAGTGGTTTTGTCCTTCAAGGGTAATTTTATACCAATTTGCATTTTCTCAATTTTGTTAAAGTGGTTTGGCGGTCAGCCAGATAAAAGTTTCTTCTGCAGGTTAATTTTCACATATCCATGACAACTCCCCCAGTGGCGAAATCCCAGAGTGGGTGTTATAGTTCAATTTAGGCACAAGTCTTTAAAATTTGAGCTGACAGTACATGCAGCTGAGGGAAAACCCATCCATGGACACCAAAAACTTTGTGCACCCAAGAAGTGTCCTGCTTCTGAAATATGGAAACTCACAGAAAACTGACATTTACCAGAGAGGGACTGAGAAATCTATAGGAAAATGTCTGGTGAAAATATAATTGACAACTTGTAAACCAGAAGAAACTGCTAGACGTTAAGTGAAATAGAAAAACAAATCTATGGGAAAATCTTCAGTGTTGTGGAAACCATTGCATACAAATTGCTCTACGTTTTTAAGTAATTAACCCAAACAACTTTTGGGTGAATTCCAGGGATCACTCATCAGGGAAGTTGGTTCTTTAGCAAATGGATTTTCAACAAATTGGTTATTTGGCAAATTGATCCATTTTCTTCAACCTCTCCATCTTTCCTGACCTTTCCTTCTATAAGCCTAGGTCGCCCACACCTGCCAGCCTCCTGCCTATTTCAGTCAATAAAATGGGCCGGATCCCCTCCCAGTGAGCGGGAAGGAGGGACTAGGCCACCCTGGCACTAAGTGTTCACGGAAGAGCGCCTTTGACTGGGCACCTTGTCACCTTTTCTGCCCAATCAACCCCTCACTCACATTCTAATACTTCTGGCTGTCTCTTTCTCTTCTCCCCACATTGATCTAAGACCTTCTGTCCCTAATTGAGACCTCTGAGCTCTACTCTCAAAAAGTAATTGGGCATGACTGACTTTTACTGAGGTTTGAGGTTACCTGGCCAAGCAAATAACTTCAAGTAGAATCCTCATCAATCCTGCCCTTCCAAGGCCTGGCCTGGCTGCACCCCTCCCCCCCACCCCAGCAGCTCTCATCCCCCCCCTTTCCATCCAGGCATGCTGCTTGGGCCCTCCCCTTCTCAGCCCCTCCTCCTTGGGGCTCATTCTTCCTCCCTCTCTCTGGCCCTTCCTCAACACTGCCTCCCTCTCCCTCTGCCTCCCCCCTCCCTCCCCCCCCACCCCCCCCCACCCCCGCATTGAGTTTTCTTGTAGAACAACCCTCACTCTGTACTTTATCCTGTTCTCTATGTTCACACGCAGATGGGAGAAAACTCACTTTCCAGAGCTGAGCAGGCCTCTGAAACTGTTGTGCCAAGCAAAACAGAAACAAAAACAAAAACAAAAACAAAAACAAAAACAAAACAAAAACTATGCCAGTCCCCTACAAGATGGAAAAGGTGGCTGTATTTCTATATATTGCCATTTAAAGAAATGGTCCATGCAACTACATGCCCTGAAGTCTCCCTTCTTGACACGATCTCTCTCTTGACCTCTGATTCTGACTTCTCACAGCCAAACTTCCTGGACCAGTTACTAATACTCACTGTTTGTCCTTTGTCCCAAAGGACATAAATAGACACCTACTTCCAGAAACTCTTTTTTTTTTTTTTCCCAAACGCTCTGACCAGGACTTCTCAAGCCCTTTTGTGCTGTCCTTTTCTCCTGTTACCCTCTTAAAGGTCAGTGACCTTGGCTCCGGCCTTAAGACTCACCTCCTCCATAAGCAGGCTCTCTGACTGGTCCCACCCACCCAGGTACTTACCTCCCTCTACTACTGTGAGGTCTCGGGTCTTTGTTCTGGTCTCTGGGCAACTCAGAACAACACTTGGATGTCTCTTTGTTGTCTAGAGTTCAACATATACAAAACTGAACTCATCCTCTCTCCCCCAAACACGCGTCCACTGCCTAAACCAGAAAGCTCCCTTTTCCACCACCACCAAATCCGAGTAGGGCAGCCTCCCTTCTTAATCCTCTGAAAGCCACTCCATGTTCCTGATCTTACTGCTTCTGCTTGGGCACAGGCATTTATCACTTCCTCCTTGGGGTAAGACCATTATCCTTGGCCTTCCCATCTTTTTTTTTTTTTTCTTTTTCTTTTTCTTTTTTTCTCCACCCCCCCCCCCCCCCATCTTCTAATCTACAGCCACCACACCCGCCAAAGGGAACTTTCCTAAATGCCATGTTAGCCTTACCCTCCCTCCCCTGGTTTGCCTGAAATCTTTCGTGAGGCTCAAAAAATCTCTCATGATTTTGAGATAACCTTTCTAGCACACAGAGCCTTTTATAATTGTCTTCTCTCTCCGACTCAAACTCCAGTGCAGTTTAGGTTCCGTGTCTTCAGAGGGGTCAAGCACGGCACCGTGGTGGCAGTTGAAGGGGATGAGTTGGTTCAGAGCCTCCTTGGGTGAGGCCACCAGGCCTTGAGCAGCTTTGCTTCTGGGTCACCCCTTAAGTGCCACTGACCTGTAACCACACACAGTCCAGGTAGATCAAATGTTTTCCCAGGCCTGTGCCCATTGGACACTCCAGGTATAAACGTCACAGGAAGGGCAGCCAAGAAGGTGGGCCTGGTGCCCAACGGCAGCCCAACAGGCCAGTTCCTGGCGTCAGTGGTTCGAAGCGACAGGTCCGCCATGAGCTGGCAGAAATTCTGTAAAAGAAAATAATTTCCAAGGTATAAGAACCAAAGGGAAAGGTAGCAAGGCATTTAACTGGCTTCGAGCCATGGTGACTTAACTAGTCTAAGGAAAGAATTCCACGTTTCCATTTGTTTATCGACAAAGAACCACGCCTTGGCCGAATACATTAACAAAATTAACGTTTTAATGACAATTTGCATGCCGGCAAGGACATGGTAAAACTCCTATCTTCGCACGTTGCTCTCTCGACAGTATATATTTGTACAATCTCCCATGGAGGGCAATTTATCATTACGTGTCAAGAACTGCAAGAGGCCAGGACCGTCTCTCCAGGAAAATAATCCAAGATTTGGAGG
This sequence comes from Panthera leo, assembly GCF_018350215.1. Lineage (NCBI taxonomy): Eukaryota > Metazoa > Chordata > Mammalia > Carnivora > Felidae > Panthera > Panthera leo. The sequence continues at coordinate 103,478,927 of NC_056681.1, forward strand.
AAAGCTTCATCAGAGGGTTAATTGTCATTCTGATAGACGTATCGAGTGCTCCAGTCCTAGCTCATGACAAATGCTTTAATTCTGCGTCGTGTCTTGAAATGATGACCGTAAGAACAAGGTAGCAACACGGAGGAGTGGCTGTGGCCACCAGAAGACAAGACGCCGTGTGTCTACAAGGATGCCGAGTGAGTGAAACACAGCCTTCGCAGGAAAGAGGAGCCCAAGTGGATCCGCCAGCACGATTGGTAACTGTGGTTGTGTCTGGGTGTGAAAGGGGTAGGGGATTCTTTTTTCTTTCTCAAATTCAGTATGTGATACTATAATCAAAGTGATATGTTAGGGACTTGAGTGTCGCCTAGCGGAGATAAAAAGGGCAACGGAGCACCCTCCCAAGGAGGGCAGGAAGGAGCCTTCAGGAAGGGCAGGGTGGTCTCACCTTCGAGGGAATGGATTTCGCTGTGGTGTGGGCTGGGCACAGAAGCAAGGGCAGGCCTTTGCTGCCCAGCATTTTCTTGGGAGTCTAAGAAGTCTGGAGAAGGGACAAGCTGACCTTAATCGGGGAAAATGTTGGAGAACTTACATCAGACCTCCTTGGGAAGCCTTCTGGCTCTAAAATGAGCGATCTCTGAACACATCTGGCATAGGCCCACGGGGACCCCAGGGGGAACCCGAGAAAGTGATGACATCAACTCTGAAGAGCCTCCAAGGAGCTGGTTGGGGAAAAAGGCCAAGGAGAAGGAAGGGGGAGGGGGCTTGGAGGCTCTCATGGGCAGTGACAGGCACAGTGCCTGTGCTTGGCTTTGCTGAAGAAGGCAGCCTCCTCCTCCAACGGAAGGGAAATGGAGTGTGGCTTTCAGATGTGCTCATGATCGTGTCTTCAGAGAGCAGGCTGAGGTTGAAGGAGTCACTAGACCAGGAGTACAGGGCACACATGTGGTCCAGAGTCTAGTATCTGAACTTCGAGTAATAAGAGTTAGCTGACTAAATGGAAGTATGAATGAGGGAAAGCACGAAGCTTCATACAGCATTGGGGTGTAATACCACGGACTCCGTCGGATCCGACTTTGTCTCGTCAGAACTCACCTGCATCACTCACATGGGTCACTGCAACTAGCTCTTAGAGACATCAGATGGTTTCGCTACATTCAGATCGTCCTCGACTTCAGACGGGGTTACCTTCCGACAAACCCATTGTAAGGTGAACATAGCGTTAAGTCAAAAACGCATCGAATGCCCCTAATCTACGAAACATCATAGCTCAGAACATGCCCAGAACAGTCACATTAGCTTGGGGTTGGGCGAAATCAAATAACACAAGGCCTATTTCGTAATCAAGTGTTGATTGTTTCATGTCATTTATTAGCACTGTATTGAACGCGAACACAAGAATGATCGTGTTTGCACCGGCTACCCTCACGATGGCGGGGCTCACTAGGGGCCACAGCAGTCTGCCACTGCCCTGCTTCATGAGAGAGTATGAACAGCATATTGCCAGCCCAGGAAAAAGTGGAAATTCCAGGGGTGGTTTCAAGGGCGCCTGGGTGGCTCAGTCGGTTGAGCGTCCGACTTCAGCTCAGGTCACGATCTCGCGGTCCGTGAGTTAGAGCCCCGCATCGGGCTCTGGGCTGATGGCTCGGAGCCTGGAGCCTGCTTCCGATTCTGTGTCTCCCTCTCTCTCTGCCCCTCCCCTGTTCATGCTCTGTCTCTCTCTGTCTCAAAAATAAATAAATGTTAAAAAAAACAAAACAAAATTCCAGGTTTCTACTGAGCGCTTATCAGTTTTGTTGGCATCCTAAAGTTGAAAAATCATAAACCAAACTCTCCACATTGGGAACTGTCTGTCATCCCTACTGAGAAAACTTACCAATCAACCAGAAACCACAAATGGAGATACTGTGAGCTTCGTAGAGCTAAACATTACACAATACAAAAGAAGCCCAACACGGAATTCTATTATATAAGGGAGGCCCCATCTACTCCCTATCCCCAGGTACTTGTTTTTGGGTCTTGTCCGATATTCTATCAGAGCTAGCGTTACAAAATCAGGGCATCATATTTGAAATGGCCACAACACATAATCCGTGGGGCAAGAGAGAAGGGACGACCCGTGAAGTGAGAAACAAACCTGAATGTAAATCTGGTGAAGGCAAATGTCTCTTCAGAGTTAAGGGCAGACAAGACAATATGCAAAATGAAGAGGAAACCATTCATCTTCGTGAGACGGGTTCTATACTCCCCTTTGCACTGGGAGTGACTTTGACTCACCAGTTTATTTGCATATGGACAAAAAGGAACCTAAAACACTTTCATTATCTTCAAAGAGCTGGCTAATTAGCCAGCTCAAAGAATGTTCCTCCTGACAGCAGTGAATCTTGGCCAACCTCCTCTATGCTCCCCAGGCCATTGCTTTGCTGAGTCATTTTGCCATCCATGCCCCTCAGAGTCATAACCCAGCAGCCATCTGGTCACCAGAGGCACGGAGGGCCGGCTGCCCGCGACCACCGAGTTTTAAGATCTTGTACTGGGGCTGTTTACACTGCTGCCAGGGGTTTGTTGTTGTTGTCGTTGCTGGCCTTCGATCAAAAGCGTAATATTTATGCAGAATTACATACTCAGGTAAAAATCCATATTTAAGATCATGTCAGATCTTAAACCCTGGATAAAACTGGCATAATCTTGGAATCCAAAGAGAGAGAACTTTCTGTTTCATCTGGTTTTACCTTCTGCTGCCAAACAGCTGTTTGTTCTGTTTTATAAGGACTTCTAAGTAGAATGCTGAAGTGCAAAAGAGGAAGCAGCAGAATCACACGTATGCTGTAACGCCGGTTCTGGCAACACACGCAAACGCACACGCACGCGCGCACACACACACACACACACACACACGCGCGCGCGCGTGCGCGCATAAAAATCTCAATGGCTTATAGAAGATAGTTTCTAAATCTTGCTGCCCTCTAATGTGCGATTATTTTACATAATAGTCACATAGTCATTTTACATAGTATTATTCACAGTAATATCTATATTACTTTTGCAACTATAACCAGTAAAGGTCAAACGTTAAAGATGATCGGACACTAAGACACTCTTTGAACGGGAAGTTTTCCTAGTGGTGAAGTGTCTTCCTAGTTAAGCTACATATGCTCTCTCTTACAACAATTATTTTGGGGGGCCCCGGGTGGCTCAGTGGGTTAAACGTCCACCTTCGGCTCAGGTCATGATCTCGTGGTTTGTGAGTCCGAGCCCCGCGTCGGGCTCTGTGCTGACAGCTCAGAGTCTGGAGCCTGCTTCGGATTCTGTGTTTTCCTCTCTCTCTGCCCCTCCCGTGCTTGCGCTCTGCTTCTCCCTCTCTCTCTCAAAAGTAAATAAAATTTACAAAAATAAAAAACAACAGTTTGTTCTCATTTCCTTTTTTTGCCCCCTGGAAATGAAGTGGTCATTGCCCTCTCTAGATCAGAGAGACTGTGCATTTGTTTTTACTTCTATTGAGAAAATTTCGGAGTAAGCAAAAGGGTCTAATGAACCCCCATGTGTCTATCGCCTTCTGTCGTCATTATTCACTTTCTACCTTTCTGATGTTTTTACCTTCACCGACCGCCCACTGACACCAAAATAATTTATATGTAGTTCTTTTTGGTTCTGAGGTGCAATTTACATACCATAAAATGCACCGATCTTCACATTAAAATTTTGAAAGATAGGTAGGACTGTGCAACCCATGGAACTAGAATCCTCACACGCTGCCGGTGAGAATGCAAAACGATACGACCGCTTTGGCAAAAAACAGTTTAAAGCTTCTCCGAAGTTCCAGATGCACCTACCACGTGTCCCAGACGTTGAATTCCAAGAGAAAAAGAAGCAGATGTCCATACAAAGACCTGTGCCCAAATGTGCATAGCACCTTTATTGGTAACAGCCTCAACACGGACGCAACCCAAATGTCCGTCCACAGATGAATGGGGGAAAAAGTGTGGTACACCCATACAGTGGACTACCACTTGGCCCCCCAAAAAAAAAAAGATTTATTGATAAATACAACTTGGATAAATCTCAAAAGCAACTATGTTGCACGAACGAGGCCAGCTAAAAAAAGAACTACATGCTGTATATTCCGTCTACGTAACACTACAGAAAATGAAAATCTTTAGTGAAATGAAACAAACAAGTAGGGAACGAGGGGAAGGAAAGGGAGATCTGGAAGAGGTTACAAAGGTGCATGAGGAAACTTTTGGGGTGGTGTCGATGTTCTCTGCATAGACTGTGATGGTTTCATGGATACACAAGCATGTGAAAACTTAGATTGTACATTTTAAGTTTGTGCAGTTTTTCGTATGTCAGTTATACTGCAATCAAGCCGCTTCCAGAAAAATAAGTAAGGTAGGGGCGCCTGGGTGGCTGTCAGTTGGACATCTGACTCTTGATCTCAGCTCAGGTCATGATCTCACAGTTTGTAAGTTTGAGCCCCGCATCGGGCAGGTTCTGCACTAACAGTGCGGGGCCTGCTTGGGATTCCCTCCCTCTCTCTCTCTCTCTCTCTCTGCCCTTCCCCTGCTTGCACTCTCTCTCAAAATAAACAAATTAAAAAAGAAGACAGGCAATGGAGAGCACCAAGACTCTGCTCTCGTGTGGCTGTTCTCTATATGGCCTGCAAACAGGTGCACACAAAATTTACACATTGAACCGGAGCCTGTCAACACCTCTGTAGCAGTATGCAAATCACCGAGAAGGAGACAATAATTCTGTTAGAAACCACCAGAACACAATTGTTTCCACACACCTTTTGTTTTGTTTTGTTTTCAGATCTGGGTTGTCTGTAGCACGCGGCTGCCAGTTAACCCAGCGTGGGGCTTTTCTCTTCGGGTTTAGAGAATCTGAAATCGAGCTCTTGCCGGAGTTAAATCCCTGTGGTGGCTCGTGGGTGTGGAAAGTACCTATGGCTGACCACAAGCCAGTTCCCTACGACTGTATCATCGGTTGTTTGCTAAAAAAAAAAAACAAAAAACAAAAAACCCATGGTCTTAACGTTGATCACTTTTGTTTATTTATTATTATTTTTTTAAATATAATGTATCGTCAAGTTAGCTAACATACAGTACATACGGTGTGCTCTTGGCTTTGGGAGTAGATTGCCATGATTCAACACTTACATACAACACCCAGGGCTCATCCCAACAAGTGCCCTCTCGTCACCCATTTTCCCCTTCCCCTCTCCCCCCACCACCCATCAACCTTCAATTTGTTCTCTGTATTTAAAAGTCTCTTATGTTTGCCTCCTCTCTGAAACTATTTTTACCCCCTTACCTTCCCCCCATGGTCTTCTGTTAAGTTTCTCAAATTCCACGTGTGAGTGAAAACATAAGATACCTGTCTTTTTCTGACTGACTTATCGCACTTAGCATCATACCCTCCAGTTCCAACCACGTTCCTGCAAGTGACAGGATTTCATTCTTTCTCATTGCCAAGTAGTATTCCATTGTATATATAAACCACATCTTCTTTGTCCATTCGTCAGTTGATGGACATTTGGGCTCTTTCCATAATTTGGCTATTGTTGAGAGTGCTGCTATAAACATTGGGGTACATGTGCCCCTATGAATCAGCACTCCTGTGTCCTTTGGACAAATTCCTAGTAGTGCTATTGCTGGGTCGTAGGGTAGTTCTATTTTTAATTTTTTGAGGAAGCTCCGCACTGTTTTCCAGAGCGGCTGCCCCAGTTTGCATTCCCAGCAACAGTGCAGGAGGGTTCCCATCTCTCCACGTCCTCTCCAACATCTGTTGTTTCCTGAGTTGTTCATCTGAGCCGCTCTGACAGGTGTGAGGTGGTATCTCATTGTGGTTTTGATTTGTATTTCCCTGAGGATGAGCGACGTTGAGCACACTCTGATCACTTTTAAATGAGATTTACTTCTTTTCGATTCTTACGATTTCCTAACTTTTAAGATTTTGCTTTTTTCACTCTGTGGGCGATCTTGTCGCACTAGAGAATGAGTCCAGCATTATGTTCAGTCTCCCCTTCCCCTCTTCTGCATCCCGAGAAGACCTCTCGGCCCAACTGCTGTGAAGGGACCCAGATGTAAGGGCTGTCCTTGGCGCCCCAAATATGTCAGGTCTTGTCACTAAGGCGGCCCCGTTTGGGCACGGCCACTTGAAGCGGCAATCTGTTTCTTGTGGGAAAATCTTGTGCCTTTGCACAAGCTTTCCTGGAATTAGCCACCCTGAAGGGAGGTGGGACGGTGGGGCAGAGAGCCAGCTGGCCTGGGTTTATAGAAGCCCTCGGCAGCTCTGCACCTCATCTCTGCCCACATCCTGAGGGAAGCACTGGACTCTGTGTCTGTAAGAGAAGGGGGAGAGAGCCCTGGTTGCATTTCCCGTCGCTTTCCTGAAAAGGATGCCATGCCGGAGAACCATTGCAACAGACTTTGAAGGTCAGTATCGACCCAGTGCTGCAGAGGAAGCTCGGAGAGCCTCAGCAGCTCTCACGCCCCAGGTCTCAGCGAGATGGGGCCGAACAAGGATTCAAATCCAAGCCAATCTGGCCAGAGGACCCACATGCTTTCTTTAACTGGCATGCCACCTCACCACGACTGCCGGTTCACCGCCAATCATGACCTCTTGAGTCACCACCGATCACCACAAGCACTGTGTTACCACCACTTACCAGCACTGCCGGGTCACCATTCCCCACTGCTCCCTACCAGTCATTACTGCTGCATCATCACGTTGATAGCCACTGGTGGATTTTGATCATCAGTATTTTCTAGGTAATCGACACATTAGACCTTCAGATGCAAGACATATACAATCACCGTTGATATTTTCTGGGGGATCTGACAGACCTACACTCAACTGGATGCCTCTAGAACCTTCTAAGATATGATGTAACTATACAGATGGCTGAGCTTCCTGGATGCTGGGAACGCTGTGTTCGGACCCTCCAGGTTCCCCTATAGGTAAATCCATTTGTCTACAAAGTCAAGAAGGCGGGCAGGGGACCTTCACATAGAACCTTTCAGGCCAGGGTAAGAGGTTTGGACTTTAGTCTGAGGCAGGGTTTTGCACAGGAGAAGCGATATGGTCAGGTCCTTCGAGAAAGGAACCTCGGTGACACCAGCCCAGAGTCGGCTGCAGTAATTCAGGCAAAAGAGGGTGGGGGCTTGGACTTGGGTGGTGCTGGTATGAAGGAAAGAAGTAGATACGCCCAGAAACATGTTAGAGATACAGTTAAGCCAGACTTAATGAAGAGCTGGATGTGAAAAGTGAGGATAAAGAGAAGAACCAGAGCTGACGCATAGGATTTTGTCTTGAAAAACTTGAAAAGCCAAGACAAGCAAGAGTGAGGTAAAATCAGAAATCTTATGCTTTGCTTGGGATAAATTTGAATTAGAAATGCCTGTTAAAATCCAAGTAGAGAAGACATGTGTACGTAAGTGTGGACTCTGAATGCATACAGAAATTCAGGAGTCCCGAGCACAGAGATAGCCCTTAAGATAGCGTGAGCAGGGGCGCCTGGGTGACTCGGTCGGTTAAGTGTCCGACTTCGTCTCGGTCATGATCTCAAGGTCCGTGAGTTCGAGCCCCGCATTGGGCTCTGTGCTGACAGCTCAGAGCCTGGAGTCTGCTTCATGGATTCTGTGTCTCCCTCTCTCTCTCTCTGCCCCTCCCCTGCTCATGCTCTGTTTCTGTCTCACAAATAAACGTTAAAAAAAAAAAAAAAAAAAGATAGCATGAGCGGATGAGATCAGCAAGGAGGCAGTGTGCATACAGAAGAAGAGCAGAATGGGAAATGAACCCTGGACACCATGGCTCTTAGAGAAGAGGCAACAGGTATGGCCATGAAGGCTAATAAGAAAGAACAGTCGGTGTAGCTGGAGGAAAGCAAAGAGTGCGGTGTTCTGGAAGCAAAGAGAATAAAGGGCATCCGGATGGAGGACTGGTCAACTGTGTCAAACAAGGTGAAGACAGGCTTGCCCACTGAATTTGGTAGGACTAAATCATGGCACGCTGCCTTATAAATACTTATATCTAAACTATCTAAAAGAATATTGTTTATTCTCCCTACATGTAGTTAAGTACCTACTATGTGCCACATAGTCTTTAAGGCTATGTTGATCCTGCAACAGCCCAGTTCATTTGTCACAGACATGTTGCCAATAAGGAAACTGAGGCAGGGGAGGGCAAGATATGTCTCAGATAGTCAGTGACAAAGCCAAGCCTTGACTATCACATCAAACTTCCAAACGGGAATTCACAAATGTGGTTAGGAAATGGCCAAGGACCAGACATCTCAGCACCAAGAGGACCACTCGTGGGAAATACAGATGGACTTAGGACAAGCCTGATGCTTTCTGGTCCAGCAGTGCAGACTCAGACCAAGTGCTCACTGCCACCCACCCGAAGACTCTTTTTTTTTTTTTTAATTTTTTTTTTTTTAACGTTTATTTATTTTTGAGACAGAGAGAGACAGAGCATGAACAGGGGAGGGTCAGAGAGAGGGAGACACAGAATCCGAAACAGGCTCCAGACTCCGAGCTGTCAGCACAGAGCCTGACGCGGGGCTCGAACTCACGGACCGCGAGATCATGACCTGAGCTGACGTCGGCCGCTTAACTGACTGAGCCACCCAGGCGCCCCTACCCGAAGACTCTTAAGATAAAAATGGCTCTACCTACACTGACAAAGCTGCCAAGATCATTTAAAGGGGGACTGGAAGGGGTTTTTTTTTCATCTTTTTTTTTTAAATATTTTTTTAAAGTTTTTATTTATTTTTGAGACAGAGAGAGACAGAGCATGAGCAGGGGAGGGGCAGAGAGAGAGAGGGAGACACAGAATCTGAAGCAAGCTCCAGGCTCTGAGCTGTCAGCACAGAGCCTGACGCGGGGCTTGAACTCACAGACTGTGAGATCATGACCTGAGCTGAAGGCGGATGCTTAACCGACTGAGCCACCCAGGTGCCCCGTTTTTTTTTTTTTAATAAATGTTTCTGAAGCAACTAGATTTTATATGGGGGAACAAAATCGCGACACCAACCTCATACCGCACACAAAAATTAACCCAAGATGGATCATAAACCTAAGTGTAAAAACGAAAACTATAAGGCTTTGAGAAGAAAACACAGGAGAATGTCTTTGTGAGGTGGGGGTGGGCAAAGACTTCTCAGGACACGAAAAGAGCGGTAACCATGAAGTTGAAAAACCACGAGACTTTAATTGAAGTGAAAACGTCTGTTTATTAAAGGGTGTCCTTCCAAAAGAGAAAAGGCCAATTAAAAACTGGGACCCCCTTTTCACTACATATAGCTGACCAATGACTCCAATACAGAAAGCATAAAGCATTTCTTCCCCAGTGGTCTTGATTGCATGCCTCTAAATCACTTCCTTCTTAAAACAAAATTTCAACATAAGGCAGCCTTGGGGAAGCCATACACGTTGAAGCAGGATCTGTTCCAGCTTTGGGGAAGGTCCTTCTGCCTGAGGACAGTGCCCCTGCCTGGCGGAGACATAACACGCCCTCAGCCATTTTGATCGCAAGAAGATGAAGAGTTTAGGAACAAAGAGTTTTGAAAAATTAAAGCCAGTTCATGGGTTCGTTTTTCTTTGCAAGTGTCAGCCAGGAAAAGAACTTAGCGGGCTCTGTGGTTCAGGACTCCAGACTGGCCCTCCTGACATTTTGTGCCAGGATTCTCCAGAGACACAGAACCAGTAGTGTGAGTGTGTGTGTGTGTGTGTGTGTGTGTGTGTGTGTGAAGAGATTTATTTTGGGGCTCCTGGGTGGCTCAGTCAGTTAAGTGTCCAACTCTTGATTTTGGCTCAGGTCATGATCTCACGGTTTGTGAGATCAAGCCCCACATTGGGCTCTGTGCTGACAGCACAGATTCTCTCTCCTTATCTCTCTGCCACTCCCCTGTTTGCTCTCTCTCTCTCTCTCTTAAAATAAATGAACATTTAAAAACATTTTAAAAAGAGAGAGATTATTTTAAGGAATTGACTCACATGGTTATGGAGGCTGGCAGGGTGGGTTGGCAGGCTGGAGCCCCAGGAAGAGGTGATGTCACCATTCAACTCTGAAGGCAATCAGTCCTCTGGCAGAATTCCTTCTTATTCCAGGCAGGTCAGTCTTTTGTTCTAGGTCTTTAACTGATTGGATAAGGGCCACCGACATGATGGAGGGCAATCTGTTAGACTCTACGTCCCCCAATGAAAATGTAAATGTTATCTAAAAACGCCCTTGCCGAAACGTCCAGGATGATGTTTGACCAGATATCTCGGTACTGTGGCCCGACCAAGTTGACACAAAGTCACCATTTTACCAAGTGTACCAGTGAACTGTACCCACCTAGGGGAGACGTGATCAGAGACTGAAGAATTTTCCCAACGTCTGGATGCACCTATACGGTGCAGCCCATAATGGTATTGCCAGACAGGAAACGTCAGAAGTCGCGGTGGGCTTCCGCAAACACGAAAGGTGCTTTTCACTTCGTGAGCTGTGTTCCTGTCGGTGGAAGGTTTGTGCATCAGGTGGACTGAGGGAAAGAACTAATTGATTCGGGCACATACAATCAAGATGACTGGAGAGCCTAGTGAGGCTCTCAGAAGAAAGGATAGAAAAGCATAAGGGAGACAAAATTAGGTTTGCCTGATGGCCATTGTTGCCTGAGTAGAAAATGGTATACAAATGAAGACAGCAGTGTGACAAAGGCAGCCTACACAGGAGAAACCCAAAGACAGGAATATGGTAAGTGCTGTTCAGTCACAGATTGCCCCAAACCAGGGGCTATTGGAGAAAAGCAAAAATTAACATGCTGTAAGATTATAAATGTAAAAAGAAAAGAAAGAAAGAAAGAAAGAAAGAAAGAAAGAAGAAAGAAAGAAAGAAAGAAAGAAAGCCATAATGATCTGCCTTTCTTCACAGGATTATAAAGATATTTAGCAGAACACTAGAAAAAAAAAAGGCAAAAGAAAGTCTGACTGCAAAGAGAACTCAGGAAGCCCACTGAAAATGGAACCCAGGATCCAATGCACACTTGGTGATGGTACCTGTCTGTGGACCCTCTTGTGGCCCCCTAACCTTCCCCATCGGCACATCTACAGGTAATACAAATTGAATAAAAGTGAGGGTAGGAGTCATTTGCCCAAATTCCTTTATCTTACATTGTATCTCAGAATTTCTGTTGGTTTTGTTGGAAATATAACCTACTGCAACGGATCTAGAAAATGCACAAATGGTATTGTGTGTCTGAAAAATGTTCTAATTAACTTTTGATCTTTTGCCCAGTTAAACACTTATTATTATTATTTTTTTAATGCCAGGTCTTTCTTTAAACTGTATCTTGCTTCTTCTCATCATAATAGAAGAAATTTGTCTTCAGCTTTGAGAGCTAAATGCTTTGAGGATTTTTTTTTAATACTGAATTTTGTTTCTTACCTTTCGTACCCATTATCTGAAAAATTATGGTTTTAATGCAGATAATTTGGAAGGGATAAAAGCATTACTCTTACTAATTTTCATATTGCTGCCAGTAGAAAAGTCATAAACCATGCCAATTTATTTTGGCAAAAACATTTTTTTTTTAAATGGGCATGTACTTCACAAAAGAGGCTATCTAAACGGCCAATAAGCACATGAAAATGTTCTCAACCTATTGTTCATCAGGAAATGTAAGTTAAAACTGCAAATGAAGTTTCAGTCCATACCCACTCAAATGACAACGCCAAGGGTTGACAAAGATGTAGAACCAAGGGCAGGTCTCACTGCTGGTAGTAACACAAAATGGTACACAACACTGGGAATGTTTCTGGCATTTTCTAGTACAATTAAACATTCACCTCCTGGGACGCCTGGGTGGCTCAGTCGGTTAAGCGTTCGACTTCAGCTCAGGTCACGATCTCGCGGTCCGTGAGTTCGAGCCCCGCGTCGGGCTCTGGGCTGATGTCTCAGAGCCTGGAGCCTGCTTCTGATTCTGTGTCTCCCTCTCTCTCTGCCCCTCCCCTGTTCATGCTCTGTGTCTCTCTGTCTCAAAAAAATAAATAAACGTTAAAAAAAATTAAAAAAAAAAAAACAAACATTCACCTCCCAAACCAGCAGCAACTTCACTCCTAGGTGTTTCTGTCCAAGAGAAATGATGGCACATATCCAGTAAAATGTTCACAGGTTTCATTTGAAGATAACTGAAGACAAAAACAACCTACAGATCTGACAAAAGTCTATCCAGACACGACCCACTTGTGCTATAGCCCTGAAGTGGAAAACTACTCGGCACCGAAAAACAACAAACTACTGATCACACAAACTTGGATGAATCTCAAAAACATGATGCTGGGCGAAAACAAACAAACAAACACAACAAAACTAGACACAAAAAGTACTGAATACCGCAGGGTTCCATTTTTATAAAGTTCAAGGACAGGCAAAACCAACACCAGGATGGTAGAAATCAGAGATTTCAAACCTCTGGATGTGGGGGTGTTGACTGGAAGGGACGGGAAGGAACCCTCTGTCCCTTCTGGACCTCGATCCAGGTGGTTGTGGAAAGGGGGAATATGTAGGCTAGTTTGTGCGTTTTACTGCATGTAATTTAGACCTCGATTTTAGGAAATGCAGGAATGAAATAAAGGTGGGGGCAGGGAGCCATGCTTCTCCTTTCTACCATGTGTCAGGAGGGGTCTCTGCTGCGGGGGGCTCCGGCTCTAGCAGCTTGGAGGTCCAGAGCTGGCTTAGAGCCAAGGCCAGGCTGGTCTTCTCTTCAGCGAAGGGACCAGGGCCTCTCTCCACTTGACAGAGTCGCCCAGCCCCAGCGTGGTGGCCTGCAAGGGACGGCAGTTTCTCCGTACAAAGGGCTGGAAGGCTGCCCCTCCCCTCAGTGCGGCCGCCTCCTTGGCCAGCCTCCGCAGGTCTCGGAAACCACAGACAGCACCTAACCAAAGCCCACGGGATTCTCCATGCCTGGCCACAGTTAGAGGACACCAAGTGTGACCCCCCGGGGGAGAGGCAGGCTTGCTTTGAGATTCTGTACGTGGAGTCAGGATCACCTGTTCCTGCTTGGTCCCCCGGGGCAGAACCAGGGGTTAGCGGCACTTGGGACAATTCTGCCGTCTTGGGCTACTCTGGGCTGGGCCTCGAATTCAGAGCTCTCTTTCTCATGCGCTAATGCTTTTCGCCCTCAGGGTAAGTCAGGATTCTTCCCCCAAGCGGCAGATGGCTGAGCAAGACAGGCAACGGATGACTCTAGACTCTGCTGCAACCCCTGGGCTCCAGGTTTCTGGACAGTGCGTGTGCGACGCTCAGTCCAGACACGCAGGTGACAGAGCTAGAGCGGAAATCCCAAAGAAGGCAATTAAAATGTGTTAACCAAAACAGGAAACACTGGGGAGATAAACGAGAGTGTATTTGTCTTCAGCCGTGTGATTTCCTCAATACCTTTATTGTTTGGAAGCTCCTACTGTATGTTACTTTATTATTTTTTAACTAATGTAAACACTGTTTATTAGTTTAAATTTTAAGAATCAACCTCTGAGCAAAGCTCAGAAGTTCCCCACCCACCCACGCCCCCGCGCCTTTTTTTTTTTTTAACTGAGGTCTAAACGACCTATAAAGAACCCTATTAGTTTCAGGTGTATAACATAATGATTCGATACTTGTCCCTGTTGTAAAATGATCACGAGGAAATCATTTTGTGGACGATGGTGTGCCAAATTTTATTTTGCAAAGTTACTTTCAAAATGCCCAAGCTTCACTTCTCAACTTTTTCTAAATTCTTGTGTTCTTTCTATACTTGCTTCGGGGGCAAGATGGAAACAAAGCACAAACACTTTGTAACAATGTTGGAGCATCGGGGTCTTTGCCAGAGGTGAAAAAGGATTCTTATACAGAGATCTTACTTAAACAGAGATGCTGGAACGCCCGGGTGGCTCTGCCAGTTGAGCATCTGACTTCAGCTCGGGTCATGATCTTGGTGGTCATGAGTTCGAGCCCCATGTTGAGCTCTGTGCTCACAGCTCAGAGCCTGGAGCCTGCTTTGGATCCTGTGTCTCCTTTTCTGTCTGTTGCTCCCCTGCTCGCTCTCTCTCTCAAAAATAAAGATTAAAGGATGTGCACCAAAATGTCAACAGTGGCTAGCTCTGAGTGTTTTATTTCCTTCTTCTTGCTGATATCTATTTTCTAGGTTTTGTCTAAGAGGTTTGTGAACATTTACAAGTTTTTTTTTTTTTTAATTATATTTATTTATTTTTAAATGTTTGTTTATTCTTGAGAGAGTGCAAGCGGGGGAGAGCCACAGAGAGGGGGACAGAAGATGGAAGTGGGCTCGGTGCTGACAGCGGCGAGCGTGATGTGGGGCTCGAACCCATGAACTGTGAGATCATGAGCTGAGCTGAAGTCAGACGCTCAACTGACTTGAGCCACCCAGGCGCCCCTCTTAGAAGGCTTTTGTTTTTGTTTTTGTTTTTAAAGCTGGCAAGAGACACTGAAGGAGCCAAGAACCCATGGTAAACTGGTGGGCACGTCTAGTCTACACTGCTGTGATTTAAAGATCCAGCTTCTCAGGCAGGCAGCCCTCGAGGAGAGCCATTAGCTCCCCTGCCTCCCCCAAGCAGACATGAGAGCGAAACCGCCCTCCTACCGGCTCTAATGATCAACCTCATCTACTGAGAATATCCTTGATATTTTCACATCCACATTTTCTCATTTCAATTTCTGGAAAGAAAGCACAAGGAAGGACTCTCCTGTTCAGAACAGACACCACAGCAGGCACTCCACTTAGGCTGGGAGATTAAGGAAACTCCGACTTGCCTTTAGGCAGGGTAGACCCTGAACGGGCTGACCCTTTGGCGGCCCTGCAGACAGACATCCTTCCCCTCACGACACAGCTTTCATTTGCGGCACTTGTGACTTGCCGCCGATTTCCGTGAGGCACAGATAGCGGCCTTCCAACGAGTGGGCACGACATGGCACCCTTCATACAACAGCCCCTTGGGCAGTGGCCAGCCCACTCTCCCCGCTCGGTTCTGCCTGCCTTCAGTCTACACCGGAAGGGTGGCCAGGGCCCGAGCAAGAAGGGCTGGAGGTCCAGGGAGCTGGGTGGGGCGGAGGGCGCAGGTGGGATGTCAGACAAGCAAGCCTTCACTTTAGCACCTGCACACAGGGTATTAGAGAAGCCTCTGCTGTGTCAGGCTGTGCCTATCAGGGTGTGTATGGAAATGTCCAGCCCCTACTGTTAGTGAGTCACATTGTTGCCAGAGTCCAGACAAACAGGAAAAAGCTCACTACGAGACAACTTCCTCAGGGGTGGGGATTGAGGTTTGTTTTGTTCGCTGCTATCTCTCCAGTGTCTCGAACACTGCCTGGCGGAGAACGGGCATCCAATACGTTAATTCATCACTAGGCGTGTGAATGAATAGAACCGGCTAGTAATCAAAGAGGCGCACGTGGCAACAGTTACGTGGCATTATGTGTATACCGAGCTGCCGAAGAGGAACATACTGAAAAATGCACAACCCTGGTGCCGTGTTATGGGATCTGTCGGGTGTCCAGTGTTGACGGCAATAGGCGGTAATGGGACTCTTTGTGGGAAAGAGTTTGGTGACAGAGTCATTTAAAAGTTCCTAGTCAGGGGGCGCCTGGGTGGCTCGGTCGGTTAAGCGTCCGACTTCAGCTCAGGTCATGATCTCACAGACCGTGAGTTCGAGCCCCGCGTCGGGCTCTGGGCTGATGGCTCAGAGCCTGGAGCCTGCTTCCAATTCTGTGTCTCCCTCTCTGTCTGCCCCTCCCCCATTCATGCTCTGTCTCTCTCTGTCTCAAAAATAAACGTAAAAAAAAAAATTTAAAAGTTCCTAGTCAGTAATGCCAGTTCTAGACGTTCATGTGAAACAAATAAACCAGAAAAAGGAAAGCCCTGCATGCGTAAAAATAGTCCTCAAGATGTAGTTTCTAATAGCAAAGAAATGGATGGTCAAATGACTTGTGGTTATTGAGGCCTGGAAAGCAGTGTGGCAAAGTGGTAATTAAAAAAAAAAAAAAAAAAAGCAGGATGTGGGGCGCCTGGGTGGCTCAGTCGGTTAAGCATCTGACTTCAGCTCGGGTCACGATCTCACGGTTCATGGGTCTGAGCCCCAGATCGGGCTCTGCACTGAAGGCATAGAGCCCACTTGCAATTCTCTCTCTCCTTCTCGCTCTCTGCCCCTCCCCCACTCACGCTCTCTGTCTCTCTCAAACAAATAAACTTAAAAAAAAATGTCAGAAGGAGGTTACATCCTGTGGAGAACCTCTCATTCTTGTGGATTCATCACTAGGTGGTAGCTCTTAACCTCACTGCACACGCAGATTACCTGGAGGGCTTTAAAAATCACGGATCCCTGGCTCCCTCTTCCAGAAATTCTGATTGAACTGGTTCGGCGAACGGCCCAGGGCATTGGAAATTTTATTGTAGACACAGCCAGGGTTGAGGTCCACTGTTGTATGGTTATCAGTGGCCGAGATCAATCCTGAAACCTATTCAGATTGAATCCACAGATGGGCATGTTCTCTGCACAAAGATGAGCAGGAATCTGTGCTATGCTTTGCAAAGTTTTGCTGTCTTGCTCTCAGGAAGCAAAGCACGGGGCCAGGGGGCCCAGGAGGTTACAGCTTACCGAGACCCAGCAGGCTGGGTGCAAAGCTTCTACCTACTAGCTCTGCAAACTTGGGCGAGTCGCTCACCCCAATGGGCCTCCCTTTCCCCATCTGAAAATGGGGCGCTGTCACCATGCCAGCCTCGCAGGGTTAGTCAGGATGTGACGAGTCAACGTAGGGAGAGGTAGACACCTCAGGAAACGGGAACGCAGCTGTTCTCCGAGATCGTGTGGGCACGCGCAAGAGTACTGACACAACAGAGCTGGGCCTCCATTCTGACCGCCCTTCCTGGATGGGATCGAGAGCCGCACACCCGTGGCTTATCTATTGATGAATGAGAAGCCTCGTGAATCAGTGGGTCTGTAATTTGCGGAATGTAGGAAATGGAGACAATGGAAAAAGGGCAGACGTCGATGTGAAACTCTCCCGAGATCTCCACCTTCAGAGTTAATTCAAGTATATTTAAGCAAGAATCGAAGCCCATCCTCAGATGAGAACCTGACCGGTTTAAGAGCAAAAAGGTCTCTTTCAGAGCGCGGAGGAGCAAAGACGGGAAGATTTCTGGGACCCGTCCAAGGAGAGGAGGGCCCCAGACTCCATACAATGTAGGGAAATGGTCAGGGGGCCAGGAAGCTGACTTCAGGTTTATTCCTGAATCTGCATGTCTTGAGATAGATACTCTTCAATCCTTCTGCCACTGGAAAAAATACACGAAGAACTGACACCAGGGTGCACGGAGCCACAACTGGAGTGAGCTTCTTGTTGTCCCTCGAGGGCCCCGACATTCACCCCTCCGGTAAGTCATTCCAGGGAAAAGGAATCACTTTTCCTTTGGCCGTTTAAACTGAAGAGCAAAAAAGTAAACATGTTACATTTTAGGAAATGCATGATGGCCGCTGGCTTCATAGATGCTCATTTCTTCCTCTGTCCTAGAGCTGGGCTGACATTTCATAGCTGACAAAGTTAACCAGAGGATCACATCCCTCTCTCCAGTTTGGCCTGGAAGGGATCTGGCCTCTGACGTTGTAAGTGTGGCTGACACTCGATGAGGCTTCTTGCTTCCTGGTTCGGCCATGGAAGTGGCTGTAGGTCAAGGCCACACCAAGGAGACCAAGGTGGGCAGCCCACCCTGCCTTGGCTACCAACCTCTCCGCCTTTGCTGTGGCCAGGATACTGCAAGCAATCACTAGGTTGTGTTGAGTTCTGTCTTGTGTTTTAAAATGAAACCAGACCAAAAAAAAAAAAAAAATCTGTTTTTTTTTTTTTTAATTTAAAATATGTGTGTAGTAACCATAGAAACCTTCTTTTGCATTCATTAGTGTTTTGGAAAAAAAACCCTCCTGTGGGTCTGTCTGGCTTATGTTGTCTCCATAGAATTGTGGGCTCCCAGGGGAAGGGATCTGTGTCTCAGAGGGGAGTCTGAGGGAGGCTCCAGACTTGTCCATGCAGGTGAGGTCAAGGCTCTAGCTTCGTTAACCTGGGGAACCCACAGGAGGTAAAAAAAATAAAATAAAGACACCCCATCCCCCCAACCCTGCTTTGGAGATCTTGTAAGCTGAGGGTCTGGTATAGTAACTCATTTCATCCTGGTCACAAGGCTCTGGGCTCACTACAATCATTAGCTCCATTTTATAGATGAAGAAACCGAGGCACAGGGTGGCTAAATACCATGCCAAGGTGCCACAGCTACTGAACGTACAGGAACAGGACTGTGGACCCAGCTTGTGGGGCTTCGGAGCCCACAGTCATGTGCCAGGCTGCGAAGGGGGGGGACACAGGGGCTCCCAAGCCTGGCTGGCCCAGCATTCCCCAGGAGATCTGACATGTGGATGCTCACCCCCACCTATCCCCCTCCACACCTGCTGAATCAGGCTCCTGGGGGAATTTGAGTTCCAGAAATCTGCATTTTAATTCTCTAGGTGATTCAACGTGGTGAGACCGCAGAAAGGTATCAGGTTAAAACCAGATGCTGCTTCCTGAATGGACCTGCCTGGTCTCACTTCTGGACACAGACAAGTTCCTGGAAAGGCCTGGGTATAAAGCAATTGAGGCCTGAGAAGCAAAGCCTAAAGATTAGAATCTTCACTCCCTCGGTGGAGCTGCTTCTGGAAAGGAGCCCTCCAGCAGCTGCATCTAAAGCCAGAGCTCTGCAACCAGACATCTTGGTCGCAGGGGACTTAGCTCTTCCTTTCAACACACTTGGAGTGAGCCTCTCCTATGGGGCAGGCCAACCAGCTTGGTCCCTGCTCCACACGTGGAGGAGGCAGCTCTCTGGCTGTGCCAGGAGCTCCTGGCACCACGCCCAGCACGGGGTGGGGGGTGGAGGGTGGGGGGAAGGACCCGGGGCCCAGCAGCTCGCTGCTGACGCCGAAAACATCCAGGACACGTCAGTGACCCAGCCGAGCCTGGCTGAACTCATGCACAGAGCGCAGACGATGGTAATAATAACCCCTGCCCGCCTTATAAAGTGGTAGGGAGACCGGCCGTTTTGTCATCAACGATAGGCAGTCTCCATGTGCTGAGTGTTTTGCTGACATTCTTTCATTTCACCCACTCCGTGGTCCTGAGGGGCCAGAGATTATCATTGCCCATTTCACGGAGGAGGCGAATGCGCAAATGCAGACCGGAGATCGCACCTGAGTCTGCAGCCCGCAGAGCATTTTCACTGGGCAGACAGAAAAGTAAAGGTGAGGAACACAGCGGTAACGGTATTGGAGCCTGCCTGTGGGACCCAAGGCTGGGGGCAGAGGCCCATGGACTCCAGATCAAACACCCTTGAGACCTGGGTGGGAGGGGGAAGTCACTGCAGGCTGTATGTATTGCTTCCTTCAGCAGTCAGTGCCTTCAATGATTGAGGGAGAGAGAATAAAAATTAAAAAAAAAAAAAATTTCATGTTTATTTTCAAGACAGAGAGACAGAGTGCAAGCAGGGGACAGGCAGAGAGAGACAGAGAGGCAGAATCCCAATCAGGCTCCACGTTCAACACAGAGTTTGAAGTGGGGCTCAATCCCACGACTGTGAGATCATGACCTGAGCCGAAATCAAGAGTTGGATGCTCGACCGAGCCACCCAGCTGCTCCTAAAGTGGGGTCATTTTATTTTATTTATTTATTGTAATGTTTATTTATTTTTGAGACAGAGACACAGCATGAGCAGGGAAGGGGCAGAGAGAGAGGGAGACGCAGAACGTGAAGCAGGCTCCAGGCTCTGAGCTGTCAGCACAGAGCCCGACGCGGGGCTCGAACTCACGAACTGTGAGATCATGACCTGAGCCGAAGTCGGACGCTTAACCGACTGAGCCACCCAGGCGCCCCTGGGATCATTTTAAAAGGTAATACATATGGAGTTCTTAGCATCTTGTCTGACACACGGTGTCAGGATAAGTTACTGTTGTTATCACTGTTATTATTTTTATCATCACGAGCCTTCTAAGTGGTAATGCTGTGTTTCATTACCATAACACCTGATTGACAGGGTGGAAATCAGACTGACTCCTCCCCTCCCCACTTTTCAGATGAGGAAAAAGGAAGATCCAAGGAGCAAATCGATTTGTCCAGCCAGCCCAGCTCCAGAGCCCGAGCCGTGGGTGGGAAGCAATGTTCTGCCCCTCCCAGTGTGCCTGCCTCTTTCATTTTTCCCCTCGGGAAGAGCCCCCAAGCCTTTCCTTATGGGTACAGCCTCAGCTGAAAGGTACTCCAAACTGTCCATTAAAACGCACTGCCACTTTATGGTTTGTTTGGTCCTAAAGACATAAAATCTGAGCCTATCAAACAAAAGTCGTGCTTAGCCATGCCATCTTGAGGGGGTAAATTCCATCATTATCTATGCTCTTCAGCCCCCACAAAGAACACTGAGTTCCCCGTGTAGCTGGACACATGTTCCAAAGATTGGCCTTTGGTACCACTTCCCCCTTCAGCCACAGGCCCAGTCACGAGGCAAGCGAGGTGGGGAGCCAGATAGGCGGGGAAGATCCCAGAGATCCTGCTCACCATTCGGGCACCTTGGGGAAATTTTTAAACTTCTCTGGACCTTCTTATCCTCAGCTGTATGATGGACTTCATGACGGGAGCCTCCTCACTGGCTTGTGACAAGCAGTAATCAAATGATCTCTCTCTCTCTGTCAAAAATAAATAACAACTGGGGCGCCTGGGTGGCGCAGTCGGTTAAGCGTCCGACTTCAGCCAGGTCACGATCTCACGGTCCGTGAGTTTGAGCCCCGCGTCAGGCTCTGGGCTGATGGCTCAGAGCCTGGAGCCTGTTTCCGATTCTGTGTCTCCCTCTCTCTCTGTCCCTCCCCCGTTCATGCTCTGTCTCTCTCTGTCCCAAAAATAAATAAACGTTGAAAAAAAAAAAAAATTAAAAAAAAATAAAAAAAAATAAAAAATAAATAAATAAATAACAACTAACATTTAAAAAAGGGGGGGGGGGCACCTGAGTGGCTCAGTCAGTTAAGTGTCCTACTTCAGCTCAGGTCATGATCTCGAGGTCCATGAGTTTGAGACCAGCGTCGGGCTCTGTGCCGACAGCTCGGAGCCTGGAGCCTGCTTCGGATTCTGTGTCTCCCTCTCTCTCTGCCCCTTCCCAGCTTGTGCCCTCTCTCTCTCTCTCAAAAATAAATAAAAAATTAACATTAAAAAAAAAGAAGGAATCAAATGATATGATCAAGCATCCAACCCAGTGCCTGGCCCTCTGAGAAGGGCTCGATATATTGTAGCCAATAGAAAGAAGTTGTATTGTCTTCTGGGAGTCCGGACCGCATCTCTGAGGCCGCCCAAGCTGGGCCTAGCCAGGGTTCTGGAGAGACCAGGCTGGAGGCTCGGGGGGGGGGGGAGGGGGGGGGCTGGGAGTGGAGGCAGGGCTGTGGACACGAGTAGGGGAAGAAATGCCTACCTCATTGCATGACAAAATTGCATGATAAAAAGCCTAGCTCACAGAGAGGTCAGCTGTCATAATTGGTCACTTTCTCCTCTCCACCTCTCCTCACCCCCCAGGTCAGGTGTGGCCGTGCGATTGCTTCAGCCTATGAAATGGAAGCAGAAGCAACAGGCAGCATTGCAGGTGGATGCTTCGAAGAGTTGGTGCCACACTCCCTTCCTCACACCATAGTGACCGCAGGTGGTAAAAGCTCCGTCAGCGCGTGTCCTCGAATGAGGACGATGGGGGGGGGGGAGCACAGCCTCCCCCAAACCACGGTGGGCCTGCTAGTATGAAGCACGTGCCTGCCCGCCACCCAGGGTGAAGTCGCTGAGTGCTGGGGTTTACTTGTTACTGCAGTACAAGCAAACTCACCCCGAGAAGCTGGTGAGACGGAGCCAATGCATGTGGGAGAAGAGCAAAATCCCGAGACAACAGATGGTAGAGACAGGCTTGTGCAATGGCGGGGGCTCAGGAAGGGCTGCGCAGGGGCTCCCGGGAGGGGCACCCGGGGCTGGGCCTTGAAGGCTTAGCAGGATCTGAAGGATGCTGATGAATGGATCAGACCTGCTGGAAGTAGCCGTGGAGGGGGGTGCAGGTGGGCGAGGGGAGTGGACTAGGAGAGAGAACAGTGGGATTGTCGGGCAGCATCTAGGGCCGATGTGAAGACCGAGAGGAAGACTTTACAGCAAGGCAGCCAGCCCTGCTGTGCGATGATCTCCAAAACCAGTCAACAGCTCTGGTGCGGCCCCGAGAAGGCGGAGGGGAGGGTTCATCCAGGGCTGGGATTTTGCCAGGGGCGGTGAGAAAAGAGAGACAGGCAGAGTTGCTGAAGGAATTCACTCTAGGGGCACTTAGGACAAGCCCAGGAGCAGAGGCTGCACGGGGAGGAAAGAGAAGCCAGGAGGAAGCCTGTGGTGGGGGGTGGGCGCTCAGTGCATTCAGATTCCCAGCGAAGCCACGCAACGGGCAACGGGAGCTTGAGCTGCAGGGCTGGCAGGACGGGGAGAGGCGTTGGGAATCCGGATTTGGGGGCGAGAGCGACGAGGGGGTCCAGGCACGACTGCAGTAAATGGGCCGCTGGGGAGCTCTGCCCTGGCCACCAGAGGAGGGAGGGGGATGGTGCCCCGCGGTCCGGCGGCCTGGATGTGGGGGTGACCGAGGATGGTGACACAAGCGGGCAAAGTGAAGGCTTTGGCTAGGAGGGGGTGCAGCTGTGTATTAGCTCTGAGAGCCAGGCAGGGCACCTGGGCTTCCCAGCACTGCCCAGATGCTGCTTCTTTCTAGATGAGCGATCCTGGGACCCCTTCCCCTTGCGATGCTTTGGTATCCTCACTTGCAAAAATGGCAACGATCATTTGTGCCTGCCTCCTGGAGCTACTGTCAAGACTGTGGGAGAGAATTCAGACAAAGCACCTAAAGCAGTGCCTGGGGCAGATTGATTGCCAGTAAGTATTAAATATTACCCCTTATAGGGGGTTGAATTGGAGCACCCCCCTGCCCCCCCGCCCCGGAATGATAGATTTACACTCTAACTCCCAGAATCTGTAAATGTGAGCTTATCTGGGAGCAGAGGTTTTGCAGATGTAATTAAGTCAAGGCTCTTGAATTAAGATAATCCTGGATTACTCAGGGAGGCCCGAAACCCAACGGCACAAAGGCAGGTGCCCTGGTAAGAGACAGAAGACATACACACACAGAAGAAGGCCACATGAAGACAGAGGCAAGGATGCCGCCACAAGCCAAGGGGTGCCTGAAGCACCAGAAGCTGGAAGAGGCAAGGATGTCTTCTCCCCTGGAGCCATCAGAGGGAGTGCAGCCACCAGGTGTCTGGTAATCTGTCACGGCGGCCCGAGCAAAGGAAATATCCCACATGTATCTGGGCCCCGACACTCCTTACCTTCGGAGACTGGCACCGGCATTAAAGAAGAAATTGCATGAAAATTTCAGGGGTAACAAAGGTGACCAATAAATGCTGGGCTGTCCCTCCCATTCTCCACCACACTGGTATATGTGTGTGCACACATACGCGCACACACACACACACACACACACACACCCTCTTTTGACAGATGTGTTGCTCTGAACGGCCAGGTTATTTTCGAATGCATGGGCTTTGCTTAGTGTATTTATTTATTTATTTATTTATTTTTAAAATTTTTTTTAAACGTTTTATTTATTTTTGAGACAGAGCATGAACGGGGGAGGGTCAGAGAGAGAGGGAGACACAGAATCCGAAACAGGCTCCAAGCTCTGAGCGGTCAGCACCGAGCCCAACTCGGGGCTTGAACTCACGGACCTCGAGATCACGACCTGAGCCGAAGTCGGCCGCTTAACCGGCTGAGCCACCCAGGCGCCCCCGCTTAGTGTATTTGGAACTCAATAAGATACCGCTACCCAGGACCACAGAGAGGCGGATCGCACAGACAGATACCACATACATGAAACACAGTAGGGACAAAGAAAGGTCCAGACCGGCTTCCAACCTCATACATAATGTCGGGGGAGGAGAAGGCGGTGCGTCTTCGGACTGCCGGTGGTCCACTGTGAGGACAGTGTGACCGAGGGGGCTTAACTTCATGTGCTGACCACAGGCCGGGCCTGGGCCCCCGCACGTCTGAAGAGGTGGGCACTGCCATGGGGAGAGACGCGAGTCCACTTTGGAGTTTCCTGTCATCTAGTAGCTTTTTTTTTTTTTTTTTTTAATAAGTTGTTTAGTTATTTTGAGAGGGGGCGGGAGGGGCAGAGAGAGAGGGAGAGAGAATTCTCAGCAGGCTCTGTGCTGTTAGCAGAGTCTGACACGGGGCTCCAGCTCACGAACCACAAGATCACGACCTGAGCAGAAATCAAGGGTCGGACAATTAACTGACTGAGCCACCCAGGCGCCCTTTAATCAGAACTCACAGAGAGGGTGGGGAAGAGGCAGCCCTTAGGACAAGGGTAGGTGGCTCCGGGCTGTCTGACTTATCAACATAGGTCAGTGTCCTGTCAGTTTCAAATGCTGACCCCCCGAGAACTTGAGTCTGTGCGCTGCAGTCACAAACCTCCCCTTTGGGTCACATTCCCCCGCCTCTCTGAGTCATGGGCAATGGGAGTCTTCCTTGAACTAAACTCACACGGGGCAGGGCTTGCTTCCATTTTGGAGATTTTCAACTGCAAATCATACAGGCTTATGGAAAATAACTTTCAGTTACAGAAAAACATGAAAAAGAAGGTTCTTGGCATTTGGGAACTCTGGTAAAGAATGCTGTCTCTCTGAAACCGGAGTTTTATTTGATGTTTCTTGGAAAGAAACCATTCAACTTACTTTATAGTCTCTCAGTTCTTCAAAGGGTTCAGAATTAGACACACACACAAAAGCATAAATAATCCAAAAAAAATGTTGTACTCTATCTCGTGAATGCTATTTCCTTCCTCCTCGTAAGGTATATTTATGAACTCTGAAAAGTAATTTCAGGGGGAAAAAATGCAATCTTAGTCCAGGTTTATAACAATGAAAGTGGTTTGTTCCTGCCTTGCGGAGTATTTTTAAGATGGCGTGGTATTATTTACACAAGTGACATACGTTGACTCCCTGAGGCCAAAGTCCTTCAGATTTTACATGTGCCTTCTCAGGTGCTTATGCTTTTAGAAAAGGCGATTTGCAGTCCGAGAATGTGTTCAGTTAATCCAAACAGGGCTCTTTCCCGCTGTCCAGGTGTTAGCCTTTACCTGTGGGCCCACCCTCCCTCCTTCCCCCCTCCTCCCTCCTCCCCTCTTCTCTCCCCTCTCTCCTTCCCCTCCCTCCTCCCCTAGTCCATGTGTAATTAATTGGCTACACTGGCCATACGCTGGATTTTAGCCACGGGAGAGGCGGGGCAAGTGTGTCCTTTCCATCTCAGACTGTCTGTCTGTCTAAACTTTCATGGCCCCGCTAGGCAGGTCAGTCCCATGGGCTGGACCCCGGTAGAGGCAACAGAGCTGTGACCCGTGAGGGCAGCTGACAGCCCGGTCTCTTTGATGCTCTGAGAACAGCTTCCAGAGGCCTCTTTGTAGATGGCCATCAGATAAGAGACGCAGTGCCCCAGGGCTGCCCCAGTCATTTGGTAGGCAAGTATTTTAAGCCTGATTTCTTCTGGAAAGAAGTTCTGAGAAACTTCTGCCCTGGTGCTCCACATCTGTGCACAGTAAAAATCTACACGTGACTGGGTCCCACAGAGGGAAGCTATCAGGGGTCTGGAGGGAGATGGGGGAGGCTCTCCCATTCCCACCCAATTTAGTACTCCCTTGGCCTGTCCAAGGGGCTAGGGTAGCCATGCGTTTTCTCTGAAAAAAGAACTACATCGTTCCACTCATGTTCCTGGAGCACCTACTATGTGCCAGTGCTGGGATGCAAGGAAGGGGGCCCACCCAGTCCTTGCTCTCCCGGAGCACACAGCCCAGGCCTTACCAATCACTGGACCCCAAGTTCCAACAGACACCAGACTGGGGGGCTCCAGGAATGTGTCCAAAGCCTCACTGCCCAGAGAACAGAACCAAAGGTGAGACTGAGTGGGGCGGTTGGGCAGGGCCACACTTGGGAAGGTGACCTGGGAGCTGTTGAAGAAGCCAGCCCTGTGGCTCTCTGGGGGAGAGCACTTCAGAAAGAGGGGACAGCAAGACCATGATGTGGGAGTGAGTATTCCCTGGGGTATTCCGGGAAACAGCCCGTATTTGTTGGGATTGGTTTCCCCAAAGTGTCATGTTCTTGGGATTAATGAAGACTTCTTACACTAGCCACCCAGATCAGACAGCACCTGACTGCACCTGCCAGCAGCACTGTGAGAGGCTGACTTCATCCAGGCTTTATCAGGCATGTGTGCTCTAGGGGAATTTATTTATCAGCACCCTACCAGCACCATGGCTCTCGGCAGCAGCTTTTAAAGGAAAGGGGTTTTGTTTGTTTTTTTTCTACATTTCTTTTTGAGAGAGAGAGAGACAGAGCATGAGCAGGGAGGGGCAGAGAGAGAGAGGGAGACACAGAATCCTAAGAAGGCTTCCAGGCTCTGACCTGTCAGCACAGATCCTGACACGGGGCTCAAACTCACAAACCGTGAGATCATGACCCGAGCTGAAGTCGGATGCTTAACAGACTGAGCCACCCAAGTGCCCCTAAAGAAAGGGATGTAGAGGAAGTTTAGAGGCCCTGGGGCCCGCGTGCAGGCACAGGGTGGAAGGAGGAAGGGGCCGCCATGAAGTAAAACAGGACCCCACCCACCCACCTACTCAAAAAAAAAAAAAAAAAAAAAGAACCATTTTGCCAAAGTTCGGACCTGCCTCTTAGGAAAGAAGTTTGTCATTCGTATAGGCCGCTGTTCCCACCACTATTTTTTTTAAAGGCAAAAACCACAAATCGTGGTCAAGCAGCCAAGAACAGACTTGGGCTTTCATGAGAAATGATTTACCACAGAATCCTAATCAGACATTTCATTGTCACCCATGCAACCCCTTAGTCATGCATCAAGTGCCCACCAGGTGCCGGGCACCACGTTAGATCCTGCCTTGACCCTCATGATCCAGAAGGCAGGGAGACACAATTCCAAATAAAATCTCCTGGTGGGGTCGAGAGCTTCTACCTGCGAGCCAACGGAAGTCCAGCCCCGGAGCTCAGTGACTGGGAGCCTGAGTCAGGCTGAGTCACCTGGGAGATTTGCTGGCCTGAACCCTCACCAGGCCAGGTGGGTGGCAGGAGTCCTGCCCTCAGAAGGATTTGGAGGAGTCCAGGCTGGGCCTGTAGGGGCTCACACAGAGGCAGTTTTGGCAGGGGGGTGCTGACCCAGTATCCTTGCATAGCACTGAGCATGTATAGGTGACCCCCCCCCCCCCCGAAGAATTTCTTTTCCAGCTGGGGGTCATACAGGTTGTGATCTCTTCCCCGGCACAAGCGACCGTGTGACCCCACTAGGCGCCCACACCTGAATGCATGCTCTCAGGCCCGTTGTGTGTCCTTGCTTTTCAGGGGACCATGACACTTTCCCCTGGATTCTGAGATTCCTTCATGCACCACGCCCATCTGAGCTGTGAAGGCCAGGTTCAAGCACACTACGGTACTCACTGTCATCCATCACCTGTTCCACTCCATGTGTTACGCCCTCCTTACCACACACACACACACACACACACACACACACGTGTGCGCGTGCACACGCAGGCATACAGCCTGGCCGGCGACCCGTTCTCCTGTCTTTGTCCTTGCTGAGCCCTTTCGATCTGTCCTACCTGATCGCTCGGGCTCTCCCCAGGCACAGAGCCTCACCGACACCTTGCAGTGGCCCTGACCCCGGGCCCTCCAGCCCATTCTGTCTGTCCTTCCACTCACCCCCAGTGCGGCAGGAGGCACGAATGCCAGTGCCAGGGCAAACTGACGGAGGGAAAGAGACATGAGGATTGAACATTTTGCAAGCGTAACAAAAATGTGAAACAAGCTGAAGGTACCCGATTGGACGTCGTCCTTCAGAGCGTTCTCCCTGGGGGTGAGGCACTCGATCCCGCGATGCTGTGCCAACTGGCCACATCGTTTCTGAAGTTATCTGTGGGAGTCCTGAGCAAACTGACCTGGCGGTTCCCAAGCCCTGCCACCCACTGCAGTAAAAAATACAGACTATAGCGGTGCCTGGGTGGCTCAGTCGGTTAAGCGTCCAACTCTTGATTTTGGCTCAGGTCACGATCTCACGGTTCGTGAGTTCGAGCCCCGCGTGGGGCTCCATGCCGACCGTGCAGAACCTGCTTGGGATTCTCTCTCTCTCTCTCTCTCTCTCTCTCTCTCTCTGCCTTTCCCCCACTTGCGCTCTCTCTCAAAATAAATAAAAATAAACTTAAAAATATACGACACTAGAATCGCACTAGTTTTGGGGAGGTGGACCCTGGGTGTGGGTTATTTGGCGAAGGCCTAACGTCCTCCCGGGTTGAGCGTCCACATCCCCTACTTCCGGGGCAGCGTCTGGCCCGGGTTCAGCGGAAGCTGCCCATGGGTCATGAAGATGACATCGTTCGTCCTGTGTCCCTCCCGATCGAAGGCTCCGGTTCCTCAGATTTATGAGTTTATAACCTCAGTTTTATAAGTTTTTAAAGTGTTTCATTAAAGTAAATGCCTAAACATTGATGCAGCCTTTCTTCAACGGGCTAGTGGTTTACAGCCCAAGTGGCTGGGATTCCTTTCCAAAAGCCCAACATTTTCCCTTTAAAATGAATTGATAACACTTTGTTTCTGGATCAGGCCTGACTTGAGTTGGCAGATCAACACAACAGAACTCGCCATTGGCCCTTCTTCCCCCTCCAGCTTTCCCCAAATCTCCTTCCCTGCCCCGCCCTGTTTCTCTTCTCAGGAAGTAGCCTCCTCCCCTCCACCCCCCCCCCCCCAAGCTGCTCTGGCCCAAGTCCTCCCTGAGGACCCTCGAATCCTTCTCTCCTCTCTCCCTCCACCCTGGGAGGTGCTGTCTCCCTTCCCTCCAGAGCATCTCTCCCTCCGTCCAGGTCCCGGGCCTCCCGTCCCCCCGCGTCTTAACATTTCTATTCGCTGCCACCATCCAGGCACGGCCAGTGGGGTCTCAAAGCTTGAACTTTTTATCTTGACATAAGCTCGGACTCACGAAGAGATTGCAAAATAGTATAAACAGTTTCCTTACACGGCCCTCACCCGGATTCCCCAAATGTTAACATTTTGCCACATTTATTTCATCCTTCCCCTTTGCCTCACCGAATACACATATATGCACCGCCATATGTTTGTCTGAGTGTCTGAGCGGAAACTGCAGACATGCAATGCCCCCCACCCCTAACTGCTTCAGCCCGTATCTCCTAAGAACAAGGACATCCTCTTAAACCACCCTGGCTCAATGATGAAACTCGGGAAATTAACCTGGGGGCAACATTATTATCTCATCTACACATTTTACTCAGATTTCCCCGCTTGTCCCAATCGTGTCCTTTCTAGCAAGTGGAAACCCCAGATCACTTATGACATTCTGTCACCGTGTCCCTTCAGTCTCCCTCAGGCTGGAGTTCAGAGGAATCTTTCTAAAATTACTCGTATCAGCTCATGTTGGTTCTGCAAGTGCCCTGTGGAATCAGAGGGGCCCGGTCTCTGGGGCATGGCCCACCCGGCACTGTCCCCAGTGCCTCTCTATGGCACTGGTTCCTGGAAGCAGCCTCACCGGCCTCCTTACCATGCTGGCCTTCATGTCTCTGGTCTCTCAGTCTGGAACCGCTCCCAGCTTTGAGCCGGCTGCTCCTTGCCCGCCCTGAGTCAGAGGAGAGATCCTCCTTGTTCCTGCCACACCACCAGACCTGCTCCGCCACACTTGGCCTTGCTCGTTGCTTTCACCTTTCATCGCCCGTTCATTTGTTCATCCCTTTATCTTCTGTCCCTCACCCCCCACCGAATATAAGCCCCGCGAGGGTGGGCAACTCAGCAGTCTGGTCCTTGCTGAGGCCTGAGCACTTGGAAAAAATTGCACCTGGCACATAATAGCTGTTCAATAAACACTGGTTGAATGAGTGGATGAATGAGTGAATGAATGAGTGAACGCAAGCTTTATCAGACTATTTGTATTAAAGACAATAAAACCCTTTCACCTATACTCACATGGGTTAGAGATTTTATAGAAGTTGAATGAAGAAGAAGAAAAATGTTTTCTCCTCAGGATGTCAGCCAATGACCTAGGAAGCTTCGGCGCACTGCTCCCCTCTTCCAACCGGCCAGACGTCAAGATAATAGACTTGATTTACTTTTTAAGAAAATGTGCCAGGTTGTCTACACCCAGGGCTTTCTGTGACGGGGCTCTCAGCAGAAATAAGTGACGCGTATCGACTTGAAGGTCATGGTTGAGTAACATGGCGAAGAGTTTCTGACCAAGCCACAGGCTGCCTAGAACCCACTCAAATAGCAAAGGGGGCTCCCTTTCCTGCGAGAAGGGCCTTGAGAGGCCCCAAACGCCCTTGGAGGACCCCAGCCAGATCCCCAGGCCCTCCTCATGCCTCTGCGGAAACAGCTCCTGGCCAGGGGTCCACCGAGCAAGCGGACAGGGGAAGGGTGAGCCTCGACCTTGGACAGGCAGGATGGAACCACTCTCGCTTGCAACTGGACAGGTCCATCACGGAGAGCACTCCTCAGCTCTAGACACACGTCATTCTGCCAGGAATGACACATGCAGTGGGGCACCTGGGTGGCTTAGTCTGTTAAGCGTCCAACTTTGGCTCAGGTCATGGTCTCGTGGCTTATGAGTTCAAGTCCCATGTCGGGCTCTGTGCTGGCAGCTCAGAGCCTGGAACCTGCTTGGGATTCTCAGTCTCCCTCTCTCTCTCTGCCCCTTCCCCGATTGCGCACGCACGCATTAAAAAAAAAGAGAGAGAGTAAAGAAGAAAACTGCAGCAGCTCTTGGAGATGGCCTGCGGGGAGGCCCCCCGCTGCCCGTCCCCCAAGGAGCCCAGTCCTGACTGGGGTTCTACAGATTTCACCAGAGAATGAGGTAGACAGGGGACCAGGATGGCCTGAACCCCAAATTCTGCCCTGGCCTGGCACACAGGGAGGTGCACCAGGATAAGACACGCCAAAGGAACATTTGTACCCAGCTGGGGCAGAGGGAGGGGACCAGACTGAGGCCACACGTTACAGGGCCATGGGCAGCAGTCGGTAGGCTCAGACAATACCCAGAACTCTTGGGGCAACCCGCACGTCCACAGGACGCCATCAGACAAGGTCACCAAGAGTTGCAGGAGGTCTGACTCGAGAAGGGCAGGACTGGGGCCTCTAGAGGATGTGCCCTTGGTCCAGCTGAAACGGCCTGGTGGCCAGAGACGCGAGCGAGCCCTGGGGCCTACAGCGCTCACCCCCTCCTGCCCCTACAGGGTGGTTTAGACCAGACCACAGTGTCACAAGTCCCCAGGATGACCGGAACTGTTCTGGGGCAAGGTAGCCTCTTGCTCCTGCTCTGCAGGGACCTAAAAGGAGGAAGGAGGTGGTCATCTGTGCTCTGGCAGAGCCACATTGCCTGGCGTCTCATCCCTGGCTCTGCCACTGATGAGCTCAGTGACCCCGGGCAAGGAGCTTAAATGCTGTGTGACTCAGTTTCCCTATGTGGACACTTGGGGTGATACGGGCGGTTTCTTCAAAGGGCTGTCGGAGGTGCGATACTTTGAGCAGGGCCTCACACATCTGTGCCCAGTGGTTACTTGTTACTATTAGAGGCATCATCACAGGGGGCTCTGGGGCCAGGTGGGGGTGGGGGAGACACCGGTGGGGCTGCCGGTCTCTCCCTAGGGTCCCACCCCAGAATTTTCTCTTGCTTTTTTTTTAAAGGATTTTTCTGCTTACTGCCCATGAGATCTGGAGCAACACAGCTCCCTAGCACGTCCTGGTCTTCCGCCTTTTTGTTTTCATTTGTGCCTGGGCTATGGTAGGGTCTGACTACATACTTGGATTGAATGAACGAACGTTTTAGGAAAACCACTACCTAAATCACTAAAAGAGTAATGAGCTCGCATGAAGTCTCTGGCGTCCTTCTGGGCCGGAGGGTCAACAACGGAACGTGTTATCTTTCGGGCGTATTTTAAGAGTGGTTGCCCACGTTTGATCTCGTCTAGTTCGCAGGTAAGGGGTTCTTGTAGAGCTGATTCTCCCCAAATCTGCTTTAAGGAGGGCAACGGGGGAGAAGTTGTGATGATTTTCCCTTGCTGAGTTCCTTTTGGTAACGTGGGTATTACAAGGCAGAACATTCTAGAAACGAGGACCTTCAACATTCTAGTGTGTCTTCTTGGGCTCAGGGCGTGACCCGGGAAGCAGTGATCAGGAAAGGAGACCCCCGTGGGAGAAACCAGAAAACTTGGGGGAGTTTTTGCCTTGTTTTCCATCTTCTCACAGACCCCATCTGGTCTTGCCTAGTGGAGAATTTTAACAACTTGTCACCTCTCACCTTCTGATTTTGGCTGCCAGCAACTAAAAGCAACTTGGGTTACCTCAGCACACAGAGAACTTACTGGATGGGTGGGCACCGAGCTCAAAGAACACACAGGAAGCCAGGGACCACAGCACAGCACCATGGCCAGGGAATGCCACCACGCCCCTGCAGACCCAAGGATATTGCTGCTCTCGCAACAACCCCTCTTTGCCCTGCTTGCTGCAGATTCAGAGAGCGTTGGATTGGCCAAGCCTAGGAAACAGGTCTGCCCTCAGCTGTACCAGGGGCAGGGAGATAAAGGGAAATTGTGGTAGAAATAAGGGGAACGGGGATAGGCGGGTTGGACTGCATAATCCCCCCTCCCTCTCATAAAGAAAAGCTAGCAAGAAACATGCAGGATATATGGAAGAGAAATCAAGTGTACTAAAAGCATGAAAAATAAGCCTCATGAGGCGCCTGGGGGGCTCAGTCGGTTAAGTGTCTGACTTCGGCTCAGGTCACGATCTCACGGTGTGCGGGTTCGAGCCCCGCGTCGGGCTCTGTCCTGACAGCTCGGAGCCCGGAGCCTGCTTCGGATTCTGTGCCTCCCCCTCTCTCTGCCCCTTCCCTGCTCATGCTCTGTCTCTCTCTCTCTCTCAACAATAAATAAATGCTTAAAAAAAAAAAAAAGTCTCATGGACAGATCAAAATACTACCTACCGTGAAACACATCTTGGAAAAATGACAATGTTCCCCTAATAGTCACCATCATCCCAAACAAAATCTCCACAGAACTACTCAAGGCACTTAAACGGATTCTAAAATGCATTGAAGACAAAATGTAGAATGGCCACGATAATCTTGAAAAATAAGGATAAGAAATTTAAAACCTAAAACAATAGTGATCAAGGAGGGGGGTGCGGTGGAGGGATACACAAAATGGGTGAAGGGCATTAAGAGGTACAAGCTTCCAGTTGTCAAATAAAGTCTCAGGGACGAACAGGGTAGCATAGGGAGCATAGTCATGTTGTGGGGACTTTGTATGGTGACAGATGGTGGCTGTGGTGAGCATACTGTAATGTTTATAATTTCAAATCACTCCGTTGTACGCCTTAAATGAGTACAATATATTTTCTTCTTTGAGAGAGAGAGAGAGAGATAATCCTGCAAGGGGCAGATTGAGAGAGAGATAGAGAAGTGGGGCCCACCCAGGGTTCATGTTTTACCCAAAGCGGGGCTCGAGCTCACCCGATGTGGGACTCGAACTCCCGAACTGTGAGATCAAGACCTGAGCCCAAGTCATTTGCTTAATGACGGAACCACCCAAGCGTCTTTAAACAAGTACAGTATTATATCGACTATTGATTTTAACTTGGGTCTCAAAAACATTAAGCTGAACAATAAAGAAACCAGACACACACAGAAACACATACTGCATAATTCCATTCAAACTATCCACAAAAACAAATTCATGGTGGAAAAAAAATCAGAACAGAGGCCACTCCTGGGAGTGGGATGGGAGGGATTGCCTGGGAAGGAGCTTCAGAGAACTTTCTACAGCGATGGCAAGGTTCTTCGTCTTGAGAGGGGTTTGGGTGACAGCTTTATCTTTGGTCAAAACGTAGCAAATGCACACTTAAGATGTGTGTTTTTCTGAGAAATGAATTAAAAAAAAAGGTTTTATTGTAAATTTTATCTCAAAAGAGAACATTAAAAAAAAGAACAAACTTTATTATTAAAAAAAAATGTAACATTTTATTTTAATTTTTGAGAGGCAGGGAGACAGAGCATGAGCCGGTGAGGGGCAGAGAGAGAGGGAGACACAGAATCCAAAGCAGGCTCCAGGCTCTGAGCTGTCAGCCCAGAGCCCAACGCAGGGCTCGAACCCATGGATTGTGAGATCATAACCTGAGCCAGAGTTGGACGCTCGTCTGACTGAGCCACCCAGTGGCCCCAAAATAACCAACTTTAAATGATATGTGTGCTGAAGTATTTAGGGATGAATACTGATGTCTATGGTTTACTCCAAAATGCATCAGAAAGGAAGATAGATTAACGGTTGGATAGGTGACGTTAAAAAGAGTAGGGGCACCTGGGTGGCTTAGTCAGTTAAGCGCCTGTCTCTTGATTTCGGCTCAGGTCATGATCTCATGGTCATGAGATCGAGCCCCACATTGGGCTCTGTGCTGACAGTGCAGAGGTGGCGTGGGATTCTCTCTCTCTCTGCCTCTCCCCGGGTCTCTGTCTCCCTCTCAAAATAAATAAATAAATAAATAAACGTTAAAAAAAAAGTGTAGTAAATTGTGAAAGGTAGAATCTAGCAGGGGGGTATACTGGGGTTCTCTGTGAAATTCTTTCAAATTTTCTGCATATTTAAAGATCTTGATAATAGAACGTTGAAGGGGGGGAGGGGAGAAAGCAAAAGATTCAAGTTAAGATATTTGTGACACGTAGAGATTTTTACTCATGATACATAGAGCTCGTCATCAACAGAAGAAATGAAAAACCCAAAGGGCCGTAAGCGAAGGCCTCTAGACAAAAGGCAAATGCCAACAATACCTGACAAGATCATCCCATTTGTAACTAGAAAAACCTGAATTTGACCAATCATGCTACTCTTCCCCGTCCAGGCTGATTATCAACACGGTATCGACACTTGGCGGAGAATTGGAGGAGAAGCGGATGTTCTCACGTGCCGCCGGTGGTCGTGTGAGCGAAGCCAGACAGGCAGCATCCGTGAGCCCGCGGGAGCGGAGACCCCCACCTCCCTGTCCCACCACCGCGCAACCCTCCTGCTTGCTGGCCAGGCAGCCCGGGGCAGCACGGAAGAGGCAGAAATGCCAGAAGCAGGACGCCAGGCGGCAAGCGGCGAACCTGCGTGCACTCGATGCAGAGGCTAGAATGGAGTGGAGTCACTCTGGAAGCTCTACGACCTACTGCTAAGGCAGAATCACGTACAAATTGCTGCATTGATAGAAAAAGCAAAATCACGGTAGTCTAAGTGCGCGCGCACGCACACGGACCCACAAAGAAAAGGATGGGGAAAAATTTGAACGCGTGTCTGTTGGTGAGGAAGTAGGATGCGGGATGGGGGCCAGAACAACTTTGATCTGAAGTAAGTATGATCTGCAATAAATGTATACACACACAGATGTGTAGCAACAAGACCATAGTCATGCATTGCTCGCTTAATTAAAATGAAGCACATGAACAGGTTACCCTGTTGACAACAAAGCCCGGCCAGTCTTTAACTCTCCCAGCATTTGCTTCCAAGCAACAGTGGCAAATGCTACAATTACTTATTTAGGATTTTATAGCCTATGCCCCCAGACCAAGCTTTATGGTCTCGGTCATCCCTTACACCAGTGCACACTCACTGTGGAGCACAGTGCCCCCAGCACTCAACTCAGTGAACCCTCCCAAGGCGGCAGCGGTCAGTTCACACCCGGGGCCCCAGACACTCGTTGGTGATCGCCTGGGCTCTGCAGACAAGCCCTTTCTGCCAGAGTCAAACCAGACTTCCCACCTTTTGTTTTTTCTTCCAACTATGAGAGGGGATGAGACGGCAGGGAATCTGCCCTGATCACTAATCAATACAGAGCTGGCTCCTAGTACACCCCCCCGCCCCCAACCAGGTGCTGAGTCATATCTGACTACGTGGGCAGAAAACCATGCAGAAGGTCCCGCCAGCCACTTCAAAACTCTTAAGAGTGGTTTGCTTTTAAGTATGCTACACAGAATTGTCTTCGAGCGAGAATTCACAAAACCTACACGTAGGGAATACATTCTGTGACTGACAAAGGGCAGAGGTGTGGGTGTGCATATACTGATACAGAACTCCAGCTGTCTCTCCACCGTTCTGTGAAACAAATCACACAGCTCACCAAAACTAGTTGAAAGTTTTATTTGTATAAACTTCATTAAGAACATAAAAGATTAAGTTTCTTAAAAAAAAAAAAATCTGCAGTTATTTACAGCAGTATTGCACAAGTAAAGTGGCAATTACCCTGTCGAAATTCATCAGTGCAAAACACAAGTAAGCCAGGGAAATTGCAATACAAATGCTACATACGCTGGGTCCTAGGAAACAAGTTAGTGATGGGTCAGTATACAGACAGATCAGTGCTATTTATAAATGTGTACCTGATGAGTTCTGATACAGTAACTAGTGGTCACAGAATCTGGACATACGACTTAGGAGAGTTTCTAAAGTCAGGTTTCCGGATGAAAGTAGTCAAGTTACCTAGCTGGGAGCTTGAGGAACGCTTCTCAAATGCAATGCCGTTTGGAGAACAGGAGTCACCTCAGCTGGCTTAGCGTCACGTGTGGACACACCCCTGCACACGCGTGTGTGCAGAGTGGGCACACACAGGCACCAGGCTAAATCAGCAGGGATGACAGGACCATCTACTGACACGGATCCACTAGGAAGTCTCTAAAGCTTCCAAGAAGCTTTCACATCTTAACATCCAGTCTAGTGGGACCCTCAACCTCTCTCAAAGGCAACAGAGAAGCAGAAGACGACCACCTGAAGAAGCAGGCTGATCATATGTAGGGACCAAACGGCTCAGGGCTGGGGACGGGGGTAGGGTCTGTACAATTAGCTCCTGAAGACCATTTAGTCCACACCTCAAAGCACAGGACACAGCGGGTGGGGGGTAATTCAACTACTCACCAGTTGCCAAAAAGGGATTAGTGGCAATGAGGTGGTCCTGAAGTCACTCCCGAGGCAGGAGCCACCTGTCTCCCCTGTCCCTTCCTCCTGCCCCTGAACCACTCACTCCATGGCAGTACCTCCAGAGCGGGCACGCTTCTATTTCTCTGAACGCTGAATTGTCAGGGGTAAGTGTTCAATGGAAAGATCTGTCCCAACTGCCAATGATACATTAAAAAAAAAAAAAAAAAAAAGATACGGTCTGGTGTTAATAGAATTTGCTTCCATGAGAAGCTCGCTCTTTTGGAATAAAAAGTCACTGGATATTTCTTGTAGAATTTGGTAACCTGCCAAATGGTCCCTCATTGATGGCGACGCACAGACTTCATCAAAAGTAGAGCAAACCCCAAGAACTGAAACCCATGTGACCAGAAACTACAGGAACCAAAGCTGGAGGGCCAGCCTGGGAAGACCGTGTGGCTCAGGGAGCTGAGCGGTCACCACGTCAGAGTCAAAAAGCGATTAATGGTACAGCAGGGGGGTGGGGGGGGGGGCAGGGAGGTCAACACTTTTCAAAACTTAAGACATTAAATAAGCAGGAAATAAATATACAATATTTCTACAAGTTACAGCATTATGAAACAGTAGGACACATTACACAGAAAAAGAATCTACAATATTTACAATCCTCAATTCTGAAAAAGTTTAGTAAAAACAGTGATTTTTACTCATTTATGCTGTACAAAATTTTACAAGAAAGGTAAAGGAAACACAATTGCACACAGACATTTGGCTCAGTTGGTAAGTAAAATGTGACCTCCTAATCTAATAAATAGTCAAAATATATACATTATTAAGAAGGGGAAAACAGGAGAAAGTTGTTCTCTACTGCGTACACTTCCATCAGACGGAATTTTTACCTGGTTTCTCCACAACCACCCAAAAGAGTTCTTCGTAAACTCCCTTCTAGGCAGGAGCACAGTTAACTGGAAGCATTACTCATGAGAGTATTTTGTATGTGTTTATTGCATTTCTGTGCTAAGTCACAGGACACTTTCTACAAACCTCACGTGAGAAGAGGTGGTCAAGGCACAAAACCCGCATTCAGTTTCCAAAAAGGGATCTAGCCACGTTATGTTTTCTACAAAAAGTAAAAGACAGAGAAAATACAAGGTCTACCACAGTAGGCATACCTTCCAGAGGCATCTTGATAAACAGACGCATACAGTACAGAAACGTCCAGTCATCTCTCTTGAGTCCTGGTGCGATATCCTGCTCCTTAATACTACAATTCATAGAATCTCCTATCTCCTCACGAGCTGCTTCCGCGGCCGGCCTGGAGGCCAGGAGGCCACCGAGCCAGAGGTAAACCTGTACATGTGGCCAGCACACAGCCCTCGGGCCCCGCTCCCAGGGAGCCGCAGTATTGCAGAAACAGAGTAAAGTGCCCCAGTTGGAGAGACCGGCACTGAGTATGGAGGTCCTGGGTCGGGGCGAGGCGTCCAGAACCGAATACGTCTTTGGTGTGTGTGTGTCCAGCAGGCCCACCGTTGCCTTACAACCGTGTGGGCTTTACGACCCTACAAAGGAGTTCGAGACACATCGAAAACGCAAGCTGACCCTCAACACAGCTTTAAAAACTATTCAAGACCCCAAGGAGAGTTTGGGGGAAACGAAAATTCTAAAAAAGGAAGGATATTTGGAAGCAAATCTCTCTACCTAAAAGAAAAAAATGTATATGCTATAGATACATATATATATATATATATTTATATAGAATTATGAAGATACAAATGAATGAATTTACCCACTTAATTTAATAATGTGAAAACACTGGTCCTCTTAGGGGCCAAGAGCAAAACAAGAGTTGTTGGTGCTGACTTGGTTTGATGTATTTCTCTTAAAAAGCTGTTTAATGGTCTGAGGTTTCAAAGACTGTCAGAGTTATAGGGTTCACGAAATGATCTCCACCTCCCTTCTTTTCCTGCTTCCTGATCTTTTTCTTGGGTCTCCCCAGTTAACTGCCTTTGAGATGATGGCCCAACTCACGGGCTCTCCGTCCCAGAAAGGGGGAGAAAGAAAGAGCAGCCCCAACAGAGGTGGACGCACGCAGGGCGGTCCCACAAAACCCAACCGTTCCGAGGGAAATGGAACAAGTCAAACCGACAGCTGTCAGGAGGCTGAGAGGCCGCTTCAGATTTGTGCTCCGACGGAGGAGTTTTGATGGCATTGCCGAAGGCGGGATTAAGCCTTCATATCAAAATGGATTCAGAGGGGTGGGAACCAAGCGTCAGGCATCGAAGGCCAGACGAACTTGGGAGTTGGACGAAAAGCCCGGATGCCCAGGAAACAGCCGCCTCAAGCCCCAAGGCCTGTGCCAACTCCCACGAGGGCCGGGGCTCGGACACCTGCAGTCCAAGGAACTCAGCTGTGAGGGGGCGTGCTCACCACCTGTGGCCGCGCAGACAGTGCACCTGTGACTATGGGAAAGTCTGCAACCAGAAAAGCCGACGGTGCCTGTCTGTGCTGTTACTGCCAGTCCTCCCTCAGGACACTTCTAAACGATGAGCCCATCGAAACCAAAGAAGACCAACATCAAGCCCGTCCCAGCGTGTGTGATACAGGCAGATCCTAACTCATGTCCTGACCCCATTACCTTTTATCATGAGCACGCGCTGGACCAAATCTGCGCATCGCCGTCCAGGCAGACCAGAAGAGCATTGCCGGGGGAGATAAGGAAAAACACACGGAGAAGAGTCTTAAACTTTTTGCCACAGGTGCAATTGAATTTGAGGAGGTAAGTAAATATTTACAAGATGGGAGTGGCATATCAATACAGGCTGGTAACAGACCCTCTGCCCCTTTAATCAGTTCCATTTCATAAGAACTTTTTGGTATTAATAATAATGGTAAAAAAAAAAAAAAAAAAAAAAAAACCAAAACAACAAAGTATGTCAAAGAGGCAATGGCAGGGAAGGGAGGGGGCCATATCATACCTCTCCCGTTTAAAAATTCTGTACAGTAATCTCTAAAAAGAAACTAAGGCAGCTTTATAAATTAGCTGGCTCAGTTTCCACTGCAGAGTTTACATAATCCTCTGAGAGTAGGCAACAGGTTCTTAAAATTTTAGTACAAAAATCATTCACGAGTTGGTTAAAAAGTTTCCATTTCCTTTTTGAAAAACCTGCTCTTATTAAAGAAGGTGGAAAAAAAAACCCACACCGCGTGTAAACACCATTCTTGCATAAAATCCTGCTCCAAAGAACCATGATTTGTACATATATATATATATATATATTTTTTTTTTTTAAAAAAGAATCCTCCCTCATTTACATTCACAACAAACTTCCATTAGAAATTCTGCCGTGTGGTGAACAGAAAGGTCCGGTCCACATGCGGCGCGGCGTCCTCGGGAACGCGTTGGCCGGCCTGCCCGCACGCCCCGTTGGGGACAGAGCCGCTGGCAGCACAGCAGTGGCCCCCAGAAATTGTGGTGCTGGGGCCTGCTGGCGTGAACACGTGAAATGTCTGCACACATGTGGCTCCGCGAGGAACCCGTCGTCACTGCAATCGCCATATCAGGCGGACGATGTAACGTAACAGTCGTAAGATAATCATTTGGGGCTGGGCTTCGGCTGCTTGGTAATTATTCAAAAAGACCTGAAACGACAATAGGAAAGCTTCTTAGTTTCTCAGCCCTGATGTTATTTTTTGGGTGGGGGAATGCCTATACTTAAGCGATCCACCAATCCCACTGTTACCCAGCTCGGGAGGCACCCCATCTTCTGAACACGGGTTCTTCCCCGAGACTGCGAAAGGGGAGGCCCTCCTACCACCTCCCTTGCAGAGGGAGACCTCACTGCGTAGACAGCAGTAGACTGAATGATCTGCTGCTTTACAGGAACCCACAGAATGCTTGGAGCCTCAAAGAGAATCCTTGAAACTCTGTTTGCTTCTCTAAAACACTATGCTTTCTAGGTCATCGATGGCCAGAACTGCCTTGATCTGGAAATGCATCAACCTCTGTGCAGGTGCTGGAGAAAAGCCATGCCATCCCCCCCCCCCCCCCCCACTTAACTGGAGTTGGGTGTCCCTTTGAAAGAGGCAGGGGTGGAGGGGACAGAAGAGAGATGTGAAGGAAGTCTCTAACTACCCAGGTTATTAACCTTCAAATCCGTCAACTCCCCCAAGGGTGAATTTCTGGTAGCTGCAGTTTACTTGAGCACACACGGGCAGAGTCAACCCCCATCCTCCCGCTCCATATGGGGAGCAAAGAAAAAGCAATTGAAAAATTTTAAAGAGCCTCCTTGCCAGTGACTACCCTATGTTTATAAGCTGAAAAACTGTTCAAAAGGAAACTGCTGGATTAAAGGTCTCAGCGGTCTCAGAGGTCCTCAGGTCTTCCGAAGAGTGCCCACCTTGGCGTTCTAATCCATTCTGCCGATAAAGTGCAAGGTGTCAATTCAGAGCAGCCGCAGCCAGCAATGGAACACACCTGCCTCTTACACCAGGAGCTACAACCCGTTTCGCAATCCAGGCCTGCAATCCATCCTGGTCGTTTCCTTAATGAGTCATCCGTGCCCAGGACCCCGGCTCTTTGCCATCCGGGGCTCTCCACGAACCCCGTGTTCACGTGCGCAGGTGAAGCTTCCAACGCACCACCGCGGAACCGCCGGCCACAAGTCGGGCTGGGAACGAGTGTCCCGTCTCACACACAAACGGGGCCCACAGACGCCAGCTGCGAGCGGAGCCCCTGCCCTGTTTACACGAGCTCCCCAAGCCTGTCTGACAGAATGGGATTGTGATACGGCCAGGGCATTTCCCGTTCTCCTTCCATACCCAGACTGGAGGAAATCAGCTTTCTGTAAGCGATTCCTGTACAGGCGCTCTGTAACCACAGTCTGTGAT
Source organism: Panthera leo (assembly GCF_018350215.1). NCBI lineage: Eukaryota > Metazoa > Chordata > Mammalia > Carnivora > Felidae > Panthera > Panthera leo. The sequence continues at coordinate 103,520,898 of NC_056681.1, forward strand.
TTTTATCTGTTTTACACACGAGATTGCTTTGTTTTGATTTAACTTTCAAAATTACTTTGCTTTTTCTGTGTGAGAATAATTTAGGGGAAGGTTAATTTTAGTTTAGACTAATATTAATAGGTTGAAAGAGGCTTATTCAAAATAAAACCACGACTTACTGAAACTAAGAAGGCGTAAATGCAGGGCTAAGCCATCCCTTCAAGGTGGGAAATCTCATGTCAGCCAGGTGTCATTACCAGCCTCCGGGAGACCAGAGAATGGGGTCTAAGTGACACCAGCAAGGCCCATTAGTGACAGATCCCAACTGCTTACACTTAGCTAATTTTACATTCAAGAACTGGCAGCGTCGGCGAGGAGAAATCTTCCACCCACCCTTTGAGGACATCAGGTGGACGACAGTGGCCATGACAGCAGACAGGACTCACTTCGTGAGAAGTCTTTCCAAGTGTTTAAGAGTCCCGCTTTCATCTTCAATGTAGGGGGCATGGGGCGTGTTCCAGGGAAGGCGGGGCGGAGGTGGGGGCAACGCAGGAAATTCTGGAGAAAGGAACCCCCAATCCCTGACAGACGACAAGATGCTACCACCACTCAGGAAGGGCAGCGGGACGCCTGCCCCCTCAGGCAGCACGCGAGACAACACGGCACACGCTTTCAAGCCAGCGAGAAACTGCTTTTGGACAGCATTCAACGGAGGAAGCCGTTACGACCGAATCCAAAGAAGGGCCACGCCAGCCCAGAAAACCTTTGACAGCTGGCGTGGCTGGCACAGCTCCGTGGGCACGGCCCGTCCCTCCAGAGCAGCTGGATGACGGGCAGCTCCCGCTTCCCACAGACTCCCCGCCTTCCAGCACCTGCAGCCGTACGAATCAGCTGGTTTGCGGGAGCACACCGTAGGTGCCCGAAGATGCCAGTGTGGGGCAGGCGGCGCGAGGGCCACAGCGGGTGAGGATGCCCGGCCAGGCTCCAGCTATCAGCGCCAAGCACACGACAGCGGCACAGCCAGCACGAGATCTCAGACCTCTGGCCTCCGGGGCTGTGGATAAACACATTTCTGTTGTTCAAGTACTCCCTCCCCCGCAGTCTGTGGTACTTTGTTACAGCAGCCTTAGCGAATGAACACACACTCTCGTGCTACGTGCTAAGCGGACGTTCTTGGTCCTTCCCCCTTTAGAAAAACAACACTTTTCAGGTCAGGGTTGTGGAACGCTGTTTTAATCAAACTCATTCAAGTCCTTTAGGAAGGTACATTAATATGATGCATTTGGATAGAGGGCATCGTTAAAAAATGAAACATGCTACTAAGTACAAAGAATTTATGTATTACAGCGATCTCTTTTGCTCACACACACACACACACACACACACACACACACACACACAATCACAAGTGCTCAAAGTGTAGGCCCCATCCTGTTGGGTCTTTTTAGCTCCATGGTCTAGATCAGGAACTATATTATTTGGGGCAATTGACTTTTATGGCTATCCCATGTGCCCAGAAGATGACTCCTTCAACATTCAGCTTTGTGTCTCCCTCCAGGAACCAATTCTGACAGTTCATGCTCCTCTCTGGGCGAGGGGCTCCCGCAACCCCCATGCCTCCTTGCATGGGGGCAGGGGGTGTGCTGGGGCCCAACTCTGAAAGCAGTTATCTGCATCCATAGGCCTGATGGGCAATACCTATGTCATCGGCAACGAGTGCAGACCAGCATCGCACAGCCCATCCCAAGGGCTACCCGTGGGTGCTACCCACAGCGACCACTGCCCTGCCTGTGGAATCATGATGCAGGTTCCCACCCTGCAGGCGGAAAAACACCTACACGTTCTGGCAAAAATGGGAGCCCTGTGCCAAAACGGAGTCAAGATGCTGAGGGTCCTTCCCGTTGAAAGAAAAAAATGCAACAGCATCTCTTTTCAAGAAGCTCACACTCTGGTGGGGAATCGCCATACAAATAAATAGCAGGATAGCAGGACAACGGCAATACAGAGGTTAATAAAAGGACAGAGAAAGCAGCGCTTGCCAGAGGCAAGTGGGGGCCTGGGAGAGCCAGGGCAGGAAGGCACAGAGGTGAGCCCAGGTTCCCTGGTGTAGACTCGAGTTCTCTGCTTTGAAGATATGGAAAGTGTCCTTAGAGACAGTGTCACAAGCATTCAGCATCCCTGAACGGTTCTCTTACGTACACACCAGAGAACACAGGCTCACCTGGGTGGCAGCTGGGGGCGGGGCTGTGCCAGGGAAAAGTCCTCAAGTGGGGATGAGGGAGACTTACCAGGGCCGATGGCATACAGGGCGGGGAGCTGGGGCACTCGGGGCCACTCCAGCCTGAAACACATGGCTGGGGTGGGGGGGGCTGGGGCTCCCTCTGTCTACAGCAGCCAAGAGGAGAGAGCACGAGCGGACGGAGCACCAGCCGCCACGGTCGTTTCCGCACAAGGACCATGTTCAACTTACACTTGACACAATCAACCAAGTACTGGGATTTAATTACACTTTAAGGGCAAAATAGTCACAGTAAAACATCCTCTCTTGCCCAATCCAGGGAGGCAGGTATGCAGATACAAGAGACCCTGATCCCATCCCAGGCTGCCCGGAGAACTGGCCAGGAGGACCACCGACCGCATGCCTGCAGAGCACAGCTCTGGACTTGGCTCCACACTCCCGCAGGCAGGGGCGAGCCCTGCCTCTGAAAAGCAGCCCAAGACATACCAGGTCTTCAGACTCTGTGCGCCCTAGCTTGGGGTCCAGACGAATCACCTGACGCCACCATTAAACAAAATGGCGTGCCACACACCTCTACAGTCTTCACGACAATGCTGTGAGCCGGAACAGCTCACTTCTCCACGTCACAGATACGATGACATTGACCAAGCTTGTGGAATCAAAATCAAGAACCATCAAGTGCTCCCAACAAGTCAACTCAGACTTCAGCACTGTGTAGAACACACTAGCTCACCAATCCGCGCACCAAAGGCTGGTCCAAACCCCATGTGGCTGCACCAAATGACTCAGTAAGTACAACACACACGTATTCACTCAGCATTACTCAAAGGAGCTTAACCATAAAAACACACAAATGAGATAAAAACAAAAGTTAAGAGAGGTCAGAAATGACATCGAGGAAGAGAGACTTATCCTGGGAACCAGGGAGGGCTGAGATCTACTGCAGAAGAGCCATCGTTTAGCTGAGAGTTTCCTGGCAGTCAAAGTAACAAGGGAGACATGGCACTATCTTTACCATTTTATCAAAGGCAGATCAATAGCAAATTCTAAGAGACAACCCAAAAAGCAAGGAATACCTATAAAACTCTGAGACACACAGCAATTTTTAAACTTGTTCAAAAACCCCTTTCTCATACAATTTCAACACTGAATACCTAAGAGGCCCTAAACTGTTTTCTCTTTTTTTAAAAAGATTTATCCACTTTGAGAGGGAGCACGCAAGCTGCAGAGGGGCAGAGAGAGAGGGAGAGAATCCCAGGCAGGCTCCATGCTCAGCGCAGAGGTTGACGTGGAACTCGATCTTGTGAACCGCGAGATTACGACCTGAGCCGGAATCAGAGCTGGATGCTCAACTGACTGAGCCACCTAGACGTCCCTTCTCTTTTTTAAAATAGATACACTTTTCAGTGGTAACATGCTAGAAGAGACCAAATTCTGGCCATGAGACTCTGAGAAACAGGGAACCTGTGCTCCAGATCAAGCAAGTGAGGATACGTCAGGTGACTGTCTGGATGGTGTCTGCTCCCCAAGGCACTACGGCGGCACCTTCCGGGACAGTGCTGAGTGTCGCCACAATCAAAGATGGCAGGGTGGGAGGGGGACAGAGAGTGGCGTCCGTGATCCCGATGGAAGACCACCATCAACCTAGAGAGAATTTTAAATGACGAGAGAGGGAGACAGAGAGGAGAGAGGAAAAGGGCCCCCAAATGTGGACGTCTCCAGGAAGATGCGGGCTCTCTGTACCCTGGCCCAGATTTGAGCGCTCGGTTTGCCATCCCACTGCTGTCAGGGGTCAGGCTGATGCTGCGGTGCTGCCCAGAAGCCAGATTCATTTTCTCTCCGTCACCAAGGCAACGTGTGCATTTGCATAGCGCGCGCCTCGCGTGCTATGATGTCAACACAGCTGTGGCGAGGGTGCCGGGAGGCCCTCCCCCGGATGTGGTGTTCCCACTCAGCGACCAGGAGCCAGCTCTCCCGCAGTGCTCGCCAAGCGACCGGGGCCGCGGCTGACCTGCGACGGTGGAGCCGCAGACGAATCCCATTTGCATGAATCCAACTCCTTCATTTTTGATGCATCATCTCAAAGAAGAGGTCCGCGGAACAACCACTTCCCCGGTTGCCTTCCAGTCAGGCCTGCTGTGCACTGGGTTGGCTTCTGGCAGGGCAGAAGCCACCCCTCTCCCGGGCACGTCTCTAACTCGCCGGCCCTCGGACCCCAGACCCCACCCCGGCTAATGTGAAGCGCCCCCGATCGTCCCCGGGAGGGGTGGCACCACACCGTGGCCCATCACAGAGAAGCCAGAGATGGTTCTCACATCTCCCGTGTGAGGCTCCAGCAGACGAAATAAATGTCAGCCTCGGAGCAAGAACACACAGTTCCGAAATTCCCCGGCCTCAAAAGGATGATGAGACGCACTGTACCCACCACCTGAACCTCTCTGCTCTGGTTCGGCTGGGAGAAGTCTAGCGGGGGGTGGTGAGACGTCTGCAGGCCGGCCAAGCCCTGCCTCCTGCGCCTCTTCATTTCCTCAAGAGGATTAAAAAACCCCCGTTAGACCTCTCTGAAGTCCCCCTCCAGGCACCTGCACCTCTGAATGGTTCTGTGTGAATGGCCCAGCGCCCCCCCTCCCGCGAGGCAGCCGTCCAGGTGTACCCACCGGCCACGGCAGATGCAGCACTCGCGGGCAGGGTGAACGGGAGCCACGGCACCCGGCGATGCCCACCCAGCCATTTAAACACACCCCAGCGCCCCAGTCTCACCTCCTGTTTTTGTGCACCCAGACAGACCCAGCACGCATCAGTAGGGCCGAACACAACTTGTTCCACAAGGCAGCGGGTTGAATGAAACATAGACAGGTGGAAACTCTGGTAGCATCTCTAAACTTTGAAGACCACCCGGGAACTGTTTCAGCTCTAGTTCAACGAGACGCCAGAACGATGGGCCAGGGACGAGAGCGATTTCTAGCCCCATCCCCTGAACGTTTCCGCACGACCTTCACCACATCCCTAAGACGGACAGAAACTGGGGCTCCCAGACATTAACGGATGGAGTCAGGATTCCAGACCTCACCCCGAAATTCTCACACTTGTCCACGAGTCCTGCTTCCCTGTAAGCTCACGCTTTATCCCCAAGTCGCGGAAAACCCTTGTTCAGAAAACCTGTGATCCACAGTCACTGCGGGGATCAGCTGAGGTCTCAGAGGTCTCAGGGAAAAACAGGAAGGGCTGAAGCCATAGGAAGGGTGACTCTTGGATCGCACAGGCTCCAGCATCTCTGTGATGGGGGTTGTTGGAAGGCTCTTAAAACCACAACACCGAACGACTTCCTCCAACTGCGAGAAAAACACGAAACCTGAGAACTGTACCACAGATAAATGGTGGGCACCAATTTACTGAAGCTACTCACAATGGTTTTTGCCATGAAAACGGTCTTTCTGTAAACTCATGGGCAACTCACCATCTCATGAGATAGGTGTAGTTTTAAATTTAATATTTGATATGCAAATTTCCCACTGTGGTTTGCTCAGACAGTAATAGAAAATGGCTTATTTTATTAAACGCCTACATTCAATTAACGAAGGCCTCAAAAGAATGTTGTCAGAGAACACATTTTCTCTGGGTGGATGTTCAGCTTATGCTATTAACCAAACAAGCCACAAATTTGTTCTCTCCCTTGTACGTTATCTACAGAATATCGTTTATAAAACGAAGAATCACACAGCACAGGGAATTCACATCACAGGAAGGACAGCACAGAAAGATTTCAGATTCGGATATAGTCTATGAAAACGCTAATGGCTGGCTCTTCAATTAAACTTTTGCTTCCATCTAAACCTGTCTGCAAGCCACCTTTCCCTCTCTATGCTGTCTGGTTCGGTGCTACTCTTCAGTCTACATGCAGTTCAGCCAACTCGTGCCTGTACATGCCTGGGACAGAAGTAGGAAGTAGGCAGTGTAAACAAAGGATACACTGTTTCTCCAGACCGAACAATGAAAGGGTTTTCATTCACTTCTTGGCCCAGCTAGAGGGTCTGGCGTAGCTTCCCATGCTGTTGCTCATTGCTGTCCACTCACCAGGACGTCCCCAAGTCGTTGCCAACCGAGAGCAGTCCACCTTAGCACAGAGCAACGCAGGCCTGACAACCTGAGTGCAAAGCACCGAGGAGGCCACAAGAGGTAAATGATCCCAGCTTTGGTACGGGGGTGGGGGAGGCAGATGCTGGTCAAAAGACTGGTCTAATTACCCCAAGAGCACATGTGCTTATGTTCTGAAGGCCCAGCACACGCTCCACAGACCTGGACTGCGCCCTTAGCCCACGGCTAAGAGTCCCTTCCGAGTGGACGCTGTCCCGAGAACAGGTGATGAGCACACGGCGCTCCACGCTGCACCACGGCTACATGCAAGCCGCTCGCTCTCTCCGTGAAGCTCGAGACAGAGATCTAGCTTCTCCGAGACATCTTCCTCCCTACAGGCCCACTGCCACCCACACTCCCCAGCGTTCACCAAGAGCCCGGGCACGGGGAGCTGGGACAGTCAGGGCACCGTGTGGGTGCAGGTCATCATTCAGCCTTCCAGGGGCTGCGCGACCTCCACGGGCCCCTGGGCTTGGTCCTGTGACACGCGTTATGTGCGCCTGCACTGCTGAGGCCCTTGTATGCTTGACGACAGGTGAAAATGCACCAGCGGGCTGCCACTGGCCAGATCTATCATAAGTTGAAGGATCCAAATAAGCACAGAGAGTAACGCATAGTAACCTGTTGAATTAAAAGGGACCCGTGAATTTAGGTCCACAAACAAAACAAACACACACTCGGGAAGGGAACTTCTTCCTCCTCTACACACACTTTCCTTCCAGGGCAGATGGAGACACACGGACTGGAGAGTAGAAGACGCCACCTCTGACCAGAGTCAGCCTTGCCAGCAACAGGACAAAGGGACTCCCTGCGCCTCCCAGTGCAAACTCTGGATGGAGGAGGCCACAGTGTCACTCCTGTAGTATTCCTGCTCGAAACACAAAACTCAAGTCTCATCGTGAGGGGACATCAGACAAACTAGAGTCTCTATGAAGTGTCTTCCAAAGTGTCAGTGTCATGAAGACTGAGAGAGAATTGGTTCCAAGTCAATGGCATCAAAGCGATGAAGACAACTCAACTTAACACAGGATTCTAAACCGGATCTTGGACCGGAAAAAAACCTTTTTTTAATCTTACTATAAAGGACATTTTGGCACAACTGGTAACATTTGGATGAAGTCCACAGATTACATAACGGTACTGCAACATTGTTAGTTTCCTGATTTTGAGAACTACACTGTGGTTATGTGAGAGGCGACTTTCATTAGTAGGAAATACACACGATGCACTGAAGAGTAAGAGGGCATCACACCTGCCACTTACTCTCAGACCGGGCAGAAAACAGCGCGCACACGGGTAGAAAGAGGGAGAACATTAAAGCCAACGTGGCAACATGGGAACAGCGGGGAGCTTAGGTGGCGGACGGAAGGGGGTTCTTCGTACCATTCTTGCAACTTTCACGTGAAGTCTGCAATTATTTCAAAGCAAAAAAGTCACAAAAATACACCAGACTTGGAGCAGTCAAACTGACCAGGCAGAGGGGGGGCACACAGGCCACTCTGCCCTGGCAGGGTCGTGCGGGGGCAGTGACATGGAGTCACAAGAGAGAAAGGGAACATGCACCGGGACTTTGCGCTCACCTGTGCCTCTCTCACCTCCTCCAAGGGTTCAGACTGCACAGCTCCGTGGCACAGGCTTCCCCACTGCCCTTAAGTGGACTGAACACATGACAACTACAGGACACCTTCCTCTATTGCTCTAACTGAAAAAACGGGAAAATATCCTGTCAGGCTTCACAAGGCTCATGGCAGTAAAAGACCAACACTTTAGAAAAGGCACTGTAACAGTATTAAGCAAATCAAGACACTACGTATTTAAAATGCTACCATCTATTAAAAAGCAACCGTCGTAAAGCAAGGCAACGGCGTGCACCACTCACCGAAGAAGTAGCTCCTCCCAGCCCCCCCCCCCCCCACCCCGTGAGCCAGCGGGTGACGTGAATGCATTACTTCCCGCTACAGCCTCCCATTTCCTCCCCAGATTCCCACCCCCACTATTCAACAACAGACCGTCCATCAATGTGGCTGCAGGCTAGGGATTATTTTTAACCTAACAACTACCAAGACAGGCATCTGGAGCTTTGGGGGGGGTCACCGTGTCACTATCCAGGGTCTGGTGTTTTGAACTGGTTCTTCATTTAAATCTGGAGAATGTATTTGCCTCTGTTTTAGAAAAATCAGGTTATAACCTACAGTCTGTCCCTATGCCTCCCCCGATATCCCAGCCTACTTAGAAAGCTAGAGTCCCTTAAATTATCAGTGACTGCATTTTCCCAGTGGTTGACTTTTTTAAAGAGATGCAAAATAAGGTTCACAACCAGAAAACCACGTGATAGTGCAATGAAACTAACGGACATTTATTTCGCCAAAAGCACTGAGAACAAACAGGTTACATCTCATTTGAATAAACAGAGATGGCCATCTTAAATATCCTCTGAAACACTGGACTGTGACAGAACACTGGGAGAAAAGGAGGAGAGGAAGGATATAACCTGCTAGACACCGTTCCCTCACCTCCAAGGGACAGGCAAGGCGATGGCAACAACACAACAGCCTGTGACCCAAATGCACGTGACTTGGGACTATCCACCTCGAAGGCCTATGTGAGGATGGCCGTGGGCTTGGCTGTGCGCCAACCCTCATGCCACACTTGGCCCGTGTCTTAGCGCGGACCACACAGGCCACCACAGTGCGCATGGTGCATCAACCAGGTCCATCCGGGGGTCGCCTTATAGAGTCACTGATACTCCATGTAAGTTTAAAGAGAAACTTACACACGATATCCTTACAAGACACCTGGCTCTGTGGCCAAAGGCTCTGATCCAGTCCCTGAGAATGGAGCTGTGTGGGCTCATGTTGGTGTCCAGAGCTTCTGGACTCTGAAGGCAACAGAGCCCAATGGCCTCACGTCTCTTGGGCAGCCCCACCAAGTCAGATCTGGCCTAAGGACATCTATAAACCCCTTCAAGATGGGGGAAGAAGGCAGGCCCAGCACAGTGGTCACTTTGCTGCTTAGCTAACCCAAGAGGCCACTATACCATCTTTTCCCGCTGAATTATGGACATGTCCCCCAGAATCAGCCTGGACATGTCCCCCAGAATCAGCCTGGACATGTCCCCCAGAATCAGCCTGCCCTCTTCAATCGCGGTCAGCCTCCCCACCCCAACGTGAGGTCCTCATGAATGCACTGGGGTCCTGATTCTGCCCAATCCCTCCCGGTCCACCGGGAGGGCCGAGTCCAGTCACACACAGGAACACCAAAATACCTTCAGGGAAACCAAGGCAAAGGAGCTGGGGGTGCTGGGAGGAGGAGAATAATTTTAGTGGCAAATTACAAACCAATCAACCTTGCACAAACAATGACCACTTCAGAGCTAGGCTGTGAAGGGATTTATACGCTGTAACCATCAGATGTAGGATGCTCGGTACTCTTGCCAGCTAAAGACAGCCACGTAAGAAACTCCTGAACTCATTCATCAGTGTGACATTTCTCATTTAATAAGAGAATCATACTAAAGCACATTTCCCATCAAACACAACCACACACACCCACAGGAATGTATGAAGGGGATCCAGTGTAAGTTTTCAGAGCATCCCTGGCTTCCATACCAATGACTCTATACCGAAGAAATTAATGAAAGACCCTCTGAAAATAGGAGGATGTCTCCATGTGTCTAAAACAAGTTTGAAAAGCATCGTATGGACAGGAAAACAAGAATGACTAAAAGCAATTAACAGGTAACATCCACTTACTTAGCAACAGCTAGCTACCAAAGAGGCCAACGATGAAAGAGGGACAGAAGTACTGGGGTATTCTAAGCATGACCTCTCCTTCCAGAAAAAAAGATAGGAAAAAAAAAATCTCGAAGAGATACTTCTATGAAGTATCACGTTCAGAAGCCATAATATTCAGAAAGAAAGAAAGAAAGAAAAAAAAGGAGCCAGAAGACAAGACACCATAAGAAAGGATGGTAATATCAATTATAACATTTTCTACAAAATAAGATGTGTCTTCTTTTTAGATAAATCCACAGAAATATTTCATACTTGATTGTTTGAAAAAAATGTCAACAAGCCAAAATTTCATTATAGGACACATCTGCTCGTGTACCCTGTGCAGAAGTACTCGCCTACACTCCTAACAGCCCTAACTCCCGGAGTGAAAGCTTACTTACGCATTTTAAAATGTCGTCCATGGGCTAAAGGTGTCCAAATGGTAATATCTGTTGCCACTGGGCAAAACAAACAAAACGTACACTGTGTCTACAGAAGATGTAGGGAAGTTCTGTTTTGTTTTGTTTTTTAATCCACAGCACACCTCAGAATTTTAGTGGCAGTCAATTCAAGGTATAAAATGGTGAGACCCCAGATCACAGACCACTGACTGATGGCCTCCTAATACATTTCTGTAAATGGACACTCGAGGATAGCAATGCGGACTGAAAGGGCAATGGTTGTCCTGCTCTGACTGTTACATTATAGGGGTGACACTATATGACTCTCGCTGGCATCATTCCTTTTGGCTGAGTAAAGATGCAAGTTCTCCTACTTTAACTTTGACCCAAACGACCCAGAGGGAATGAAGAAACACTCTATACAGATTGGAAACCATATTGCTATTTATGCGGGAATATTTCAAAGCCTATTGATAATTCCTTTGTTAGCACAGATGTGTTAAGGTCTGTGCTCATGAAATCCCTTTGCCACCTTGTACTGTATTTCATTACCATCACTTAAAAAATTCATCCATAAAACGTTTTAAAATGGGAAACGGGAAAGGAGAAACCCTGGCAGGTAAGACATAAGTGATACCTCATGTTTCCAGAATAAGTACAGAATTATGACTGGTCGTCTTAAAAAAAACTTGTGGGGAGGGGGAGGGTGTAGGGAGAAGGGGTAAATAAAACATCATTACCCTCCTTGGGTAATATGCATTAAATTCGTCTCCGATACGCCGCAACTCTTGTGCAATCCATATCTCCGGGCGCATATCTGCGGGTACAGCCTGAGGCTGCCTCATGGAAGCTGCATCAGAACAAACAGAACAAAAATCACATGGTTTTCCATAAATCAGTTAGCAAGTTCCAAAGGCAACTTTCTAGAAGCAAGCCCATCTCACACACTCTGTTTTGTTTTGTTTTGTTTTGGGAATCTCCCTAACTTCCAGGACTCTGCACTAGATTATGGCGGTAAGGTCTGTCACATAAACTTGGTTATGAAGAATAACGGACAAAGAACAACTTACTTTTTTAAAACTGGAGACTCAGAACTGCAAAATTAAAAAAATATCCTGGCCAATTAATTACATGCTCCCATTTCAAGAAGATACACTAACACAAAAATGGTACAATAAATATCACCAAAAAAAAAAAAAAAAATCATACTTAAAACACAGAACATAAAAATTTAGGCTGTCAGTAAATACTTTGATCTTACACAAGGTAGAATTCTTAGGGAAATTTCAAACATCACGTAGAGATACGAAATGAAATCGTTGTCCTATTTAAAGCAAAATATGGGAAAACCTGAGAAACAGCAGGCTACCTACCTGAATGAGCTCGTTTCTACAGAAGGAAGTAACAAAGAGGTGATGAGACAGTCTTTGTAAATACTAGCATGTGGCCAAATTAAAGCATAAATACGTGTTTTGTCTCAATATTAATGCAGCCAGTAAAGGTGGATTCAAGTCTGCAAACACCACATGGGGAGAGGAAACGTTTTGGGTGAAGGAGCAAAGGCATTTTTGAAAGAAGAAAAAAGAGGGACTTGGCCTCTTCATCAAGTTGTCACTAACATTCACATCCAGTCCACTCAACTGTTAATGAAACCATTTGAAGCCACGAAGGGGAGCAAAAATGGGAGTCATCAAAAGATCCCACCATGCACCAGGAAGATTCTCCATACTCAGAAAAGACCAGTTCAGTGATGCAACTGGGGAAAAGAGACGAGGCTCTTGGGTTTGTGACTTAACTTACTGAGAAAATAGGCACACTACTCACAATCTAACACGAATGTTATGTCCTAACCATGGCAAAATATTCAAAAGCCTGCAATAATCAGATTTTGCAATGCCATACATATGGCTTTCTGTGTTGTGTTTTTATAAAAATATTTTACATTCTGGGTTTCTGAATTTTACTGTTTTAAGTAAAACTGATGGGGATTCATAGGTCTGTAAAAGCACTGAAAAGTGCACTCTGAAAAGATGTAAAAAACTGAGTTTTTACCAAGTCTTCTCAAAACTTTTGTCCCATCTTCTTTGTCCCCCCAACCCCCACCCAAATGCAACAATGACCTCACAAAGAGTGAGTGCCTGAGAAGCTAGGTACTAGGGTGTGTGTGTGTGTGTGTGTGTGTGTGTGTGTGTGTGTGTGTCTGAAGAAGAGCACAGAATTATCTGTGCTCTGTGAATAAACCAAGGGAAGACTCCTAAAGAAAGCCCTAGGGGCAAACACGAAGGCTGACCACAGAGAAACTTTTAGGAGAAGTCAGGCATGTCCCCTGAATACACCTGCAACCACATTAAAAACTACTTTGGCTGTATCTTTGCCACACAAATATTTTTATCATTACTCTGTAAAAGCCTATTAAAATTAAGTTTCATTTAAATGGCTTAAAACTGGCAAAACCCAAAATTTCCGGGTGGATGTAATGCCAGGTGGTAATGTAACAGTCTACTCCCTTTTGGGGGGTTTATAATACTTTAAGGATTTTACTCTATCAGAGGTACCCGATCATTACTATTCTTTTCATACTGTCAGCAATCAAGTATTTTTTCCCCTAACTTCAGAAGCTGTTAAAAAGGTTAACTCACCCCCGAGGGAAAGGAAATCTCTTTTCTTCGAGTGCCTACTACACACCAGAGCCTGCAATGTTTCATGTGAGCTGTGTCATGCAATCCTCTTACCCGGCACTACAAGGGGGAGACACCTGCCCCCATACACAGGCGACCAGACCAGCAAGCAAGACGCCACATGGCCACTTAACAGCTACCACCCCACCCCTCCTCTGGGCTTCAGAGCCCCACTTGTTTCTTACTATACAAGCCTCTCTTTAAGAGAGTAATCTGCTTGCAGGGGCACCTGCCTATGGCTCAGTCAGTGGAGCATGTGAGTCTTGATCTGGGGGTTGTGAGTTCGAGCCCCATGCTGGGTGTAGAGTTTGCTTAAAAATAAAATTAAGAGTTCAAAAAAGGGTAATCTGCTTTCAAACCTAGAGTCAGAAGTGAAGAAAATACCAATTACCCCCCCCCCCAAAAAAAAAGTGTGAAATATAGGTTATATGTCTTACAAAGATGGTAGGTCAAAACTGTTGGCAAGTTACCCAATGTTTAATAAATCAAGCTGTTCACGAATATACCCAACAAATACGAATGCCCGGATGCTAGGCACCATTCTCGGAGGTGCTCTGGGTACAGCAACCAAACAGGCCAACCCTTGCTCCTGTGGAATTTACATTTTTGTGGATTAAATTTCAACATTTATTATTTTTTTTTAATGTTTATTTTGAGTGAGAGAGAGAGAGAAAGTGCGTGAGCTGGGAAGGGGCAGAGAGGGGAGAGACAGAATCCCAAGCAGGCTCTGCGCTGCCAGCACAGAGCCCAATGTGGGGCTCAATCCCATGAACCATGAGGTTAAGACCTGAGCTGTGATCAAGAGCTGGACGCTTAACCACCTGAGCCACCCAGGCACCCCTCCATTTCAACATTTAAATGTTAAGTTCCTCTGGACACAGACACTTTTAAGTAAACTTTATACTTGTTACAACATGAAACAGAAGTAACTCCCCTGGTTAATTTCCCCCAACCCGAAGATGAAACCTACTGCATTCTATTTAACTCGCTTACTACCTGTGTGGTTTAGAAGGTTCCGCCTGGCTGATGCTTGGGCTGGTGACCATCAAAGGAGCCAATTTGTGTCAGAAGTCGGCTTATCATCAAACTAGCACCTAGCCAGCAGCAAAGAAAGAAATCTGGAACCTTGGTGGCCAAGTCTAACTTGTTCACCTTAGGGATAACTGCTCTGCTATATTTTGGGGAAGGAAGCAAAGAAGGTAAGTAGATGTTTCTAAAAATTTCAGTAGCTCAGATAAACGTATAGACACAAACATACCCACGAGGTGTGTGGCAATGTGACACAGAGGGTGGGTGTGTCCATGGGAGGCCCCGGAGGCCACAGCCCTTACAGGTTCCCTACACAACTCTGGTGCAGACGCTCCACAGACTAGACCCTGAGAAAACTGAGCAACGGGTAAGAAACCACAGGGAGGTCCTGGAGGCAGAGGTAACCAAAGATTATGGATTAGACCAGGGTAAGTATGCACTAACTGGCCAGAACAACAGATTAGTAAGAGAGCTATCTAACTGTAGTTAGGTGTATTTTTTTTTTTTTTAACATTTATTTATTTTTGAGAAAGCATGAGTCGGGGAGGGAGGGAGAGAGAGGGAGAGGGAGACACAGAATCCGAAGCAGGCTCCAGGCTCCAAGCTGTCAGCACAGAGCCCTACGCAGGGCACAAACCCCTGAACCGTGAGATCATGACCTGAGTGGAAGTCGGATGCTTAACCAACTAAGCCACTCAGGTGCCCCTGTGTGTATATTTTTTTTTAAGTTGACTTAGAACAGTAACAATAGGGTATAATTCAATAATAGCAATATAATTTAACTTTTGCCAAGGAGACTGATCCACCTGGGCTACTCTAACAGAGCATGTATCACCATTTGGCTTTTTAAAAAACCTGGCAGTGTTTGTTTTTGTTCCTTGCATCTATAAATCTAAAATTAATGACCATCACTCGTCCTGCAATAAAACCTACCTAACATGTACACAGAATAGACCTATACTAATAATCTATACTAAGATTATTTAAGACAGAAATCCTATTTTGGATATTTTAAAAGGCATTGTATTCCTGTATTTTAAAAGGGTAGTCTTTTTCAAAAAATTTTTATTAATTAATTTATTTAAAGAGAGACAGAACACACACATGCTCAGATAGGGGAGGGGCAAAGAGGGAAGGAGAGAGAAATTCCCAAGCAGGTTCTGCACTGTCCACAAGGAGCTCCATGCGAGGCTCGAACTCACGGAACAGTGAGATCACAACCTGAGCTGAAATGAAGAGCCGGACACTTAACGGACCGAACCACCCAGGTGCCCCTAAAAGGGTACTCTTAATCTCAGTTAACAGAGTGCAGTTTTCCAATATAAATTTCAAAGATTATTTTTGAAGTGACAAAAATATCTTCTTTTTTTGGGGGGGGGGGCAGTGGAAGAAGCTTTTCTTAATTTCATCACTGGTTTAATCTTAGTGACTGTCACAATTGGTCTCCTGTCACACAAGAACCCACCAGAATGAAAGAATGGGGTCTGGCTGACCCCAGAGAATTGGTTTGTTAGCCCCATGGCAGTGCTGGTCAGAGCTCAAATTATTTTGCTTAATTCTGTGCTACCGTCACCCTGAGCATGAACCACCACAATGAAGAGATCCACAGTATGGTCTTCTAAAGATGCCCCTGGAGCAGGTGGGGCTTGGGGGCAGGGAGTAACTCAGAAAACATGCTGCTCTACCCCCACTCTACTAATCCTATCCAGGTACTGACCTGACTATTCCCATTATAGTAAGATAGTCCGCCTATGAAAAAGATAACTTACATTTACATTTCTAGTCTATAGTATCGAGGATAAATATTTTACTTTCCCATGTGCGTCGTGCTTCACAACTATAAATGTTGGTAGCTGATCAATAAAACGGGTCTTTATTTGAAACAAAAACTCTTAGTACTAGTTAAGAAGATAAAAATTTTAACTTCTAGGGCAATTGTACATGAACATAAAAAACTCTCCAAAGGGGAAATTCTGGTGAGGTGTATTTTTTTTTAAACAATTTTTTTAATGTTTATTTTTGACAGAGAGAGAGAGACAGACAGACAGACAGAGCATGAGTGGGGGAGGGGCAGAGAGAGAGGGAGACACAGAATCCGAAGCAGGCTCCAGGCTCTGAGCTGTCAGCACAGAGCCCAACGCAGGGCTCGAACTCACAAACCGTGAGATCATGACCTGGGCCAAAGTCGGACGCTCAACCGACTGAGCCATATAGGTGCCGCTGGTGAGGTGTATTTTTGCCCACAGAAAATGTAGTTTCAGCATTTAAGAAATCATTTCACTCCATAAGCCTGGCACTAATTTAGGGGGGAAAAAAGCAGAATACAATATGCACCGGATCTTAATGTAAAGCCACCCCACAGCTGTTACCTAAAGCCCATGAAAAGCCAGCTCAAATCCTACAAGCACCAGACTGAGCTGGGGGGGAACCTGCTAGGTCCAGATTTTCTAACCAAAGCCACTAATCAAAAATAATGCAGTTGTGTCACACACAAGCCATTCTGTCAAAAGTATGAGAGGTTAGCTGAGTTTTCATCAAAACTCTTAGAAATTATTTTTTGCAATCCAGAATTTCCTGGTAACATCACTTCCTACAGAAAAAATGCTGAGGTAGTATTAATTCATTTTTCTATACCAGTGTGGGGACAGTGGGGTGGGGTGGGATGGGAAGGAGGACATGTTTTAATGTCAAAGAACTTTGTGTTACGAAAAGACGGGTGTTACTTCATTAACAGACCGTTCCCGTTCAGTTGCAGAACATTTTCCAACCCATATGGTAATTTCAAGTTCAGCAATTGAAAAAATTGATGTCGTGGTTAAGTGGCTGATAGTGAAATCAGGCTGGGGCTTTCGGAAAGGGCTTTCTGTAGCACCACCAGCTAGGGTGGGAAAATAAAAAAAAAAAAAAAGGAAAAAGAAAAGAAAACGATTGTCAATTCGTAATGCGCGCAGCACCAGCCCAACCACACCTCCTGAATTTTCCTTAACGCCCAAGTGCCTCCACCCCGGTTATCAATGGCAGGTGCTCGAAGGAACGGTGACCCCATCACAAGGCCATTGCTGCTCTTTCTACACCCAGCTGACTTCCTCCGTGAGGCTGGAACTGAGAAGTCCCGCTGAGTGGGGCACACGCGTGCCGCCCACCGCGTATATCGTGTGCGTCTCTACCGCGTGTGCCGTAAAACACAGCATACACGTGCGCGCACGTGACCGCGGCCTCCTGCCCGGGGGCAGGACTGGTGCGGCTCCCACTTCTGAGAGGCAGTCGCTGTTTTAGTTCCCGGCGTGTCTCTACGGGCTTTTCAAGTGTGGAGCCAGAATTAAAATTCATGGCAACACTTCACACTGTCCCGTCTTCAGATGTCCAGTAATCCACAAATACTAAGGCAGAATCAAGATGAGCCTTTAAAGTAGTCAGCGTGAATTAAGCACTGAGTGTGTATTCAACTCACTGCTGAGAAAGGATTTCTCAGTCTCTAAAGGGATGGATATGGAACGGATGACTTTGAGGAAATGATCATTTTAAACACACAACAGGTCACACTTAAGCGCACGTTTTGCCCGGCACTTACCGGGGACCGTGGGGCCCTTCCTCTTGACACCTCAGGGTCATCCATCTTTACTTATTTCCCCAAGGAGAGTCTAATTCAATCCAAGCCATAAAGGACCCCCTAAAGGACCATTCCTCTGTAGGCACTGAAACCAGTGCCAAACATCCAGTGATGTCCACAGGAAGCACTGCCTTTGCAGGTGGCCACCCTGAAGCTCAACATTCATTTTGGGGACATAAAAATCCTGGGATGTTAATTCAACCCAACAGTCTCCTTATTTAAATGGGTATCTTCAGAAATATCAAGGCACAGTTATCCACAGCTTGCAAGAGGAAAAAAGGAAAACAGCCTGCCAGCCTGCTAAGAGTTCCTTAGGAAACCCACCCGAGTGATCAGGCTGTCCCACCTGCCCCAGGATTCCCAGGTGGCCACAGGGGAAAAGACAACTACCACTCTAGTAAGTTTTGCTGCAGAAAATGCTATCAGAATCGCCTTCAGAAACTGATGATTCTCGGAAACTGAGCTAGAGACCAATTTCACCACGTGCACACGCACATGGGCCTGTTTCTCTCTTGCATTGCTTTATTTGTTGGTAAACTTGCATCAATTCCACTGAGCCACTGGAGAATAATGAGAGCAATTAGAAATGGAACACAGTGATCATAGTTAGCACCAGTGCTCAGAAAGTTCCTCCATCTGTTCTCCCCTGGTACACATCGGTGTCAAGCCTGGGCGGTCGCATGAATTCAAGACAGAGCTTTACAAACAGCTGCTAGGATATACCACCGCAAGTAATGAAGTTCATGAGAGGAAGCCAGTGTTTTATACCCACTCCTTTCAGTGGGTGGTGCCCACGCTTTTACGTGGCCTTGAGGAAGAAAGTCAAAACAAGCTGCTTTGATCCATTTCCAGTCTGACCACTCGGAAACTGCCAGTAAACCAAGGCTGCGTCGTTGGGACAGAAGTCTGGAAACCGGCATTCATAATCTTTCCCTGTCTACCATTAGGCTTCAGCCAATGAAGTTTGAATCTAAGGCATTAAGACCGATGTGTGTTGTGCCTTTTCACTCATTTACTATGCAACATCAGGAGACCCAGTTCCCCAGCTCACCTGAGCTACACCCCCCTGCCCCGCCCACCATATTTACATCTTTACTAGAAGCCAGTGATGTGCTGGGAGCAAACGCAGACAGAGTTCTCAGGTCTATGTCCGGGGGCATACCTGCTAGCTCTCAGCCACAGAAGAAGCCCAGCATCTCAGGCAGGTGGGACGCTGGGTACAGGGGCCGTCTGCGACACGATACCAGGTCACCTGCCCTGTGTGCCCACTGCCTGGCAGAGGTGACATGCTTTGTCCCGAGGCAGTGCGGTCCTCACTGAAGGGCATTGGGCGCTACAAAGATTTTCCTTAGAGGGAGCTGAACCTTTCCACCCCTATTCTCAATTTAACTCGTCTCCTGGGCCTATAAAGATAATCTATAATCACTCTCAATCGTCACCCCTCTTTTGAAGTCACCACATGCCCCAAACCTGGTCCTAAACCAGTTCCTTCCATGTGCCTTTTTTTTTTTTTTTAAGTTTATTTATTTCTTTTGAGAGAAAGAGCACATGCAGGGGAGGGGCAGAGAAAGGGAATCCCAAGCAGGCTCCATACTGTCAGCGTGGAGCCCAACACGGGGCTCGAACTCTCAAACCAGATCATGACCTGAGCCGAGACCGAGTCAGAGCCTTAACCGACTGAGCCGCCCAGGCGCCCCCTTCCACGTGACTCGGGAAGACCCACCATGGCCATCCTGGTCCCCTTGGTGCGCTCCTGAAACGTGCTGCCCTGAGCAGCGGGTGGTGGAGGACTGTACTAGGGATGATGACCAGGGGCAGACACGGGACACTGCTCTCTGCTTTCCCTCCACTGACCCCAGCCACACCAAGTCTCTGCACAGCTGCGGCTCTATTTCTATAGCTTAAATTTCTTTCAGAGGATTACAGAGGATTGGACTGTGCCATCCTATTTTGAAAAACAAATAAAAATAACCCCCAAACTAAGTATAGTCAAATGGAGAGCAATTGTGAGCTTGCTTTAAGACAGACACATAAACCCTATGTCCCTTCTACTGATAGTGTATGCAATTTTCTATCCAGTTTATCCCACCATTTACTCCATCACAACTATGAAAAAAAGTGTTTTTCAGAGACCTTTTAAAAGGAATGTACAACTCCACACATTAATTCACTTAGGAAAAAAGTGTTAAAAACTTTTTTCAAGTGACTACATTTTGGTGCCATACATTAATTTGGTACCGTTCCTTAAGAAGGAAATGTTAAAAACAATTTGAAGTTACTACCTTTCGGTAACTTACATGTTATGCCTAGCCAAAAATCTGATCTCGGGGAGGAAATGAAAATTTAAACCACAAATATAAAAATTCCTGACTACAGAGTAAATGTGGCTTCCTTTACGAAATTTAACACTGGCACCAGGAAACAGGTGACAAAAATCTCTTCTAACTCACATTAAGGCCTTAAAGTTACTGTATTTCATCTCAGTGATAGCAAACACCAAGACCTGGGGCAAAAACAGAGTCCTACGAAGCGCCATCTTAAGCAGTTTTAATCAAAACACACAAAAGTCTATCAATCTCATTCGCGCAGTTAGAATTGCGCGCAGTTAGAATTGATCACAGCTATACACAAAGTGAAACACTAACCTGTTAGCAGAGATGTACGGGCAGTGGTGACACAGCAGAAGTCTGAGGCACCCTGAAAGCGTCTCACTTAACACAAATTCACGAAAGGGAGGCGCCTCTTTTCACCTTGCATCATACGAGAAGAGAGACAAACTTTACACCTGAATCCCAGGCCCTCTTTTGTGTAATCACAAAGATGTAATCGTTGAGCTTGGACATTTAATGGTTAAAAAGCCGTCCTTAAAACCCAGATCTGTCACAGTCAGGCTGTCTGGCTCCTCCCCAGAAAACTCACAAAGCTCGTGCGTCTTGACTGAGCACACACACACTGCTGAAGGCAGGGTATTCCACCTCTAAGGGACACAGGCGAACACAGGCCCCACAGCCTTGTGTAGGAAACACGGTAAGAAAGAGAAATGCTATGAGAATTTCCCGCTGCATATAAAAGAAGAATACTGGAAGGCCCAAGCCAGCGGAACACCAGAGTGGTACCGTGGATGATGGATGAATGAGGACGACGGTTTGAGCCTCAAGTTCCTTCCTCCGCTGACCAGCCCGCACTAACGCTCAAGACACCATATAACTTTTGCACCACTGAGCAGTTGTGCTGAGGGAGAACCCCAGGCCTCGCCTGTAAACCATACAAATGTTACGGAAGGAAGTGTGCCGTGTCCTCCCACACGGGAAAAGCACGGAAGCTAGTGTCACCAGTGGTGCAAGCCCAAGCCTAAGTTGTGTGCAATTCTGTGCCGAAAGACCATCAGGTCTGGTGGTTTTTGAAGATCTTATGTCTGTTCTGGTTCACACATTCTTGCTCTTCCTCCCCAGTACCTGTTACCCCTCGGGGGTGGACACGGCTGCTGGCCCAGCTCTGATGCTTGACGCGCTCATAAACGGGGCAAAACGGTTTGGCCACCCCTGTGCTTAGAAGCCCCTGTGCAATACAGATTCAACTGGGGTTGTTCTAATTCAGCACACGCCCCGCCCCCAGCCCTGCGACCACTACTGAATGGCTATGACACCCTTCTACAGCAAGAGAGGACACTGGTGCCCAGCCAGGTTGTGGGACGAGGCCCAGGGGCTGTAATGGGTCAGTGGAGGGATCAAGACTGGACTGGGTCACCTTCTGTAACTTTCCACTCCCACACTTCATGACATACTATCAATAAAAAGAACTAGAAAGAAAACAAAGCTGGTATATATAATATGCCGGGCTTTCCTCACAGAAAACACAGTTCTAAGCTTTAAATAAGCACAATGGGAAGACCCAAGTGAAAAAAAAGAGGGAGTCGTGGGCATTCGTATATTGCTTTAAATATTACTTGAATTCTCATTAAATCTACAAATATTTGGGCTCCTGCCATTATGCACCAAACTGTTTTCCTATGTTGATAACTTGTTTTAACTAGTTTAGTAGAATTTATGCTCAGGTATAAGTAAAACCGAAGTCTAAATTCAAATACATAACTAACATAAAATATATCTAGAATTCATTTCTAGACTACTTTGTGTTGAGAAATTTCTCAAGACATGCAAAAACAAACCAAAAAGAACCCAAGAAATCTGTTAGTCTGTCCTCTAACACACTTATTCCATAGAAAAGTAACTCTCAATAAACTCAGGTTGACAAACTCTACTCATCTTATACACTTTCACAGACACACATCCATCGGTAAGAAAAAAGTAGGTCCTTTCTGCTGAAACCAGCTTTTAAAAAAAAAGCCTCAAATTACTCATTAAATCCACAAATTGGTTACATTAAAACACTTCAGTAGGGGCGCCTGGGTGGCTCAGTCAGTAAAGCATCTGACTTCAGCTCAGGTCATGATCTCATCTCACAGTTCGTGATTTGAGCCCCAGGTCGGGCTCTGTGCTGACAGCTCGGAGCCTGGAGCCTGCTTCAGATTGTGTCTCCCTCACTCTCTGCCCCTCCCCAGCTTGTGCTCTTCTCTCTCTCTCTCTCAAAAATAAATAAATAAACAACAAACAAACACTTCAGTAAATGGAATAGGAAGAATGCTCTGGTCCAGGAACGGGATATGTTTAAGGGGAAAAAGAAAGTTCGCAGAGCAACTCATATAGTGGAGAATCATCATGTTGAACCTGTTTCAATTTGAACACATACACCCTTCTCAGAGTGAAATGACTGATTCCATTTTTTAAAAGATTTTAGCTTGAGGGGCACCTGGGAGGTTCAGTCGGTTAAGTGTCCCGACTCTTGATCTCGGCTCCGTTCATGATCTCGAAGTTTGCGGGATCAAGTCCCACACTGGGCTCTGCGCCGACCGTGCGGAGCCTGCCTGGGATTCTCTCTCCTCTCCTCCCTCTGCCCCTCCCCTGCTCACTCATGCTTTCTCAAAAATAAACAAACACTGAAAAAATTTCTAGCTCTAAAGCCATCTTCACTCCTAAAGAAGGTCAACAAAGCCTAAATTAAAGCAAGCATCATGCACGGGGCAGAGAGTAAGTTATGAGTGCCAAATGCCCGAGTTCCCACATCCAACACTAGATGTGCCCTCAAACCCATTTCCAAATCCTGGGAGCTCTGTTTCTGAACAGGACAGATAATCCTGGTCTCAGGGTCGGAGACACAACCCATGCCATCAACTGGCCTGTGTCCTCTTTGGGTGCAGACATTAGAGAGAAGGGGAGACAGGTTTAGGATGTAACTCAAGCACAGATCCTGGTCTCACGCAGGCCCATGGGTACATGTGGCCCAGGAAGAACAGAAGACGACTGTCTGCAGGGGCTGGTTCTCTCCATCACTGGCTGAGATACAACTCTATTCACAAACCATGGGGATCTGCTTCAGGGTAGAGAACAGGGAAAATACCAAGTGAATTGGGGTTTTCCGGAGGACACTAGGATACCATACCCATTCTAAGCAAATACTTCAAACCCCAAAGGCACAGGCTCTTAACCAATGGAGCTTAAGCTCGCCCATCAGGGAAATGGTGTGCGCTCTAACTGTTGGCATTGGTCACTTCATAGCTCGTGAAGACAAGTTCTCAAGAAGCTTTTGTGATTCATTCACTCAGAAATAAAACCCAAAATTTAACAGCCAAAGGAGCATAAATTCCCTCAAAGGGAGAAAGAAAAAGCTGTTTTAAAACTTCTTAATTCTATACAGGCAACAAATATTTCTCACGTGAAACCAACCAGCAAAATACCTCATTTTGAAAATGTTTGCTTAACTTTTGACTGCAGGAAAAAGTAGTTCAGCCTATGCCTTGTCTCAAGACCTTCTTTCTCCAAATACACTGAACTGAAGTCAAGTTTCTGCCAAGTGCAATGGGCCATCTCCCACAGGTGTACCTGATGCAGGCCCAGCTCAGACAGTGTGGTTTCCAGATGTCTCTCGACGGTCCAAAGATTTGCCAACCACGCCAAGGTTCTTTTCAGGGTGATGTGTGGGTCACGGGCAGGTTAGGGGTGATTCAGACCTCCCTTCCCCACCCCCACCAGGCAAGTTTCTAGAAAAGATCTTTTTTGCTTGTATGTTTGCTGTGGGACCTGAGGGAGTTAGAATTACAGTAGCATTTCCAGATGAATTCACTTCCCTGTGAGTTTCCTACACTCCTCAAACAGCTTCTTTCTACACAAAGTAGGAGAGAATACTCATTACCATCACACTTGCTGACCCGCCATGGCTGCAACGGGTCGTTGAGGAGCAAGGAAAATTAGTGACTGAGGTCCCATCGGATGCTTTCCGGTAGCTTATGTGGAAGCTCCCCACAACCCCCAGTGGTGAGCACTTCTGTCTTCATTTGATCGATGAGAAAACAAGCTCATCAGACAGAAAAACAGGTCTGCCAAGGTCCTTGGCGTGTCTGGGAACAGCTGGGGTTCCGTCTAGACCCTGCCCCAGCCTGACGCACGGCCCTGCAGGTGACACAGCAGTAGCCCACTGGTGCTGAAGCAAGCTGTGACCCCTCTGGACGGAGACGTTCACAATAAAAATACTTCGCTAAATAAAAAGCCGACCCCAGAAGAGTCTATTGGGGGCTAATGTCCATGCGGATTACTTGTGGTGGTGGGCCACAAGCCTGACATTACCCAGATGAAACCTTTACCAACATAAGGGGCATGGTACTTAATACTGAGTCGTACGGGAAGATGAACGCGTCACGGTGACAAGCTGCTGGGGATGCCAAAAATGAAGATTAAAATTAAGACAAAATATAGCATACATATTGTTGATTTATTCTATAATTTTTTTTTTTTACATTAATTGATTTTTGAGAGACAGAGTGAGACAGTGCGTGAGTGGGGCAGGGGCAGAGAGAGAGGAGACACAGAATCCGAAACAGGCTGTCAGCACAGAGCCCGATGCAGGGCCCGACCCCACAAACCGTGAGATCACGACTTGAGCTGAAGTCGGACGCTCAACCGACTGAGTCCCCCAGGCGCCCTGGATTTATTCTATTATAAATGCCAGTCGTGATTGTGCACGCTGTACAAAAAGGCACACAGATAAGACCACCGGACACTTGAACACAAAATATTTGCTTTTAACGTTTTGATATATTTTCCTTCGAATCTGTTACACTTATGAACTTCTTGAACTCCACTGTTTGTGCCTCCCACAAAACTCCTATGCTAAACCTAATCTCTAGCGTGATGGTATTAGGCGACAGGGCCTTTAGGGGTGATTACATCATGAGTGTGGAGTCTTTATGAATGGGACCAGTGCCTTTATCCGAGGTCAGGGAGCTGGCCTGCTCTCTCTCCATCACGTGAGGACACAAGGGAAGGTGGCGGTCTATAAGTTTAGGAAGAGGGCCCTCCCCTAGAGCTTGAGCATGCTAGCACCCTAATCTCAGACTTCCAGCTTCTAGAAGTGTGAGATCAATGTTTCCTGGTTAAGCCAACTAGTTGGTGCTATTTTTGTTACAGCAGCAAAGACAGACTAAAACACTACGATGTCCTCAACAACTTTGGAACCGTTTTTAACTTAACTTTATGCCAGAAGCATCTGCCACGTCATTCTTCTTCTTAATGTCGTTAGGATGACAGCACCACAGTCTGTCAGAAGGATGTGTAGTAGTTTAGAGATTTTCCCCAAACCATTAAGACAGTCAATAGTTTTTTTTTGGCTGGGATAAATAATGTCAGGATGAACAACCCCCCTGTGCCCTCGGTACATGCATCTCACCGAGTATTTCCTGCAAAAGAAAGGAATGTCAGGCTCTCTGCTCTGTGCCTGCAGAGCAGGGTCTGAGGGCGGGTGGGTGGCAGGGTGCTTAGAGCCCGGAGCACAGCACGGGACCGAGTCCACAAGGTCTTACAGGACAGGTGTCTGGTCTGTGTCAATAGGACCTCCAGAGAGAAGGAAAGCAGTCTCGGGTCACATGCCCTACCACGGGTCCTGGCCACTGACCAAGCAGAACAACTTGAGGACACTGAGCAGATGAGAAAGCAGCTAGACGTTTTGTCACATAGGGAGTATGTCGGAAGACGGAGGCTTCGTTCTCCACAGAAAGGAACGGAGACAACTGGATTCCGGTGTGGGACATGGTGCGTGAGGCAGGGAGAGGTGGTGGTCCGTGGAGAGTCCCCTGCCCCAACACAGGCAGGGTAGCCACAGACCAGGGGCACGAGGAGACCTGGGCCCTGGGCAAGTGTTCTAATTCATTGGTTTAAAAATATGTCAGGGGGCAAGATATTAGACTGTCTAGCATTCGGTTGGCAATTACATGCATTTCTTCAAATCTAATACCACAACACAAATCAATAGACTATCTCTTTTTTCCTGCCTTATAGTCCAATCATGCAGGACTACAGGGCTAGGCCTTCTCCAATAAGGAGTTCCCCTCTGGCATGCGGAATCTGACTTGAGTCACCCATTTGGTTTTCAGGCAGTACATTTGAGAGAAGCAAGGTGTAGGTACACCTTACAGGCTCACCACCAGGATCACACGCAAGGCAGTTACAGCTATAGGGACACTGTAGTTATTACCTGAAAACAATGGCTGGGACTATTGCCCAATCCCCTCTCAACTCTATTATTCCATAGGGTAAAAACAGAGGGTCTAAGAGGTGACGGCCAAAATTCCGAGTAGTACTTTGCAATCAGAACCAATCAATACCAATCATAAATATTTAGTTAAAAGAAGATACAGGGGAGCCTGAGCGGCTCAGTTGGTTAAGTGGCCGACTTCAGCTCAGGTCATGATCTCATGGTTCGTGGGTTTGAGCCCCACGTCAGGCGCTGGGCCAACAGCTCAGAGCCTGGAGCTGCTTTGCGTTCTGTGTCTCCCCCTGTCTCTGCCCCTCCTCCACTTGTGCTCTGTCTCTCTCCCTTCTCTCTCTCAAAAATAAACACACATTAAAAAAAAAAAAGAGATTTCTAGTGCCACCAAGGTAGGGTCGCCCCACCCATTCCCCCAAGTCCAACCTCGTGCTACTAAAAACCCTAGGGAGAACACAACAGACAAGAAAATGCTAGGGGCACCTGGGTGGCTCAGCCAGTTGAGCGTCTGACTCTTGCTTTTGGCTCAGGTCATGATCTCATGGTTCATGAGATCAAGCCCAAGTCAGGCTCTGTGCTGACAGTGTGGAGCCTGCTTCAGATTCTCTCCCTCTCTCTCTTCCCCTCTCCTGTTTTTTCTCTCAAAATAAATAAATAAGCATTAATCTTTTTTTTTTTTTTGAGAAAGAAAGTGAGCATGGATGTGAGGTGCAGAGAAAGAGGGGGAGAGAGAATCTGACATGGTGCTTGAACTCACAAACATGAGATCAAGACCTGAGCTGAAATTCAGAGTTGGACGCTTAACCGACTGAGCCACCTAGGCACCCCGAAACTTTCTTTTTTTAAGTACTGAAAGGGGAAAGAAGAAGGTAGGCTGCTTGGGGACCCCGGGACTCGGGGAATGACATGGCAGAGAGGTCCCCAGCTTCCTCACCGTTTTCCATATATCCTGGACAGGGTGCCGCAGAGGGTCTCCAATGGTCACAGACGCAAAGAGCTCCCGGGGAAGCGAGTTCTCCCCAGCTAAAGCACTGGGGAAAGGGTGGCCTTGCAACAGAAAACCCTTCGGCAACACCTGCCCTACCCCAGCTGACCGCCACGTGCCGCAGTGTCGGCATGGCCAAGCCAGGGGTGGATCATCCACCCATCCCCTGCTCGGTGGGAGGTGTTCGTGCTCTGATCCCACCCCCAGCTTGTGTCAGCAGGCGAAAGGGGAGCTGAGCTGCCAACCTCTGCCTGGCACAAGCAGGCGGGGCCGATCCCGCTGCCCTGCCAGAGGGGTGCTGGAGAAATCACGTGGGTAGCTCTCTCACCCCTGGCCAGTGGAAGCGGATCATGTTCACTCCCCTTCCAGGGCAGCGCTGGTGGGGCCCAGCAGAAAGCTGGCCCCCCACTAAGCAGCGAGGAGGTGGCACGTGGCAGGTCAGCTGCTACTGCACGCACGCGCGCGCGCGCGCACACACACACACACACACACACACACACACACACACGTGCACGCACGGGCACGTACCCTCTATCTGCAGGCCCAGTAACAAGCTGGGCCTTCACCCGCACCAAGCGTCAGTGAGCAATGAGACAGAACAAGTCAGGGCAAGTCAGCACATCACTTCCCCCACCACTGGTTAGGGGAAGGCCCAGCGGGGAGCTGAGCAGGTACGAGACTGAACGAGGTGGTAGGAAACAGGGCTGGTGGCCCGTAGGTTTTCCTCACCCTAGTCTTGGGAGTCTGTGAGACCCAGTGGGTCACTGGGCCTCCACTCTGCTCTGACATGAAGGAGAATGATCGGGAACTCATACCCAGCATCATGCAGGAAACAGGGTGGCGGGAGGCAGGGCTGGTATTCTACCCCTCACCTGCACTCTGGTGGCAACGAGGAGGTGAGAGGAGCGGAGCTTTAGTCTCCATCCTGCAGGAGCCGAGCTGGGAGTCAGCCCTCCACCACGTCCCCCTCCCAGGGGTCAGCAGGGGCTGCGGGGAACCAAGCATATACCCCCAAATGAACTCAACGGAGCCACGCGATTTGGTGTACCACTTTTGCCGGGAAGTATCAGCAAGGCCAAAGAAGGATCTGAGCTTGCACCTCACCTGGTGGGAAGCAAGCAAAAATTTTAGAATTGAAAAATGCAACAAAGAGGGGGGGGAAAAAGAAACCCCAACTTCACTGGCTGGGCCAAGTATTAGAGTGGGGAACAACAGGCCACAGAATCAGCGGACACCAGGCTAGGTCCACAGAATTTACTCAGTCCAAAAAGAGAACACAGAATGAAAACTAAGAGTCTCAGGGATCTGTGAGACCACCACGAAAATACACTTTCGTCATCAGAGTTCCAAAAGAGAGGAGGCACTGAGAAAATATTCAAAGACATAATGGCTGAAAACTTCCCCAACTTGGCACAAAACCTACAACCACAAATGTAACCAACTGAGTGAACATCAAAAAGGATAAACCCAGAGAAATCTAAGACACATAATTAAACTTCTGGAAACGAACAAACAAAAAACCCTCGGAAGCTGCCAGATGGAAAGGACTTGTTACTTCTAGGAGAATATGTGAATGATGGCAGACTTCTCATCTGAAACAATGAAAGCCAGAAGGAAGGGGCATGTCTTTTAAGTTCAGGAAAAAAACAAAACAAACCAACCAACCAACCACCGCCATGGACCGTGAATTCTATAGCCACTGAAAATAGCCTTCTGGAATGAAGGGAAAACACAGACTCTCTCAGACGCAGGACTGAAGGATTGTTGCTAGCAGGCCTACTGTTAAGAAATGACTAAACAAAGTCCTCTGAACAGAAAGGGAGTAACAGGAGGCTAGAACTTCAGAAAGGAAGAATACTGAAATGGGGAAAAGATAGGGGTGAATATAATAACCTAGCCTATTTTCCAAGAGCTTCAGGTATATTTGATGGCTGAAGCAAAAAATGTGATGCCATCAGATATGGTGCTCAATGTATATAGAGGAAATGTTTAATTTTTTTTTTTTAATGTCTATTCATTTTTTGAGAGACAGAGAGAGACAGAGCATGAGCAGGGGAGGGGCAGAGAGAGAGAGAGGGAGACCCAGAATCCGAAGCAGGCTCCAAGCTCTGAGCTGTCAGCACAGAGCCCGACGTGGGACTTGAACTCACGAGCGGTGAGATTGTGACCTGAGCTAAAGTCAGACGCTTAACTGACTGAGCCACCCAGGCGCCCCATAGAGGAAATGTTTAAAACAATTACATTTGAGGGGTGCCTGTCTGGCTCAGTCAAACATCTGACTTCAACTCAGGTTATGATCTCATGGTTCATGGGTTCGAGCCCCACCTCAGGCTCTGTGCTGACAGCTCAGAGCCTGGAGCCTGCTTCAGATTCTGTTTCTCCTCTCTCTCTGCCCCACCCCCACTTGGCTGTCTCTCTCTCTCTCTCTCTCAAAAATAAACATTAAAAAATTAAAAAAAAAAAGACAATTATATTTGAAAAGGGGGACATGTAAAGGGGTCTCAATGGATTTAAGGTGTCTACACTGCAGATGAAATAAAAAACATTGATACCATTGATGCCAATAGATCATAACAAATTACATCTGTACAGTCTGTGGAGCATATGACTCCTGATCTCAAGGTTGTGAGTTTGAGCACCATGATGGGTACAGTGATTACTTAAGAAAAAAAAAAACAAAAAAACTTGGAAACAAAGAACACTAGAAATAAATCAAGATGGAATCCTAAAAAATGCTCAAATAACCCACAGTAAGATTTACTTATTTTGACTTATTTAATTTTTTTATTTTCAAAGTTTATTTATTTTTGGGAGGGAGGTGCAGAGAGAGAGTTACAGAGGGAGAATCCCAAGAAGGCCCCGCACTGTCAGCACAGAGCCTGAAGTGGGGCTCAAACTCACACATCAGAAGATCATGACCTGAGCCCAAATAAAGAGTCAGATGCTTAACCAACTGAGCCACCCAGGTGGCTCCCACAGCAAGGTTAAAAAAACAAAACAAAAAAAAAAAAACAAAAAACAAAAAAACAAACCCACAAACACACATAGGAACAGAGGAAACAGAAAGACAATAAAATGGCACACTTAAGCCTTAACATATTAACAATTACCATAAATGTAAATGATCTAAATTCACCATTTAGAAGACAGATTTGATGGGAGTGGATTACAGTATTATCTGAAGATGTGGGAAAAAATATGCCAGGTAAACAGCATTATTATTTTTTACAAAAAGCACGAGTAGCTATATTGACATCACATAAAGTAGCCTTTATGATAAAAGGATCAATTCAATAGGAATAAGTTAACAATTCAGTATGTGTGAACACCATACAGCTGTGCCTCAAAAATATATAAAGCAAAATCTGATGGATTTAAAAGGAGAAATACACTTACAGTTGGGGACATCAACACCATTTGTCTCAGCAACTGACAAAACTACCAGACAGAAAATCAGCGAGGATGTAGAACTGGACAACGCAATTCAACCACTAAGATCTGATCAACCGGGAAATATGTAACGAACGCTCCAACCAACAGCAGAATACAGATATTTTTCAAGCACTCATGGATCATTTACCAAAACAGACCTCAACACATTTAAAAGAACTGAAATCATACATAATGTATTCTTTGACCATAATGGAATCAAACAAGAAAACAGTAACAGAAGGACAAGGTAATTGCTATGTACTCAGAAACGAAACAACACACTTCTAAATAATCTAGGGTCAGAGAGGAAATCTCAAAGGAAATAAAAACACATGAAAGTCATTGAAAATGAAAAAACCAAAAAAGTACTGTAATGAAAACGAAAACACAATATACCAAGAACTGTCAGACACAGGTAAAGCAGTGGTGAAGGGAAATTTATGGCACTAAATGTTTACAGTGGAAGAGAGGAAAAGTCTCAAAACATTACTCCAAGTTCCTACCTCAAGAAACTAGAAAAGACAAACACAAAGCAAACTAAAGGAAATAAAAATGAGCAATAAAATTGAAAACAGGAAAAGAGAGTAAAATGAATGAAACAAAAAAGCAGATTTTAAAAAATAAAACCAATAAACCTCCAGAAAGACTGATAAGGTTAAAAAAATAGGAAAACCTAAATCACCAATATCAAGAATGAAATGGGCTATCACAACAGATCCTGCACCCACTAAAGATAATAAGAGAACAACATAAACACTGTAAATACCCAACATTCAACAACTTAGAAGCAATGGACCAATCCCTTGAAAATCACAAACTACTGCAATTCAACCAAGATGAAAGAGACAACCTGAAGAGTCCTACAAACACTAAAAACCTGAATTTGTAATTTAAAGACACCCTCTCCCCTCCTCAGCAAGAAAGAAATCTTCAGGTCTACATGTTGTCATTAGAGAACTCTACCGAAACATTTGAAGAATTAATACGACTCTTACACAATCTCTTCTGGAAAAGTGAGAAGAAGGGAACATTCCCAACACACTGTAAAGGCCCTGATCAAAACAAGAACAGTCTGAAGAGAAAACAACAGGTAAACGGTTCTCAGGAACTTAGGTGCAAAGTACTAGCAAATTCAATCCAGTGCAGCAATATATGAAAAGAACTATACCCTGACCAAGAAGGACTTATCCCAGTCCAGTAAGGTAGATTAACACTGAATATCAATATAACTCACCACATCAACAGACTAAAATAAATAAACTCACAAATTCACATCAATTGATGCAGAATAAAAATTTTATAAAATCTAATACCTATTCCATTCATGCTAAAAACTGTCAGCAATTCAGAAATAAAGAGAAACTTCTTCATCTTTTTAAAGAACATCTACAAAACACCTGCAGTTAATAACACACTCATTGGTTAAAGACTGAAAGCTTTCCCTCTAACACTGGGGATAAGGCAAGTATGTCTGCTCTCATTCAACATAGCACTGGAAGTTCTAGCCACTGTAATAGAGCAAGAAAAAGAAAGAAAATGCACACAGATCAAAAAGGAAGAAATAAAACTTCCTATTTGCAGATAACAAGACTGTCTACATAGGACTCCCAAGAAATTTACAAGAAATTACTGAGTTCAGCAAAGCTCCAAGATCCAAGAACACACAAATATGAACGGCATTTCTATTTATTAAAAATGAATGTTTAGAAAGTAAGTTTAGAAACATAACACCATTAATAATTGCTCCCAAGGAAATGAAATCTAAGAAAACATGTATGAGATCTCTATGCTGAAAATTACAAAACCCATAGACCTAAAAACTTGAAGAGACATCCGTTTATGGATCGGAAGACTCAACACACTGAAGGCGCAAATTCTCCCCCAAACTGATCTGTTAAGTTTAACACAATTCCTATTGAAACCCCAGAAGGGTTTTTGTAGGCAGTGATAAGCTTATTCAAAAATATAGATGAAACGGCACAGGACCTAGCTAAAACGATTTTAGAAAAAAAAAAAAAAAAAAAAAAGAATAAAATCTGAGGAATCACTCTATCCATTACTGTGGCCTCGTATGTGACTAGAGTAATGAAAGTGTGGTATTGGCGGAGGGACAGACACACAGTTTGATAGAACACAAAAGAGAACCCAGAAATTGAGTCACAAAAACACACTAATTTTTAAGAAAGGTGCACAGCCAATTATAGTTGACCCTTAAACAACCAGGTCTACTAATAGGTGAATTTTTTTCAATATGGTATAGTACTGTAAATGGATTTCCTCTTCCTTATGATTTTCTCAGTAACATTTTCTTTCCTCTAGCTTACTGTAAGAACTGAGTATTCAATACGTGTAACATACAAAATATGCGTTCATCGACAGTTTTGTGTTATTGCTAAGGCTTCCAGTGAAAAGCAGGCTATCAGTAGCCTGACAGTAGTCAAGTCTGGGGGGAGTCAAAAGTTATGCATGGATTTTTGACTGTGCAGAGGGCTGACGCCCCTCACCTTGAGGGGTTCAAGGGTTAACGGTAGGTGGAAAAAGGGTAACAATTTTCATAAATGGTGCAGGAGCAACCAGGTGCCTATAATCAAAACGAATAAACATTGATCTGCATCTCAGACCTTAAACTCAATGAACATGAATCATAGATCCAAATGTAAAATGTCAAACCATAAAAGTTTTGGCAAAACAAACAAAAAACAAAAACAACTAAGCAAAACTCTTGGGACCTGGGGCTGGGAGAAACTATCTGCAAATCACAAACCTGACTGGAATCTAGGATGGGTCTGAGCTCTCAAAAAGAGTGAAGGAGTAAAACACCCCAACAATCCAATTAGAAAATGAGCAAAAGACATAAACAGCCACTTCACGGAAGAAGGCGTACATATGCAAAGGGACACATGAAAATATATTCAACGTCATTAGCCAGGAGGGAGATGCAAATTACAACAATAATGAGGCATGTGTCAGGATGGCTAAAACAAATAGTGATGACACCAAATGCTAGCTAAGATCTAGAAGAACCGGACCCCTCACACATCGCTGACGGGGACACGAAAGGGCAGTGCCGTTTTGGCAAACAGCTGCGCGGTGTCTTAAAAAACTAAACCGCTCTGTGTTCCACCAACTGCACTTCTGGGAACGGAAACTCACGTACACGCAAAAACCCATAGGGAACTGTCCACAGTGGCAGTTTGTTGCCATGGTACAGCGTCATGGCCAGTCACCTGAAGGAAGCCTGTGCCCTTGGTCTTCAACTGGCAGCTGCCGAAGACGTACCGGGGATAACGCACGACACGCAGTGTGGGCTGTGCCCCTCCCCAAGTGCCTCCCCAAGTCCCTACCATGACTTGCAAACAACTCCAATGTCCTTCAACAGGTCAATGCACCGTGCTACATCATACTGTGGAATGCTGCTCAGCAATCAAAAGCAAGCGATTATTGATTTATACGACATCCTGGGTAGATCTCAATGGAATTACGCTGGGCAAAAAAGCTAATCTCAAAAGGTCGCCTGTGACAGAAGTAGAGCCATGGAGACTAGAGTAGTGGTTGTTAGGCGTTGGGGAGAAGGGAAGTGGCTGTGGCTTTCAAAAGGTAGTATGAGGAATGCTTGGGCTAGAACTCTTCTGTCTGTATCCTGACGGTAGCGGCCGTCACACAAACCTCCACCTCGGATAAAATCGCAGAGCAGTGAATACACACTCACACGCACACACAACATGGAGTACATGTGGAACTGGGGAAAGGTGAGTAAGGTAGCCGGAGTCTATCCACGTCCCTTCCAGGCTGTGATATTGTACTAATATGCCACTAGCAGAAACTAGGCAAAGGGCATAGAGGATCTCTGTTGTTATTTCTTCACTTCTTTTTTCTTTTTTTAAAGGTTTTATTTTTAAATTTTTTTTTTCAACGTTTTTAATTTATTTTTGGGACAGAGAGAGACAGAGCATGAACGGGGGAGGGGCAGAGAGAGAGGGAGACACAGAATCGGAAAGAGGCTCCAGGCTCCGAGCCATCAGCGCAGAGCCTGACGCGGGGCTCGAACTCATGGACCGCGAGATCGTGACCTGGCTGAAGTCGGACGCTTAACCGACTGCGCCACCCAGGCGCCCCTAAAGGTTTTATTTTTAAGCAATCTCCACACCCAACATGGGGCTCGAACCCACGACCCCAAGATCCATGTTTCACGCTCTTCCAACTGAACCAGCTGGGCGCCCCAGGATCTCTGTATGATTTCTTCCAGTTGCATGTAAATCTGTAATGATCTTAAAAAGTGGTTTTTTTAAAAAAAGATATAAAATTTAGAACTGTCTACACAGCCATTAGTCACTAAACTTCATTTGGAACTAGTGAAAAAATAAAAAAAATTCTTGCACTTTACCTCCTCCATCTGCAAAGCAGCCCACCCAGGTAAGACAGAATGCTAGCCACAGAGCTAATGTGACATTGTTCTCGAAGAAACATTTCCAAAAAGTAAAGACAAACAGATAAAATTCATATAAAAAATACATTTTATTTAAAAGCCAACAAGCATTATGAAAAGATGCTCAACGTCACTTATCATCAGGGAAACAAAAACCAAAACCTACAATGAGATATCACCGCAAACGGATGGTTCCTACTGGGAAAAAAAAAAAAAAAGGAAAACAAGTATTCAAATGTTGGCAAGGAAGCGGAGAAACTGGAACCCTTGTAGGCCATTGGTGGGAATATCAAATGGTGTGACCACTGTGGAAAACACGGTGGAGGTTCCTCAAAAAATTAAAAATAGAATTCCCATATGACCCAACAATCCCACTTCTGGGTATATATGCAAAAGAATCAAAAGCATGATTTTGAAGAGATGTTTGCACATATCAAAAAGAATCCAAAGTATAATCTATGAGATATCTGCATACCCATATTCAAAGCAGCATTATTCATAACAGACAAGAGAAGGAAGCAACCCAAGTGTCCGATGACGGATGAATGAATGAATCAAGTATGTTGCATAAATACAATGGACTATTATTCAGCCCTAAAAAGGAAGGAAAGTCTAGTAATGATGAATAACCTTGAGGACCCTAGGCTAAGTGAAATAAACCAGTCATGAAAAGATCAATACTGTATAATCCCACTTATATGAAACATCTAGAACAGTCCAAATCATAGACACCGATAAAACGAAGGTTGCCAGGAGCTGGGAGGAGAGGAAGTGGGGAACCGACGGTTAATGGGTACAGTGTTTCAGTTCTACAAGATGAGAAAGTCCTGGGAGTGGGTCGCACAACTATGTCAATACCTGAACGCTACTGAACTGTACACTTGGGAAAGGTGAAGGTGGGGCGCCTGGGTGGCTTAGTCGATGAAGCGTCTGACCTCGGCTCAGTTTTGATCTTGCGGTTCGTGGGTTCGAGCCCCACATCGGGCTCTGTGCTGACAGCTCAGAGCCTGGAGCCTGCTTTGGTTTCTGTGTCTCCCTCTGTCCGCCCCTGCCCTGCTCACACCCTCTCTCTCTCGAAAATAAATATCTAAAAAAATTTAAAAACCCACATTTTTAATTTAACCCAGTAGATTAAAAATGTGTCAACATGTCATTCGTATGAACGCGGCTGAGATATTTTCTATTCTTTCTTACGCACCACAAAGTTTTCAAACTCCAGTGTGAACGGACAGGAACAAGCACATCTCAATCTGGACCAGTTGCATCTTAAGTGCTCAGTACTCCACTGTGGGAAGCTGTGGCTTCCCCACTGAGCCAGACCTCACCTGTCACCCCCACGTAATAAACCTTATAGTTAGAGCCAAATAACTCAAAATATTTGGCGGGGCAGGGGAGACACACAGGGTCTTTTTCCTGCTGCTAGACTTTTTTGAAATCTTATTTGTCTTCAGGTAGCTCTATGGAAAGGCTGATGGGCAAAACTCCAAACTCTGAACATCTCCTGGGCGTGTCCTCTTTGTCAGGCCCTCATGACGATCTGCAGGACATCATGCCTCTCCTCGGAGGGCTCACAATCTGCCAGATCACTGCCAGGTGCAAGAGGACTATGCACATCATGTGGAGGAATACCAAGAACACGAGTAACCCCTACCTATGAATTCTGATGTTCCACAGAATATAAGGGTTAAGTCATTTGACACCCGGAAGTTGTTAATTACGGAGCTTCCACCCTGTTCACAATATTCACTGGCACATCCTGACCTTTCTTAACTCTTACCTCCACCAGCAGTAACTACACCTTCAAAGTACAAACTTGTGCAGAAAATAGTACACAGTTTGTATTAAAAACGCACATGGCACACGCACGCTCACTAGCAAAGGCACTCGGAAACCCATACCTCTGTCAACGATTGTGAGCAGAATAATGGGTTATCCACTAAGAGCTCATTTGTTAAGTGAATTGACCCAGGATGTAAGGAGACTAGAATTTGATTGGTAAAAGCAAAAAAAAAAAAAAAAAAAAAACAAGGAAAGAAGAAAAAAGAACCCTCTCTCTCTCCTCATGGAAAAATAGAGTATTTTTTAAAGACCTCCAGAAAAATCGGGGATATCGAGAAAAATAGGAAAGCATTTCTAGAATAAACAAAACATCTACTTGCTGCACATCCCAGACAAGAATAGACTTTCTCATCAGAACAAAGATGCAGGAGCAGAACTACCAGATCCGCTGCTTCCTTTCCCCACTCGCGGAGCAGAAACTATTTTGTGGGTGAAGGAGCAGGAGCCCCTGGCAGAGGAGAACCTCTCTATAACCTCACATTTGTGTTGCCTTGGGGAAAACCAATCATAAAGACTTCTTTGTGAAAAAAAAAAAAAAAAAATGCGTTTTGCAATAAATTATCAAAAGCTTCACTGAAGATCTTAATGGACATGGTTGAGTAAGGAACACTAAACATGACTACAAAGAGAACAGAACCCGATTTTATCAACTCAGCAGATTTCAGGGGTCTTTAGGCACTGGACTATTAGAAGAATAACCATGAAAAAAAGTTATAGACTACAAAGGCTGTCAATTTTATTCTGCAGTGAATAAAACTCCTATCTAAGTCCTCTCCAGTCCCCCACTCATCCCCCACCCCAGCAAACAGATCTCCCCAGAACTAAATCCTAAAAACTTACCTTGATGCACTAACTTCAGACAAACTCCTTATAACTTATCATTTACTCCTTGCATTCAACTCTCGGTTATCATGCCAATCTACTGGAATGTAGTTAGTGCTATGAAATTACACCTCAGGATCCACGACTTGACTTCGCAGGTATAAACATAACTGTCTTTAATAACTTAGACTGTGATCTCTAAAGCTTTACATCTGTCATCTGGAGTAACAGGACTTACCTTATAATCTCGCTAAACAGTATGATACCATACATACTAAAAAAAAAAAAAACCAACATTATCTCACCCACTATTTCTGGTTCACAAAGTAAGATAAACTCTATCTATGCATCAAGCCACCACCTGTAGAGGCGGATTCATAGGTCTGCAGGGAAAAACTATAAGGCTTCCAAAGGATCCTTAAAATACATAGGTTTTTAAAACTACACACCATTAAGCCCTATTCACTCATTCAGTGAGCAAGAACGCTACAGGTTCATAAACTCAGGAGCACTTTCATGGGCAGAGAAACATTCCCAAGCACTGAGAACTTCTAAGCTTTAAAGGAGTTCAGGACAGTAGTGAGAGAAGGAAGTAGCAGCAATAAAACTTCTAGCTCCTTTTCTTAAGGAGGGATCCTAATGAAGTAGATCTCAGTGTGCAGCGGGAGACACCTAGCCAATACGCATAGTTACCAATGTTTTTGCCGTCTCTGCTTGCCATTTCCCACGTGTGCCCAATCTGACAAGTGACCAACCTTCTGAGGCTCTAATTCTGTAACATGGGGACAGACCTGCACGGTTTCCCCATCTGAAGGTTAGGAGGCACAGCCCCATTCTATCTGTAAATGCAAATTTGCCATTGTGTTCCAGCAATCAGATGTCTAGCCTGATGACTGTTCAGTTAGCTTCTGGCAAAAATGTGATCTGCATTGTAACAGTCTGTATATACCGGATCCTTCAGGAATAATGCTGCCAACTTGCTTATATTTCATTAATCCAGGAAAGGCTAATCTGTCCAAATGGGAAGCAAGATTTTGGTGAATCCTTATCAAGACATGAACCTTTTCCATCAGTGGGGAAGAGTGACTTGAATCAACACAGACTTACTCCCTTACCAAGGTTGCCAGAAGCAAACATGCTCAAAGTCACATGCTGGGGGCTCAAGGGTCAAATCTAGCCTGCAGATGTTTTATCTGGCTTGCACAGTGCTTTCAAAGTTCTAAATTAATTGCCAATGTCTAAACATCAGGATATTTGGCATCAAAATCTACATTCCTGGGTTATCTTGCACTATACAATAGGAAAATAACTACTACTCTCAGACCACACACCCACACAGACACAGTTGGGGGCAGTTCTAATGTAAAAAGTGCAAATGCTCCCTGATTTCCCATAGTTAGTTCCCACAAGGTCAGTTCCCTCTGTGATTATATGGTCAGGTTTTCCTGGGCATTTATGTTTGCCACTCCTGGTTCAGACCCCAAAACACTGTTTAATCCCTGAAATAAAAACCCACAATCTAATCTTATTAGTGCTATACCTAAAACCTCTGAGCAAACAAAATTAGCCCAAAGAGAAATGTGAGTAGAAAGCAAACCATTTCCATGGTTCTATGTTGGTACTGCCTTTACAAACAAGGTCAGTTTTTTAAAGTGTTCTTGTTGAAAATGGTTAACCTGTCTCGTTTCCCTCCATACATTTAGTCATGTTTTTAAGCTATTTGCTGTACCTGACTGAGTCCCCTTCAAGCAGAGGGTCATTAATAAGTGAGTCTTAGTGGTTACAACAACACCTACACTTCAGTGAAGGCAGGAACAGGGATTCCGGCTTTACTGCTCAACAGGCAGACACTGGGTGTATTTTACTGCTGCTACAAAACCTGATTTAAAATCAATGTCGGCTTGATGTCTTATTTGACACATCCTCCCCTCCTATCAAAACATGGAATAAATCAGTAAAAAGGTTTCTAAAAGGGGGTTTAATGTAAATGTTACACACAGCCTTTACACAGAGTCAAACAACCACACGTTAACTACCTCTTACCCGGGTATTGCTTACCCATTGCACTGAGATAATGGTTGAAGGCCTGGCAAGGAGGACTTGGGGTTTGTGTTGATTTGTCACAACTCATGGGTGCCGGGCTCCTGTCTGTGTCAAAAGAGAAATACCCACTGGAGGATCGAGACAGCAGGGAGGATCTTCTGACAAAGATGAAAAGCGGGGATCTGGTAGCAAAAGGCCCGGGGCTGGCTGGTGGGGCCAGCGGGCCCTGAGGGCTGCCTTGGGGGCAGCGGTCCCCTTCGCCTTCAGGATTACCTTGCTGCTCTGTCTGTAGAGAGGTAGGGGCCCCAGGCCTGAGCTGAGGAGGCCTCTCAGCAGGCTGCAATTGTCCACCTTCTCTGTCACACTCAGAACTTACATCTGAAGGTTGCTTTGCCATTTGGTCTTTTTTTCTGCAAGTAAAATAAAAACTAAGATTATCTTAAGCAAAACAGTAACTGTAACAAGTAACTAAATGTAGCTAACTTTCACGGACTCCTTCAACATTTCTAGAAGAGCGAATGCTTTAACGTTAAGTCGTCAGTTCGTATATTTGTCTGACAATCTTCCAGGTAAGAATAAAAATAACACCTAAAATAACAAAAGTTATCTCTCTCTTTGCGAGGTGGGGGGAGGGGAGGGGGTGGGACTAAACTTCCTGCCACCAAGCAAAATACAATTACATCGTCAACGTGTAACCGGTGCTCTAACGCACACGGACACGCACACAAGTTTTAGGAGAAGCAGCTCGTGTTAAGTCTATTCACACGTGCTCTTTGCTCAGGGCCGCCTTGAAGAAGTCGGAAACTCCCAGCGGGCTCTGATTTCCCGGGATCAGATACCGCGCTGGAGCACGGGAGCGGGCGCAGATGCAGCGATTTGCAGGCGGCTGGCCGCGTTCCCCGCTCCGGCCCCATTGTTCTGCCGAAAGTGCTGAGGGCAGCAAGTCTGGGGAAGGTTTGGCAAGGGCCGTCAGTCGTAGTAAGTGCGTCACAATAGAGTTTGTAACTCCGAGCGAGCGCGGCTCGGCCCGGGTCGGGCGCTCCCCGCCCGCGGTCCCTCCCGCTCCCAGCCCGCGCGCCCCTCCTCCCGCAGGGGGTAGCGCGCCGCCCCGAACTCGACAGAACTTCTCCCGAATGCACCCACACTACGAGGTGCACACCTCCAAATGGGGGGTGGGGGGGAGTCCCCCAAAGCCGTCCCCGGGCGCCCCCTGCAAAGTCCCCAAGTAACTCTACACGCTAGGCGACACCGGAGCGCGCGCCTCCTTCACCCCATTGACCCTCCTCTGTGAAGGCAATCGGGCCGAAACTCACGTCCGCCCCTTCCCTTCCGAGCGTCGCGTCCGAGCCCGGGCCGCGCGGCGTCCTGCCCGCGCCCTTCGCCGACCCGGAGCCCCCTGACCGTCAGCACGAAGGTAGCGCGGGAGACAAAGCCTAGAACTCGCGTTCAGAGCCCCCGGGGCAGCGCAGACCCGACCACTGGCCGTCCACCCGCCGCCGCGCTCCGCCGGGCAGCCGAGGGCTCCGCGCGCCGCGCTTCTGGCCCGCGCTGCCCCGGCCGCCGCCGCCGCCGCCGGGAACATCCTCCGCCTCCTCCCGCTCCTCCCCTCGCGCACTGCGCCCGCCGCCGCCGGCACCGCCGACCTCCCCGCGCCGCTGGCGCCGGGTGCCCGAGCTCCCAATTGGCTCGCGCGCGGTCGCTCTGCGCCGCAGCCAATAGCCGCCGCCGGCGGGGGCGGCGCCTACGGGTCAGGCCGCCAAAGGCGAGGCGATTGTTGACAAACTCGCCTCCGAAGGCGGCCCCGGCTGCGGCGGCGGCGGTGGCGGCGGCGGCGGCGGCGGCGGGAGTCTCGGGGCCAGGAGCTGCCCAGGCTTCCCCAGCCCGCCCCCCGCCTCTGTGACCGTCCGGACGCCGCTCGAGCCTCCGCAGCTCCCGCCACCCCAAGCAGCCGGTCACCTGGAGACAAAGCAGGAGCCTCGCTCTCTCCACACCCGCAGGGCCGATCTCAGTCCCTAGTCCTTGCTGCGGGCCGCCGACCCCGCCCAGGCCGGCTGGGCTGAAGACCCCAAAGGCCGCCCCCTCCCTAGCTGCAGCACCGACCCTCCTCCAACTTCCTCCCTTTTTCTCCCCGTGCGCCGCGGACACGCTCCAAATCTAAGCGATCACCACGGCCACTGGCACGCATATCTGCGCGCACCCGTGGCCACTGCAGACAGCGAACGTATTCACACCCCCATTCCCAGCGTCCCGCGGGTCTTCCACTACCAGCACCAGCACCGAGTAACAGGCCTTCGAGGGCACCGCACCGCCAGCCAGCACTGCAAGTGAGTCGCGGTGCCCGGGTCTCTACGACAGTCCGGCCCCCGGATGCAGCAGGTTCTGCTGCTCGAGGCTCGTCCACTGCGTGGCCGCGGCAGTCGGAGGAAGCCCTCGGTCTCCCGCTGTCTATGGATGGTGCGGCTGGTATCGTCTGCAGCGCACTCGCAGACCGGGCAGGGCTCCCAGACACGTCCGAGAGAACGAACGCAGTAGCTGCCCTGAAACCTCGGCCTGAATGGGCACAAGGAAAAGCCGAGTCCCGTCAGTTAAATAACCACCTCAGTTCCGCAAATCCTCCGCAACGGGCCCAAGCACCCGAGAAAAGTCAAGGCTCCAGACCAGCTCGTACCGCGCAGCCACTACTCGGGGGTCTCCGGGAGCCGGCCGCGAGGCTCTGGCCGGCTGCCGCAGCCCAGTGTCGTGGAGCGGGGCCCCAGCTCCCGGGACAGAGCGGAGAGCACGCGCTGCCTTCCCAGCCGGCCCTGAGAAGCTTCACCACTCCCTCGCGCGGAATCCCGGCCCGAGCCGTACTTCGGCCAAGTGCCCGTAGCCTTTCCACAGATGACCCCTCACCAAACTGGACCTGCAGGGGAAGGGAACCCGACCCGCCTGATCGCCGCCTCCCGCCCAGCGACAAGTGGGACGGGTACGTGCATCTCTGCCTGCACGTGCTCGGGAAGGGAGCAGGAG
Organism: Panthera leo; assembly: GCF_018350215.1. Taxonomy (NCBI): domain Eukaryota; kingdom Metazoa; phylum Chordata; class Mammalia; order Carnivora; family Felidae; genus Panthera; species Panthera leo. The sequence continues at coordinate 103,563,892 of NC_056681.1, forward strand.
GTGGAGCCGATCTGACTCCGGTGTTTGTGTTCCGTCGGCACCCGGCCCGCTCCCGGGGATTCGGAGGTATTTACCTTGCGTTTCTCAGTCCGAGAGTCAGAGTCAGACATTGGGGGGACGAGGGCCAGGGAAAGGGCGCCGAGGGGGTGGCGGCGGGAGCGGGGCGAAGCGAGCAGCCCGCGGCGATGCTGGCCGCAGTTGGGCTGGGGCGCGCAGGGCGACTTCAAGAATCCGGTGGCAGTGGTGGCGGCGGCGACGCGAGACGGAGCGCTCTTACAAGATCAGAACCTGGAGGCTGCGCGGAGCGAAGTGAAACCTGCACAGCCCTGCGGCTCGGCTCTGGCTGGTGGCCCCGCGCCCGCACCCAATCACTGTGAGCTCCGCCCCCGCTGGGTCCCGCCCCGGCGCGCGGGCTGGCAAGCCCCGCCCCCGCCGCGCAGCAGCCGCTGGCGCTTTCAGGCTCCGACAGGTAAAGGCGGGGGTGGCCCCGCCGGGTTCCCCTGCGCGCGCTGCCCGCCCTGCCCCGGCTGGGCGTGTTTACTGGAGCGACTAGGGCTGCCGGTGGCTGGTGTGCACCCATCCCCCTCCCTCCAAAGTGTACCCTTGCCTTTCCCCCATCCAGCAGAGGCCAAGACGTGCTCTTGGAACAGAGGGGGCGCTCCGGGCACGCAGAAGCGGGCTGGGCCGCTGCCGCCAGCCGAAGGCCTCAGGAGGCGCCCCCGAGCCCTTGATGGGCTGCAAGGAATTTCTCTCTCAGCCTCTTTGGGGCAGACGCGGGGACTGGGTTGACCCGAGAACACGCAGTTCCAAGGTTGAGCAGAGGGTCTCAAAGCTCTCCTCACTCAGAGTCTGGGGTGCTGGGAGAGACCCCGATCTGCAGGGCTGCTCACCTTCCTCGCTCTCGCCTCACGTGATTGTCTTAGGTTCCCTCCTCTTGCCATCTGGCAGGGACACCTAGCTCGTCTCCCGCGCGGAACCTCCGATAAGAGGCAGAGACCTTGGGGGGGCGAGTGGAGAAAGAGGCCAGGAGCTGATCCCCGGAGGCGTCTGTTCCGTAGCCCCGAAGCGAGAAGGGGCTGAGCGCAGAGCAGGTAAAATAGGGAAATGAAAAAAGAACTCGAAAAAAAAAAAAAAATCCTTTTAAGAAAAAAAAAAAAAATGCCCAGAAGAATCTCGGCCTTCAGGTGGGAGAGAGGATGGTAACTCTGCTCGGGAGTTAGGATCCTAGAGACTGGTGGGGCTCTCAGAGAGACGCCAGGGAGGCGCGGTGAGGCCAAGGAAGGCGGCGCGCATGGTGAGCGGTGTAGAGAGCGAAGTACTCCCCCCCCACACACACCTTTTCCCTGGGCGCTCCTATCCCCTTCCTCCTTGGTGCCCGCGGCCCCACTCCCACTCCTGCTGGGGGGACGGTACACCTCTGGGTCCGCACCCCCATATCTATTTTCGGTTATGAGTTCTCACCGTTACCCCTCACCGCTAGGAGACAGCCAGGAGACAGCCGTGGCCGGGGAGTAGGGGCAAGGTCGGTCGGGAGATGGAACATCCTGCCACGGGGGAGACCCGGTTAGACGGAATAAAGAAACTCAATTTAAGGATCACCTAACCTCCCCACCCCGCCCCCGCCCCCCCAGAACGAAGAAGGAAGGGTCCTCAGTTGCAGAGGAGCAAGTCAGCGAGGCGTTTGTCCCGCTGCTGGCCACCTCGGTCAGTTTTACGCTGCATAAGCAGACATGGAACGTCAGCGAGACAGCACAGCCCCTGGTTAAAGTCTTCTCAGCACATCCTCCCGCGAATCCTGAGCGAAGTGTGGGAGGCCAGGGGTTCCCGGATGGACTCAAGGACCCATGGCCGGTTCTGCCTCGGGATTTCGTCGCAAGAGGGAGAGAACGAGGGCGTGCACGCGGCGAAGTGGACGCAGAGGCCAGATGTCTACCGGGACGTGGCTTGGAGCTGCTGCCCTCGACCTCAGGTGGCGGCCACGGGTGATCTCTGAGCCTTAGCCGCCCGGTGTAGTAGCACCCCGGGGAAAATAACAGAACTCCTGTGCCCGCTGGGAGCCCCAAACCCGACCTAGTGCTCCGAGCTCTCCGTGGGGTTGGGCGACGCAGACGGGGACAGGAAAAGAACCACGCAGAAGCCGTAGTGGTTGTCATCTGCTTCTGTGCAGCTCCGCCGCCCCCGCGTCGTCTGCTTTAGCGACCCTGTGAACACTTTAAAACAACAACAACAAAAAGTAAAACACACACACACACACACCAAAAAATCAAAGGCATCAGGGAAAGCAAATGGTTAAGCGCACTTATTTGGGACACGAAGAGGTCGTCTCGGAGTCTGCTGTTCATGCAGCCCAGACTGTGCTGGGGAGCTTTGGCAGAACACCCCGCGCTCTTCCCGCCCTCTCCCACAGGGGCCGGAGGTCCTCTGGAAAGGGACGGTGTGGGAAGAGCAGGTGGGCTCTCTGTTCCGGTCCGGTCCTGGATGTCGCCCTCGCAGACACAAGCAGAGCTATGCCCACTCCTGCCTCCGCCAGGAGAGGAGGAGAGGGAGTAAGGAGGATGGCTTGGATTGAGAGAAAGGAGCAAGAATGAAGTGGGGCAATGATCTGAAAAATGAGATAGGAAATCTACAGCCCTTGCCCAGACCACAGGCGTTGCCGGTGTGGTGTCTCCGAGTTCTGAAATCGACTTAACTGAAATGTACGGCCCTAGCCCGCCTCCCCATCCTCGGAAGTAGCCGGAGCGCCTTCCCATCGCTTAATGTCTTTATTAAACTTTGTATCTATGCTCCTCTAAAGAACAGATTACAATTTCATATGGTAAAAATATTTTCCGCTCGTTGTCTTACGGTCCGGAAGCCGCCTGCCAGAGAGGACGAGCCGGAGTTCGCGCTCTGCGGAGAGCAAAACTCCAGGCACACGCTCCCCTTTCCACATCCGTGCGTTTCCTCGAAGACTCCAAGGGCGGGTCTGATTCACTGGAAAAGCATCATTTGCTGAGCTGAACTTTGCCCACGAGTGTTTGATTTTTATGCTTTGATTTCCCTCCCCCCCCCCCCCCACGCAGCACCAATGCGTTTTCCAAAAATCACTGTAAATCTGAATCACCGCTGACAGCAGGAGACCTTTGGCGACACCTGGGTGTGGGGCGTGTTCGCAGGGGAACCCACTGTCTAGGGGGATCAGGCGCCTAAGCTGGGAGAGGTTGCGGCTGGGCGCGGCCGGGTTACGTGATAAGGATCCGTGTTCCGGGGCTGCCGCCTGGCTTCCTTTCCCAACAGCCCGTCGCGAACCGCGCCAGCCTCGGTGGGAACCTCGCTTTGCGACCGAAAATCCCCGAGGGCCCAGCGCGTGCCAGGACGGCCTCGGCCCCAGCCCCAGGCGTCAGAGAAGCTAGTGTCGTGGCAACTGCGAGCGAGCCACCACCCTTCCCGCCACGCCCGCTATAACTTGGCTCCCAGCTTGGGCCGCTGAGAGCGCGCCCCTTCTCCGGCCTGGGGTTGTGGCGGTGCAGGGTAGAATGCCCAGGCCGCCTGCGCATTGGTGATTCCGGCGATTGGTGCATGGAGGGAGGTGTGTGGAATGTTAAAGGCGGAGATCACCCTTAGGGCATCATCCTTCACCGAATCGCACAAATCCAGTAACTGCAAAACATGACACAAAGTGACAGATCAGATGTTGGCTCACTTACAGCGCGGGGTGCCATTGGCTTTGCGCCCACTCCCAAGCACCTGCACAGGTAGCCACTGGGGAAACTAGTTTCCCTTGGGATTTCCCGGGACCCAGGAGGGTAGAGGCCGTTGGTCATGAATAACCGTCACAACACTTATCTTAGAAATTCCTAAGTCTGTGACAGCTGGTCCTGCAGAAGTCCACTTCTTCCATACAGGGTTGGGGGCGGGCTCCAAATTAGATGGGAATCTCAGGACCAAGGTCTGGGAATTTTATCAGCATTCCCCTTGCCTGCCCTGCCCTGCCCTCCCCTCTCCTCCAGTCCCCATCCTTTTCCTCCCCTCCACCTCTGGAGTGCCTGGGGTGCCCCCCTCTGGCGTGCTGACGCAATTGAACAGGAAGAGCATCAGACAGGTGAACCCATTGGAGACATGCCCCGGTTCTCTCCAGACTAGCACCTCCCCACCCCTGGCTGGCAGCAGGCCATAGTTCCCGAAATGCAGGCACAGTGGGACTGGGGGTACCGAGACCAAGCACTGGCATCTCTGTGCATCTTACACCTGGTTACTGCAGCAAATCAACCTGCAGTTAAGGCGAACACCGAGGAACCTGGCAGATGTCCATGTGTATTCTGATAACTATTGGAAAACACAAATATGACATCTCGGCAGGAGGGAGGCGGAAATGTAAGCTAGTGATTTTGGAGGAGCTGCATTGGGTGTATTTTAATTTCATTTTCCATAGTTTAGGTGCCAATGCATTTTTTTCTTTTTATTCCCAGGGCAAAAAAAAAAAAAAAAAAAAAAAAAAAAAGCTACCAAAAATAATAGGTTGTTTTTCTAAAACTCAACAAGTACAAGGCGGAGGGTCTGCTTTCCTTTCCCATAACCAGCTGCACAATTTACCCCTCCATTTTTTAAGGTTTCAGCCAGCCATAAATTTCTTTCACTCACCAAATTACAGTTAGCCCCCAAGTTTTTATGGTTGTAAAAACAACACTTACACCAGCCCCACTGTAGCTGCCCTCACAGCAGTGGTCATTACTGAGCTACATTAATACTGTAAAGAGCACAGTTCCCTTACAGCAGTCCAAAATGCCATTTCCGATGTTCAGAGACAATGGGGGGGGGGCGTCCCCAAAACAGGGGTTGGGGTAGGATAGGGGAAGATCATGAATTTTAATAGTCTAACAAGACATCTGCCTTTAAAATGTGCTCTATTACACCAGTAATTTCTAATGAAAACCTTCATTCTTTACACACTGTGGTTAAGCATCATAAAATCAGTAGTGAAAAGACTTTGATCATATTTGCAAGATGCACTATGATGAACTTTCACTGACCAAGATTTCAAAGTTTGTAATTAATACTCTTGACAAATCCCTGACTAATCTGTCAACTCTCAAGGTCTTTAACCACACAGCTCAAAACCGTGAGATGGTGTAGGAGTCCTTAAACCTTCTATGTATTGTAATGTCATTATTCAAGATAAGTTTCCTTTAGGTCTGCATTATGAAACTCAACCAATTTTTGTCACATATTCGACAATGGGGGAGATTCAATTATATGAATGAGTGTTATATGAAAGAGAGTATGGGTTTGGTCTGGCCAGTACCAGACACAGAATAAGCACCGAGAGATAGAAATTGCAGGAGGCAGATTTATTCAATTCCACAACTATTCCACAATTCCACAATCTATTCAATTTCCACAACTTCATTCTCTTAAAACATTTTTTAAGTGTTTATTTTTGAGAAAGACAGAGCGAGCCCAAGTGGGGGAGGGGCAGAGAGAGGGAGACACAGAATCCGAAGCAGGCTTCAGGCTCCGAGCTGTCAGCACGGAGCCCGATGTGGGGCTCGAACTCACAAGCTGTGAGATCATGACCTGAGCCGAAGTCGGACGCTTAACTGAGCCACCCAAGCACCCCTTCACAACTTGAAAAATAAGAATAAAGTGATAAAAAAGGATCTAACGGCTGGAGAAGAGGAGGGTTTTCTTACTCACAAGTGTTCAGGGAGCAACCCCTTCAAATGACACTCTACAGATGAATGCTGTTATAGAAGGGGAAGACCATGTGTCAACTGCTAAGATTCTTTGTTCAACCTAAATTTCTGAGGCCGTCTAAAATATTCCTCCTTCTCCCTTTCTCCATTTGTTGCAGACTGCAACAGGCCCATTGGTCCAGATCCAAGGATCGGGCATCACTTCTTATATAACAAGTTTGACTCCGATTCCAGATACTCCCTTACCTCTGCCTGTGGGGATGATCATTATTATTATCATCCTTTCCCTTACTAAGTACATACTGGAATCCTGTCCTGTGGTACGGATTGTGCTGGGCACTGGAGATTTAGTAATGGATACTGCAGACACAGGCCTTCTAGATCAAGGAGATGTTGAAGAATTTCAAAGACTTTTTACAAATAGGATCTCCTTAATAGAAAATAAACTTAAGGGGCGCCTGGGTGGCTCAGTCAGTTAAGCGTCCGACTTCGGCTCAGGTCATGATCTCACGGTCCGTGGGTTCGAGCCCCAAGTCGGGCTCTGTGCTGACAGCTCAGAGCCTGGAGCCTGTTTCGGATTCTGTGTCTCCTTCTCTCTGTGACCCTCCCCCGTTCATGCTCTGTCTCTCTCTGTCTCAAAAATAAATAAACGTTAAAAAAAAAAATAAAAAAAAAATAAACTTAAGTAGCGAATATAGCATTTATTATTATATATACAGTATTTTTTTTTTATTACGAGGGAGTCCCCTAGGACTAAGCAAAGGGCAGGCATACCTTAGAAATATAGGAGGTTCAATATGTTTTCACTCCTATGTGGATCCTGAGAAACTTAACAGAAGACCATGGGGGAGGGGAAGGAAAAAAAAAATTGGTTTGAGAGGGAGGGAGCCAAAACATAAGAGACTCCTAAAAACTGAGAACAAACTGAGGGTTTATTGGGGGGGGGGTGATGGGTATTGAGGAGGGCACCTGTTGGGATGAGCACTGGGTGTTGTATGGAAACCAACTTGACAATAAATTTCATATTAAAAAAAAAAAAGAAATATAGCAGGTTCAGTTCCAGACCACTAATACAAAGCCAATATTGCAACAAAGCAAGTCAAAGGAATATTTTGGCTTCCCAGCGCATATAAAAATTATGTTTCACACTATAGCTTAGTCTGTTACGTGTGCAATAGCATTATGTCTCAAAAACAACATATGTATGTTGATTAAAATAGGTTTTGTTGCTAAACACGCTAACCATCATCTGAGCTTTCAGCTAGTTGTAGTCACTCATCACAGATCACCACAACAAATAAAATAATAATGAAAAAGTTTGAAATGTTGCAAGAATTACCAAAGTGTGATAACAAGGACACAAGGTGAGAAAATGCTGGTGGGAAAATGGCGTCAACAGATTTGCTTAACATTGTGTTGGCACAAACTTTCAATTTGTAAAAAAATAAAATAAAATGCAATACCCACGAAACACAATAAAACAAGGTACATCTGTACTTTTAAAGTTTAGTTTTATTACCAAACATATATCTCCGTAATATAAGCACAAAAATGGCGCATATGGTGGCCTCCCCCGCTCCCCATTATGCCAGTATATGACCCAACTATTCTGGTCAAAGCACCCCAAGCCCACCCGTCCCTTTACAAAGAAAATTCATCAGCTTTTGAGAAGACACCAATGCATAGCTGTCCTTTAAAAATAAAAGAGCATGAACAAGTTACCAATTCTTATAGAAAAAAATTTAAAGAACGCATAGCATGGGCAGTATTTTTCTAAAAATAATAACATGAGATCCACTGGAACTATCCAGGGACGGGGATCTGAGAATATTTACCTTGAAGAAAGTGGAAGTGCTCAACACTCGAGGGACAGTGGGTAGACAAGTTGATATGTGGATTTTCAGGGGGAAATTTATAACGAGTTTGCCTTCCCACCCGTACCTAGCTGCAGTAGTTTGTCTCTTTTCTTCCTCTTTGTCCCAGAATTTTCCTTATTCCAGGTGGGAGACCAGGATGGTCTAGAATGGGCAGTATCTAAGCTTTACAGCCTTCTAAACAAAATCCAGTTTTCCTTGTGTTGGTGTTAATTATACAACAGATGCTCAAGGTATGAGCTGTCCAATGACACCCCAGCTATTCCAAAGACTCTGTGCAGAAGGTTTTCCTGCCTCTTCCCATGCCCCCCACCTCTGTTACCGACACCAGGGGACCTCCTGCTGTTCTCTGTGTCAAATCCCTTACCTCAACTTGAAATGGCCCTCAGTTAGCCCCTTTCTTGTGGGCACTGGGATAGCGCCTTTTTCTCCATCCCTTGAATCTGGGCTGCCTTGTGACTTACCTCGACCAATAGAATGTGGAGAAGGTGACACTGTGTGACTTCCAGAGGTTAGGTCTCAAGACGCCTTGCAATGCATGCCCTTTCTCGCTTCCTGGGACCCTGAGACCACTTTGCTGTGCAGGTCTAGCCTGCTGGAGGATGCCCAAGACCATGTGGAGAAGAACCAAGTTCCCTCGGTCAGCAGCCGAGGCCCACTCTCAGATATGTGAGTGAGGCCATCCAGGACCTTCTAGTCCATTTGAACTCAGATGACGGCAACCACAGGAGTGATCCTACCTAAGGCTAGTCAGAGAACGACCCAGGTTGCCTACCCATGGAATTGCAAGAAATAAACAATTGCTTTGTTATACCATTAAGTTTTAGGGTGATATGTTATATGGCAATGGGTAACGAAAACAGGCATCTTCCTTTTAAGATTTTTTTAATGTTTATTTTTGTGTGTGTGTGAGAGAGAGAGAGAGAGAGAGAGGGAGAGAGAGAGAGAGAATCTGAAGCAGGATCCAGGCTCTAAGCTCAGCACAGAGCCTGATACGGGGCTTGAACCCATGAACATGAGATCATGACCTGAGCCAAAGTCGGACACAACAGATTGAGCCACCCAGGCACCCCAGGTATCTTCCTTTTAAAATTCAAATTGTGGGGCGCCTGGATGGCTCAGTCGGGTTGAGCGTCCAACTTCGGCTCAGGTCATGATCTCGCAGTTCACAGGTTCGAGGCCCCGCGTCAGGCTCTGTGCTGACAGCTCGGAGCCTAGAGCCTGCTTGGAATTCTGTGTCTCCCTCTCTCTCTGCCCCTCCCCCCACTCATGCTCTGTCTCTCTCTCTCTTTCTGTCAACAATAAATAAACATTAAAAAAATTAAAAAAAAATAAGTAAAATTCAAATTGCCATCACGGGGGTGGGGAGGAGAGGGTAATCTTCAGTTATACTTCTACCCTCTTAATTATCTGAGGACAATGTCTTTCTTAACTGAAAGAGAATTTCAGGTCGTAAAAGAGAAGTTTATAAAGCCAAATGACTATCCAGTTGGTGGGGTATCTGGGAGAGAATCTGAATAGCAGAGTGGAAATCCCACCGCACGCCAGCACCCACCCCATTTTCCTAACCCAGTATAGAAGGCAAATCACCACGACTTGGCTTATATAACTCATCTGCCATGTCTTTACCGTCTCTACAAGGGACTTGAGCTTCCAACAAAAATACTCCGTAACATCAAAGTGTCAGGGATGGGGGGGGGGGGGGGGCAAGGCAGAAAATCGTTGCAACTGGAGATTCCAAGTCTCCTAAACGTTTAGGTTCTCCTGCACCGTTAGAAGAGAGAAACAGATAGGGCCTGGTCAGACCTAACCAGAGTCAGCTAGTATGATGGGATAGACTAGCACATCTCTATGACTTTAGTTCATGGGACTGCAGTGTTTCCCTACTCCCAGAGATTTCTTAAACAAGGTGGCCAACAGGGGTTCATCTCCATGGCCAGGAGTCTGTCTACTATAAAGGGTAGATTAAGGGCTCCTGGGTGGCTAAGTTGGTTAAGCATCCAACTCTTGATTTCGGCTCAGGTCATGATCTCACGGTTTGTGGGTTGGAGCCCCGTATTGGGTTTCTTTCTCTCCCTCTCTGTCTCTGCCCCCTCCCCTGCTTGCGCTCTTTCTCTCTCTCAAAATAAATAAATAAACATGACAAAAATTTTGAAGTGTAGGTTAGAGGTCTGACCTCAGAATTGGTTGGGAGGATAGAGTGAGGTAATTATGTGAAGCCCATACTGCAAAAGGCAGCAAAAGAGTTGTTGATGCTTTGTCCCCCCCCAATACTATCATTAGGGCCTTTAAAGTCTCCCGAGAAACTCAGACCAATAAGTTTCAATATGAATTTGTCTATTTACATGGAAGCTTGGGGTCTGAGTGTGACAGTATGTGGAAATCCAGCCCATGTATAGGGACCCATAATTTGCCACTTCTATCCAAATGGATGTCTCTTTTTATTCTAGGATGCGTAACGTGCTCCTTGTTTAAAACAGCTTTAAAAAGTATCCTTCTTGAGAAAGGTCATATATCAACACATAATGCCATTCATCAGCCGAGTGGGTGGGTTCCATTTGTGCTGTGATGGCAGCCTGGAAGTGACAAGCTAGGGAATAGGTACAACGATGCTACTTATTGTATGAATTGGGCCCCTTTTATATGTCTGAAAGCTTTTATAATGATTGTGTGTGTGTGTGTGTGTGTGTGTGTCCACATGTGTGTGAATGAAACAATAGCAAAATGTATTGCTGCATTTTAGTAACTACCACCTTCTCTAGAAGGTTGTTAAGAGTGTGAAATAAAATGAGTATCAGCGTCCATCCCTCAGGCACAGTGCTAAAATCTCTCAACAAGAGAAAGGTTGGCTTATTTTTGTTGTCTGTCTTTATCCTCCGTGGAAAAGTCATCCATAATCCTCTGCTCTGTTGTTATACTAAAAATCTGGTGTGAGAATCCTTTCCACTCTTGTTTTGTAGCCTCCTGATTCAAACCCTCACCACGTTCTTCAGATTCTTGCCTCACAAGATTACCTTTCTCGAGTGTTGTTTTGATCTGATCATTTTTCTTCTGAAAAGCCCAGAATCACTTCCACTTGCTACTCAGTTTAGTTTTAAAGTAAAATTCTTGATTGTGAACTTGAGTCCTTTAATAGAATTTGATTTATGGAGTTCCCACAACTAGTTTCCTCACCTACAACCCAAGCACAATCTGCCCCTTCTGCTTGGGCCAAGCAAATTTATCTTGCTTTCCACTTGACGCTCTTCATTACCTTTCACTGAATCACCACATTTCCCACTCCCCCTTACTTGGCCTACCATAACTTAATTAAGCCTCTTTCAAACTTTCTGTTCTTGGTTGCAGGTTGACGGCCTGAGTACGGCCATCGGGAAATAGTTGCTGTGTTAGCTGAAGGAACATGAACATGTCATTTAACTTTGCTCCAAGTAACATACCTCATAACTGGCACAACCAGGGTTTTAATCCAGAGCTTTCTTTCTGCTTCTACAGCCCCGTCTACCCATTCTGCCTCCATCTTTACCCCCTGTCTCCCCCTGTTTCCATCTCTGGAGGGTAGAGGGTTGCCATGAGGAAATGCCTCTGCTCCTGTCCAAACGTGTGGCCCCTGATGTTCTTTCTAAGTCAAAATCGATATTCCATATGTGCTGAGAGTGGGGAATGTGGGTCTGGCCAGCCATGCTGGCTCAGATTCCCCAAGAGGGCTAGGGCAGTAATGGGCAGCCCAGGGGGCCTCTAGGATCTTGCCACTAGAGGGAGGTGCTGAGGGCCTTGGCTTCAGAGCCAGCTGCCATGATACAAAAAGGCCAGCCTGATGATCTGGATGCCCTTCCTGAGAAGGATAAGCCTCCAAGTCTCCAGAAACTATGTCCGGGCCAGTGGGGCTTAGACACAAGGGTATTCAAGGAAACAGGTTTTCTTCCTGTAAAGGGAGGGCCACTTGCTCTGCAGATTCTTCTTCAGGAAGCTGGATGAACTCTGCCGCACAGGTCTACAGGCCCTCTCTGCTCCTCTGATCCGTACCATAAGTCACCAAACACAATTCAAATCCCTTCAGAAGAGAAACATGCTGATCGTCACAGAATAGTCAGTGAAAACTGTCACAATCCAGTAAAATTCAATCTGCAGCTATTACAACTTTTTGTGGAGACGTCCAAACTCGCTGAATTCACACAGGCAGGCTGTGATCTTACTTCTCTCCCATCCATTCACCTTTCCTAAAGAATTGCCAGCCTCTGTAGGAAAAGGGTCACAGTGGTAGGTCTGTAACAGCTAATTTGCTATCTTAGCCCAAATGCCTGGCTAGTGGTAAATGTAAAGAAAAACATACCCGAAACACTCACATGGGGGCATAATAGCACACTACGTGCGATGATTCTAACTCTCTCAATTTACCCAACAACCACTGGAAAGGGGAGCTCAGCTCTTGTTTTTACTGGCCGCTCGCATCTCAAGCCTGCCAGAGCTTAGCATATTGGGCCTCCTGGTCCCAAGAACATGTACATTCCCATGGTTTTCTCTACAGCCAAGTTCCATTAGCAAGAAAGGAAATTCTGTGGTTGTATTAAATAATCAGGACTCCGGCTTAGTATTTTCTCTGAATCAGTATAAATTATACTTTATTTGATTAGTTCTTCAGCTAATAAAAATATTTAGTTATAATCTGAAATGTTAGAATGGAGAAATTGCCTTCCTTAACAAACAAAAACAAAATACCTCATTTCACCTGCCCCAAGAGTTCATTTTGAGGAGAGACAAATTAACCTTCAAAATGTTCTTCCTATCACAATGTTTTTCAACTGGAGAGTACACAATCCTGGTATTTTCTAAATATTACTGACAATGCCCATTTCAGTAAAGGAGTGGGACTTTTGAACCCTAATGCTGTGACCTCGAAGCCGTGATTACCTTTCTTATCTTTAAAATATAAGGATTAAGCAAGTTTGGCACAAGGCGAGTATTTACAAATATTACTATTATCATGTGTTCTTTACTTAGCAAGAAAAAAAATTTCTTTAACACTCTGGCATTTTCCATTATGAAGTCTGCTTAATCATCATTACCTAAAACAAGAATGCTGAGACAGAGACATCAACTTTAACCACTTAATAAGAACTTCTGACATTTATTCACGCTGCTACTGATTCATAAGAGGAAAAGTTTTAAAAGAAGAAAAGTGCATATAGCTTTCCCTTTAGAATACAGGAAACCATATAAAAGTATTGGCAATGGAATTAAAGTAACCACAATGCCGCTCTTGGTAGCATTTTCTACAAAGACATTTACGTGAAACTAGAAAGAATATTAAATTAGGTGGTTATAATAAAGCTTCACACCTATTAGCGTTACACCTTTTCAGACAAAAGAATACAGTAGTTTAATCAACTGATAGTTCAACCTTGTAAATACAGACCCAAAGAAATGTAAGCATACCCAAGAAGGAATAATTTTCAGTCCAAAATTTTTTTCAAGAAACAGAAGCCCCACAAACTGCCAGAACATAACAGTAAAACCCAAGATATTAGGGAGAAATTCTGTGGCAGTGGGTCCTGGAGCTTTGAATTTCATGGACCCAAACAATGTCAAAAGTAATGTTTTATATCAAAAAATTTAGTTTATTTTCTTAACATGAACATATGCATGATTGGTATATTTGAGAAAAATCCTTCCTCGTTTTTTTCTTTAACTAATATTTCATGAAAACTTCAAAAATAATCAGGACCTGAAGCAGTAATTTGACAACACTGTGTCCTGATGCTTTGAAAGAAATTTGGGAGGACTTGTACTTCTAGTTAGAATGTAGAAAGATTCAAGAGAACTTTGATCCCATAGTTACAACCAGAAGTTGAACCCAATGGAGAATCGAAGATATCCCAGACTATAGTCTAACATCCTCCCAGCTCAACTGCTGACAGGACAAAAAAGGCAGTATGGGAGTGGGGGGTGTGTGGGAATTGGACTAGGGACAATGACCTTGGTCTAATTAAAGCAGCCCTTGCTCGACTTGACTCTTGGTGGGATCTTTATAAAACATATAGGTTGAAAAGAAAGAAGTCAGTCTTTTTATTTTTAGATGTCATGACTGAGTACTTAGAAAATCTCAGGGAATCTACAAATAAAATGCTTGAACTATTAGGTGAGTTAGTGAGCTTATGTATACAAGGCAATGTACAAGAATTAATTGTGTGTGTACTAAATATGAAACATACATATAGAAAATTAAAATTTTAAATACATAATTTGCAATAGCTTTGAAAAATAAAAAAAAACCACTTTGTAATAAATTTAATGAAATCTGTTCAAGAACTCTATTACTGAAAATTCTAAAACATTGTTGGAAAGAATTGAATACATGAAGAGACATACCATGTTCATGGACTGTTAAAACATCAATTCCCCCCAAACTGATATATAGGTTTAATGGAATCACAATCAAAATCCTAGCTGTCCCCTTCTTTATTCCATGAAATTCACAAGCTAATTCTAAAATATGTATGGAAATAGGCAGTTTTCAGAATAACAAAAAACAATTTTGAAAAGGAATAAAAAATCTGAAGGCCTTACATTTTCTGGTATAAAATTTAATATAATAATAAAGACAGAATTAGCAAAATAGGAGATAAGTACATCAGTGGACTAGAATAGAGAGCCCAGAGACAAACCCACACTTACATGATCAATTTTTTCTTAATAAGAAGCCAAAATATTTCCATGGATAAAGGACAATCTTTTTTTTTTTTTAAGTTTATTTATTTTGAGAAAGAGAGAGAGAGAGAGCAAGAGCATGCACACACGAGTGGGGGAAGGGCAGAGAGAGAGAGGGAGAGAGAGAATCCCGAGCAGGCTCCACACTGTCAGGGCAGAGCCTGACACGGGGCTCGAATCCATGAACTCTAAGATCATGACCTGAGCCAAAATCAAGAGTTGGACACTTAACTGACTGAACCACCCAGGTGCTAATAAAGGATAATCTTTTTAACAAATGTTGCTTGAACACTTGGATAACTGTATAAAAAATAATGAACTTCAACGCCTACCTCATACTATACTCAGAAATTTATTTGAGATAAGACATAGACCAAAATGTAAAAGCAAAAATCACATAGCTTCTAGAAGAAAGCATGAGAGAATATCTTTGCAAACTTGAGTTAGGCAAAGATTTCTTAGACAAGGCCCAAAGACACTGACAAAAAATTTTAAGTTGACAATTTTTTTTCCATTGAACTTAAAACCTTCAGCTTCTTAAAAGATACTGTTAAGAAAATGAATAGGCCGCAGACTGGGAAAATTCCAAATACTTGTATGTAGAATGTATAAGTCTTATAACTCAACATTTAAAACAATAATAACACACAGTTTAAAAATGGACAAAAGACTAAGACATAAGAAGAAACAATAAGCACCTTGAAAGGGTGCCCAACACCATTAAATACTAGGGAAATGAAAATTAATACACAATGAGATATTACTACGCATCCACTAAAATGGCTAAAATTTAAAAGAGTGACAACACCAAATGTTGATGAGAATGTGGAAAAATGGAACCTTTATATGTTACTAGTGGGGATGTAAAATGATATAATCACTTTTAAAAGAACTGTTTATGGTTCTTAAACAGTTCAATAAATGTCTACCATACCACCTATTCTAAGTATTCACCAAAAGACATGAAAACATGTCAAAAAAAACCTTGTATAAAAATGATCCTGACAATTTTATTCATAATAATACTGATCCATGATACCATAAATGTCAATCAACAGAAGAATAAACAATTTTTTAATTGTTTTCTAATGCAAGAAAAAAATGAAAAGTAAGTCTTAAAGTCTTCAGTTATTTTTTCTTTCCATAGTGAGTATAAATATACCCATGGAATGATGCAGCTGAGGTCAGTTGGAGGTAACAAGGCCAATTGCTCAAGATTGATATAGCAGGGGCCTAGAGAGATCATTTGGGAAAGAGAAGGAGTTGGGAGATATCTCTACAGTGAAATATCACTCAGAAAAAAAAAAAGGAAAAAATGAACTACTGAACATCTCATAAACATCAAGTTGAGCAAAAGGAGAGTCTATTTGCTTCCATTCCTGTAACGCTCTAGAGCAGCCAAACTGAAATGTAATGACAAAGTCAGAACCTTGGGGGCAAAAGGGAGGGATTGATGGAAACAGGCTGAGGGAAATCTCTTGGGTGATGGGGTGTACATTATACAATCTACAATTTTATTTGTCAAAACTCAATGAACTGTACCACTAATATTTGTATACTTCAGTATATGTAAAGTAGACCTCATTTCTTTTCAATTAAGAGAAAAGGAAAGGAAAAAATCAATATGGGGCAAACCAACATGTAATTGCCTACATATATATATATATATATATATATATATATATATAGTCAAGTAAGGATATCAAAAAAATGGACCACTATCACTATTTTATTTAAATGGTAACATTCAGCACCTAAAAAGTAGGAAGAACATAATGACATTTTTAATGAAAAACTATTTTTCATTACAAAAAACTCAATATATTTTATTTTTCTCATTTTACCATAGATAGGTTAACTCCTTTCCTAGGAAAATTTCTTGCTTGGGCTTATAGGAATCAGGATTGTATGGTTCTAGGCCAGCAAGGACTGGAAAGAATCCTCCAGATAAAGTAAGATATTGTCACTGGATGAAACAGTTGCAGGCAGACTCTTCAGCACGAGAACAGAGGGGCTGGGGATGGTTCAAGTGAAAAAGGACTAAAAAAATTGAAGATCCGGGGAGGCCATCAGTCTGAGTTCAAATGAAATCATGAAGCTCTCCAGAAAACATTCTATCAGATACCATTTTTTCTTCTCAAAAATCATAGTCAAAGCCCACTTTGACATATATATATATAGTCCATATATAGTTTATATATATATATAGCAGGGTTTTGTTCAGGTTTTGTCATATATATATTACAAACATAAGAAGACTCAAATGTGAGGAGAAGACAACAGTCTGTTGAGGGATATGGGGAGCTGAGGAATGACACAGTGGTGAATTCTCTGGGTTTCCTTTTTACCTCATATATCCCACACTCAGAGTTAAAGAAGATGTCAACCCAAGAACATTAATAGATGCAGATATAAACCCCAACAAAAGCATGTCCTCTCCAGTCAAAAGGGGCTGTCAAGCAAGGCAGAAAATTTTTAGACAATAACCACCCTACTCCAGCCAAACACCATAGAAGACTATGGCTCTATCAACATGTCTTCTCAAGGCTGAGTGGGGAGCTTAGTCTTCCACCCTTGCCAGGCTGTAGTGAGGTGTCTGCCATCATGACAGTGGAGACCACATGGGGAGGCTAGGCTTCCACCTACACCTGGCAATAGAGATGCACTCCTTCCTCTTCCAGATGGAGTGCTGTAAAGGAGGCCTAGTGAAAGGAAGGATTTAACCATTGCATGGTGATAGCAAAGACACTGCCAGTGTTAATGGAGACAATGTGGGGAGCAGCAATGAAGCTCTCCTACCCTTCACCACCAGGAAGGTATCAGTGGAGGCCCAGTTGGCAACTGTAAGTTCTACCCTCACCCAACAGTAAAAAGGAGCCCCCCTTAGATATCAGCAGAGGTTGAATGGAGAATTGACTTCTGTCCCTATAGGGCAGTAGTAAGGTAGTATGCTCCTTTTCTCCCACTGGAGCAATGGATCAAAAACAGAAGGCTTAAACAAAATCCCACTGTTTCATAATTTAATACCTCAAATGTCCAGGTTTCAATCAGAAGTCAAACTGAAGAAAAAGACAACCAATAGTTGCCAATACCGAGATGACAGAAATGCTAGAATTATCAAGCAAAGATTTTAAAGCAACCTTCATAAAAATGCTTCAACAATCAGATATGACCACACTTGAAACAAACAAACAAAAAATCTCAGCAAAGAAATAGGAAATACAAAAAAACAAATAGAAATGTGAGGACTGAAAAATATAATGACCTGTATAAAAACTCAGTGGATATCCTCAACAGCAAAATTTAGGAGATAGGGGAAAGAATCAGGAAACTGGAAAACAGAACAATAGAAATTATGACTCCGAACAATGGAAAGAAAATAGACTGAAAAAAAATGAACAGAGGCTTAGGGACCTGTGTGATTATAAAAAAAAAAAAATATCTAACTTAAGTGTTATCAGAGTTACAGAAGTAGAAGAAAGGGAGGTAGGACTAAAAAGCACTTAATGAAATGACCAAAAAAAAAATTCCCCATTTTTGCCAAAAGACAGAAACCAACAAATTCAAAAAGCTGAGCAAACCTGACCCAGGATAAACCCAAAGAAATCCACACATGGAACATCATAGTTAAACTTTTGAAAACTAAAGACCCACCCCCTCCAAAAAATCTTGAAGGTAGAGAGAAATAACACACTTTACTTATAAGGGAAAAAACGATTTGAATGACAATGGATTTTAATTATTAACCATGAAGCCAAAAATGCCTTCAGGTGCTGAAAGAAAAGAACCCTCATCCCAGAATCCTATATCTAGTGAAATACTGTCCTATTTTCAGATGACATGTTTGTCTATGTAGAAAATTCCAAGGAATTTGTAAGAACTCCTAGAATTAATAAGTAAGTTCAGAAAGATTATAGATTATAAGAATAATAAATAAAAATCAACTATCTCCACATACTAGTGATGGGTGTGTAGACACTTAAAATAAAATATGCAATACAATTTACAACCTCTCGAAAAAACAAAAGAAATAAATAATTAGGTGTAAATCTAACAAAACATGTATAAGACTTGTATGTCAAAAACAACAATGTGCTGATAAAAGAAATGAAAGGAAATCTATATAAATGGAGAGACATACCATATTCATGGATTAGAACATTTAGCATCATAATTTTCATATGTTTATTTATTTTTGAGAGAGAGAGCGAGAGCAGGGGGAGGGGCAGAGAGAGGGAGAGAGAGAATTTCAAGCACACTTTGTGCTGTCAGCTCAGAGCCCAACGAGGGGCTCAAACTCATAAACTGTGAGATCATGACCTGAGTAGAGATCAAGAGTTGGGTGCTTAACCGACTAAGCCACCTAGGCACCCCAGATCCAGTATAGCATTGATGTCACTTTTCCAAAAACTGTTATACAGATTTAACATAATTCCTATCAAAATCCTACCAAGATTTTTCAAATAATATAGATAAGATTATTCTAATATTTACATGGAAAGGGAAAGAAAGAAAATGCTAAAACAATTTTGAAAAAGAATAAAGTGAGAGGAAAAACTTCAGCAGATTTCAAGATTTATGTAACTACAGTAATCACGACTGACCATATGATATTGGCAGAGGCATAGACACATAGATCCATGGATCAAAACTGAGACTGCAAAAAAATAAAAATAAAAAAAAAACTGAGACTGCAGAAACAGGACTATACAAATATGTCCAACTGCTTAGATAAAGATGTTAAAGCAATTCAGTGGAGGAAAGATAGCCTTTCAACAAATTTTTCCTGGAGCAATTGGACATTCTTAGACCAACAAAATGAATCTCAACCCAAATCTCCTAACTTATACAAAAATTAACTCACAATGAATTGTGGACCGAAATGTAAACTGTAGAAGTAAAAAAGTTTAGAAAAAAACTGTAGGATAAAGTCTTCAGGACCTAGGGATATGTGAAAAATTATGAGACATACACCAAAAGTAGGATCCATAAAAGGAAAACTGATAAACTGGATTTCATCAAAATTAAGAACTTTTACTCTGGAAAAAAGACTATGTCAAGATAGAAGGACAAGCCAGAAGAAAATATTTACAAACTATCTGACAAAGGGCTAGTATCTAGAATATATAAAGAACTCTAAAAACTCAACAGTTAAAAAAAAAAAAAAAAACAACTACCAAATCCAATTAGAACATGGGCAAAAGATGTCAGAGCAGACATTTCAACAAGGAGGATATACAAATGGCATATAAACACATGAAAAAACGTTCAACATCATTATCCATTAGGGAAACACAACTTAAATCCACAATAAATATTACTATATATCTATCAGAGTGGCTAAAATAGAAAATAGTGACACCATGAAAGGCTAATGAGGACATGAAGAAATGGAATCACTCCTACATTGCTGGTGGGAATGTTAAATGTTACAGCCACTCTGAAAAATAGTTCAGCAATTTCTTTTTAAAAAAAAATCATCATGTACCCACCATTTGACCCAGCAAACACATTCTTGGGAATTTACTCTAGAGAAATTAAAACCTATATTCATACCAAAACCTATGCACAAATGTTTATAATAGCTTTATTCCTAATAGTCAAAACTGGAAGAAAACCAGATGTCTTTCAATGAGTGAATGGTTTAACAAACTGTGCTACATCCACTCCATGGAGTACTCCTTTGTAATAAAAAGAAACAGACTACTGATAGATGCAACAACTTGGATGGATTTCTAGAAGATTATGCTGGGTGGAAAAAGTCAGCCCCGAAAGGTTGCATATTATGTGATCCCATTTGCACAACTTGGAATGACAAAATGATAGAGATGGAGGACAGATTTGTGTTTGCTAAGAATTATAGGGGAGGCAAGGGAAGGAAACAGGGTGTGCCTATAAAACAGACACAGGAGGAACCTCCGTGGTGACGAGAAAGCTCTGTATATTTACCATACCATGTCAAAATTGGGGTGTGATATTGTACTATGGTTCTGCAGCTGATGCCATTGGGGGAAACTAGGTAAAATAATATGAAATATCTCTGTATTGGTTCCTATAAGTGCATGTGGATCTATGATCTCTCAAAATAAAAAGTTTAATTACCCTCCCCATATCATGGTCAGCATAAATTTCAGATTGGGTTTCAACAAAAGGTTTTATATAAGTAAAACAGAAGATTCTTCTTTTCATTATTTTTAGTTGGAGCATAACGTGCATGCAGAGATAGAAATAACAAGTATACACCAGCTTGCTAAATTATTACAAAAGGAACATACTCATGTAACCATCACCCAGATTAAGAAATAGATCACCCGTATCCCAAAAGACCCTACAAAAAGTCACACACTTGATTTGGATATTCTTCTTACATTGTCTCAGCAATAGCCAATTTGGTTACAGAATTAAGGCCTGGTAGTTCTGTGATGGGGATGACCAGTGTCCAGGGAAGGACAGACCTGTGGGTTCTCACAAGTGAGTCCTGTCCATTGTGCTTTAAAATGGGACCACCCCTATTTTGTGTAGTTACTAAGTACCAGGTGCTTTGAGTCCCCCAGAAGACAGAAGGAGTAGAGAAGGCCACAGCCATATCTAGTCTCTAAAATCAAAGGAAAAAGGTAACAGCATCAGAAAAAGAAAAGCAGCTACAAACACGTTTTATTTTGTAAAAAAATATTCATTTCTAGCTAGAATATGAATTTCTAACAAAATGGATATAGTAGGGACCATTCCTGTTTTGAGTTCAGTAATTCACTTAAATTGTATTATTATGGAATCATAATAAAACCGACCTTGTCCTTAACTGTAACACGGTTTGCCTTGCATGCTTACACAGAGCTGAATTCCATCTCCTAAAAGGTCTTTTTATTATAACACAGCTACTCTTAGGAACACATTTTGCCAGTGGGAAATTCTCGCTGTGCATCCTGGAGTAAGGGGGTGAACCCTGAGACTTTCATGGAGAAAGGATGGAGAAGGATGCCCTAGTTACCCAGCACTTCAAATATCACCCCAAGGAGCCCAGGATAATGCAGCTGCCAGAAGAACCCAGGGGCTGGAGATCAGCAGAACAAACTGCTCTCTCCTGTGGTTCTAACAAGTTGACCTTGAGAATAAGAGAAACAGAATGATGCTGGTTCATTCCCCAGATACACAAAACTGTAGTATGGGGCAAAGCATGAGGGTTGACCAGGTGGCTGCCACGTGGAAACCAGGATTGCAGGAGTGGTGACCTCACAGTCCTTGGTCAAACTGAAGAAATCAAATCCCACTTGTATTTTCTTAACCTCAGTTGAGTGGTGTCCATTTATAGGTTCAACAATGCATTTTATGCTGCTGAGGAGCAGGCTGGGCCCAGGGGTAAAGGGCAGGGGGAAGGGAAAAGAGAGAACCCACTTTCTTAGTATCTGTTGGTACTGATATTTTCCCTGGCTCTCTGTGTGAGGTCTCCAGCTCTGGAAAGAGAAGGTGGACCAGGATGCGTTCATATTCTAGTTGGTCCCTGCTGTCTCCTGCAGGTGAACCAAGGGGTTCTACAGAAGTGAAAGAAGGTTAAAACCAGTTCCGAGGATGCTTTCAAATCAATGGAGACTTTAAAATTTGACTCTGTTGCATTCTCTGTATGACCACTCCATTGTGCTATTATTTCATAACACCCAGTTTCTTCACCAAAGCCACCAAACAGGAGATGTCCCTTCCCACCCTGATGGGATGGGTGCCTGTGGTTACATTCCATACAAGCTTCTCCACTCAGCCTGTAGAACAGAGCCAAGCGTCACAACCTCATCACTTGCTTGTAGCCAAGTCAGATGGGCCTTGCTGGGTAAGTGGGACCAGGGTGAGGGAACCACAGATTCCTTCTCAAATTCCTTACAAAAAAAAAATCAAGAGTCTGTGGGTAGTAGACGAGGCCAAGGAACTGAGACACCCTACCTCCCTTTCCCTGTTCAAGCATGTTTTAATGTCCTATGCCCTAAAATCCCAGTTCGTGTTGTATTTGTTTCTGGTACCTGAGCATCTGTTCAGATGCCGTGATGCAGATGGTTTGGGAAAATGAAAATAGAAGAATAGGAAATCTGAGTGTCCATTGAAAAGAAGCCTTTAACAGAAGCAGCATGGAAAGCAGCCATACTGCATTTGTAGGAAGTGAAGGGCAGGTGTACCGTTTCTAAGCATCACAGGTACAAGTATAAGGTACATGTTCTTGAAGCTGAGATTTGAGAAGGGCTAACATCCCAACACCATCTTCCCAGCTTAGAACTCCTCCTTAAGTTTTCTTCCTGGTTTGTTTCTTCTACCCCAAGCCTTTTGGCCACAAGGCAATGGCTGAATTTATATTCTTCACTTAGTTCAAAATAGCAAATAAGTGTGATCCATCTTCTAAATTTGAAGGATCCCAGTAGGGTCTTGGCTTTTGGGGTCTGGGGGTCTGCCACACTTCTGCACATTCTTACTCCAAGCCACATTTCCTAAGAATAAATCAATGTGTGTCATTGACATTAAGGTGGTACCTCTGCTCAGAAGTACTTGAATGACCGATCAGTCAATGGGCTTGAATGATTCCCCCCTGTGATGATTCAACCATTTGAATGACTAAACCGAAACTAAACTCCAAGCCTTAGTAGTTGTTGTAGACTCGAGCAGATACAGCCTAAGAGATCACTTGCCATCAACAGGCTCCCCTTGGCCTCCTTGCTACAACTGGGTCCCTGAGCAGCTCTCTCTTACACAGGGAGAGAAGGGATCGTCCCTTTCAGTGGAGCAGACCAAGGCTACCAGGGGCTGGGTCTGTTCCTGTGTGCCCTTGTTGCCAAGGGTGCAGAAGAGGACTTAGGCTTGTCCTTCTGGTCACTGTTCCAGTGCTAAATCTGGGCTTCACCCTAGAACACCCTAGCACATCAGTGGGCACACCAAAATGAAAACAGTCTTGAAGGCATGGGGGAATGACTTAGATGGGACAAGGTGCCAGCCATCTGTCGCCCCAGCAGAAACTGTGCACTTAGGAAGAAATTGACGGGTCATGGCTCAAACAGGACATCAAGGCAATGTTTGGGTGTAACATGATCAAATATTGGGGAAGGGTGTCAAGATTGCTTGGACATGGTCATGATTAGTATTTATTTTCTCTCTTCCTGAATGAAATTTTGGTTTTTAATAGTGTTACTCTTACAGGCAATCTCCCATGGCTTTTGGAAGGTGCCAAGGGTGGCCCTCCTTACGTCTGGGCAGGGTTATGCAGTCCTCTCTGACCTCCCTGCAGATCCTTTATAACATGCTTTCTCACGTGGTTCCATTATTTGGGTTTAGGGCAGGAAATAGAACCTGATTCAACATTTTGCTAAGTATTATTTTCACCACACTGAATAGGGTCGTTTTTGATCTGCAACCCACAGCTGGGCTGTGGTTCTCTCAACACACATAAACTTTAAAGCTTCCTCCTGTGTTGATTTCTTGGCATGAGCTGACCACATGTCCCATGTACTTGCTTTTTCTTTGCATGTCACCGAGAGTCGTGTTCCAGTGCTGGTGGGCACTGACAGAGCAGGACAGCTGTGCCAGGAATTCAGGGTGCAAACACTCCAATGAGAAAAATGAGGCTCCTCTATGTAAAACTGAAATTTGCTTTAAAGGCTGGTGTAAAAGTAGGGACTCAAGGCCAAATATTCATTTGCAGTAAAATACACTATTTTAAGAAGTTGAAGTATTTGTTTTGTTTTGTCTCTCTCTTTTTTATTTAAAAAAAAACTTTTTTTTTAATGTTTGTTTATTTTTGAGATACAGAGAGAGCATGAACGGGGGAGGGTCAGAGAGAAAGGGAGACACAGAATCCGAAACAGGCTCCAGGCTCTGAGCTGTCAGCACAGAGCCCGACGCGGGGCTTGAACTCACAGACTGTGAGATCATGACCTGAGCCGAAGTCGGACGCTCAACCGACTGAGCCACCCAGGCGCCCCTCTCTCTCTTTTTTAAGCAAACGAAGTTGGTTTTAGTGGATATACACAATTAATAACTGGTAGATTATTTTGAAAGTCTTGCCTTCTTAACATGAGCCTTGGCTGATTGCTACTCCCTAATGCTGATAATTATCTGAAGAAAAATAAATCCAAATGTCTAGGTTAATGAAGAATGAAACAGGATAATGCCTGGATGCTAAATTTTCCAAGAACAAAGCACACATTTGTTTTATACATACCCCTGCTAAAGTACCTAATGGAAAGGGCACAGAAATCTGTTACTTAGGAGCATTTTTCTTTTTTATTTATTCATTTCAAGAGAGACAGTGAGAACAAGCAGGGGAGGGGCAGAGAGAGAGGGAGAGAGAGAATCCCAAGCAGGCTCCACACTGTCAGCACCGAGCTCAATGCAGGGTTTGAACCCACGGAACGCAAGACCATGACCTGAGCTGAAATCAAGAGTCAGATACGCAGCCGACTGAACCATCCAGGCACCCCAGCTTAGGGGCATTGTTATGATGGAGTCCTGGGGATATTGCCACAGGACTGCCTTTGAGCCAGGGCCCTACCTACTTTGAGGACATAAAGGTGGAGCCAGCTCATCCTACAATTTGGGCCTGGGAACACTGAGAACAGCAGTGTACTAGAGTCCCAAAGCCTCGCCTTTACCACTGCCTGAATCAGCAGTAAACCAGCCTTAGTCTCCCAATCCATAAAGTGGATTAACAGCGATTCACACTACAGGGTGCTTGTGGGGATTACACAGGATAAGGAATGTGGACGAGCTCTGTCAACAGCGAAGTTCCAGACAAAAGAAAGGAGTTAGTTATCACAGCTATGAAGGGCGGTTGGGGGATCAGCTGGAGTCTAAAAAGAAAACAAACCCCAACCCAACCCCCTCTCCTATGGGCTCCAGTTGGACAACAGGGCACTTATGCTGCCTTTGGAATATGTGGATGGATTTTACCTACTCGGGGACATCAGGCAGGCCCCTGCGAAGCTTTTGAACTCAGCTGTTGTAGTGCCCCATGCAGACAAGCAGGATGATCCATCTGGGATTAGGAGTTCTGGTTTCTCTGCTCAGCTAGAATCTTGGGCAGTCTTTTAACTTCGCTGTTGCAGAGTTTCACTCATTTGTTGAATGGGGATTACATCAGCCTTACTTACCTGGAAGATCTTTATGAGAATGAAATTCCATTTTGTTTTCTTTTAGCATAAATACACGCATTGCTGATTATCAGAGCCCAGACCTGCAGCATCACTCCTGGGTGTTCGGAAGTTTTCTTATTTATAATCAGCCCCGGCTGACTGCTATTCCCTGATGCTTTATTTTTTTCTTAATAAACCTTTTATTTTGGAATACTTTTGGATTTATGGAAAAGTTCCAAAGATAATATGGAGCGTTCTCATATGCGCTTCACCCGGTTTCTCCTAATGTTAACATCGTACATAACTATGGTCCATTGTAAAAACTAAGAGGTCCATATTGGTACGTTAATACTAGCAAACTACAATTTATTCATATTTCATCAGTTTTTCTACTAATGTCCTTTTTCTCTTCCAGGACTCAGTCCAGGACACTGCACTGAATTTAGATATCATGACTCCTTAAGTCTCTTCTGGTCTGTGTTGTTGTTTTTTTTTTTTTAGTTTTTCCTTGTCTTTCATGCACTGGCAGTTTGAGGGCTGGTTAGGTATTGTGTAGACCGTACTTCCATCTGATTCCCTCTGACATTTTTGTAGATAAGTGGTATGGATTTTTGTAGATAAGTGAAGTGCTGTTTTCACCGCATAATATCATCAGTATATGTCATCAACACAACTTATTACTCGTGATCACCTACTGTACTTGGTTAAGGTGGGATCTGCCAGATTTCTCCACTGTAAAGTAACTGTTTTCCCTGTCAATGCTCTGTTCTCTAAAATAAAAGAAAATTTTTTCACACTGGTCAGTGTGTCTAAAATTAACAACTCAGGAAACAACAGATGTTGGCGAGGATGTGGAGAAAGGGAAGCCCTTTTGCCCTGTTGGTGGGAATGCAAACTGGTGCAGCCGCTCTGGAAAACAGTGTGGAGGTTCCTCAAAAATTAAAAATACAATTGCCCTACAATGCAGTGATAGCACTACTAGGAATTTATCCAAAGGATACAGGAGTGCTGATTTCTAGGTGCACATGTAGCCCAATGTTTATAGCAACGCTATCAACAATAACCAAATTATGGAAAGAGCCCAAATGTCCATCAACTGATGAATGGATAAAGATCACACACACACACACACACACACACACACACACACACACACACACACTAGAATACTACCTGGCGATGAAAAAGAATGAAATCTTGCCATTTGTAACAACGCGGACGGAACTGGAGGGTATTATGCTAAATGAAATAAGTCAGTTAGAGACAGATATCATACGTTTTCACTCATATGATGTGGAATTTGAGAAACTTAGCAGAAGACCATAGGGAAGGGAAGGAAAAGTAAGTTGCAGAGAGAGAAGGAGGCAAACCATAAAAGACTCTTAAATACAGACAACAAACTGGGGGCTGATGGGAGCGGGGGGCTGGAGGGTGGGGAAAATGGCCATGTGATGGGCATTGAGGAGGGTACTTGTTGGGATGAGCACTGGGTGTTGTACGTAAGTGATGAATTAGAGGAATCTACTCCCGAAGCCAAGACTACACTATGTACACTGTAGGTTAGCTAACTTGACAATAAATTATTAAAAATAAATAAATAAATAAATAAATAAATAAATAAGAAAGGAAAAGAAAAGAAAGGAAGAGAAGAAGAGAAGGGAAGATAAGAGAAAAGAAAAAAGAAAAGAAAACCATGGAGTCCAACCCACACTCAAGGGACATGAATTAGGTTTCATTTACTGAATCTACATACATTAGTAAGAAAGACTGGTCTTTTTTAACCCCAGTTATTTATCCATTTCATCATTTATTTATATCATTATGGACTTATATTTAATTATTTTATACTTGGGGTTATAATCCTATGCTCAGACTGTTCCAGCTTTGGCCACTGGGAACTCTAAGTTGACTCATTCTAGTGTCCCCTTGACATACCCCGCAATTATGGGGTATTTTGTTTTAGTTTTCATTTTGGGCACTTTCTTACCTTCTAGCACTGAAGGATGCCTCAGGCTTATCTTATGTATGCATTGCCCCATTCTTGGAATCAGTCATTTCTTCAGGTACCCTGCTTCCTTTTATTGGAAAGTGGCACTAGAAGCGAGAACTGGACACTGAATGTCCTTGTTGTTATTAGCTACTGCTGATTTTTATCCAAATAAAATAAATGAAAATGTTTAGAGTCAGGGAGGTATGGGTTTTTTACTAGCTGTGTTACTTTGGGCAGGTTACTTTTCCATGTTGGGTTTCCATTTCCTCACCTGTGTAAGGATAATGAAAATGACTTAAAGAGCAGTTGTGGGGTCAAGTGGTATAACACTGTAGGAACTTTGCTTCTGATGCTAGAGAGCTAGATTTTTCCCCCCAACCATTCTGCTGAAAACAACCAAAATTCTTAGAGAAAATACAGGAATCATCCAACAATGATCTGACAAAATAATAACGGCAAAAATTATGGGAAAGAAGGAACCAAAAGAAATGAACAAGTAAGAAAATTGCATTTACCCTGAAGGCATTTGCCATTTCCAGCAATTCTGAATTTTCACTTTGACAGCCTCATGGTGGCTGGGGTGGGGTAGGGGTGATGACAGTCAAAACTGGGGCTAGTACTAGGCAAGAAATTTAATAGGAGACCCTTGCTATAATAAGCTGGATGCCAAACAGCTATAACGCTGGGGGAGGGTGAAGCAATTACTGCTCTTACTTGAATTCTCCAAGTCTTATGGGAAACTCAAGCCTTGAGTTTGGTTTATGGTGGGTCTTAAACTGAGAGCACTTTCAGATGCTTTGTGAAGGGGAAGAAGGTGCCTTCAATTTGGCCTTCACATAAATCTCACAAATCATTTTCCAATAACAATGACCAACACATATTAAAAGATAACTACACACATAGCAGAAATAATAGACAAAAAGAACTAGACTGGTAAAGTCTTAAGATATTAGAATCATTTGCGATAAACTATGAAATAACTATGCTTCAATGCATAAAGAAATCAAGACAAAATTGAATATAACTTTAGGGTATAAGAAACTAAAAGGGACATAGGTGATATAAAACAAAAAAACAAAAAAGATTTTTTAAAATAAAAATCCTAACAAACAGGATTGAAACTTTAGGGGATGAATTAGTCAGAACATTAGATGCACCTAAAGAAAGAAAGCATCAATAAACTTGAAGAGTTATCATGTAAAGCACCTAGATCAGTTTCAGTAATATTAATCAGCCCTTTCCCCCTTTTCACCCTTTCACCAGCCCACTCCTGTTAAGCATCTCCAATTGGCCAAGAGTCCCAGACATTTTAATAAAAAGAAACTAGTAATAATATTTCTGAAACCTTGAAATCCCTTCAAAGGGGTGTGGCAGAAGTGGGAAGGGAAGCATTGGTGCCAGCTACATTACCCTCTCCCCTCTGGGAACACTGGGAAAGCCCAGAGAAGGGGTGAGTGCTCATGGCTGGCAGCCCTGAGATCTGCAAAAGAAAGCCTGGAAATGTCCTATAGGTCTGAGCAACCCAGATCTATAGATAAAGCTTGTTCCAAAATGTCTGTCTGTTCCCTGCTTATCTCCCAAGCTGCTCACTGATTCCAGGAAATGAAAAGTGTAGAAAGCACGTTGGACCAATAGTATATGAAAGTGCTTCAATGTCGTACGTGAAAGTTGGTTTCTTTTACTCAATATTCTTTTGATGTATTATTTACCTATTTTATATCACTGAAATACCTCATCACATGGATTTAAAATCTTCCTTCATGTAGCTTTTTTTTTCTTAAATTAAAAATATTCTTTTCCTCCCCAAAGTGGGCATTTTCTTGGTAGGCAAATGCCCCAAAGTGGGCATTTTCTTGTCTCCAAAGACAGCTGCCATCAATTTTTCCTTCCTTAGATGTGCATGATGTGCACGCTGCTCCTCACAATGAGAGGGGAAGTCTCTTCTCTAGCCCAAATCTGTGCTGGCCTTGTGAGTCCCTTGGGCCAACAGAATGCGGCTGAAGGAACACTATGTTAGCAGTGGGCCTAGCCTTGAGATGACTGGCATCTCCCACTTCCTCTTTGGAAGCCAGTCATCATGTAAAACATTCAGCCCTCCTGACACTACTACGCTGTGGGGAAGGCCACACTAGGTCACACAGAAGGAGACAGTTGCCCAGCAGTCCCCAGATGTCCCTGCCACCCCAGCGGAGGTGACTGCTGTGAGTGCAGAGGCCGCCTTCATAGCCCCGGCAGGTACCTCAGGCAGCGGGAGAACCATCCAGCTGAGCCCCGTTCAGATGTGGAATCGCGACACGTAATGACTGGTTGTTCTAAGCCACTAAGTTTTAGGGTCGTTTGTTACACAGCAACAGATAACTGAAACATCCTTACATATGCTTTTCTTCAGAATTCTTGGTCTCCTGAAAGGGAAAAAGATTCTTCAAGGTTCTTCGGTGTCCACTGCAATCTGGCTCCTCTCCAGGCTTTCACTTGAGACATCAGCCAAACTGGTCTGCTCACCGTTTCTCAACATGTCTGCCCTAAGTACTCCTGCTTCTGTGATTTTACTCACTTCAACCAACCCTGTCTGAAGGCTCAAAACTGCACGGCCCCCTCCTCAGTCGAACCACCAGTTTGTTGGAATTTTCCACTCTTGAAAGTCTAGCAACAAGAATGACATTTGCTCCTAAGTCCTTAAGTGATCTCTGTCCTCTGAACTCTGAACTTATTCATTGGGAAGCCTCTGCTCCCTTGTGTCATTATTTGTGGCTAAAAAAATTTTTTTTTAAATTTTTTATTTTATTTTAGAGAGAGAACATGAGCTGGGGAGAGGGGCAGAGGGAGAGAGAGAGAAAGAAGCCCAAGAGGTCTCGATCCTCAGCACTGAGCCCAGTGCGGGGCTTGATCTCATGATCCCGGGATCATGACCTGAGCCAAAATCAAGAGAGGGATCCTCAACCAAATGAGCCACACAGGTGCCCCGTTATTTGTGGTTTAAAGTCAGCTTTGTGTCCTCAAATGTGATGAGCTCCTTTGAAGGCAAAGTCTGAGCATATACACCTGCTTATGTTATAGCATCTAATGGGGGACCCGGAAGAGAAGCTGTCAGAAAATGTGTTTTATACACGATTATGTTGTTTTATATTCTTTTCCTTTAGAGCAGCATCCTGGTGGTGGTTCACCGGCTCTGTCTTCATTTTCAGGTACTCTTAGCCATCACATTGAATTTCCATTACCATCACTGACATAAAAATACCACAGGTCTTCTTTCTGAATATGAAGAATGACTTAATAGGTTTTGCTAAGAAGCAGAAAAATGAAAATCACTTAATACATTTTTGGTTTTTGCCAAGACAAGGAAAATGCTTTTGATTCCCTCTTCTGCTTCTCATGTCAGACAGTTCATGCACAGTGAATCATTTCCTTGTCACTTAAACTCTGAAGTGTAATATGATCATGGTAGGCAATTCAAACATGTATGTGAAGTCCCAGGGGCATAAAAATCACTGAGTGGGAACTGATAAAAGATTGACAGGACTGTTTTCTAAGAAAGCAAAGAGCTCACGGCTGAAGTGCAAAGGGTTTCTTCTGCACATCGGGGACCCTTACCTGACTCCTAATCCTCGTGCTGGCCGTGGGAGTCAAATATTTATGTTCTAGATACCAGGCTCGCTCCTGAAACACCAGCTTGGTTCCATATAACAGACAAAACTAAGGCATGGGGGAAGAGGAGAGAAATGAACAAATGGTAATATATTAGAAAATGGAGACTCTAAGGAGGAGAAAGAGAAATAGCGTAAGGTCACATTTCATTAAATACTAAGAGCTAATACTTCCTCAATGTAAAATGGTCACATTTTTGAGGTGTAGTATATGTTTTACTAAAAAAAAACCCCATTCTGTATAAAATGTAAAGCGTATATAAAAGCAGAAAGAATCGCATGGTAAGCCGCCATGTGGCCACGCCCCCCAATTCAACAAATATGAATTCATGGCCAAACTTGTTTCGTCTGTAACCTCACCCAGTCGGCTCTCATCCCAGGTTATTTAGAAGCAAAGTCCACATGTAATATATTTTAAAACATGAATGCAGTATTTTTGTTTGCTTTCCTTTTCAATTCATGAAAAAAATATTCTAAGTGTACATTCTGAATGTTATCTTAACAGTTTTCATTGAGCCTAGTTTCATTAAACTCTCATAAAAATGGCATTCCTCATTTACATTTGTTTCAATGCGTTTTTCTATTACACTTCTGAAACCTACACACAGAACTTCATGACATCAGTGGCGTCGAGCGATAATAAATGCATGTTCCTGTGTCCAGAAGCAACTTTTTTTTTTTAACGTTTATTTTTGAGACAGAGCAGGGGGTCAGAGAGAGAGAGAGGGAGACACAGAATCTGAAACAGGCTCCAGGCTCTGAGCTGTCAGCACAGAGCCCGACGCGGGGCTCGAACTCACAGACCACGAGATCATGACCTGAGCCAAAGTCGGACGCTTAACCGACTGAGCCACCCAGGTGCCCCAAGAAACAACTTTTTAATTAACTATTCATTTGGCAGTTAATATTCAATTATTTTAAAACTACACAAAAGCGGAGGGAATAGTATAAATACCACTTCCACGTCTCCATCACCCAGCTTCAACAGCTATCAACTAACTCATGGACAGTCTTCTTTTATCCATTCCCCGCCCCCCCTCCCCCGCCCCTTTCTGTATTACTGTGAGGCAAAGTTCGGTCACACCATCTCATCCATAAGCTTTTCACTGTGTATCTCTAAAAGATAATGATGACTCTTGGGGCACCTGGATGGCTCAGTTGGTTGAGCGTCCGACTTCAGCTCAGGTCATGATCTCACGGTTTGTGGGTTCAAGCCCCACATCGGGCTCTGTGCTGACAGCTCAGAGTCTGGAGCCTGCTTTGGATTCTGTGTCTCCCTCTCTCTCTGCTCCTCCCCTGCTCACATGCTGTCTCTCTGTCTCAAGAATAAAGATTAAAAAAAATTTTTTTTAAGATAATGACTCTTTAGAAATAAGATTATATCAAAGTCCATCCAAGCAACAACAACAAAACTCTTATTCATAGTCAAATGGAAATGACCTTCACATACCAGAAGACAATGTTTTCTATTGATCATTAGGCTCAGATATTATACAGTTTGAAGTCATGTAGACTTCCTTCTTTTCCTGAGGTTCTGGGACATCCTTGAAATATCATCATTATGGAGAGCCTCCACTATTCAATCTTCCTAGAAAGGGTCACAGTATGGCTTAATGACTTGTCTGTGCAAGATATTTAAGATTAATTATGGCTCTTTTATGACTTTGCCAATGTTCTGCTTGGCTAGTGTAAGCTACCTTTGGCTCTTTTATAGAATAGCAGTAAAGATGTTAGCTGACCCTTCAGACATAGAAGCAACTGAAAATCCTGTCATACATCCTGATAGCATGAATTCTTACAAAAATGATAAATTATATACCTTCTGTGGCTAGACTGAACCACAAATCTCTAGGTGAATTCCACATCCACTGTAGAAATACTTTTGTGGATTCCTAGGTATAGAAACTTAATTCTCATTACTCCTGGGTCTACAAACATCTACGGTCAGTGATAAGAAATCCAGAGCCACAGAAATATAAGGTTTTTTTGAAATAACCTGTTTGATCTTCTCACTCAATCCAGAATCCTGTGTCAGCCAAGGCATGACAAGAAACAGATGACATTTTCCTATTAGGGTGATTCAAGAAGAGGTTAATAAATTGTTTTCATAAGGGTGTGGGCAAGTTGTAGGAGAGCCACAAAGGATAGTGCAGTACCCCAGAGCTGGCATCTCTGGGACTGTCACCAGCTCTAGGTTTCAAGGGAGGAGGGCAGGGAGGGGCTCCTGGATCCTGGAAGAGACAGCTCTATAGACAGAAGCATCTTAAGAGGAGTTGTGACCGTTGGCCTAGGAACAAAGAAATCCCAAGGTGACCCCGCAGGGAGGCGCGCAGAGGGCAGGAATATCCCAACCTCCTTCTCCTCCCCTCTCCAATCTCTAACTGAGGCTTCTTGTTTGCAGAAGCTAACTGGCTGCAGAGGTCAAGGATTCCACTGATCCAAGTTATGTAGGTCAGCTTCCTGGGCTTAGAGCCAGGTGGAGAAAGGTGGAGTGTAGAGCTGGAGAGCAAAATAGAGGGTATCTGGCACAAATCCCATCTCTAACACCCCTGAGAGACGGTGGTCCAGCCTCTAGTCTAGTCCTGTCCGACTCCGGCCCAAGCCCACTTGGTCCCACAGAGCTCCCAACAAGCCCCTGACTGCTGACATCGTGGCCAAGCTTCGTTCCAGACCGCTGGCTTCAACCAGTCTCACACTGTGCTTCCCGACTAGGTCTGCTCCTCCCCCCTGTTGACTCCTGAGTTGTCCTTCTGTGGCTCCTGTGTATCTGATGCTCAGGGACACTTTTCTGCCTTTGAACTTTTGCTTTTCTCCTTGAACACAGTTCAGACTCTCCTCAAACAACCCTCTTTGCCTATCCTGGCAAACACGTGTCTTGGTCCTCAGTGGCTATCAGAACACCACATTGAGGTCCAGATACCTTCAGGCCAGCCTTGGACCCTCACACAGAACCTGAATGTCTTTCCTTTTGTGTTCCAGAGACAGGAGCTCAGTGCTTTAGAGGCATCCGGCTCTCGAAGGAGTCTCTCTGTTGGAAGAGCCATTGTATACCAATCCACTTCTCCCCGTGGAACATGAATTTATGGGTTGCTGGCTCCATAGGAACGTGATCTGGTCCTGCCCATCTCTGCCAGCCTAAGGTCTGGTGAAGGAGCTAACGCGCTGTAAGAGACTGGCTGAAACACAATTTCCTATGACTCATAGCTATTAACCCTGTAACTTCTGCCTAAGGAACAAAACAGGAGTCTGTGAAAGGATCCAGATAATAACTCTTAACAGATTTAAAGATCAGTTCCACATCTCGCCTTAGTCTTTCTTTCTTCAAGATGATCAACCTTCACAGATCGTTAATTCCCTCTCACCACATGGCTTCCAGCCCTCCTGCCACCTTGGACCTGGGGGCCTCTTCTAGGTGCTAATTCTCACCCTCAAGGCGTCTCACAAAAAACTGAGCAGACTACCCAAATGTTCTTTCATGACTGTAGTGTTAGCAACACCATCGCTATCCCGGATTAGGGTTCTATACTCTTATATGCAAGTTAAGGCAGAATTTGCTTTTACAACAGCCACGTAATATTTTTTGAATAAATAAAAGAATATCATACGTATTTGGTTTAACATCAAATGTTTGTTCACTTGACAAACTCCAACTAAGCCATTTCCCCCAGGAACTGTTTCCAACCAACACGCACATACATACAAACGTCCCTAAAGAGATGATTTAAAATTTGTTCTTTTTAAAAAACAAAATTCTTTGATTCCTTATTCTTTGAAAGTATCATCTTGTTGAGATGACCTGTCTCAAGTCCCCCAAATCTCTATGGATCTTGACTCAATCACCTGACATGTTTGTGTCATATTTACAAATCTGTCAAGTCCCATCTGTGTCTTTATACAATAGAGCCCACCTAATATGTCTAAGTCTTCTGATTCAAGTATCTGAAAATCTGTTTAATGACATGTCATTTAACCCATATTTCTCTGGCTTGCCCACAGGATATCCTGAGAGTCTGGCAAAGCGTTGGCCAAAGTCAAGATATACCAATTTCTCCAGATTTTTCTCTTCTAGTAACCTGGTTAAGAAAGGAAGTAAGATTCATTTAGCAAGGCTTAGCCACAGTGAACACAGATAGGCTCCTGGTGACTGTCTGTTTTCTAATTGCTCATAAGCTATCCTGAATAGTCTTTTCTAGAATTTTAACTTTGATTTATATCAATCTTAAATTCTATAGTTTCCAAAATCTACTTTTTCCCCATTAAAAAAAAAGTACACATTTGTTCATTTATAATTTTCTGACATCTCTTTTGTTCTTGGTTTCAGATCTCTCAAAACTACAAGTACTTCCCAATTCAGACAGAAGATGGGAATATTATAGGAGATGAAGGGCTTAGCTTTCTTGTCATCATCTCTTAGCACCACAGCTCTCTTCTCCAAATGAGAAGCCTGTTTCTTCAAATTCTAAATGTGGCTAAAAATGGCCTTTGAAATTTTCGTTAGATTACTTGTTAAGCCTCATGTTCTGCTGGGACTCAGTCACCCTGACATTTATTAAATGCTATCCTTTTGTATTTATCCTTGGACAAGCATTTCCCTCCCATTACCTCTCTCCTCATTGCTTGTATGTAGCTTAGACCTATGCCCATCAAGGGGCACACCCATACTCTTATGTCTGGTTTCTTAAAATGTGTCCCAAATCACAGCTTTTTTTTCTGTATCTATTACATTGTCAGAATAATATTCTGCTGCTGACCCCAATAAAAACCCTGGACACCAAAGCTTCGGTATCCTTGTTGGCAACACTTTGCACGTACTGTCACACTGTCACATGGTTACATTGTTGGGAGAATTAAGTGCTGTCTGTAGGACTCCACAAAAAGAAAACACCCGGAGTCTTACTGGCTTTTTCTGGACCGCACTCCCTACCTTTTCCCTTTGCTGATTTTAATCTATATCCTTTTGCAATGTGTATAAAGATTTTACATAAATAAAAAGGTCCTGTGAGTCCTTTTAGCAAATCATCAAACCTGAGGGTGGTCTTGGGGAACCCTAACACAGGCTCCATTTACCCATGAAGAGACAGAGCCTCAAGAAAGTTGAATTATAGAGCCAGGGTTGGAACTAAGTTTTTCAGGGTTCAAAGATATTTTTCTATCTACCATAGGACGTCTAATTTTCAGAATTAAAAAAAAAAACCCAAAGCAGACAACTCTTTCTAAAAACAGAGGCTATAGAGTCTATTCTGGGTAAGATGAAGTAAAAGACTTCCCCAGTCTCTCTCACTGAATGTAGCCATAACTCTTGGACAGAGTGAATGGAAAAGCTATTTGAGTAATCTGAAAAATAAACAGTAGCAGGAAGATTGGGGCAAAGGACCAGAATTCAAAGTACCACTAAACTGGTGGTGACTTTCACTTTTTAAAAATGTTTATTTATTTTTGAGAGGGGTGGAGAGTGGAGGGGCAGAGAGAGAGAGGGACAGAGGATCTCAAGTGGGCTCTGTGCTGACAGTCTGACAGCGGTGAGCCCAATGCAGAGCTTGAACCCATGAGCCACAAGATCATGACCTGAGCCAAAGTTGGAACCACCTACCAAGCAAGCCACCCAGGTGCCCCAACTTTCATTGTTTCCCCTAGTCCTCAAGCTGCTTGTCCCTGCATCTGCATATGCAGCAGATGGGGACACCTAAACCCCAGATTTCTTGCTGGAGGATGAAAAAAAGGTAGCTCCAGGGAACCAGAAAGTACCAATGAGGTCATGGAGAAAAAAGGCTTGGAAAAGTAACCTCATAAAGTTGCTTATAAGCTGGGCTCAGCATCCAGGGTGCATATATGAATCTAATGCTAATTATCTTACCTAATGCCTTGAGAACTGAACTAGTACATAGATGAGAATGCAGGTGCCATACTGGTCACTGACTGGTGCATATGTGGGACAGACCAGAAGAGTACTGCAGAGGAGTTTAAAGGAGTTTAGGAGACTAAGCTGACATTGGAACCACAGTGAACCACAGTGAAAAACCAGGTGCACCACCTGCTAACACAAAAAATATTAAGATTCTCCATTGAGAATGGTAAATTATACACAACATCTAGATAAGAAATAACAGCAATTCTACACAGTACTTCCCAGAAAATAGAAGAGGAGAGAAAGTTCCCAACTCATTTTATGAGGCCAGCATTACTGTGATATCAAAACTAAGCAAAGACATAACAGGAAAGAAAAACTCTAGACAAATATTTCTCATGAACATAGATCTAAAAATCCCCTATGGAATATTAATAAATTGAACCCAGCAATACATAAAAAGAATAATGTACCATGACCAAGTGGGCTTTATCCTGGGAATGCAAGGCTGGTTCAATACTCAAAAATGAATCGTTACGTCAATGATTTTTTTTGAATTTGACACCAAAAGCGGAGGAAACAAAAGCAAAAATAAACAAATGGAACTACATCAAACTAAAGAGCTTCTGCACAGCAAAGGAAACCATCAACAAAATTAAAAGGCTACCTATCAATGGGAGAAAGCATTTGTAAATCATATATCTGGTAAGGGGTTTAGATCCCGAATTATAAAGAGCTCGTACAGTTCAATAGCAAAACGAACAAACGAACAAAAACAAACCAAAAAACCCCAAACCAAACAATCTATTAAAAAATGGGCAGAAGACATGAACAGACATTTCTCCAAAGAAGATGTACAAATGGCCAACAGGCACATGAAAAGATGTTCAACATCACTAATCATTAGGGAAATACAAATCAAAACTAGAATGAGATTTTACCTTATACCTAATGGCTATTATCAAAGAGACAAGAGATAACAAATGCTGGTGAGAACATGGAGAAAAGAAAACCTTTGTGCATTGCTGTTGTTGGGAAGGTAAGTTGGTGCATCTACTGTGGAAAACGGTATGGATATTCCTCAAAAAATTAAAAATAGAATTACCATATGATTCATCAATTCTGGGTATTTATTAAAAAACCTGAAAACACTAACTGGAAAAGATAGGTGCACCCCCATGTTAACTGCAGTGTTATTCACAACAGCTAAGAAATGAAAACTACCTAAATGTCCACCAACTGATGGATGCATAAAGAAAATGTGGTATATATAGTTGACCCTTTGTTGACAGTTGACAATGCAGGGAGGTGGGGGGTGGACTTCCTGTGGAGTCAAAAATTCACATATAACTGTTGATTCCCCCAAAACTTAACTACTAATAGTCTACTGTTAATGAGAGTCTTACTAATAACATCAACAGTCAATTAACACATATTTTGTATGTTATATGGATTATATACTGTATTACAATAAAATAAGCTAGAGAAAAGAAAATGCTATTAAGAAAATCACAAGCAAGAGAAAATATATTGGTACTGTACTGTAAAACAAAAATCTGGGTATAAGTGGATCCACAGAGTTCAAACCCATGTTGTTCAAGGGTCAACTAGATAAACAATGCAATATTATTCAGCCTTATAAAAAAGAAGGAAATCTTGTCATATGCAACAGCAAATGGATAGACCTTGAGGGCATTATGCTAAATGTAGTAAGTCATACAGATAAAGGCAAATACTATATAATCCCATATATATATATATAATATATATAATATAATATATATAATATATATAATATAATATAATATAATATATCCCATATATATATATATAATCCCAAATATATATAATTCCATATATATATATATATATATATATATATATATATATGGAATCTAAAAAAACAAAAACAAAAACAAAAAACAAACCAAGCTCATAGACACAGAGAACAGATTGGTGGTTGCTAGAGGTGGGGGATAGGGAGTGGGCAAAATGGAACACGGTCAAAAGGTACAAACTTCCAGGTATAAAAGAAATAAGTCATGGGGATATAATGTATAGGTCAACAATGACAGTTAATAATACTGTAGAGTATATTTGAAAGATGTTAAGGGAATAGATCTTAAAATTTCTCATCAAAGGAAAACAATTCTATCACAATGTATTTGATCACTTAATGTGATCATTTTGCAATTTATACAAATATTGAATCATTATGTTGTACACCTGAAACTAACGTAGTGTTGTATGTCCATTATACCTCAATAAAGAATTACATTAAAAGTAAAGGGACAGAGGGGCGCCTGAGTGGCTCAGTCGGTTAAGCGTCCAACTTCAGCTCAGGTCACGATCTCATGGTCCGTGAGTTCGAGCCCTGCGTCGGGCTCTGGGCTGATGGCTCGGAGCCTGGAGCCTGCTTCCGATTCTGTGTCTCCCTCTCTCTCTGCCCCTCCCCCGTTCATGCTCTGTCTCTCTCTGTCTCAAAAATAAATAAACGTTAAAAAAAAAATTAAAAAAAAAAGTAAAGGGACAGAGACACCTGGGTGGCTCAGTCGGTTAAGCATCTGACTGTTGATTTGTTTCAGGTCTTGATCTCATGGTTCATAGGATCAAGCCTTGTGTCAGGCTCCATCCACACTGACAGTGAGGAGCCTGCTTGGGATTCTCTTTCTACCTCTTTCTCTGCCCCTCCACTGCTTGTGCACATGTTCTCTCTCTCTCTTCCTCAAAGTAATAAACTTAAAAATATTTTTTTTAAAAAGTAAAGGGACAAATGACTAAATATATGATAGAAAAATGAGAAAAAGACATGAATGGAAAATTCACAAAAAATAAAATGCTGTCCTTAAATATATAAAAAGTATTCAAGTAACTCATAATTAGAG
This sequence comes from Panthera leo, assembly GCF_018350215.1. NCBI lineage: Eukaryota > Metazoa > Chordata > Mammalia > Carnivora > Felidae > Panthera > Panthera leo. The sequence goes on from NC_056681.1 coordinate 103,603,606, forward strand.
AAATAACAAAACAATGCTGAGATACTATCACTTATCTGATTTGCAAAAATTATATATATAGATATATAAATATTAAGTTCTCTCAGTGATGAAATGGGAAAACACAAGCTCTCACATATTGCTAATGCAAATGCAAATTGGTAGAACTCATTTGTAGGAATATTTGGTAAAACATAACAAAACTACATATGAAACTCACCATTAAACCCAGAAATTCCTAGAAATACACACTAAAGGTATACCTTCAATAAAAAGAATATGTATATGTATAAGGTTACTTGTAATTGTAGCATTATTTCTAATTGCAAAATATTGGAAACAATTAATATACATACATACATATATATACATATATATATACATGTATATACATGTATATATATATATATATATATATATACACATACATGATTGTATATAAAGCATGGCACATCCTAACAATGGAGTACCACGCAACTGGAAAACAAAGAATAAAGAAGATCTGTATGAACCAATATGGAGTGATTTTCAGGACACATGAAAAAAGCAAATTTACAAAAGAAACTATAGTATACTATCTTTCATATAATAAATGAAGACATAGAAGAAATAAATGAAGACATAGAAGAAAAAATGAATCTCTGTAATTCTTTTAGGAAAGTAGGAATAGAAGTGAAGCCTCTTAATTTGATTAGGGACAGCTACACCACACACACACACACACACACACACACACACACACACACACATGCCAAAAAACAAAATAATAACAACAACAAAACCCTTATAGCTAATATCCTACTTAATGGCAGAAAACTAAACTCTTTTTGCCTAATATCCATAACAAGGCACAGATATCTGTTTTCATCACTCTTATTCACGGACACACTAGAAGTTCTAGTCCATGCAATAAGGCAAAAGAAAAACAAAAAAACAAGCAAACAAAAAGGCATACAAATCAGAAAAGAAAAAACACAATTTGGAAAGGAAAAAATAAAACTGTCCCTGTTCACTTGCAAACACAGAAAACCTATAAGAAATCTACAAAAAAATAAAATCCAAAATCTCTAGAATTAATAGCGAACTTGCAAGATCACAGGATACAAGGTTAATACAAAAAATACGAATTGTACTTCTACATATTAGAGTTATATTAAATCTAGGGATTAATGTAAATGATCATGTACATGAACTGGAAACTGAAATTTAAAACAATATACACTTTACAATAGCTCTCCCTAAAATGAAATATTCAGGCATAAATCTACAAAAACATGTACATTATCTTTATGTTGAAAACTAAAAATGCTGATGGAAGAAACTAAGGAAGAACTAATAAAATAGATTAGAGGAGTCAAATAGGGGACATGTGGGTGGTTCAGTAGGTTAAGCCTAATTCTTGGTTTCAGCTCAGGTCATGAGCTCATGGTTCCTGAGTTCAAGTGCCATAACAGGCTTGGCATTGACAGTGAGGAACCTGCTTGGGATTCTTTCTCTCCCTCTCTCTCTCTGCCCCTCCCTGCTCATGCTCTTTCTCTCTCTCTCTCAAAAAAATAAATGAAAAACTTAAAAAAATATGTTATAGAAAAAGAAGAGTCAAATAGCACATTTGTCAAAACTCCCCAAATTAATCCCTAGATTTAATGTAACTCTAATAAAATCACAGGGTTTTTTTTGTAGATATAGACATACTAATTCTAAAATTTACACGAAAGGGCAAAGAAACTAGAATGACTAAAACAATTTGAAAAAGAAGAATAAAGTTGGAGGAATCACCCTATTTGACTTTAAGATTTATTCTGAAGTCACAGTATTCAAGGTGGCACGGTATCATCAAGGGATAGACACCTAGATCAACAGAACAAAACAGAGAACTCAGAAACAGACCCATGCAAATGTGCCTCAGTGATTTTTGAAAAAGATGCAAAAGGAATTTAATGGAAGAAAAATAGTCTTTCAACACATAGTGCTGAAACAATGGGATATCAATGGTCAAAAGATAAATGAACCTGGCCTAAGCCTCACACGTATTCACAAATTAGTTTAAAGTGAATCATAGCTCTAAATGTAAAACATAAAAATCTAAAACTTCTAGAGAAAAAAATACAGGGGAAAACTTCATGGCCTGGGATTAAACATTTTTAGATCTTAGATATGACAACAACAGCACAATCCATAAAAGAGTATTTGACAAATTGGATTTCACCAAAACCAAAAACTTTTCCTTTACAAAGGGCACTGTTAAGACAATGAAAATGCATGCTACAGGCTGGGAGAAAATATTTGCAAATCACACATCCAAGAAAGAATTTGTATCCATAATTTATAAAAAACTCTCAAAACTCAGCAGTAGGAAAACAAATTATCCAGTTTAAAAATGGGCAAAGGATTTGAACAGACGTTACTAAAGAGGATATACAGATGGCAAAAAAAAGCATGTGAAAAAAATTTTAATATCATTAGCTATTAGAGAGATGGAAATTAAAACCATCATGAGTTACTCCTATGTCCCTATTGAATGGCAAAAATAAAAAATACTGACAATATCACATGTTGAAGATACTGAGCAACCAACTCTCTCATACGTTAGGGATGCAAAGTTTCTTATAAAGTTAAACAGACAGTTAGTTACCACATGACCCAATAAATTGACTTCTAGGTATTAACCCCAGAGCCGTGGTTCTCAACTGTGGATGAGTTTTGTCCCCCAAAAGACATTTGGCAATGTGTGCAGACATTCTGGTTGGCATAACTTGGGGATTTCTACTGGCATATAGTAAGTAGAGGCCAGAGATATGGCTAAACATCCTACAATGCACAGGGCAGTCCCCTCCAACAAAGAAGTATCTGGCCCAAAATGTCAATAGTGCCCAAACTGAGAAACTGCCCCAGAGAAAAGAAACTTATGTTTACATAATATAGTAACTTGTACATGAGCATTTATAGGATCCCTACTCAATCATCAAAACTGGAAACATCCCAAATGTCCTTCACTGGGTATAGGGATAGGCTATGGTACATTCTTACGATTGAAAACTATTCACAATGAGGGGTGCCTGGGTGGCTCAGTCGGTTAAGTGTCCAACTTCAGCTCAGGTCATGATCTCGCGGTCCGTGAGTTTGAGCCCTGCGTCGAGCTCTGTGCTGACAGCTCAGAGCCTGGAGCCTGTTTCAGATTCTGTGTCTCCCTCTCTCTCTGACCCTCCCTACCCCGTTCATGCTCTGTCTCTCTCTGTCTCAAAAATAAACGTTAAAAAAAAAAAAAAAAAAAAACTATTCACAATGAAAAATAACTGTTGATGTCTGCAACAACTTGGCTGAATCTCAAAGAAGACATGCTGAGTGAGGGAAGTCAATATCAAAAGATTACATATTGTATGATTCCATTTATAACATTCTCAAAAGACAAAAGTACAGTGATGGACAACAGCTCACTGGTTGCTAAGGATTACCAGAAGAAAGAAAGAACGATTATAAAGCCATTCTGTAAGGGATGTTAGGATGGTTGAATTGTTCTGTATCCTGATTGTGGCAGGATGTATGTGTTAAATTCTATACATGTGTTAAAATTCATGGAACTATACATCTTTAAACAAGTTCATTTTGCTGTACTGAAATATACCACCTTCCTATATCCAGGCTCTTTTTTGTTCACTATGGCAAACTCCAAGCTGAAATGGCTGTATTTTATAAGGGTTCCCTGTACTGAGACCTTGTCCAAGGACCCCGCCTTGATTTCCTCCATTGAAAGTCACCTCTAGGGGCGCCTGGGGGGCTCAGTCGGTTAAGTGTCCGACTTCGGCTCAGGTCACGATCTCGCGGTCCGCGAGTTCGAGCCCCGCGTCGGGCTCTGGGCTGATGGCTCAGAGCCTGGAGCCTGCTTCCGATTCTGTGTCTCCCTCTCTCTCTGCCCCTCCCCTGTTCATGCTCTGTCTCTCTCTGTCTCAAAAATAAATAAACGTTAAAAAAAAAATTAAAAAAAAAAAAAAAGAAAGTCACCTCTTCCCTTCTTGGGTTCCAGGAGAGGTGTGTTTTCCCCTCTGTTACACATCCTGCTGGTGCGATTATTTGCCCATGTGACTACTCCCTAACCACAAGGTGATCAGGAAGGCAGGAGCTGTGGTTCATGCATCTTTGAATTTCCACAGCACCTAGCGTAGCATCAGGGCTCAGTATGCATTTGTGAACTGAAATGCATTTCTTAACTGAAAAGTTAAGAGAGCCTTGGTTCCCAGGAGCGTAAACCCACTGGGACCAAGAGCAGAAAGAAGGGAGGTTGCCTGCAATTTATGACAAGTAGGCAGCCTATATCCATGGCCCGAGCTGCATAATAAGCAAGACGATGAAGCAAAAGGACTAAGTTGGACCTCTGGTGTCAGAGAAGATAAACAAAGCTTATTAATTCATGGTAATACCAGCATGGTATCAGAACAGTTTTCCCCAGCAACAACCCAGTTCTCTCACTGTGATGAAGTGCTCTGCCTTCTGCCTCAGACTTTAGCCACTTGGGATCTGCATTATTGCCTTGTAAAATTGATGGGCAGTGGCACCATCTCTTAGTTTAAGGAATTTCTGCCGCATTAGCAAAAAAGCATTGGCTTTGCAATTTCTAAGGGCATTCCCTGCCATAGGAAAGTGATTAAAAATTGGACCAGTCTGGAACGATGCTCATCTTTAGTCCTTATAATGCACCTGCCCAGTCTCCTCCAAGCCATCAGTTCCAGGTGTAAGCTATCAGCTTCACAGGAGAGGAAGTTTTATTTATATTTAACTGGAAAAGCAGGGAGAGGCAACTTTAGTGTCTTTTTCTTTGATCACTCAAGGAAGTTGTTCAAGATCAGATTATCTTTTCCTTCCAAACTGCCTGGAGATGTTAATTAAAAATTTTTTTTTCTTAAATCCAATCTGCTCAATATTCCTCGTTTCTTAAATGCTTCTCTTCTCAAGAAAGGTGGCAGGCACCGTGGCACATGGATCATTCTGGTAGCTCAGAGCTCTCTGGGAGAAGATCGTTGAGGACGAAGGTGATCTTTTCTTTCTGAGTCTTTGGACACAGAGGAGCCCAGAATGGCCTGCTCTTCACCAACATGTTCTGTGGCGGGGGAATATGTTTCTCTTCATGGGGGATGAGTCTCACAGCAAAGTGATGGTGGGACATGGGCTGGTGTCATGGCGGATCAAATACAGCAGGTGTGATAGAAGGGAGAGATGAGCCACAGACAGCCAGACCCAAGGCACCTCCTACTTTATCCCTCTTTAGAAAACTCTAGATGTAGCTATATCCTGGCCTCCTCAGCACTGGGAAATGAAGAAGCACAGAAAATTCACCTGTAGGAAATAAAACTCAACAAGCCAAGAAGGAGACAGAGGGAAAGCCCTGGAGAAGGTAAACTTGAGACATCTTTTCACCAGTATGCTGAATACCGGTGCTTGGACACGGGGAAAACCAGAGCTCTGGTTCTGAACCCTGAGGATAGACTGAGAGGGAAGTAAGTGCTTTTTCTTCTATTTGGGGGTCTAATAGCCAGCTGCAGAATTCAAGCTATCCTGTGATTGCCATACTCTGCCAAACTCACTCTCTGCCTTGTGGTGTCGCAGCGCACTGGTCTTACCATGTTCAGTGGGAGTGGGAAAATTCAGAAAGCAAAGCTTTGCAGGCAGAGATGAGGCCATTCCCTTGGGGCTCTTTCCACAATCCACTGTTTAGACTGGCTCAGAATGATACTGTACTCCTACTTTATGCAGACAGGTTAAGCAACTTGTAGAAAAGCATTCAGCCAGGTCTTCTTTCTGACTTGTTTTAACCCATAATTAATCCCAACATCCCACCACTCCCAATTCCCTATCTGTCCTTGGCTTTGCAACCATTATCACCATCCATCTTCAGAACGTTTTTCATCTTGCAGAACTGGAACTCTGTACCCAGTAAATAATTCCTCATTCTTGCTTCCCCATGGTCCCTACCTTCTCTACTGTCTCTATGAATTTGAACTACTCTAGTACCTCATAGAAGTGGCCTCATGCGATACATGCCCTTTTGTGACTGGCTTATTTCATTTAGCCTCATGTCTTCCAGGTTCATCCACGTTGTAGCATATGCCAGAATTTCCTTCTTTTTTTAAAGCCGAATAATATTCCACTGTATGTGTATACCATATATTGTTTATCCATTCATACATCGATGGACACTTGGGTTGCTACTACCTTTCAGCTATTGCAAATAGTGCTCCCATGAACATGCATGTACAAGTAATTGTTCAAGTTCATTGAATTACCGCTCTCAGTCCTTTTGGGTGTATGCCCAGAAGTGAAATTGCTGGACCACACAGTAATTCTGTTTGTTACTTTTGTGAGTAATTGCCACACTGTTTATCATAGTGGTTGGACCATTTTACGTGCCCACCAACAGTGTACCAGTGTTCTTGTTTCTCCACATCCTTGCTAACATGTGTTATTTCATTGTTTTTTACAGCTGCCATCTTAATGAACGTGAAATGGTATCTCATTGTGACTTTGATTTGTATTTCTTTAATCATTAGTGATGTTGAGCATCTTTTCATGTACTTATTGGCCATTTGTAGATCTTCTTTGGAGAAATGTTTGTTTAAGCCATTTGAACATTTTTGAAAAAGGTTATTTTTCTTGTTTAGTTTTAAGCGTTCGTTCTATATTCTGGATATTAATCTCCTATCGGATACGTAATTTGTAAATATTTTTATCTCAACCTGTGGGGTGCCTTTTTTACTCTGTTGATAGTGTCAGTTGATGCACAAAAGCTTTAAATTTTGATAAATTACAACGTGTCTATTATTTTGTTGTCACCTGTGCCTTTGAAGTCATATCAAGAAACCACTACAAGTAGAATATCATCGCTTTTCCCCTAAGTTTTTTTTCTCGAAGTTTTATAGTTTTAGCTCTTACAGTTATGTCTTTGGTCTATTTTGAGGTAATTTTTATATGTCAAGTTAGGTAGAGGTCCAACCTCATTCTTTTACATGCGGATATCCAATTTTCCCAGCACCATTTGTTGAAAAGACTATGCTTTCCCCATTGAATGATCTTGGCACCCTTGTCAAAAATCATTTGACTAAATATGTGAAGGTTTATTTCTGCATTTTCTATTCTATTTCATTGATCTGTATGTCTGTCTTTATGCCAGTACCTCATTGTTTTGATTACTAGAGCTTTCAAATCAGGAAGTGTGAGATATCCAAATCTTTTCTTCTTTTTCAAGATTATTTTGTCTATTTGGGGCCCCTTAGAGATCCCATGTGAATTTTAGGATGAATTTTTCTATTTATGAAAAAAATCATTGGGATTTTGGTAGAAATTACATTAAATCTATAGATATCCTCAGGTAATATTGTCATCTTAAAAATATTAAGTCTTTCAATCCATCAACACTGTATTTCTTCCCATTAATTTATGTCTTCTTTGATTTATTTCAGCCCCATTTGATGGTTTTCAGTGTACAAGTCTTTTATCTTCTTGGTTGAGTTTATTCCTAAGGGGTTTTTTTTTGATACTATTGTAAATGGAATTGTTTTCTTTTTTTCTTTTTTTGGATTTGTTCATTGTTAGTGTACAGAAATGCAACTGATTTCTGCACGTTGATTTTTATGTCTTGCAACTTGGCTAAGTTAGTTTATTAGTTCTGTGAGTGTGTGTGTGTGTGTGTGTGTGTGTCTGTAATCTTAGGGTTTCCTATAAATAATATTATATCATATGTGAATAGAGATAATTTTACTTCCTCTTTTCAAATTTGGATGCTTTTTATTTCTTTTTCTAGTCTGACTACTATGGCTAGAACTTCCAATACTATGTTGAATAGAGGAGGTGAAAGTGCACATCCTTGTTTTATTCCTGGGATGAAGAAAAAGACTTCAGTCTTTCAACACTGAGTGAAAGATGATGATTGTGGGTTTTTCATATATTGACTTTATTATATTGATGTAGTTTCCTTCTATTCCTAATTTGCTGAGTGTTTTTATCATGAAGGGGTGATGAATTTTTTCAATGCTATTTCAGCATCAATTAAGATGACCATGTGTTAATGGGTATTCTGTTAATATGGAAATTACAGCGATTAATTTTTCATTATTGAACCATCCTTGCATTCCAAGAATAAGTCCCATTAGGTCATGGTGTATACTTCTTTTAATAGGCTGTTGAGTTTGGCTTGCTAGTATTTTGTTAAGGATTAGCATTTTGTAGTTTTAATCATATAAGTCCTACACAAGTTTTGTTAGATGTATACCTAATTGTATCAGTTGCATAAACCATACATGGTATTGATTTAAAAAATTTTTCTGTTAATGTGCTCATTGCTAGCATATAAAAGTTCAATTAATTTTTGTATGGTGGTCTTGTATTCTATGCCTTGTTGAACTCATTTAGTTCTAGGGCTTTTTTTTTTGTTTGTTTGTTTTCACATATTTCTTGGAATTTTTTAAATAGACAATGATATAGGACACCTGGGTGGCTCAGTCGGTTCAGTGTCCAACTCTTGATTTAGGCTCAGGTCATTAGAGCCCTGCATCAGGCTCCATGCTGGATGTGGAACCTCCTTAAGATTCTCTCTCTCCCCCCCTTCTCTGTCCCCTCCCCCCGCCTCTTTCTCTCTCAAAAAATAAAAATGAAAAATAGACAATGCTATTATTTATAAATATGGACTATTTTATTTCTTCCTTTCTGATCTGAAAGCATATGCCTTTAATTTCCATTTCTTGCCTTCTTGAACTGGCTAGAATTTCCAGTATTATATTAAATAAAAATGGTGAAACCAAACATCCTTGCCTTATTCCTGATACGAGGGGGAAAGCATTCATTATTTCACCACTAGGTATGATGTTAGCTATTGAATTTATACAGAAGAACTTCACCAAGTTGAGGAAGTTGAACTCTCTTCCTATTTGTCTGACAGTTGTTTTCGTGAATGGGTATTGAATTTTGTCAAATGCTTTTTCTGTATCAATTTATATGATCCTGTAATTTTTTTTCACTGAGCCTATAATACTGATAACTAAATTGGTTGATTTTTAAAAATTGAACCAGTCTTGCATCCTTGGAGTAAACCACACTTGTCACAATGTATAATTCTTTTTCTTAATATTTTGTTTGGGACTTTTATGTTTATATTTATTTATAAGGAATATTGGTCTGTATTTTTCAATTTTTGTTTGTCTATGTTTGGTATGGTATTAGGAAAATACTAGCTCCATAAAATGAATAGTTTTTACTCCTGTTGCACTTTCTGGAAGTAATTGTGCAGAATTGTTGTTAATTCTTCTTTGAGTGTTAAATAAAATTCTTCAGTGAATTCTGGAGACTGGAGTTTTCTTTTTCTAAGTTAAAATTTAAAATTTAAATTATAAAATTTGAATTCTAAATTCAAATCTTTTAAGTTTAAAATTACAAATTCAATTTCCTTAATAGTTATAACATTATTCAAATTATCTACTTCATACGGAGTATGGTAATTTGTGTTTTTGAAGAATTGCCTCATTTCATCTAAGTTTTAAAATTATATGCATCGAGTTTTCTTAGTATCCCCTTATCATTTTGATGTAGGCAGGGTATCTACTCATATCATCTGTTTTATTCCTGATACTAGCAATTTCTGTCTTCTCTTTGTTAGTTGTGTTAGGGGCTCATAATTTTATTGCTCTTTTTAAAGCAAAAAAGCAATGAAACGTTGCTTCGCTGTTTTCCTTTATTTTTTGTTTTCAATTTAATTGATTCATGCTCCTGTCTTTATTATTTCATTCCGTCTGCTTTCTTTGGTTTTATCTTGCTCTTCATTTTTTACGCCCTTGAGGTGATAGCTTAGGTTAGCTTAGGTTACCGATTTGAGATTTCCCCTCCATTTAATGTAAGCTATAAATTCTCTCAGCAATGTTTTATCTGTGTTCCACAAATTCGATATATTGTATTTTCATCGTCACCCAGATCAATGTATTCTTTTAGTTTCCTTCGAAACTTTAGACATTTTTGAAGTTTGCTTTTGTTCTAAGTTATGGTTTATCCTGGTACATTTTCCATGGGCACTTGAAAATAAGGTAACCTGTGTTGTTGGGTGGAGTGTCCTATCAATGTCTGTTAGATCCTGTTTGTCAATGGTGTTGAGTTTTTCTCCATGTTCTGATTTTCTGTGTAATTGGTCTATCAACTGTTGTGAGAGGGTTTGAAATATCCAACTATAATTGTGTACTTGTTTTTACTTTCAGTTCTGTCAGTTTTTGCTTCACATATTTTGCAACTGTGATGTTTGCTGCATAGACATCTGACATTATTATATCTTCTTGGTGGACTGGCTCTTTTATTATTATGTAACGTCCCTCTCCGTCTCTGGTAACTCTCTTTGCTATGATGTCTATTTATCTGATGTTAATATAGCCACTTTTGCTTTCTTTGATTAGTGTTAGCACAATATATTTTTTTTCTAGGTGTTACTAAAACAACTAAAAAAGGCTAGAGACACACCCCAAAATGGCACAGATAAATCAAAATGATATTCTAAAAAAATGCTCAAGTAACATATAGTAAGGCAAGGAAGAGAAAACAGAAGTGAAAAATGGAGAAAACAAACAGAAACCAAAAAAAAAGATAGAGTCTTAAGCCCTATCATATCAATAAAAGACAGAGATCATCAGAGTGGATTAAAAACATGAACCAACTCTGTGCTGCCCACGGAATCATACAGATAGACAGAAATTAAATGAATGGAAAAAATATATATGAGAGAGAGAGAGGCAGAGAGAGCTTATCACAGTCTCACAGTCTACTGGCATGACAGTTTGAGTTAACGTTTATTTCTTTTTACCCTTCTCTGTTTACAATATAATTATTTTAGATATTTTTCTGTCTGTATTTAAAATCACATGAGAGAGTATTATTTTTGCCTCAATTGTTAAACATAATTTAGAAAATTAAAAGGAGGAAAATAGTTTCAATTTACCATTTTTGCTTATTGTATTGTTTCTTACTTCCTGACGTTCCATGATTCTTTCTTTCATTGCTTCTTTTCTGTTTACAGAACCTCTTATTTTTTATAAGTTTTATTTATTTAAGTAATCTCTACACCCAACAGGGGCTTGAACTTATGACCCCTGAGATCAAGAGTCACATGCTCGGGGCACCTGGGTGGCTCAGGCAGTTAAGAGTCTGACTCCTGATTTCAGCTCTCAGTTCAGGGTTCAAGCCCCATGTCGGGGTCCATGCTCATGGTGTGGAACCTGCTTGGGATTCTCTCTCTCTCCACCTTTCTCTCTCTGCCCCTCCCCCACTCCTTCTCTCTCTCTCTCTCTCTCTCTCTCTCTCTCTCTCAAAATAAGCAAATAATCTTTTTTGAAAAAGTCACATGCTCTTCCAACTGAGCCATCCAGGTGTCCCCTATAGAACTTCTTTTAGCCATTCCTTTTTTTTAAAGTTTTTATTTATTTTGAGAGAGAGCGAGACAGAGCACAAGCGGGGGAGGGGTAGAGAGAGAAGTGGAGAGAGGATCGAAGTGGGCTCTCTGCTTGGACAGCAGAAAGCCTGATGTGGGGCTCGAACCCTCCAACTGTGAGATCGTGACCTGAGCCAAGGCAGTCACTTAACCAACTGAGTCATCCAGGCGCCCCTAGCCATTCCTTTAGTGTAGGTCTTCTGGTGGTAAATCCTGTTGGTTTTTCTTCATCTAAGAATATCTTAATTTCCCCTTAATTTCTGAAGAATGTTTTCACTGGATATCGGAATTTGGGTGATGGGGGCTTTTTCCCTCCAAAACACTTGAAAATATGTTCCTTCCTTCTGGCACCATGGTTTCTGATGAGAAATCTGCTGTAATTTGAATTAATTTTCCCATATAGAAAAGGTATTATTTCCTTCTCATGGCTTTCACATTCTTTTTGTATTTTAATTTTCAGAATTTTGTCTTTAATTTTCAGAATTTTAATTATGATGTATCTTGGTTTGGATTTCTTCAGGTTATGCTGTTTGTCATTCAGCTTCTTGAATCTGTAGGTCTATGTCTTTTGCCAAATTTAGGAAATCTTAAGCTATTATTCCTTTGAGTACTTTTCCAGCCCTTCCTTCTTTCTCCTTTCCTTCCGGGACTTCAATGACACAAATGTTAAATCTTTTGTTATAGTCCCAAAGGTCCCTGATGCTCTCTTCCTCCTCCTCCACTTCCTCCTCCCCGCCTCCTCCTCCTCCTTCCCCTTCTGTCTATTTTTGCTCTGTTGTTTAGATTCAGTTAATTTCTCTTTTTTTCTTAAGATTTATTTTCAAGTAATCACTACACCCAGTGTGGGACTCAAACCCACAACTCTGAAAACAAGTCACATGCTCCACTGACTGAGCCAGCCAGGCGCCCCTAGATTCAGTTAATTTCTATTGTTTTATCTTCCGGGTCACCTAATCTTTCCTCTGTCCCCTCCATTCTACTGTTGAGACCATCTCTTGAGATTTTTATTTCAGTAATTGTATTTCCCAGTTCTAATATTTCCATTTGGTTGTTGATATGTTCTATTTCTTTGCTGAGACTATCTGATGAGGCTTTCTATTGCTTTATTTGTTTCAAGTACATTTATAATTACTCATTGGAATACTTTTATGATGTCTGTTTTAAAATCTTTTTCAGATCATTTAAACATCACTATCGTATCAGTGAAGAGTCTAGTGATTGGCTTTTTTCTTTTCGTTAAGTTTGAGATACTCCTGGTTCTTGGTATCATGAGTGATTATTTTAATGGAAACTTGACCATTTGGGGTATTATATTATGAAACTCTGGATCTTATTTAAACCTTATCTTAGCTAACTTAGTATCTGTGATACTGTCTCCTCAGAGGAAGCGAGTGTGTGTGTGTGTGTGTGTGTGTGTGTGTGTGTGTGTGGCGGGGGTGGGTGGGCAGCGTGCACTGTAGCCACTGTTAACAGCCAAGTGAGGGAAGTGCTCCTCATTACTGCTGGGTAGGAGGTAGGAGGCAAAGGTAGGAGTGCTGGTTCCCCACTAGGCCTCCATTGATAATCACCTTGGCTGGGAGGATAGGAGTCTCTCATTTCTACTCTCCACATGAACCCCACTGATGGGAGGCAGGGACAGGTGGTAGCTTCATTGCCACTGGGTGGTGGTGAAAGTCCTAAATTTCCATTTGGCCTTCTCTTAAACACCACCATAGCAGGAGCGGGGAGGGGTGAGTTGTTACTGCTGAATGAGGAAGTTCTGGCTCCCTAGGTATTTCCCAAAGATACTGCAGGGTGGTGGGGGGGAGGGGGCGCTCCTTACTGGCAAGTGGAGATGAAAACTCTAGTTCCCTACTAGGCTTCCTCTGACATAATCCCAGTAGCGAGGTTGCATTTCCTCTTTATGGCCTAGTGAGCATCTAAATCTAAATCTATGCTTCCCATAAGGCCTTTCCCAGCATGGTTGAAGGTGGTGCCATTGATTTTTATGTAGTGTTGGACTGGATTAAAGCAATATTGTCTACAAGTCTTTTGTTTTGCCAGGCTGGCCATTTTCTGGTCCTTTAGCTTTTGGCTAGAGTAAGCTTTCTTTTTTGGAGGCGGGGTCTGTTCTTGCTTGCCTTTTCTGGATTTCCAGCTTCTTCAGCTCCAAATATAATATATATAAGGCATAGAGAAAATCCAGGGCCTTCCTGGAAGCAGGAGTCTGCATGTCTGCACATGTCACACAGCTGGACTTTGTGTTTCACCCGATCTGAGAGTCTTTCACTTGTAATGATAGGTTCGCCTCATTTGTATAATTGGTCCTAATCCTGACATTCAGTGTTATGTGTCCTGCGAAGCCACTTTCACAAATAACATATTCATCAAGCTATTGTCGACAGGCTGTTCCTAGTTACCCTTCCTATCAGGCAAGCGTTTGAAGAACACAGCAAGTTGCTAGCATCTGGTTGAGAATTGTTGCATCCATGTTCATCAGGGATATTGGCCTGAAGTTCTTTGTTTTTTGTGGGGTCTCTGTCTGGTTTGGGAATCAAAGTAATGCTGGCTTCATAGAATGGGTCTGGAAGTTTTCCTTCCATTTCTACTTTTTGTAGCAGCTTGAGAAGGATAGATATTATCTCTGATTTAAATGTCTGATAGAATTCCAGAAATGGAAAAACATTCCATGCTCATGGACTGGAAGAATAAATATTGTTAATATGTCAATACTACCCAAAGCAATCTATGCATTCAATACAATCCCAATCAAAATTGCACCAGCATTCTTCTCGAAGCTAGAACAAACAATCCTAAAATTTGTATGGAACCACAAAACACCACGAATAGCCAAAGTAATACTGAAGTAATAGTGAAGTTATTTCTCAAAATAATACTGAAGAAGAAAACCAAAGCGGGAGGCATCACAATCCCAGGCTTTAGCCTCTACTACAAAGCTGTAATCATCAAGACAGTATGGTATTGGTATAAAAACAGACACACAGACCAATGGAATAGAATAGAGAATCCAGAATTGGACCCACAAATGTATGACCAGCTAATATTTGACAAAGCAGGAAAGAGTATCCAATGGAAAACAGACAGCCTCTTTAGCAAATGGTGCTGAGAGAACTGGACAGCAACATGTAGAAGAACGAAACTAGACCACATTCTTACACCATACACAAAAATAAATTCACAATGGATGAAAGACCTAAATGTGAGACAGGAAACCACCAAAACTCTAGAGGAGAAAGCAGACAACAACCTCTTTGACCTCAGCCGCAGCAATTTTTTATTCGACAACATCTCCAAAGGCAAGGGAATTAAAAGCAAAAATGAACTATTGGGACCTCATCAAGATAGAAAGCTTCTGCACTGCAAAGGAAACCATCAACAAAACTAAAAGGCCACTGACAGAATGGGAAAAGATATTTGCAAATGATATATCAGATAAAGGGCTAGTATCCAAAACCTGTAGAGAATTCACCAAACTCCACAGTCGAGAAACAAATAATCCAGTAAAGAAATGGGCAGAAGACATGAATAGACACTTTTCCAAAGAAGACATCCAGATGGCTAACAGACACATGAAACGATGCTCAACGTCACTCATCATCAGGGAAATACAAATCAAAGCCACACTGAGATACCACCTCACACCGGTCCGAGTGGCTAAAATGAACAAATCAGGAGACTACAGATGCTGGCGAGGATGTGGAGAAACGAGAATCCTCTTGCACTGTTGGTGGGAATGCAAACTGGTGCAGCCGCTCTGGAAAACAGTGTGGAGGTTCCTCAAAAAATTAAAAATAGAACTACCCTATGACCCAGCAATAGTGCTGCTAGGAATTTACCCAAGGGATACAGGAGTGCTGATGCATAGGGGCACATGTACCCCTATGTTTATAGCAGCGCTTTCAACAATAGCCAAATCATGGAAAGAGCCTAAGTGTCCATCAACTGAGGAATGGATAAAGAAGATGTGGTTTATATACACAATGGAATACTACTTGGCAATGAGAAAGAATAAAATCATGCCATTTGCAGCAACGTGGATGGAACTGGAGGGTATTATGCTAAATGAAATAAGTCAGTCAGAGAAAGACAGATATCGTACGTTTTCACTTAAATGTGGATCTTGAGACACTTAACAGAAGACCATGGGGAAGCGAAGGGGAAAAAAAAAGTTACAGAGAGGGAGGGAGGCACAAGAGACTCTTAAATACAGAGAACAAACTGAGGGTGAATGGGGGCGGGTGGGGGAGAGAGGAAAATGGATGACGGGCATTGACGAAGGCACTTGTTGGGATGAACACTGGGTGTTGTATTTAAGCCAATTTGACAATAAATTATATTAAAAAAAAAAAAAAAAAAGAATGCAGCAAGTTGCTTCATCCCATCCTGTCCTTTTAATAGTCCTGGAAGAGACGAAGGTGGAAAGATCTTCTTAAAGGTGAACACATTCCGTCAGAAGAACTTGAGAAGCAGCAGCAACTGGTTGACTGCTGCCTTCATGCTGGCCATTGTCCTGGCATTTATTCCCAAATGGATTTCCCTTCTCCTTCTTCCCTTTCTCCTTTGGGAATAGATCTAACCAATCTCTTTCTTTCTTCCCCATCTCAAAGTTGATATCCATGGTGGGTGTGAGTGTGTTTGAGTAGACTTGAGAACACTGTAAAATTAACCAAAAACAGAGTGGCTAAAATTAGAAAGGGCAAGAGGGAGAGTTGAGAAGGTGTGGGGAACAGAAATCTTCAAGCCTCATAACACGTCCAGTTTTCAGTCAGCAAAACGTGACTGGCTGCAGGCAGGGTGGCTGCTGAAGCGGGAGTGCTGAACTCTGTTACCTTCATCAGCCTGGGCCAGCGTGACACCCACATAACCTTAGTGCTAATGTCCCCTTCATTGTGTGCTGGGAAATCTGTCATCCCCCCAGCCACTTGGTAATTCTGTTAATGTATGGTAGCCTACATTCATGTCACCGGAACCCCCTGACAGAGTTTCTTCATAGTCTGGGTATGTCACTCAAGAAAAGTCTCCTGGGCACATTAGCATCTTGACCTTTTTATTTAAACGATAAAATAACAAGTTTGGGCTGGGCCCCGTTCGCTCCTCTCACTTTCGTCCCCTAGGGCCAAATTTTGCTCTCATTTTCCCACAGATGGCTTTTACCAAATCCTTCCATTTTTCTTATTTGTCTCAAGTGATTTCCTCTTCTGCTCTCCGCCCTGTCGTCTAGAACAGCCTGAAATGAAATCTGTGCCCCAGAGCTGCGCACCGGAGAAATGGAGGGCAGAGCGTTCAGGGAGGGACACTCCTGCATGCGTCCTCTGCCAGACTCGCAGGGCCAGAAATTCCCAGCAGATTGTGTCCTCCATTCGGGGAAAGTCACTGCTTTTCTGAACACTGGGTTGTCTGCTTTCCAGCTGGTTCTCCACTTGGATGTTTATTTAGATGCTCGACAAACAAGTATCAAGGGGGGTGGAGCAGGGGTGATGTCCTCACAAAGGGCTGCTGCCCACCGTGTGATCGGATGATCCTCTTAGGTGATCAGGCCCATGTAACGCTTGCACTTGATAGCATGAGCCTGGAAAGACACCGGTCCATTTTCCCCAACAGGAGAGCTCTGTATGAGTGTGAGTGCTGAGCTCTCTCATCTTTGTCAGACCCTTAGAGCACAGAGCACGTTCTCCTATTGTAGGTTAGGGAAGCCCTCTGCCTTTTTCCTCTTAATTTCCCAATGCTCATCTCCTGCTCCGTGCTTGGCCCCCGGTCTTGGAGACCATGCTCTCAGAACTATTCTAGAGCAACTGTCGGCTGAGCATGGCTTCTGCTGCATTCTCTCTGAGAGATGCCTCACTTTGACATTAACCTTTGGAAGTCAGGGAAGTCTTCCACGCCGAA
Source organism: Panthera leo (assembly GCF_018350215.1). Taxonomy (NCBI): domain Eukaryota; kingdom Metazoa; phylum Chordata; class Mammalia; order Carnivora; family Felidae; genus Panthera; species Panthera leo. Next base: position 103,620,917 of record NC_056681.1, read on the forward strand.
GGAAAGAATATTGAATGGCACAATGAGGAAACACGCACAGTGCAACGAGAATGGAAGCTTCTGGATACCCCTCCCCTTGAGAGACAGCTGTCTGGTCCCCCTGCTCTGGCAGCCAGCTCTCAAGACATGCATCAGTGCACCTGAAACACTCTATAAATGGAAAGCTCAGAGCATAACTCACACTGACCCCACCGGTAAGCACAGCAGAACCCACACAGTTGGCTAAATTTAATCTCTTACAGAGACATAGAGACTTAGCTCAAATGCCACCTCCTCCGAAGTCCTCTTGAAACCCATGTTGAGCTGGGCACCCCAGCTGAGTGTTCCATCAGCACCCTGAGTTTCTTCCCTCTCAGCGCTTAGCCCACCTCAACACGCTTGCATGTTCTGAAGTACCTTCCACACCTTGGTAGTCAGGGAGTTACCTAAGGATGAGGGCCAGGTCTTATTGGTATTAGCACCCCCAGAGCCTAGCACGGTGCCTGGCACAAAATAGGCATTCACAAACGTTTACGAAGAGGGACTGTGATAGGTACCCGCAGAAAGTCACCAAAATAACCCTTCTGTTGACTTACGGCGAAGCCTGAAATCCTACCATTAGGTATGTGTTCCTTTGGGTTAGAAAGTTAGTCCTCTGCACCAAAGATCCCCTCCCACAGTTAGTGTTTCACTGGGTGGGATAATCATCACTGAGATTGTGGGGGGCAGGTTTGAGATGAGCCCCCTCAGAACCTTGGCACTGACTTGGAACTTGTGACGAGGGTACCGGGATTGAAGAGGGGGAAGGCATGCCGGGGCATCGACGGCCCACACAGGTTACAGGCACGAGAGAAAACCACCGATTGCTGGAACACTAGGTCTGAAACTTGATTGCTACGTCCCTGGTAGTTCTGGTCCTTTATTAAACATAAAAACAAACAAACAAACCAGAAACCTATTCTTCAAGTGAGCCAGGTACTAGAAAAACCCTACCTGTTTCTCTTAGAAACACTGTCAGCCACGTGCTTACTTCTTTCCACGAGGCCCTGGCTTGCGAGCAGCAGAGAAGGCGGCAGGAAAGCAACAGGGGCTATACGGACTGAAGTTCAACACTGCAGACAGACCCTGCCACCCTTCAACAATCTGTGCCAAAGGACTGCCGACAGGGATTGGCGCTGTTCACCCCGGATGGGGTTTGGAGACGCAGTCAGGTCCCAAGTGAGAATGCTGTTCCTTCTGTGTGGGAGGCCTGCTCCCAGGACCAGCCCCAGATGACGGAGCGGTGGCCGTGGGCACGCGTAGCACACACACAGGATGTTTGCTCTGCTGGTTGCTCAGGGGCCCAGGGCGCTCTCAAAGGCAAGGGGCTATGACAGGGTGGGTCCATAGGCATTAAAAAGCCCTCCCGCAGAAAGGAGGGCATCACCGTCCTCCCAGAGCTCTCGGTGGGAGGTACTTGGCTGCTAGGTCGGGTGCTTAAACTAGCTACCACCTACACGTGTTGAGAAAAGCAAGAAAGAGCAGTTAGAATGCAGGAAAAAGGGAAAAACCCCACCTCGCCCACTTGACAGGCTCAAACTGCTGCTGCCAGCCGCCTGCGAGGCAGGGACAGTCCCCTGCGAACGCTCTGCTTAGATACTGGGGTTGCCGTGGCGAGCACCCCATCGGAGCTGAAGCGGCTGCGGCCTTGCCTACAGGGCAAGAGCTGACAGAGAGACCCTGCAAGGACGCCTCGGCCATTCCAGAAGCCGAATGGCTCCGTGTCTGCCCCTTGAGCCCAGCGACGTGGAGGGGAGTGAGCAGGGTAAAGAGGGGACTGTGAGAGAAGTGAAGCAGAAAGACTCTTTGTGACAATGACAATTTAAGGAACGCTAGATAACCGGCCTGCTGGGTGTTTCTAAACCTTCTGCGGGGAGGTGAGTCAGTGGAGTGGTCATGTGGAAAATCCCCTTTCTCCTCAACGCATCCCCATTCCCAGGCTAAGCTAAACACTCGTTCGGGCCAGGCCAGGACCCCACCAGGCTAGGAGAAAACGCCTGTTTCTGGAAAGCAGCTGGATTTGAGTACCCTGGGAGGACTGACAGGTTGGGTCACGCCACTCACTTGACAGCTTTTGGTTTCAAGGAGGACTCAAGGGTGTCCAAGTTGCTAGCACATCATTAGACAGAGAAAGGGCTCGATCTGGCCAGATCACAGTGGGGGGGGGGGTGGCACGTGGCAGGGAGCCTGGGCACCCCTCTTTCCACAGCTGTCTGGTTGCCCCTGTGCATTTGGGGGGCAATATTAATACGTGGCGGCGGGGGGGGGGGGCGCGCCTGGGTGGCTCAGTCGGTTGAGCGTCCGACTTCAGCTCAGGTCACGATCTCGCGGTCCGTGGGTTCGAGCCCCGCATCGGGCTCTGGGCTGACGGCTCGGAGCCTGGAGCCTGCTTCCGATTCTGTGTCTCCCTCTCTCTCTGCCCCTCCCCCGTTCATGCTCTGTCTCTCTCTGTCTCAAAAATAAATAAATGTTAAAAAAAAAAATTAAAAAAAGAAAATACTCGGCAGCTGGTAAGCAATGCTAAGGAGGCTTCCAGCAGCACTCCAGCCAGCACACCTGTGGGCAGGGGCTACTTCCCGGGGAATCGGCTCTGTGGGTTTTCTCGACTTCGGCCTGGGTGCCTGGCAACCGTGTCCACCGACTCTGGCGGGTCCCTGCACGTGCCAGCCGGACGGCCGGCAGCTATTAAAACTGCTCTGCTTGTGTCCTCAGACCGAGGCGTCACCCGCCTTGCCACAGACAGTCAACCCCTCCTGCCAGCACTCCACGGAGGATGAGCTGGGGCATCGTTGCTGCTGGCACCACAGTCCTGCAAAAGGTCTGCAATTTGGGGAGATGAGATTCAAGGTGTGTTATTTATCTTCATGCAGGCAGCTCGGTTCTTGTTACTGTTTTCTGCAGTACACGTGGTATGATATCGGCTCTCCCCCACAGAAAAGGCTACCTTGAACTTCACGTGGTACCTCTAGCTAGAGCCCTTCGTCAGAGAGGTCCACCCAGGCCTCTGCCGGGGGCTGCGGTGGGAGGAATGTGCCAGGTACCCACTCAGCATCACTGGAGTGAGGAAGCCTTGTTCTACTGTCTTGCTCCAGTTGTAACAGACCAGGCAAAGCTTCTTCAACTGGCTCTTGTCTCCTGATCCGGGAAAGCAGCATTTACCAGGAAGGGCCACCTTCCGCTGCACATCCTTCCTGCTTTTCCAAGGGAAGCGGGGAGGCACGGCAGGTGATTGCCTCAGGAAGTTTCCGTCCCAGTGAGGATCCTTGCTGGGGCTGCTGTCTCCTACCCAAATTGGAAATGACTGCTGCCAGGTGTGTAAGAAACTCCCTGGAGGACGGAATGAGGAAGTGTGATCGTTTATGTGTGATTTAGAAAATGAAGGTCCAAATGCAGATTGGCAGCGAGAGGTCTGTCTTCCTGACAACTTCCATCACTGAAAGGAGGGTGCGATCTTTAAGAAGTGACAATCATGGGGGGGGGGGAGTGGGGACAAGGAGCATCTGGACCAACTCTGAGAGGGATGCCTCATAGGCAAGCTTGATCCATTTGATTTAAAGAAGGGACTTCGGACTTGATGCAGAAATAGGCTAATCAAATGCCCTGATGTGCCTGGGATCATCCCATTGTATGCTAGCCACCCAAGTTTAATTTTCAGTGGTGCCTCTTTTCACTTTCAAAATGTCCAGACATGGCTGATAGGTTCTATGATCACCCCAGGCCAAAGGAGAGGAAAAGAGAGAGAGAAAGAGAGAGTGAGCTATGGCTGGACATGAATCCAGAAGAGTGACAAGTAGGACGTGGGATTCTGAGAAAGTTCATTTTGCTGAGCCTGAAGGAAGGGCAGGCAGTAGAGGTTGGCTCATTCTCAAGCATGTTTAGAGTCACGGGCTAGCGGGCAATGTCGGGGCATAGATTGAGAGGGTGGATGCTGGAAGGGTCTCCCGGGGAATCTAATTCACTTCCGCTTTCACCACAAGGGGACACTGGGCTAAAAGAGAGAGGTGACCTGTCTGTGATCACACCGGGTTCCCAGCAAAGTGGGAACCAGACTTGTCCCTGGAGGGTCAAGCCCAGGTGCTGTGTTCTGGGTGAGAGGGAACGGGATGTCTCTGAGGGCTGCTGCCGGGGATTAATAGCTATATGGCAGGTGGCATGGCAGCTCCCGAGCAGGGGGAGTCACAGGCCACGCTGTGGTTCCGGGGCTGAGGAGGAAGGACAGAGACAGGTGAGGGCCACACCTGCTGGGCACGAGTGGGTGTGGGACTGGAGGGCAGGTCTGGAGCCACAACAGAGTGGTGGGTGGAGTCGAGGGGTAACCCAGCTCTCCAGGGCAGTGCCTGCAAGGGGCCGAAGAGATGAACTGGTCAGTAGAACTAAGAACCAGTGAAGAAACAGGTTGGTATGGACATGAATGGGGTCAGATAAGTAATTTATAGAACTGACATCTTTTCTTTGCTTCAGATTGTAGTGAAACCGAACAGAGAGGCAAACCCTGATAACAGTTGTCTTATCTTTTAATACCTCCTTCCTACCCCTTAACAGGGCTGCAGTGGTGGGAAAATCGCAAGTCAGTAAGAGCCCTGACCTCTGCTTGGTAGATGGGGAAACTGAATCATGGAGAAGCCAGCTCCCTTCCGTCTGATGGTACTCTCTGCAGATGGGGTGTGATTAACAACAAGCCACAAGAGCGGTTCCACCAGCCAGCCACAACAGTACATTCTGTGGTTTCATTGCAGTCTGACCTCCCATGCGGCTCGGGTGTGGTGGAGGGGGTGAGGTGGTAGACTTTTCTGTGAATCTACTTATCTGGATGGAAGTCCCGGCAAGAGGCCCAGCTCGAGGCTCCAGAGACGTGGCTTTCGGTCCCCGTTCTGCTGCCTGCTAACTAGCGGTGCGGAGATGGAGCGTCACTTCTCCTCCCTCGCCGACTCTTCCTGGTTGTCAGATGAAGCCTCTGGTCTCGGCCGCCTCCCAAGTCTCAACCCCTGGCTCTGTTTTTCCAGGGATATCCGACCTTGGCTCAAGCGGTATCTGACCTGGGCTGGGCACCCTCACAGCTCTGAATGAGATCGTTGGCCTTAGATCTTAATGATCTCTGACAATGTAGGGATACAAAGTATCCAATGTTGACAATGTAGGGATAACAACGCACTGCATGCAAAGTATCGTTTAAAGAAAAAAAAAAAAAAAACCCAGCATATTTGGTTCAGATTTACAGTTTTTGCCTCCAGCAACCTTTCACCCAATGACGTTGAATGAACTGTCGAAGTTTATGGCAGACCATCTTCAAAGTGAATGGCTCACCCCCGTAAACATATCCTGGACTGCAGGCTGGTCGTAGTTGGAATGATCTACTGTCACCCTGAGCAAGTTCTCCCACATAACATCTACAAAAATCCTGCACACCACTGTCACACCCACATGGTGCTCTCTGATATGTGACATTAGAAACCTCAATCTCCTGAAAAAAAAATCGTACAGTAGTTTCAGTATATACGAACCAAGCACACATTTTGTTCAGTGAAACTTCTTTGATGTTGCCTGTTCAAATACCTGCAAATATTGAGAAAACACCCACAGACGTCGTCCTCGGCTGCCACCGTATGGTTTGCAGAAACCAACAGGGAAGGCATGAAATACTGAAGGTCACTGGAGATCGTGCACCTTCCAGGACACCTCAGGCTCTCTGAACCCTCCTCTACCACCTGCAGCTGCTACTATCTGAGCAAATGTTCCAGAGAAGCTGGCCGGGGGCAGTAGGAGAGTCAGAAGGAAGGCGAGAAACTGAAAGGAGAAGCAGGATTTTGGTGGTATCGCTTTCCACCCTTACGCTATTGACTTGAAGAAGTTCAGGGTCACTGGGGCATCGCAGGTCCCCGGCGGTACCAAGCAGCACACAGCAGTGCGTTCAGCACATCGAAGCACAGCAGGGAAGGGAAAAGGGGGGATAGATGGATAGGAGAACAACAAGAGGGAAGCAGGAAGGAGCAGATGGCTGGAGAAAACACTGGACAGAACAGGAAGGAAGGGCCACGAGGCTCCGTGCCCATGTACCTTGAATAGTGACTGGGGGTAAAGAGGTGAGTGTCTGGGGCCCAAGGGCTGCGTCAAGGCCACAGAAACACAGTACACACTGGGAGGAAAGTCCTTGGGGAATAGATGTCAGGACAGAAGACTGAGGGCTGACCCTGGATAACCTCAAAACACTGAGAAAAGCTTATATGCCTGCCTGTATGCCAAAGTTGGTACATTGTACCCAGGACTCTGGGAGAGCAGGTCTCCCAGACGGATCCGTTATTTGGTATCAGCACCTCTTTTTTTTAATTTTTTATTTAAAAAAATTTTTTTTAACGTTTATTTATTTTTGAGACAGAGAGAGACAGCATGAACAGGGGAGGGGCAGAGAGAGAGGGAGACACAGAATCTGAAACAGGCTCCAGGCTCTGAGCTGTCAGCACAGAGCCCGACACGGGGCTCGAACCCACAGACCGTGAGATCATGACCTGAGTTGAAGTCGGATGCTTAACCGACCAAGCCACCCAGGCGCCCCGGCACCTTTTTATTATAAAATTAACCACACTGAAAGCTTAGGGAAAAAAAAAGGCAGACCAAAAATATCACATCTCAGGCAAATGAGCTGGAAATCCCTTAGAGTGACGCCCTCTATTTTTCCGCCCATCTCTAAAGTCGGAGGACACCTGGTATGGTGTTCAGGTGAGGGACGCAATTCCTGGGCCACATGGTTTCCTGACGGTACGGGATTGAAATGACGTCACGGAAATGCGCATGTTTCAAGGTGACTCTAAGTATAGTTTCTGGGTGAAAACACGAGTCTTAGTCATTGGTGGAAAGGTGTTGGCGTGCCTCCGTGACTTGCTGGTGTCTACTCCTCTCTGCCTTCGGAGACAGAGTTTAAATTAAATTCATGCAGGCCGCTGGCCAAGTTTTTCCACACTTTTGGCTCACCCGGATGTACGATCTACATGTAGGTTATACCACACCTGTGCTCCTTTGTCACTCAGAGGGAAAGAACGCAACGGTTACCAAGAAATGGCGAAGCTTGTCTTCCACTCAAGGGCAAGGCATCTGTGACATGAGATGCCTGCTCCAGTGGTTAACATGGACAGTCTCATTTGTGTGGCGCTCCCTGTGGTGACGAAAGGGAGGATGTGGCAGACACAGAACGTATGGAATCCTTTGTCTTAATTAAAAAGTGCAGCGAGAGTCATGGAATTTGGCCAAGCCTCATAAATCTGCTCAGAGAATCAAGATTCTGTCAGATAAGCTTAAATAGGACCAACTGAGCCCTCCGGAGAATTAAAAGAGATTCCCCGCTGGTAGCTGACACCCACTCCCTGTCACTTTGCTGTACTCCACGGACGGCGGTTGTGCTCATTAACCAGCAACCCTCCTACCCACCGATGACAAGTTTATCCCCGCGGAGCACCGAATTCAGGGATGATAAATTTACTCCTGCTTGTAAAAATGAAACTCTCCTCAGGGCAGTAAAAGTGCTGCGAGCCTTTAAGGAAATCAGTACTTTGTCTGATAACCTACCTTCATTAACAAAGCCTGGTCCTCTTGCTCAGGACAGCTCCTCACTGCCAGCCAGAACTGCTCTAGAGTAACTGGAAGGGAAGAAACAGAAAAGGTGAAGGACCCCCCCTTGAGCCCCTGAGGACTCCTGGCATGGAGAAGTGCACTGGAGTTATAACAGATGCAGGGGACATGCTATGGGTCTTTCCTTGGTGATGGGATAGATAGAGGTCTCCCTGGCCCCGGGGTAGGTCAGGGCCAGCACACGGGGGCTTCTCCACCACTGTCAGGCCGGGATAATTACAGCAGAGCACACGGCCATTACCATCAACAAAGCTCTATCCTAAAGCTCTAGGAGGTCCTGGGTGTAGCCACCAATGACCAGCTGGCCCCCCGCGAAGACCATACTAACACCCCAGTTTCGTGTGATCTCCATTATTTAGCGGACCCAACTGCCTTTGTAAATTGGGCAGTGCTAAATGTTCTATCTTGGTGTTCTGTCATGATTCCCATGGATTTAAAGCCTCTCGTGGTGTGAATGTGATAATGGCCCTCAGTGTTGACTCAAACAAATCCCATAAACTCCCCTACGTATTTCAAGTCATGTTTCCCCAATCATCCTTCTCCAGCAGAATGGCAGAGAGAAAACTCAGGAAAGCTTGCAAGAAAATACTTTAAGGGTCCATTTAGATTGGCCATGCTCTAGGAATATTAATGTAGACAATTTACACCAATTACATTCCCTTTCTCCGTCACGGTGGCCTAGCTCTCACCAAAAGCCCATGTGTGTGGGCACCCCCTTTTTCTTTTGCTTGTACTAAACACCAAACCACATGCTACCTTCCCTGCATACTGTTTTGACTATATTATTTCACTTTTAAAAATGCTCCCATGAGTCCCTACCGCCCTCAGATTTAAATCTACTTCTTTTGACAGGCATTAAGATTTCAACTTTAGTCAACCATCTAGACGAGCCTATTATTTCTAGACTCAAAGTTGTGTCCGCTCTCTACCTGCCATAACCGTTTACCACTGTCTGCTGGGCACAGTCCTACCACTTGCCTTTGAGCAGAGCAAAGTTCTTCTACTGGAAGTTTGCAGCCCTGCCATTCAAAGCCACTGACCACCTCTGGGGTCCTGCCCAACCTGCACAGAGCCCACGGGAGTGGGCAGAGATACACCCAGCTTCATAACTCAGGAAGAGTCTGGTTCCACTAATCTGACCCCAAGGATGTCCGGATGTCATGTTTACAAATGCAGATATTTTGAAGAGAACTGTATCATCAAGAATGAATTTTCATCAGGAAAGCATTGTCTGGTTAATTTTTTGTTGTATTCAATGTTACCTAAAAAAATATAAATCTTTAGAGAGTTTTCATCTATGACTAAATTACTCTATGGTTTTAACCGTTATCACTTGTATCTTGTGCTCTTTATTTTTCCCAAGTCTAAATTTTTGCCCTTATCCAGACAAAATGTGCTCAGAACCAACAGAAGGATCGATCGGTATTGTCCACTTTATATGTATATGCCCATCCAGTCATGGCTAAAGCTGGCTAAAGCATGCCCTCCCGGCTAAAGCTCATTAATTACATTGAGTCTTAAATTATTTTAAACAATTAAAAAAAATTTTTAAGAGAGTTAAGAATTAATACGATACTTTCCCCATGAAAGGGGCTCAACAGAAACTCAGGATGAGATAAGAGCCCAACCTATGCATTCATATGATTGTGGTCTGCTCTCACCCATGTAGAACACACCAGCCCCTAAAAGACACCAAGCTCTGTTTTGGACTTTCACGGTGACATTGACCTCTATTGTCCGAGGATGAGTAAAGAATAATCTACAAATTCAGAGGCTAGGTTTTCTTTAAATTTTTTGTAGTATTTATTTATTTTTGAGAGACAGAGAGAGACAGAGCATGAGCAGGGGAGGGGCACACACACACACACACACACACACACACACACACACACACACAGAATCCACAACAGGCTCCAGGCTCTGAGCCATCAGCACAGAGCCTGATGTGAGGCTCAAACTCACAAGCCATGAGATCATGACATGAGCTGAAGTCGGACACTTAACTGACTGAGCCACCCAGGTGGTCCTGGCTAGGTTTTCTTCAGATAATCTTTTTGGAGGTAGCAATTTCATTTGGTAAAAGTTTATGCTGTGACTTGGAATCTTCTGAGCACAGGCCATGGGAACCTGAGTGTTTGTTACTTGCTTCCTTGGGGGGCTCCTAGATTCTCACCCTCACCTCCCCTCCTCTGTGATGACCCCAGAGCCATACCTCCAGCTGCCTATGGCTGGACTCCACTGCGACAATTTTCGGTGTTCACAAGATGTGGCACCCAGCCAGGTGTAGCTGTTCCTTTGAACCCTGAACATACAATCCAAACCAGTTGACTTCCATGCCTAGCTAACCCTTCCCGGAATTTTCCCATTTCTTTGTCACCGTCATGCCCCAGCCAGATCTCTGATTCTTCCTTCCTGTCGCTGAGCCTGCTGACCCTTCTTGCAAAGTGTCTCCCTGAGGTACCCCTTTCCCACGGCACAGGTGCCACTTTGACTCCTGTACAACACTCCTGACTTGTTCCCCAGCCTTGATGCCTGTTCCCCCTCTCCGGTCGCCGTGCCCACTGCCGCCACCACAGGAAAACTAGCACGGCCATTGCTCTGCATACACTGCCTCCCCTCTGCATCTCAGCCCCTCTTCCCTGGTGCAGACCCCCCTCTGCCAGCTCCGCACTATCATTAATCCTCGGCTGGGTCCTCAACCATTCCGTCTTCTTCCCGTCTGCTCAAACCCCACCCCTTTCCTGGGCCCAACCGGTCAAGGCCGAGTCAGACAGACCTCACTGGTGGTCTTCACCACCACTCCCAGCTGCGTGTCCCTGGTCAAGCCACATGCTCTCCCTGAGCCTTAGTTTCCTCACAGTCACCTGTGGAGACTGGTGCCTGCCCAGTGGATGTGGTGGTAGGAAGAAGGGCCGTAGGCCAAGGCACAGTGCCCGGCATGGCCTGGGCCCCCGACCCTGCACCTTTGAGAAGCTTCCACTTTCCTCACCACGCTTATTTCTTCTCCACTTGATACTTTGGTGGACACATTACACACTGGATTCTTCTCTTTAAATAGTTTTTTCGGCTTATGGGTGCACACACTGCCTCGTCTGAGAAGTGAGACTGTGCACTCCATAGGTAGCCTCGGGTCTTTTCCTGAGCTCTGTTCTATGCCTGTCGTTGTCTAACATGTCCAACATCACCCACAAAAACATGCCCCGTTTTGTGGACCGAAGTGCCCTGTGGGGACACAGGACTCCATAGATGCAGTTTCCCCTTAACTGGCTGGCTCGGGTTCATGAGGCCTGCCCCTCTCACCCTGTCTATACAAGCGACAAGAGCCAACCTTGAAAACTGGGCACCAACAGCGGCAGAGCGGACCGAGTCCCAGGTTGTTTTCTCCTCGCCTTCGATGTCAGCGTGACATGTGCTCTCATGCCAACGGCAGGCTCACGGCTCACCTCCCCCAACTCCGACTTCTGCCCAACCCCAGAAGAAGAGGGAGGGTGGGCACACTGCCAGCCGCTCTCCACCAGGTCTGCATGGCCACCGGGCCTGCCTGGGCTGCCTAACCCACTGAGAAGCATCGCCACAAGGTTGACATTTCATTCCCCTCTCGCTTCCCTCCCCAGCCTTTAAATGAGAGAGAAAAAAAAAACCACCCTAAAAATGAAAGCATTTGTGGTATCTCCGTTCCTCTACCTCTGCTGCTGATTCAAGGGGCTGCCTGCCTAATGAGAAGAAGGCGGTGCGACGAAACACAGGGCTCGTGGCAGAGGCGCCAGTCTCCTTCAGAGATGCTGGGTGAGATTTTCTTGATTCCACGTCGATTGTTTTAATGGCTCTGAAGTGTCCCAGTGCAGTTCATCTCAGCAGGGGATGCAAACGCTTCCACCTGTCTGAATACAGTCAGGGTCCCCCAGTTCAACCCTTCCACTCGGTGCAACAGAAAAGATGGGCCTGACAAGAGAGGGAGAACAACAGATTTTGAGGTAAAAAGTAGCTTTGAGGTGCGGGGTTGCAGTGGGGGAGCCTAGGAAAAAAAAATGACCCAGCTGAACTAAGAAAATGGTAGTTGGGGAGAACAAACTTACAGGCCAGCTTGGACTACATAAGTCTCCCCTTCTGACTGTGTGCTGTCATGGGCTGGGAGGTGAGGTCCGACAGCCTTGCCCCTGCAGCCATTTTTGAAAGGTAGACAGGACTCTGCAACATGGGAGATCCCTGAGACAAGGAAATGGTTGTACCTAGAATGTCTTTCGCTATGACATGTGAATGCAAATAAGGGGGGAAAGCAAGACAAACCAAATGCACAATAGCATTGAACTTGTTTCCTTCTGAAATATGGCCGTAAGATTGGGGAACTATCACTACGTTAGCAGGCACAAGTGACCTCGACAGATGACATAGAGGCTGTACTGCTCTCAGAATGTTCTTTCAGCTTCTCTCTCAATCCCCATGACAGGGCCCTGGAGAACTGGGGTCCTTCCCCAGGTGCCAAGCTTTAGAGAGCCTTGCTCTGCCATTCCTGTGGCTGTAGCCTTCCCTGTGTGGCAATGGGGGGTTACCTGCTTAGGGTCCGCACCCCACTTCCCAGGGTCCTGGGTTTATAGCTTGAGTCTCTTCCCTAGGAATGTACTCCATCGGTGTGCGTACCCCCAGACTCATGGGGTGCCCAAGGGGCAGCTGTTGGCAGGGGTGTAGACAGACCCTGTGTGTCTAGACTGGAGGATTCACACGGTGTGGGGTGGTTCTGGGGATGTGGACAGCTAGGGATCTGCAGGGCGGATGCTTCTCCCCATGCTGCTGAGTTCACAAAACTTCCCAGAGTCTGAGAATTGTAAATTGGAGCCTGGCTTTTCCAGATGAGTGAAGCTACATTTGTTCGGGCAGCAGGACAGGGTAGATTTTCTTCAACACTTTGCCAGTCTGTTTTATACCCTTCCCTTGGGCCCCACACGTAGAAGGGAACGCTTGTTGTGCTAGAGAATGATGCTAAAATACAGGCTCACCCAAACCTCTTCAAAACCAGGCCCGTCCATCTATCTCTGGAGAGAGGACAGCTGTCCCAGCTGTGTCTCCAGTCTGGCAGGAGAAGGAGGCTTTCACCTCACATACCTACAATGAAGATAAGGAAACCAGCCTCCTCTTAGAGGCAGAAGACATGTGGAGGCTGACATGTGCCCCTAAACAGAAGGTTCCACCTGGGAGAGTGTGACGGCCGAGTACCCTGGGGGCTGGACACCGTGCTCTGGCACCGGGGGCAGCGGGTCCCATATCCCCAGCTCTGGCCTGAAGGCTCAGTGTCCTCCCTGGCATCGGGGGCAGCGGGTCCCATATCCCCAGCTCTGGCCTGCCTCTCCTCGGGAGCCTTGAGGGTCACGCACGCTTGGGACCCACACCTGAGGCTCCCGGTCAGCTTAGGGGTCCTCCACTTACTCTATGGCACAAAGTAGCATGCTGGTGGCTGTCCCTCAGCCCTCTCATCTCACCTGTGTCTGAAAGCCTGTACTCAGCTCTTGTAGAACTGTCACTCCTGGGCCTCTGAAGTCCCCCGCCCACCTATTCATCACAACACCACAGGGAAATGTTTACAGAGAGAGACAGAGAAACAAAAGGGCTTCATCTTTGCAGAAAGAACTCTTCTTTTGTTTTCAGGATCAACAGGGAGTTGATCCTCCTACTGTCTCCCCAGAAAAGGCCCAGCTCTTTAATGCAGCGTTCAGCCCACTCTTCCAATATTCAACCTGTTTCCTGGTCTCTCCCCTGAACACTTCCCTTCTGGTAGAACAGGCGCCTTGCCATTCCCTGAACAAGGACTTCATTTTGTCACCTTCACCTCTGTCCACACTGCAGCCTCCTCCCGGAATGCACTGCCACACTTCCAACCCCGGGATCCTATTCATACTTTAAGACCCGGTACCGAGGGAACTTCTGGAAGGCATCTCAGAGTCCCGTGATGTCTGCAAACTCCCTGGACCTCTCATGGGCTCGTCACGCTCCCCATGTACCAGGGCACGTGCATTCGCATCTTATTCCTCTACTATACTGACAAGGGTCATATGTCATCCTAGCCCAAAGTCTTGCAAACAGGAGGTCCCGAAAACTTTGGAAGCAAATAAACTGCCAAGTAATTCCGCGCCACCCCTCCTCTGAAATCTACAGGAACAGTGCTCACAGAGGGGAAGTGTGGAGGGGCAGACTGCACTTCTGTAGCAGGCAACACATCAGTTTGGCCGGGCCCTGGGTGGGAACAGCAGCGGCTTCTCACTGCCATCTTGGAATACTTGACCCTAGTCTGAGCCATGGGAGTGAGATGTGGATAACTGGCTGCCAAGTTCTAGAGGTGGAGAGTTCCCGTGGGGAGCAGGGGCAAGGCTCTGTGTGTGGGGGGTCAAACCCTGTCTGCAGTGTCTGGACCTTGGGAGGAAGGTGGTTCTGCTCTCTCCATGCCTGTGACACCATGCTGATCTGATCTTCCTTCTCAGGGCTCTTTCCTGTGGAGCTGGTTTCAAAGGAGAGCCAGCTGTGTCTCTGGCTCAGGTCAGGTATACGGTCACCAGAGGGAGCAAGCACACTTGCCACTGATTCCCCGGATAGAGTCCTTTCAGCCTGGGGCAAACGTGGCCATTCACTCAACAAGAGACAAGGGCACAGCTCTTCTGGACTCCTCTCTCTGGAACATGCAGTCTTCCCATGTGTGGGGAGGCTGCCCACCATCAGATGGATGGGGTACTCTCTCGCTTACTCAGTGTGGCCCCCCAGCTCATCATGGCCAACAAGTGCTTCCTGAGGTAGCCATCAGTGGTGGCCACTGCCATATCTTCTCCCCAGTAGACCACCGTCCCCATGGGACTGCCCTGCCCACCAGCAGATCCCTTGTTGTAAAGACAACTCCAACAGTTGACCCTCAGCTGGAGGTCACATCCCCCATACACTGATCCATGAAGGGAACAGGAGTTGACCAATTTTGGAAAACCAAGAGCTGTGGACTCCAGATATATCTTTTAAATCAGGAAGATAATGGCCGTGATGGCCATGAGCAATTGCCTAGGGGGCAGCATCAGCCCCGATGTTCCATTTTGAGGGGTTCACCTCTCGTTTAACATAATGCTATGCTCGGGACTTGGATATCTCTATGCCTCTCAGGTCTCTCTGCCATTCCCTGTCATGGCGTCTCACCCACAGGCCTCTGGTTCCCCCAAAGCTGCACATGTCCAGGCTGGCTTTGGTCATGTCTGCTCCACCTTGGAGCCAGAACCAGCCCAGCCCTTCTCGTATCACCCTCGGTGCTTCCTCCCACCTCACCCTTCACTTCCCATCGCTCTCAAGGTCCCATAGATTCCTTCCCCATAACGTCTCCAGAATGCCCCCCTCTCCAAGTCCTGCCACCATGGCTTCTCAGTTTGTACCCTCACAGCTGCGTGTTGGGCAGTCTGGCCTGGCCTCCCCTGGTCACACTTCACCTCCTACAGCCCCATCTGGTCATGCCTTCCCCTGTTCCAAATCTTTCCCAGACCTCCGCTGACTGTGCAGGGTGACAGTGAAAGTTCCCGGAATAGGCCTGCAAAGGTCCTGGGGGATTCTGACTCTTGTCCCCTACGTGTGCCCTGACACACCAAACCACAAGTGTTTTCCCAAATCATCCATGAATTTCACACCTCCCATTCTACTCTTCCTTCTGCTTATAATGCCCTTTCCACTTCTGCAATGTAGGTAAACCTTACAAAAAGCAAGGTCTTAAATGCTGACTGCCTTGCCTGATGCTTCAATGGGGAGCCATGTGAACCCCATTACACCAGGGCTGACTTAAGTCTCTCCCCGGTTCTCCCAGAGCCTCTGTTCTATAGACATTGTCATCCCAGCTCTGCCTAATGCTCCTTGAGAGCGGGGGCCATTCCTTACTGGATCTTTCATCCTCAGAACTCAACACAGTTCCTGGCACACAGTAGGCCCTCACCACATGCTTGTTGGCTGAGGATGGGTGCATAAGGGGCTGAAGGAAGAGTGATCTACATCCGCATTGTTTCTAAAGGATAACTGCATAGATGCTGGACTCAGGTGGGGCAGGGCCAGATTTTAAATGCTTGAAAGCTTTAGCTTCTACGGAACATCCCGCCATTTTGTCCCATGATCCAAGGAAATAGCTCAATGCCGTTCCTTAGGACCAGCACTGTCCTCATGTTCCTTGCAGGAAAGACCAAAGCAAACTGAAGTCAAGTGTTCACAGCCATCACTGGTCCTGCACAGCTGGGACTTGAGGCACCTCTGGTGCATAGATCAGAATCGACTGTTGACAAAAGCTTTTTATAGCACTTATCAGAAAAACTCAACCACTTGTCCATAGCCTAGAATGGGTTTGCATACAATTTAAGTTGTCTTAAACTTCTCAGGAATGATGAACTATGAAATGGGCACAAGACAAGGAACTCTAGTGTTCACTGCATCACATATGAAGAAAGAGCTATTTCTAACATTGTGAAAAGCCACTTTGTTCGGCCATGTTGTGCTTTCGTGACGAGCTTACTTTCTGGTTCATGCACTTGGACCTTCCGGATCACAGCAATAAGAGATTAGGCGCCACCTGTACCAGAGGAGCTTTTTGTTACATTCTCGGGCACAGAATACTTCTCACCTAGAGTTATAAAAATCTGTGGGAATTCCTTTATTTTCCAGGCTTCCAATTAAGAGAGAATTTCGGAGTCATTTTTCAGTAGAAAAAAATTACAAGAAATAGCTTCCTCCACCTCTACTTACCCTGATGTTAAACAAACTCTCCCTGTTGAGTTTTCCACATCCACTTCGATAGAGCAAGTCAGGGGTCCTACGTGTCAGTAAAGGAAGGTAAATATACTAATGGAAACCTCGCTGTTAGTTATCTAGTGATCACTTCTGCATCCAACATTCTAGGCCACTTTAAGTATATATTAAAACTTGTTACTTGATTATATCTCAGAGGATTGAACGCTCCTTTTTTTTCTCTTTGGTTCTCACATTTCTGAGTAAACGCCATCATTTTCAAGTTAATAGAGCATTATGTTTTCTCTGCAAATAAAATCCCATAACTCTCAAGCAAAGAGAGAGGCAAATTCATGAAGAGGACACACAGCACTATTTTTCCTCCTGACATTTGGGATCTACGATAGGTTAAAAATGATGTTTTTATCTCTGGTGATTTATCAAACTCCAGAGTTCATAAAAGAAAAACAGATGCACTGTAGAAAGGATACATCATCTTAATGTTTCGTTGTGACACTTTTGGTATCTGAAAAGCGTGTATATTAAAGCTCCCCCTTCCAAAAACCCACTAGTTCCTATGGTTTGCACAGTTTTTTTTCTTGTTTTCAAAACACACTGAAGTGAGAACATGCCAGGAGGCACCTTAAAAAAAATTGGTCACATTTGAAACATACAGATTATTTATAGACAAAAAAAAAAAAAAACCAACCCAAAAAACTCAGAGCTGAAAGAAAATCTGGTTGTCAACAGACAGTTGCTTTTTCTATGTTTTTTTTCTGAGTTCATTTTGGTTTTTGTGTGGGTGGCTCATGTGAACTCAAAGGTTATTTGCTAAATGTTTTGTGAGATTAGGACATGTTGTCCTTTAAAATCTAAATTTAATTTATGTTTATTGCAAATATGTTTCTCTGCAGGATATGGGATGCGGGATATTTTTTTAAATATAAAATCACACCTAGAATTGCTATGAGAGTTCCTATGCTCCTACTTTTATTCAGTTTAGAAGGTATCATTCTCAATCATATTCCTAGTGGAAAACTCACAGTACAGAGTTCAGCAGTAAAAATTGTTTCTTTTTTACGTTTGTGTTGCTTTCACCTGCCGGCTTGGGTACTGATTAATCTTATTTCCAAAGGACTTAGACGCCAGAAGTTATAAAGTCGGCATGGACTGCGGATCAGATCTTTGCAGCACAAACGTAAGGTACCTCTTTCGAGCTTACAATGGGGAAAGAGAGAGGAAAATAAAAACCCACGTTTCAAAGGTGGGGAGGCCTTATTTTTGGTGCCTCTTTAGCAATGCTGAGCGACCAAATTCAGCCCCACCCAGAGCGTATGGGCCCCCCAAGGAGGGCAGATGGTAGCAGTCGGCTGGGATTTGAATCCTCCTGCTGTGTGACACCGGGTAATTTACTTAACCTCTCTGTGCTTAGCTTCCTCAGATGGAAATTGGGTAGACAGTGGGCCCTTCCTCGCCGTCTTGGCGGGGCATTAATGAACACTTCATTCATAACATTTTGCACGGGGCCTGATACGCTGAGCCCTCCCTCCGTGTTAGCTGTCGCCATGATTACAGGGCCCTCCTGCTTCCTTGCGTGATTTTCGTTTAATTCTCACAGAAAGCCTGTGAGACAGAAAATAGAAGACGTGCTATTCAGAGACAAACCCAGTGAGAGTAGTGAAAAGCAGTACAGGCCAACTTTAGAATATACAAAGGAAAATCTCCAGAAGTTCAAGGAGGCTGTGACTCCCATCCTCTGGTGTTTCTCTGTAGGAAGGAAAGCCCTTGGGGGGGGGGGGGGGTGTTGGGGGCGGGAGAGTCTCCCTCAAAATCTGATGCCTAGAAAGCTTTTCTGAGCAAAGCGTTGGGGTTAGCCAGTCCGGGGTTGAAGCCCCCATCTCCAAAGCTCATTTGCATGGGATCCCAGGCAACTGGCCCTCCGCTGAGCCTCAGCTTCCTCAGTGGGCTTTGTGAGCTTGTCGTAGAGACCAAAGAAATGACATGACTCTGGCATCGGGGAAACCCTCAACAGGTGGAGGCCGCTGTGATCGCTACTGGGGCTCCAGGGATAGTGACGCTTTATTAGCATCTGGGTCAAGTAGCTGAACTCTGTTCTTAACAGTCTCCTCCACAGAACAGGTATCACTCAGGAGTTAGACTCTGCTGTTTCCATTTGTCCTCTTCTTCCCAGCGCAACAGAGTCCTCAGATCGTTTGTCATAAGATGATCTCATACGTTGTCACCTCCTTCAAAGACGAGTGAGTTAGCAGAGGTCTCCCAAGACAGCTTTCCTGAGAACATGCTCCCAGGTTTGGGGTGATCAGGGTCCTCAGGGGCTCAGACCTCTAGCGAGGCCAGTGTGACTGGCAGCATTTCTTTTTTTTTTTTTCTTTTTTTTTTTTTTAACGTTTATTTATTTTTGAGAGAGAGAGTGAGAGAGAGGCAGAGAGAGACGGAGACTCAGAATCCGAAGCAGGCTCCAGGCTCCGAGCTGTCAGTACAGAGCCTGACGCGGGGCTCGAACCCACAAACCGTGAGAACATGGCCTGAGCCGAAGTCGGTCGCTCAACCGACTGAGCCACCCAGGCGCCCCAAGCATTTCCTGAGTGAACAGTACTTGGGGGTCTTTGGGTTGGGCTGACCCAAACTGCAAGTTTACCTATGCGGCCACGGGGAAAAGGCGAGGCTCCAGGGGAGAAACCCCGGCTTTATGATGATGACAGGAGCACTTTCATGATGCCGGAGAAGAGTCTTTTCGCGGACTCGCGGACGTCTGGGAGCCATGCTCTGCCCCACCCACTTTCCCAGGAGGGGAAGGGTTAGGGATGGGGTATGATGTTGGGCGGTCTGCATTATAGAACTTTCTCTTCCTGTGTCCATTTGCTCATGAGGCAATGTTGCACACTCCACCAAGGGTTTACATGCTATAATGCTTCAAGTTCAGCCAAATTTCCTCTTCTTTTCTTTTTGTGATAGCCACCATTTACGTTAGACCCAAATGCCCCCATGCTCCTCCTTAAAACCGTCTCCATTTCCCCGGGTGCCTCCCTCAGCAGGAGCCCCTGCTTTCATCTGCCTCTTGAGGGAATCTTGTGCAAGCGCAGGGTAAGTGAGTTCTCACTTCCTTTTCTCCCTGTTTCTTGCCACCTCCTGGCATTCCAGATGGCCCCTCTCCGCTGTCCCAGACTTCAGGCTTCAGGGACCCGGCGACTCCCGCAGAGGACTAGAACAGTCGTGTGGGCTCTCCCAGGCATCACGCGCTCTGAAATGGGGACCCTCAACTCCCAGCTGCACCTTTTGCTCTCAGGAACAAATGTGTCTGAGGTTCAGTCACGTGACGTGGGGATCACGGTTCCCCACGTGATCTGGGGAAGAGCCGGAAAAGCCCTTCTCTTCCCCAGCGTTAGGGCCTCCAAGATGCTGCCGTAAATTGCACCTGCCCATTCTTGGCTCCCTAGACCCCTTGTCTGCTTCTACCACCCACATATTTAATGGGTGCTAGACAAAGAGAAAGGTCAGTGTCAGGGGCAGCAGTCCCCAGAGCTCCTCCCTGCAACCCCAGACCACCTGTCAGGGCAGGCTGGACTGCTCTAAAGATAGTCCCATCCAGCAGAGGGTCCCCATGAGAAAGGAAGGCATGCAGATTGTCCCAGCCAACACAATGCCTGTGGTATCTACCCTTCCCCCCCCCCCCCCCCCCGCCAGACCTCTATCTCCAGCAACAACAGCAAAACACTGAAGAAACCTGTATTCAAAGGAGAGAGACTCTTAAGCAGGCTCAGCATGAAGCTCAATGCAGGGCTCGATCCCACAACCCTGAGATAAGGACCTGAGCTGAAATCAAGGGTCAGACACTCAACTGACTGAGCCACCCAGGTTCCCTAGTTATGGCATTTTATTTTTCTGAGCTCGAATAATGAAATACACATCCAATGAGGTGGTAAGTATATTCCCATAGTTCCTTAGAAGATGGATGGCAAGACTAATAAGAAATCAAGGTGAATGTAGTTTGTTTAAACAATAGCCTTATTAACAACAGGGGCAAATAAATGCTGATCCCATGAAGAATACTGGAACAAGCACTCGCAGATAAAATACAGAAATACATGCTTTAAGAACACATATGATCACATTTTTGTTAAGAAATAAGTCTTGTTTGGAAACAAATCATCCCTGAGAGGAGTCTGAAATTAATCTTCTGATAGCCAGACAGCCACACTATTCATACATTCCAATCACAATTACAATGCGCTCTTAATGTGAACATTCTAAATTATTAGTTACTTTATTAAGAACCAGAAAAGGGACTTCTGTGGCATAATGAGAACACCTTACAAGCTTCGAGAAGGGAAAAACCAAAAGACAACTCTGCATGGAGCTGGAGAACGTTGGATGTAATTTATGTAATGAAAGTGCTTAGTTTCTCTTTTCTGTTTAGGAATTGGTACACCCTTAGGGGTTCAGACAGCACCATGTTTCAGAACTGCTCTTTCCAGGGCAAGGTAAAAATGTGTATCATAGAAAAATAACAATTTATCATTGTAATGGTTACATCCCACTTCAGAAACCACTAGAGACTGCTTAACGTTCTTGTTTCAAACATGGTTTTCCTGAGTCTTCAGGTGACAACGGATACTGATGCCAGAAGGCTTTTTTTTCCCATTTGTTCCTAATAAAAATGGCTAGATTCTGAGTTCATTTTCATCTGGGGTGACGTTAAGGTCTGTGCTTTCGTGGACTGATCCTTTCCTTCCCTCCTCTGTGCTCTTTCTTCGAAAGTCTCCAAAGGCAACATCTGGGTCCGGTCACCGAAGACAGATGGGCTCCCTCTACTTCGTCCCCCATCCCCGCGGGACCTCTGCCGGAGGCGCGGCATGCTATTTGAATGTAATGATATGCTGACTAAATCGTTCCTGCACGGTGCGCGCCGAGTGCATTCCTACTGTTAGAACCTATTCTGTATCTGTACAGGCCTCCTCATTACGGATGGCTTTCTCTATCTCAAAACATTCCTGGGATTTCCAGATGCTGCCATTGAACAAATTCTCATTATTTTGCTTCTGTTCCTTTATACAGCCAAATGGTCCTCCTCTGACATTGCAGGGGGCCAATTTCGTAAAAATAATCACTTTTGCTACTGTGGTTATTAACCAATAAAAGGTTGAGAATCAATGTGGAGTTCTTTTGCGCGGTGGCGACATTAAATCCTCGACGTTTCCTGCCGGTGTTAAGACTTCATACACTGGAAGCTAACTTGCTTTCTCTTTCTCTTATTTTTACTCTTAAGAAACAAGCATCTAAATGTTCCATTTTGGTAATAGGAACTAAGGTTTTTTTGTAGAGTAGTAATTAACAGTAGTAACAATTTTTTATTGAACCCTAATGGATCATATCTAAGGTAAGTGCTTTCAAGTATCTTCTCAACAGCCTCATGAGGTAAATATCACATTATCTCCATTTTGTAAATGAAGATGAGACTAAATCTCAGAGAGGTTGATTAAGCCAGTCACAGTCACACAGCATGCAGAGGTAAATAAAGCCTCTGCATTCAGTTAACCTGACTCTGGAGCCCAAGTTCTCAACCCTCACACTAAACTTGATTAGGCTCTCGACAGGTGAGACGAGTGGTTCAAGGCGTAATGGTCAGTGTTTCCAAGGCAAAGGCATGAGTTCACGGATACTTTGATGCCCCCTTTCATATTTAATCCCATCTCTTAACGTTTATGTTTAGAAGTATTTCACCTGGGGGCACCTGGGTGGCTCAGTCCGTTAAAAGTCTAGCTCTTGATCGGCTCAGGTCATAATCTCACGGTTTGAGCCCCGCTCTGGCCTCGAGGATACTGCTTGAGATTCTACCTCTCTTATTCTCTCTCTGCCCCTTCCCTGCTCTCTCTCTCTCTCTCTCTCTCTCTCTCAAAAAAAAAGAAAAAGTTTCATCTGCTCATATCCTGGAATGGGTAATATCTGTGGTCAGTACGCAGAGGAGCAGAGGGAGGAGACCAGGTGCCGAAGCCACAGGCCCGGCACCCCTGGGAGTGGAGCTCTAAACATCTACACAGAAGGGATGACAAGACCTGGGCTGCAGGTGCCTTCAGTAGTGCTGACCCGCGTGTCGGTCGTGTGCTGCTTTATCTCCTATCAAGTTTCAGCCGGATCAACAAATCTGACAAAATAGCCCACCAACAGAAGAGGGGTGGTTTGCATGCATTTCCTGGGGAGCGAAGCTGGTGCTGAGCTAAACAAGACAGCCCAGGCAGCAGACAGCCCACGGCCTCCAGGGTCCAGCCTCTGTGGCAGGCCGGCCAGCATGGACACCCACATGCTCCTCCAAGAGCCATTCAGACAGTCCAGCCTTCTGCAACATTCTGACGCGAACTGAATTCCCCATGGAGATTTCCCCACAGGGCAGAGCGTGTACAGATGAGTCAGCAGTTGGGTTTTCATTTGTGACGAATAAACTGGCATTCTGGCCTATATACCTGTCACCTTTGAGTTTGATTACGGTGAGTCAATGCCCCTGAGCCTTATACAGTGTGGGCGTGTGGACAAATTAGAATTTCTGGATCTGTAAATGAGGGAGCTCAGTCCTGTGCCTTAATGACCTTTGGGAGCCTTTTGCCCTTCCTCTGTCCCTCTAAGTCCCACGCTGGCACCTCCTTTCCGGCCCCGGGGAGAAGGTGGAAGCCAATCCAAATCCGGGTGCTAATGAGGCTGTGGCTATTACAGAATGTGGTCACTGCCTGGGTGGGGAGGGAGGGTGGTGGCTGGGCGACGAGGTTGGGTAGCAGGCAGGCATTCCTGGGGTGCCGGCTTGCCTCTTCACAGAGCCCATCCAGGAACTCCACTCCACAAGATGGTGCCTGAGGACACACGAGTACTGGGAGCCAGGTCCCAGAGTTGTGGGGGTGACCAGACCTGACCCCGCCTTCCTAGGGCCAGCGGTGAGCCTGGTGTGACGGAAAACCCTACACAGCAAACAAGCACAGAGAGAGCCTTTTTCTTTTAAAGCTTCCCCCCCATGGAGTAGGAGCGTGACGATGAATACACGAATGATTCTGGACCTTACACAACACTTTCAAGAATAATTTGCCATATCTTGGGGTGCCTGGGTGGCTCAGTCAGTTAAGTGACCGACTTTGGCTCAGGTCATGATCTCACAGCTCATGAGTTCGAGCTCACAGTTCAGAGCCTGGAGCCTACTTTGAATTCTGTGTCTTCCTCTCTCCCTGCCTCTCCCTTTTCTCTCTCTCTCTCTCTCTCTCTCTCTCTCTCAAAAATAAACATTAAAAAAATTTAAAGACAGAATAATTTGCCATGTCTTGATGGATCTTCCACCATTCCCAAGATTTCGTTTTATCTTACTTGATTGTGTCTCTGTGGAGGTCGAGATGAACACTCATGGGTTCTCACTCTCAGCACGACTGACATGTAGGCAGGATGATTCCTTGTTGCGGGTGCTGTCACACACGGAGGGATGTTTAGCGGTGCCCCAGGCCTCCACCCACTAGCAACCCCTGCTCAGTTACGACAACAAAGAACGTCTCCAAATGGCACTAAAACGTTCCGGGGAGGGCACGATCGCCTCTGGTTGAGAACCACAGCCTTAAAAGGCTGAACCAGTTTCGTGCTAATTTGAGGATTAGGTTTAAGTAGTTGGTTGTGGTATTTGAAATCCTCCAGGCAGTGATCCTATTAAAAAAAATACCCTCGCTTCATCCGCGTGGGCGCCCTCGGGCTTGTTTCTGTGGGAATGGCAGTTCCCGTTGGGCACAGGGCCACTGCTGAGGGGCCGCCGTTCGCCAGCTGCCTCCAACCGATCGAGCGTTATTGGCAACTGTCAGGTTGTGTCAGGTGCACAGTTCTTGGAGTTTAGTGTTGGGTTCTGGGTGCGTGTCGTGCGGTCAGTGCTCCTGGTAGGTTGGGAGTTATTTTGGGGCCCTGAATTCAACACCAGGGCTCAGGCTGGTGCGGGGACTGTCCTTCTTCTGCAGCCTTATTCCCACCTAACTTGCACCCCGAGTCACTCAATTACAAACGCTCAACAAGAGCCAACTGGCCTCTGTGAATGCGCGCCAGAGACAGGGAGGCAACATGACGAAGACACGAGTTCCAGGCACTGAACAAGTCCTCTTTCTTGCTCGTCACCTGTCACGTTGACAGAGTAAAAATAACCACTGGTGATCTTCTCAGAGGATCAAACTCAGAAGCAAGGCAGATGGCCACTTTGCACGTTTTTCGTTCAACCTTAAGCCTGGGTGTGTTGCCAGGCTGGCCTCTGCCACCCACAAAGGCTGTTTGTTAGTTGAAGAAATGCCATAAACGTACTGCGAGTCCCGTTTACGTGTTTATAGTAAGTCCTTATTCACATCAAACACGGCCCCTACCAGCCGCCAATTCTTGAGGTGTAACAGGCGCGTAGGAAACAATCCGAAGCGGAGAGCACACACACAGATAAAGTGACACGGTGTCAACTGGGTCGCTCACTGCCCGAAGCATTTCAAATACCAGAACTAACAACTTCAGTCTAATCTGCAGCAAAGCCAACCTGTCTTTCCTCCCTCCTTCCTTCCGTGGTAGGCCGGTAGACTTCCATTTGTTGTCAGGTTGTTTCTCGAAAGCCTGTCACAGCTCCAGGACTGGCGTTTCGCGTCTGATGTGCGTGAGGAGGTAACAGGAGTGTGGAAACCTCACTCACAGCACCTCCACATCATCCCTCCATCTGACGGATAACGTTTGCACGTTTGCACATCTACTCTGTGTGAGACGCTCTTTCGATCACGCCTGTGGAAAGAGTTGTTTTGCTTTGGTTTTCGCTTTTGTTTGTTTGTTTGTTTAGTTGGCGGGAAGGGAGGAAATCTAACTGGAATAAGAAGGAAGAAAAGACACAAAGAGAAAGATGCCGAATCACGAAGCTGGCAGTTATCGTCATTTAGGTGGCGCTAAGGGCAGATTCTTATCTGACCAGAGAAGGGTGTTAAATTTGTCATTTCTGACTTTTCTTTGTTTCTTCTTGCCTTTTTTTTGTTTCGAAAACCTACCAGTTTGATATTTAAATGTTTAGCGCTTGTCTTTGCTCAAAGAACTAACCCTCAAATAGAAAGTCAGACTCTGTGCATCTGTTTCCCATTTGTTTTAAACTCACACGCTGAGCCCTGTGGTTGGAAGGTAACCTGCGCCTGAAGCTCCGCGGTTCCTGCGGGGCCTGGAGGCCTCGCTTTGTCAAAGCCCTCCTGTAACAGAGCGCTTTGTCCTCCAGTGGAAAAACAGCACTGCAGAAAGCCTCTTCCCATGTATAATTTAGCGTGATCACCTGGGGCAGCAGGCAGAGTTTGGAGGGCCATGTCACATGTACCTTGAAGTCCCCACCTAACTGGGGTGTCTTAGGATAATCCAGGGAGAGGATAACGTCTGTCTTGCTCCCGGAATCAGTATCTCTCTGTGCTGATATCAAAATTATAGCTGAAAAGGCACAGTAGAAAATGGAATTCTCAAGGAACAGGCTCTGGAGCACCTGTGGCAAAAGTGAGCACAAGAGCTGGCCAGACGCTCCCGTCCCCAAACTCTACCTGTCACACTGTGGAGGAAGACACCTGAAACTCCATGCTGGAGCCTGGTGCACAGGCTCTCCTACACATGCGTCGGCTGCCCCCCACCACCGTATAAGGAGAGAGGAAGGATAAAATATTGTGCAGATATATGTGTCCAAACAGAACGGAGGGCACTTTTAAATTTTTAAAAAAACTCAGCGTGTATAGTTAAGTCTTTCACTGGCCTGATCTAGAGAAAACCAGAAACAGACGATTGGCTCGACAACGTAGACCCTGCATGAAGAAGGGACTTCAGACGAGAAAATGCCGCACAGGGGCCTTTACAAAACTTGCTGTGACTGCACCCCTCAAAAAGTATAAGGCAGGGGCACCTGGGTGGCTCAGTCGGTTGAGCGTCCGGCTTCGGCTTAGGTCATGATCTTGTGGTGTGTGAAGTTCGAGCCCCGCGTCGGGCTCTGTGCTGACAGCTCAGAGCCTGGAGCCTGCTTCGGATTCTGTGCCTCCCTCTCTCTCTGCCCCTCCCCCGCTCATGCTCTGTCTCTCTCTCTCTGTCAAAAATAAATGAAACATTAAAAAAATTAAAAAAAAAATGGGGCGCCTGGGTGGCTCAGTCGGTTAAGCGGCCGACTTTGGCTCAGGTCATGATCTCACGGTCCGTGAGTTCAAGCCCCGTGTCGGGCTCTGTGCTGACAGCTCACAGCCTGGAGCCTGTTTCAGATTCTGTGTCTCCCTCTCTCTGACCCTCCCCCGTTCATGCTCTGTCCCTCTGTCTCAAAAATAAATAAACGTTAAAAAAAAAAAAAAAAAGTATAAGGCAAAAAAAAAAAAAGGTTCAAGTTAAGGGGAAAGGCCTCTTGAAGGCCTGCCAGCCTGCTCCTAAGTGCTTTTCCTTAGATGTTGACATCAGAGTCCTGCAGCAGGACCCACTTGAGCAGGTCCAGGGTAATCTCATCTCTGCTGGCCAAGTGTCCCCTTGCAGCCCTCTCCAGACAGGAAGGCTGGCATGACTTACCCCCCCACTGAAGGATGATACCTAGGACTTGGAGCATGTTGATAAGAAGGCACAAGCCCAGGAGAGTGACTGACTGAGAAGTCTCCATCCCCTCGAATTGGAGTTTATTGGCAAGAAATAATAGGCTGAAGCCAATCGGGGCTGCACAGTGGTCCACACGTCCAGGTGGGGCAGCCCAGGAACAGTGTGCACTGTCGAGCGGTCAAAACAAGCAGGTCAGAAGGTCAGAGTCTGGTTCAGCCTTTAAGTGTAGATTCGGTGTGAACTCCGGAGTGTCACCGCCCACAGCTATAGCCCAGCTGATAACTGCCTACGCAATGCAGAGGATTTTAAAATGCATTTATTGCACCGACAACAGACAAAACAACAGAGATCAAGTATCTAACCCTTTCTCCTTATAAAACCTTAGTAGGACACTTCTGGAGAGTGGAGTTTTTTTTAAATGGATGGTTGTTCTTTACTTCAAGCAGTATACCTGCTACTGAAAACTTGTGTGTAACTGAGCCCCACACAAACTAAATCCTTCTTAAGATGCACCAGACGACAGACGCTGTTTTCAGCTCTTAACTGCATTTGCTTATGAGTCTTCGGAAGCTCCGGAGGTAAGTATTACTGATATCTTTTGATACCTTCATTTTGCAGGTGGAAAACCGACGTAGGTTGAAGAATGTGCCCGAGGTGGCAGGGCCGGATTCGGACTGGGCAGCCAGGCTTCTGAGCGATTGTTTCTAACCGCAGGCCACGCTGCCTCCCAATGGACTAATGGGGAGGTGGTTTCCTGGCAACACCTGTCCCTCCCAAAGACAGTTTATAAAGATGCATTGTCACACATGGTCCGTGGTCGTGTTTAATGTGAACCATATTCCACACTTAAAGCCTCTAATGGAAATAAATGCTTACTTCCTAATAAATCATCACACAGTTAAGACAGGGCTGAACTCATAAAGAAACCCCTGCTGGCCTCCCTTTTGATGGATGCCCATATCCATTCCCCCTTCTTCTTTTCTAGAAAAACCCCAAGTAGCTTTGGGCAGCAATATTGCCAGATGAAAATATCTACCTCCTTACAAAGGACCTACCAAAACGCCTCAGCTGACATCACGCTTAATAGTAGAGACTGAGTGCTTTCACCTGACGACTGGTGAGAAGATGAGGATGTCTGTCGTTACTTGTATTTGACCTTGTACTACAGATTCCAGCCAGGATAATAAGGCAAGAAAAAGAAATGAAAGGTGGAGAGATTGGAGAGGAATAAGGAAAACTGTCTTCGTCCAAAAAGACGTGATTTTCTGTGTAAAAAACCCTAAGGAGCGTGTAATAAAGCTACTAAAATGAATCCTCAAATTAAGAAAAATCACAAGATTTGGGGGAAAAAAAACCCAACTGAATTTCCATATTCCAGCAATAAACAATTGGTACTTGAAGTAAAAACGCCATTGCAATGGCATCAAAAATATGAAATACTCACAGATACATTTTACAAAGCACATGCAATACCCGTGCATGGGAAGTAAACGGCATTTCAGGGGGGCACCTGGGTGGCTCAGGTGGTTGAGCGTCCGTCTGACTTCGGCTCAGAGCATGATCTCGTGCTTTGTGAGTTCGAGCCCCGTGTTGGGCTCTGTGCTGGCAGCTCAGAGCCTGGAGCCTGCTTCGGATTCTGTGTCTCCTCCCCTCTCTGCCCCTCCCATGCTCATGCTTTGTCTCTCTCTCTGTCTCCCAATAATAAATAAACGTTAAATAAAATAAAACGTTTTTTTTTAATTAAAAAAAATTTTTTTTTAAATACAGCCTGATCTAGCATGGGCCTTTTTTCCTTTGTCCACCTCCCATATCTCTGCTTGGAACTTACCTATCTTGTGAGCATAAGAACAAGTAAAATCATACTAAGGAGTTATTTTAAGGTTGCTGTAGCACATTACCACAATCCTGGTGACATAACACAACGGAAATGTATACTCTCACAGTTCTAGAAGCTAGAAGTCAAAATCAAGGTGCTGGCAGGGCCACACTCCCTCCAAAGTCCGCTTTGTCTCTTCAGGGGCATCCTCACAGAGTTACTGGCCGGGCCAGGAAGGGCCACTCCCCTCCCTCACCAGCTCGGTTCACATCTCCACCTTCCCGCCACTCCTCCTGACTTTCTGTCTTGTCTTTCAGGAGTGGGGCAGAGGCTCAGGGAGGAGGGTCTTTACATATTTTTTCTGCCTTCTCATATTTTTTATGTTTTCCTTTTTAAAAACCTTTTTTTAAATAAATTTTTTTATTAAAATTTTTTTAGGGGCGCCTGGGTGGCTCAGTCGGTTAGGCAGCCGACTTCGGCTCAGGTCATGATCTCGCAGTCTGTGAGTTCGAGCCCCGCGTTGGGCTCTGTGCTGACAGCTCGGAGCCTGGAGCCTGTTTCGGATTCTGTGTCTCCCTCTCTCTGACCCTCCCCCGTTCATGCTCTGTCTCTCTCTGTCTCAAAAATAAATAAACGTTAAAAAAAAAATTAAAAAAAAATTTTTTAATGTTTATTTATTTTTGAGATAGAGAGAGAGAGAGACAGAGCATGAGTGGGGGAAGGGCAGAGACAGAGGGAGACAAAGAATCTGAAGCAGGCTCCAAGCTCTGAGCCGTCAGCACAGAGCCCAATGTGGGGCTCGAACCCACAAGCTGTGAGATCATAACCTGAGCTGAAGCTGGATGCTTAACCAACCGAGCCACCCAAGTGCCCCTATAAATCTTTTTAATGTTTATTTATTTTTGAGAGAGCAGGAGAGAGACAGAGCATGAGCAGGGGAGGGGCAGAGAGAGAGAGGGAGACACAGAATGCGAAGCAGGCTCCAGGCTGTGAGCTGTCAGCACAGAGCCCCATGTGGGGTTCGAACCCACAGACCTCAAGATCATGACCTCAGCCGAAGTCGGACACTTAACTGACTCAGCCACCCAGGTGCCCCTTAAAAACCTTTCTATAGTTCCCCCTCTCTCTCAATGAGTTCTTTTTCTTTTTGAGCCCTACTCCATTGCTTTTTCATTCTTCTGTATTTTTAATTTTTTTGTATTTTTGTGCTGCTCTGTATTTTCCCGATTTTCTAGGGGTTTTGTTTTTCTAGTTTTTTCTGCCCTTTCATACTTTTCCCTTGTGTTTTTCAGTGCCCCCTGCCCTGCCTCGTACTGTTCTGTCTTTTTTCCTAGGCTAATTCCACTGCTTCCTCTTTTGCACCTTTTTATTTTTTTATTTTTTTATTTATTTTTTTATTTTTTTTAACGTTTATTTATTTTTGAGACAGAGAGAGACAGAGCATGAACGGGGGAGGGTCTGAGAGAGAGGGAGACACAGAATCCGAAACAGGCTCCAGGCTCTGAGCTATCAGCACAGAGCCCGACATGGGGCTCGAACTCACGGACCGCGAGATCATGACCTGAGCCGAAGTCGGAGGCTTAACCGACTGAGCCACCCAGGTGCCCCTGCACCTTTCTTACATGTTTGCACACCAAATTATTCTCCCTTTTCTCTTTAGACCTTTTCCCCCATTTTACTTGGTTTCTTCTGATTGACTTTGGCAAGGGACGCCCCCCCATCCCCACGACAGCCTCCCTTCCCGAATTCTATCTTCTCCAAAAGCCCCCCAGCCTCTTCCTGCATTAATGACCCGGTGTTGGTCAGTTCTCTACTAGTGTCTCACAGAAAGTAGGTGCGTCTGAGTCAGCGCACTGGTGGCTTTCTGAACTGGGAATATAAGATTCTTTGCACCTTTGTCCTTTGAACCTGAGCTGCAATTCCAGGGCAGACAGATAAACACATATGACTCAACATCTTACTACATCCTGGGAGAGAGGCCACATCAGGACACCTTTATATCTACTGTTCCAGCTTGTGTCCTATGAGAAGGAAAAGTAAATATGCCCAAAATGCCCCAGAGAGGGCTGCGTCCTGGCTTTGGGACCCTGAAGGGAAGGGCCAGTTGTGGGGCTCGTGTCTGGTCTCAGAGCCTGGGTCAGTGTTTAAACCCAGGGCCCTCTGTCTACCACCCCCACCCCCAGACCTTGCTGGTCCCAGTTCTGCACCAGGCTCTACTGCACCACAATCTCCCCCGCCCTCAGAAGGTGGCAGGTGGCAGCATTGCAGAGGGTGGGTGGGACAGTCCTTGTTTAGTAAGATAAGCCCCTGGGGTGCAAGGCTGGGGTTCACATGTTTCCCTAGAGAAACCCAACATTAGAATGATGAATGGCATGATAGTATGAAGGGGTCCAAGAACTAAGACTTCCTGAGCACATCCATGTGCCCTGCAGTGCTTGGCTCTGTAAGAAGAAAAACATTCTGATTATACAGTAAGTCCCTGAAAAGTCCAGTACTGGTCCCTAGATCACCCACTGGAACACGGATGTATCTGGCTCCAAAGAGCCTATCTTCCAGAGGAACTCCTGCTGGACCTCCTCGTCGCCAGTCCCCAACAGAGCTTGTTCAGCACAGCTATCTTAGCAAAGACATCACCCCATATGGTCCTCGCTGTTCACACAGGGGCTTCCCCTACAGACGGCCTGCTCTCCTTCCCTCGTGGTACTGGGGGCAGGTTCTCAATAAACATGCACTGAAAGATACACATGCATGTGTAACACACATATGCACATGCACACACACACACCATGGCTCCTGTCTACCTTGAACTATGTCCAGTCCCAGGACACATTCCCTCCCTCGCTTCAGATATTTGTAGGTACAGTTCTCCCCACCATCCCTCTGCCTTCGCCTGACTGCCTCCTCCTGGTTCAGGAAGCCTCCCAACAGCTCCTCCTCCTGAGCGTGGTCTGGGTCCCCACCAAGCGGCACATCCATCCATGGAAGCCCTTGCCACGCTGCAGTGTGAGCGCTGCTCTGACCAGGGCAGGACCGTGACCAGCCCAGCACCCAGCATGGTGGTCAGGGCCAATGACCACATCAAGGTGTCCCTTCACACAGATGGATGGTCAGAGCAGACATGGACATGTGGGGAGGGAGGGGAAAAGAAACTGGATTCAGAGGGCAGAAAAACAGCAAGAGGGAATTCAGTAGAGACGGATCTCTGCAGAAACAGGACATGAGGCTCCTGGCCAGCCTTTCCCTGCATAGCAGTTATGGTGTCTGTCGGATTTTCTGGGGTCTTCTCTGTGGCCCCTTCTCTCACCTGCAATGTCCTCCAAGCTCTAATCTTAGACCTGGCAATAGGAACAGACCCCAAAGTTAGAGCCCATTCCTAGTGAAGCCCTCACTATTTTTGTCACACACACAAGAGTTCCAGGCGTGGGGGGCCACACATGTTTGATCTGACCTGTTTCTAAATTTCTTCCCTGCTAAGGCTTAACTGAAATTGTCAGAACATGAAATCAATAGGGTCTTGGCAAAGGGCTCCTATAATTGAATATATTACTTCCTAATTTCTCCTCCTTTTTCCTTTTTGTGTCAAATTAAGAGTCTGCTTTTCATTACTTAGCCTTTCAGAATACAAAAAGATTGTTGGATGATACACTCTCTTTGGTCATTTAACATACATTTGAACTCTATGCTCCTGAAATTGATCTTGATAATTTCTAATAACAGATACGTAAATAGATAAATGTTTGATACCTTCTCCCTTTTGTAACCACTTCCTCATTTCAAAAGTTCCTTCTAATAGTTCTGGTGGATGGAGGAATAGAAGGGGGAAGTCAGGAGGCCTTAAATAGATTTTACAGGCACCAAAGCTTGTATTTGGAGTACGATCAGCTAGAAAGATCTTGTTTCAATAATACACTCTTCACGTTTAGCTGAAGACTACGTTATGGAATCTGACTGCCCTTGGTGACTGCTTAAACCTGACAGAAGGCAGAACAACGTACATTTAATACGTGAGAGGAATTAGGCCCCAAGATCTTTGTTTCCTGAATCTCTGCAGCAGCTCTGCTGGTGCGTGGCCCATGAGACAGCTGGAAGAGGCATTCTTGGGGCTGGGAGTGAAAGGCAGGGGGCACAGCACACAGAAAGCCCAAATCCCCCGGGGGATTTGGAGCACATGGAGCCCGCTGCAATTTGGAACTCCTTAGGGCTCCATGCCTCCTTCTCTAGTAATGGCATCCCTCCTCCCGGTGCACAGGCTGGAGCCCTCGGATCACCTCTTACTCCAGCTTTCACCTTCTCTCCCATCAAACTTTCCCAAGTGTCACTGACTACCCTTCATACTCACTGCCACCACCCCACACTCAGGCTGTATCTTAACTCTTCTGGGATGATGGTTACTGAGGCTTTTGAAGGGGTCATCCTGACAGTGATCATCCCTCCAGAATCATCTTCCTGACACCACTGTGCTCAGGCCACAGTCCCATCACCTGCAGGAAGGGTAGAAGGTTCTCAGGCCTACAAGCAGGGTACACAAGGCTCACTGCAGTGAGGGTCTACGGGCCGCCACAGTCACTCTCTTGCTAGCTTCTCTAGCCCAGCACCTGGGATGTGGACTGGCTTGATGCTCAGCCTGAACATGCGAGTTGCTCATTCACATCCCATGCCATGCCCGGAAGGTCCTGCCCACCTCTGCCCGGGGATGGTGTGAAATGGCACATTCTGTCGCTTACCAGGCAGGACTCAGCTCAGGGACATTCCATTCCGTGGGCCACCCTCACCCACAGAATGGCGTGGCCCTTCCTTTGTTCCAGACCCCTCTCACTGCACTTCGCTTTGACCTACATTACTGCCACCACCCCTCCCAGGCTGAGTTCATGGAGGACAGCCATTGTACCTCGGTCATCTCTGCAGCCCCAGACTTGCAGAGTGATTGGTGTACTAGATCACCGGGGAGCAAAATCTTTCAAACAAGGAACTATCCAGTAAAAATAAAAACGTTTACACATCTTCTCTTATTTTTCCTAATTGTTTATTTAAATATATATCTAAAGCTCCAGGAAAGCTTTTTTATTTCACTGTCACTAAGACACTTGTATTTTTGGCTAACCTTTTAGGAATTCTGAAACAGCACACTTTCCAGAATGTCGAGATAACCTCTGTGTGAGCTTCTGTGGTTTGGTATGGAGAGAGATTTGAAAAGCTTGGGAGAAAGAGGTGAATTAGCACTGGAAATTGACAAACAACAAAACAGCCTATTCCAACAGTCTGAGGTGCTGGTGAGCAGGGAAGGAAGCGTGACAGATCACATGAAATTATAAGTTAATAAGTGACTGTCCATTCCCACCCCTAAGCTGCTAAGCTGGCAGGTGATGGGCAAGACTTAGCACTGCCTCAGCAGAGAGGCCAGACTGAGAGATATTAAGCCTCTTACAGGACGTATCTGACTCCTTCCTTTGCATTATTAGGATACCACATGAGACGTTGTCCTAACATCATACCTGTGTGCTTGGTCCCAAGTGCCTCAGCCTGAAGGAGCCCCCTGTGATTCGACAACTTTACCATTTCCCTTTTCCTGCAACCAGGTGGTTGGCTGTATGGCAAAGCATTGGGCTTTGGGCTACCATTCGTTACAGTAGGAACTTAACAAATGTCCTTGATCCCAGATGACCATGGGGGTCTTCCTACTGGCCTTGTGGAAAGACAGAATGAAACAGAATAATAGTTTCATTCCTGTTTACCACAATACTACAGTCTCCAGTAGCTTTGGGCCTCCAGATAAGTCTACCTCCTAACCACAGAGAACTTCAAGAAACTGTTGTTCAAGCCCAAATCATACTCAACAGTGAAAGGTTGAAAGTTTTTCCTTTAAGGTCGGGAACAAGGCAAGGTACCAATTCTTCCCACTCCTATTGAACATAGTACTGGAAGTCCTAGCCAGAGCAATTAGGCAAGGAAAAGAAATAGAAAGAAAGCATCTACATCAGAAAAGAAATAAAATTATTTCTATTTGCATATGATATGACCTCATATGTAGAAAACCCTAAAGACTCCACTAAAAACCATTAGGATAAATGAATTCAGTAAAGTTGCAGGATATAAAATCAAACTGATATACAAATCAGTTATGTTTATATACACTAACAATGAACTGTCTGAAAAATAAATGTAAATAATCCCATTTACAGTAGCATTGAAAACAATAAAATAGTTAGGAATAAATTTAACCAAAGAGGTAAAAGATCTGTCCCCTAAAAGTACAAGATTAATGAAAGAAAGTGAAGAAGACACAAATAAATGAAAGGATGATCTCATATGTTCATGGATCAGAAGAATTAATGTTTAAATGTCCATACCACCCAGAGCCATCTATAGATTCAGTGCAATACCTATCAAAATTATAATGGCATTCACTCCAGCAACAGAAAAACCAGTCCTAAAATTAATGTGAAACCCAAAAGCCCACGAACAATCAAAGCAATCCCGGGAAAGAATGAAGCTAAAGATATCACATTTCCTTATTTCAAAGCCATAATAATCAAAACAGCATGGTACCGCCATAAAAAAGAACATGTAGACCAATGGAACAGAATTAAGAGACCAGAAAATCCTTTACCCTTGCCCATATACAGTCAAGTAATATTTCACTGGGGAGTCAAAAATACTCAGTCGGGAAAGGATACTCTCTTCAATAACTGGTGCTGGGAAACTGAATAACCACATGCAGAAGAATGAGATTGGATCACTATCTTATACCACTCACAAATTAACTCTAAATGAATGAAAGACTCAAATAGAAGACCTGAAAACCTAAAACTCCTAGAAGAAAACATAGGGAAAAGCTCCTTGACACTGGTCTTGGTAATAATTTTTTGGATATGACACCAAAAGTCAAGCAACAAAATAAAGAAATAAGAAAATAAGAACAAATAAGAAAGAACATAGAAGAAAATAATAAGAACAAAAATAAGAAAATGGGACTACATTAAATTAAAAAGCTTCTGCACAGAAAAAAAAAACAACAACAATATGAATAGGCAACCTATGGAATGGGAAGAAATATCTGCAAACCATTTATGTGATAAGGGGTTAACATCCAAAATATATAAGGAACTTATACAACTGAATAGTGAAAAAAATTCTGCCTATTTAACAAATAGGTAGAGGACCCGAATAGACATCTTCCCAAAGAAGACATACAAATGACCAACAGACACACGAAAAGATGTTCAGTATCACTAATCATCAGGGAAATGCAAATGAAAAACCACAATGAGATCTCACTTCACATGGTCAGAATGGCTGTTATCAAAAAGACAAGAGATAACAAGCGTCGGCAAGAGAAGGGAATCATTGCACACTGTTGGCAGGAATGTGAAATGGTGCAGCCACTGTGGAAAACAGTATGGAGGCTCTTCAAAAAATTAAAAATGGAACCACCATATGATCCAGCAATCCCACTTCTGGGATGTATCTGAAAGGGCTGAAATCACTACCTGGAAAAGATATCTGCACTCCTATGTTCACTGCAGGATTATTCACACTAGCCAAGATACGGAAGCGACCTAAGGGTGTGCCTATGGATGAAGGGATACAGATGCATGCACCTGAACAAGGAAATATTTTTCAGCCCTGCCAAGGTAGGAAACCCTGCCATTTGCAACAACATGGATGGACCTTGTAGGCTAAGTAAAATAAGTCCGACATAGACAAATACTGTATGAACTTATTTATTATATGTGGAATATAAAGAAGCTAAAGTCACAGAAATAGAGACTAGGTGGGAGCTGCCAAGAGTTGGGTGGAGGAAATGGGTGAAGACGGTCAAAGGGTACCAGCTTCCAGTTATAAGATGAGTAAGTTCTGGAGATCTAAAGTACAGCACAGTGACAACAGTTAACAATACTATATTACATGCTCGAAAGTTGCTAAAGGACTAGATCTTAAATATCTCATTTCCCCCCCACACACCTCACAAAAAGCTACTTATGTAAGGCAGTATATATGTTAATCAACACTATTATAGTAACCATTTCACAATGTGTGTATCAAATCATCACATTGTACACCTTAAACTTACACAATGTTATATGTCAATTACATCTCAATAAAGCTAGAAAAAAAACAGTATAGACAAAATTGAAAAAGAAACTGCTGTTCAGTGTTTAGTCACTTACACCCAGTCAAATTCACTAATAATCAGTGTGCCATAAACTACAAAAATGTCATTTCTATGCTCTGCTCTTCAAACATGAGCCTAGAGCTTGGCAACACGTCCCCACAGATTTGACACTCTCTGCACCTGAGTTGTCTCGTCCCCTGGTCCTGTCTGGGTGACTCGTGCAACTGTCCATGACAGAGCCTCCCTCGGCACCTCAGCCAGGGGCCTGCTTCCTGTGGCCCAGCCTCCCAGACGTCAAGATCTCTGAATAGAAGGTTTAGACATTCCATTTCTTTTTGCCCCCGATTAGTAAATCGAGATTCAGCGGCTGAGGCCTCCTGTTAGAAACTGCTAAGTTTCCACGTTCATATGTGAAACGATGAGAAAGTGCCTATCATGTAAACAGCCTGTTTAAATGCTGCGAGGCGCTGTTTAAGTTATATCATTAAATGTTTTAATTGCAGTACAAAATGCATTCAGTCAGATGTGCCACTTTCGTAAATCTTAAGTTTATAGCTTGATGATTTTCAACACATGTATATACCCATATTAACCACCCAGATAAAGATGCATAAATTTCCCGTATCCCAGTTTGTTCCTCCCTCCTAGTCAATACCCTTCTCTCCCACGCCGTGATTCCCCACACCGCCATCAACTAATTTTGCCGCTTATTAAACGAACGCTGGATGTATGGAGTCATATATTATCAACTCCTTTGTGTCAGGCTTCTTTCACTAAACATACTGTCTATGAATTTTCTCATGTTGTTGCATGTAACAGTAATCTATCCCTTTTTGTTGCTGAGTAGAATTCCACTGTATGAATATACCACAGCTGGTTGGTTAATCCAGTTCTCATGTCGATGGACATTTGGGTTGTTCTCACTTGGGGGCTAGAATTGATAAAGCTGCTATAAACATTCTTGTGCATGCTTTCATTTTTCTCGGGTAAACACCTCGCGGGGGAGTTGCCGGTCATAGAGTAGGAATGTATTTTAACCTTATAAGGAAATGCCAAACTGTTTTCTGTCATTGCCCTTTTACCCTACCAACAGCAATGCATTTTCTCATTGCTCCACATTGTCACCAGGATCGAGTGTCATCTGTCATTCTAGTTCAAACCATTTCAGTACGGGCGTCGTGGTATTTCACTGTGGTTTTAATTTCTATTTCCCCGATGACTAATATGGTTGAGCAAGGTTTCATGTGCTCATTACCATCCTTTCATCTTCCCTTGTGAAGTGCCTTTTCAAGTCTTCTGTGCAAAATTTTTTTTTTTTTTTTTTGGATTGTGTCTTTATTATTGAGTTGCAGTTCTTTGCGCATTCTGGATAAAAATCTTTTGCCAGATACGTGCATTGCAAATAATTTCTCCGAGGTTAAGGTTTGCCTTTTTGTTTCTTTACTGGCGTCTTCAGGAGACCGATTTTTTTTTTCTTGGTTTTGAAAAAAAAAAAATCCAGTCAGAAGATATTTAATATAATGGTCAGTGCTTCTTACCTCTTTTCTAAGGAATCTTGGTTTACTCCAACTCCACAGAAATATCCTCTTTGGTTTTTCCCTTTTGCGAGTTTTATGGTTTGCGTTTACATTTAGAGTCTATCATTAATCTCAAATTAACTTTTGTGTGTTGTGCAGGGAATAAATCAACGTCCCTTTTATTCCCCATTCAGATATCTAGTTTCCATTCAGATATCTAGTTTCTGGCACAATTTGTTGAAGAAATTACCTTTGCATTATTTAATTTCCTTTGTACCCTCGTCAAAAATCAAATGAACATATATGTGTGGGTCAATTTCTGGACTCTATGGTGTTCCATTAATCTGTTTTTTTTTTTAATTTTTTTAATGTTTATTTATTTTTGAGAGAGAGAGACAGAATGTGAGGTGGGGAGGGTCAGAAAGAGAGGGAGACACAGAATCCGAAGCAGGCTCCAGGCTCTGAGGGGTTAGCACAGAGCCTGACAGCACGTGGGGCTCGAACCCATGGACTGAGATCATGACCTGAGCCAAAGTCGGTCATCCAACCAACTGAGCCACCCAGGCGCCCCAGTCTGTTTGTTTATCCTTATGCCAATCCGGTACCGTCTGGATTACTGGAGCATTAACAGAAATTATGAAACCAGGTAGTGCAAAGGCTTCCACATTTCTTCAGCTTTCTCATAGTTGTTTTGGTTAGTTTAGGCCATTTACATTTCCATATGAGTTGTCACATCAGCCTGTGAGTTCCTACAAAAGTTCTGGCTGAGATGTTTGATTGAGATGGTGTTGAATCTATAGACCAATTTGAGGAGAATGAACATCATAGCAATATTGAGTTCTTCCATGCACAACATGGCATACTTCTCCATTTATTTAGGCTTTCTTGAATGATTTTCTGCAACTTTTTAAAAAAATTTTTTAATGTTTATTTAGTTTTGAGAGAGACAGAGACAGAATGGGAGTGGGTTAGGGGCAGAGAGAGAGGGAGACACGGAATCCGAAGCAGGCTCCAGGCTCCGCGCTGTCAGCATAGAGCCCGGCGCGGGGCTCGAACTCACAAGCTGCGAGCTCATGACCTGAGCCGATGTTGGACGCTCAACCAACTAAGCCACCCAGCCACCCCTACTTTCTGCAACATTTAAAGTTTTCAAGATATAGATCTTGCATTGCTTGAATTTTTGTTGTTAAAGATATTCCTAAGAATTCATGCTTTTTTAATGACATCATAAATTTTATTTTTAAATTTTGTTTCCCAATTGTTTATTGATGTTATGTAAAAATAAAATTTATTTTGGATATTGAGTTTGTACCCTGTAAACTATTGATTTATTAGTTCTGGTAGTATTTTGGGTTTTTCTGTTTTTTGGTAAATTCTCTCATATTTTCTATGTAAACAATTATTTCATCTGCAAATTAAGATAGACTTATTTCTTCCTTTACGATCTCTATGCCATTTATTTCTTTTTCCTGTCTTGTTGCCCAACTAGAATATCCAGTGTAATGTCAAATAGAAGTGGTAAAATGAGCTTTCTTGCCTTGTTCTCTATTGTAAGGAAAATGTGCAATATTTCTCCATTAGATATGATGCCAACTATTGGTTTATTATAAATACGCTCTTTCAAAATTGAGGAAACCACTTTCTATTCCTAGTTTGCTAAGACTTTTTAAACATGAACTTGTGTTGGATATTGCCAAAATTCTTTTCTGCACTATATAATCATGTAATTTTTCTTCTTTATTTTGTCAATATTGCAATTTGTGTTCACAAACATATTTGAATGTTAATTCAAACTTGCATTCCTGGAAAAAAAATCACTTGGTGATGTATTTTCTTTTATATACTGCTGGATTCGGCCATTAATATTTTATTATACATTTCTACCTGTATTCATAAAGAATATTGATTTATAATTTTTTTGTAATGTACTTATTAGTTCTTGGTATCATCAGTCATATGGTTTTTGAAAGAGTTTTGTGTAAGACTGGTATTTTTTTTATCTTTAAATTCTGATAAGATTCAACAGAAGAACCATCTGGACCTGGGGCTTTCTTTGTGGAATGTTTCCATTACAAATTAAATTCATTTAATAGGTATTTTTAGAGCTTCCATTTTTTGCTTGCTTTTGAAAGTTGTATTTTTCCAGGAGTTTGTTCTAAGTTCTTGAATGTATTTGCATAAAATTGTTCATAATATTCCCTTTTTGTGTTTTTAACATCTGTCCTGTATGTTACAGTATCTCCTCTTTCATTCTTAATATTATTAGTGCTTTATCCCTTTTCTCTTGATCAGTCTTGCTAAGGATCAATCAGTTTCATCAATCATTTTAAGAACACACTTAGATTTCTTGATTTTTTCTATAGTTTGCTTCCTACTTTATTAATTTCTTCCTAATCTTTATTGTTACCTTTATTCTACTTATTTTGCTCTTCCTTTTCTAGCTTCTTAAGGTAGAAGCTTCCTGCATTTATTTAAAATCTTTTTTTTTTCCACTTTCTAAGATAAATATTTCAAGTTCTAAATTTCCTTGTAAGGAAATTTCACTACACCCTACAAAATTTGGTATGTTGTGTTTTCATTATCATTTGGTTTGAAATACTTTCCATTTCCCATAGTGATTCCTTCTTTGATTCACAGATTATTTAGAAATGTGGGAGACTTTCCAGACATCATTTTGTTATTGATCTCTAATTTAATTCCATTGTTGATAGAAAAGACATTCTATCTTTTAATCTTTTAAAAAGTTTATTGACTGACATTACTGAGACTTATCTTATGGTAGCACTGTAATCCTGGGTGCAGTTTTCAAGAAATATCTATATATCCTAAGTAGGTCAGGTTGAATGATAATGCTGTTCACAGTATTGTAGTCATACTGAACCTCTGTCTACTAGTCCCATCAGTTACTAGATTTGTCTGTCCCTCCTTTGAGTTCTGTCAATTTCTGCTTCGAGTATTTTAAATCTTTGTTATGGTGCATATCTGTTTCAGGCTATTCTCTCTTCTTGATGCAGTGACCTTTAAATCATCATGAAATGACCCTCTTTATCCTTGGTAATACTTTTTGTCTTAAAAGTTGGCTTTATCTGATATTAATATAGGCTCTCCTATGTTCTAGTTCCATGCTATATCCTTTTATTGTCTCTTTTTTTTTTAATTTTTTTAATGTTTATTTATTTTTGAGACAGAGAGAGACAGAGCATGAATGGGGGAGGGGCAGAGAGAGAGGGAGACACAGAATCGGAAGCAGGCTCCAGGCTCTGAGCCATCAGCCCAGAGCCTGACGCCGGGCTCGAACTCACGAACCGTGAGATCATGACCTGAGCTGAAGTCGGATGCTCAACCGACTGAGCCACCCAGGCGCCCCCCTTTTATTGTCTCTCTTTACCTTTAAGGCATATAGATGGAATTTTTGTATTTTTAACCCTCTGTGATGATGTTTGCCTTTCCATTGGAATGTTCAGTCCATTTACATGTAATGTAATTATTGATTGTGTTTGGTATAAGTCTACTTGTAGTCTATCTCTTTGGGTCTTTAATTTTTGTTCCTCCTTCTATGACTTCTTCTGGATTAACTAAAGAGTTTTCTTTTTGTCTCAGTCTACATTCTCTATTATAATATGTATTATTTACTTATAACAGGCTGCTTTTAATTAATAACACTGCCTTTAATTAATAACATATAATATAAGAACCTTATAATAATATAATTCCATGTATACTACATCCCATCTTTTGTGCTATTGTTGTCATATATTTTACTTTTATGTACTCTGCAAACTCTAAATAATTATAATTATTTTTGCTTTAAATGACCAACTGAACTATAAAAAGTTGAAGATAAGAAGGAAAATTGCCATTAATATTTACCTATACATTTTGCATTTTCAGTGTTCTTCTTTTCTTTGGATTTGAGTTCCCATGTAATTTTGCTTTGTTCAGCTTGGAGAACTTTCCTTAGCATTTCTTGGAATACAGGTCCCTGGTAACAGTTCTCTCAGCTATCCTTTACCTGAAAATATCTTCAATTCATTTTTGATATATGTCTTTGCTGGATCTACAACTCCAGGTAGACAGCTTTATTTTGTCTTTCTCTTGGCAGCCCTTTAGAGAGATCTTTTGCACTGGCTTTTGACTCTGTGGTTTTTAATGAAAGTCAATCCTCATTCTTACCATTGCTTTCGTATGTGTTTTCCTCTCTGGCTACTTTTACAAATTATTCTTTATCTTTGGTTTTCAGACATCTTTGGTTTTACTCTGATATGCTCCCATTTTTGTGATTGTTTGTTTTTTAATCCTCTCTGCTTGAATCTTGCTGCATTTTTGAATTAAAAAAATTTTTTTAATGTTTATTTTTGAGGGCGAGCGAGCAGAGGAGGGGCAGGAAGAGAGAGGGAGACACAGAATCTGAAGCAGGCTCCAGGCTCTGAGCTGTCAGCACAGAGCCCAGTGTGGGGCTTGAACTCACGAACTGTGAGATCATGACCTGAGCTAAAGTCTGACGCTTAACCTACTGAGCCACCCAGGTGCCCCTTGCTGAGCTTTTTGGATTTGCATGCTGTCATTTTTTTTTAAAAGAAAACATTTGGCTAATACTTTTTCTGTTCTGTTCTCTGTTATCTTCTTCTAAGACTCCAATCACATATATACTAGAGTATGTGATCCTGCCCCACAGGTCATTGAGGCTCTGTTCATTTTATCAATCTTTTTTATTTCTGTGCTTTAGTTCAAATTATTTCTATTGATTTGTCTGTTCACTGACTCTTCCCTCTGTTCTGTCCAATCTGTTGTTAATCTGTAATCTCATCCAATAAATTATTAATTTATTGATAATATTATCTTTTTTAGATTTATCCCATTTAGTTCTTTCTTTTTAAGAATTTCCAAAAGTCTTCTGAAATTTTAATGTATTATATCCCATCCACTCTTTAATAAATTCACTGTATGTTTTCAAAAGCTCTTTTCTTCTAATTTCAACACCTGGGTCATTTGGGGAGTCTTTTTCTATTTACTGGTTTTTCTCTTGATTATGCATTACATGTCCTTATTTCTTCACATGTCTGATAACATTCTATTGTATATTGGACAATGTGAATGATACTCATTCTAGATCCTGTTGTCTTCTTCTAAAGAGTGTTGAGGTTTTTTTCCAGCATTAAGTTAGATCACTAGCAGATAAACTTGGATTTGTGGAGGCTGTTTTATGCTTTGTCAGAAAGAATATTTTTGGTTTTGCCTTTAGTCTGTTTTAATTTTACCTTTAGTCCGTGGGTGAATCTCTTTTCCTGGGACATAGTCTTATACATAAGGTAGGGCCCTCCTAGGACTTCATTGGAAAGCCCCTTGACTTTGCCTTACCCTTCTAACTTGGCAGGATTCAAATTACAAATTCTGCTTCCTATGTAGTAGGCAACAGTTGAAGTCTCTGCTCAGGTCTTTAATCCCTCCAGATTAAAAATCCCTTGAGTTCTTTGGGGTCTTGTCCATCCATGGATATTTCATACATGAGTCAAGGATTTGAATAATGTTCATACACATATTTTGAAGTTTCCTTCTCTGTGGTTCCCTCCTTGTTCTGGATTTTTCGCTTTGATTTTCAGTCTTTCTGACAGTCCCAGACTCCATCTGCTGAACTCCTCATGACATTAAGATTGTGGTTTCCGTGTGATAACTTCCTCTTTAACCTAAGTGCAGGAAAAGGCTTTCCAACTGTCAGTTACAATTCAGAGACAATAAAAACAAATATTACTACATTTAACTACATAAAAGTTAAAAAAAATTTTTTTTTGCATGGCAAAAATCACCACAAATGGTCAAAAGACAAGTGACAAACTGGGAGAAAAATTATGCAATGTGACAAAGGGCTAAGATCTTTAATACAGAAAGTAGTCCTAAAGATGGATGGACAAAAGACCAAAAGCTCTATGGATAAATGGGAAAATGATATGAATAGACAATACATGAAAAATATGTTAAAATGGCCCTCACACTGACAAAAACTGTTCACTCACTTACTTACACTTTTTAAAAAAATTTTTTTAATGTTTTATTTATTTTTGAGACAGAGAGAGACAGAGCATGAGCAGGGGAGGGCAGAGAGAGAGGGAGACACAGAATCCGAAGCAGGCTCCAGGCTCTGAGCTGTCAACACAGAGCCTGACGCAGGGGTGGAACTCACGGGCTGGAACTCACGGAACTCATGACCTGACCTGAAGTCGGACGCTTAACCAACTGAGCCACCCAGGCGCCCCTCACTTACTTATACCTAAAGAAGTATAAGTTAGA
Source organism: Panthera leo (assembly GCF_018350215.1). Classification (NCBI taxonomy): domain Eukaryota; kingdom Metazoa; phylum Chordata; class Mammalia; order Carnivora; family Felidae; genus Panthera; species Panthera leo. Next base: position 103,665,591 of record NC_056681.1, read on the forward strand.
CCAAAACAGAGATACCATTTCTCACCTATCAAATTGGGGGTTGGGGGAAGCATGAGGTTCTGTTGATGAGACTGTGAAAAAATGAACATTATCTGGTGGTGAGGATGGGGGCTAGGGATGCAAAGTGGTACAACTGTTCCGAAGCAGAATTTGACAATATCTAACCAAACTACATATGCACTTACTTTGGGCCCAGTGGTCGAATTTCAAGACATCTTCCCTGGAGATACACATTAAGCAATACTAAAATTTATATGCATATGGCTATTTACTGCGGCATTATTTCTAGTTGAAAAGTACTGAGAGGAAGATTAAGTGCCCATGTATTAGAGAAGGGTTAAGTAGGTGACAGCACATCCACAGCATATTATTCTGATGCCATTTTAAAAAATGAGATGGATCTCTATGAAGTGATACAGAGTAATTCCCAAGACATACTACTGTTAAGTGGGGGTGTGGTGGGGGGAAGTCTAGAAGAATATCTATGGCATGCTATCCTTCATGTAACAGAGAAAGCAATATAAGAAAATACACATGTTCCTGTGTATTTGGGGGGAGAAGAATAAAAGAAAAGTAAGCTAAAAACTAAATAAAAATAAAAAGAACACCTCTAGGAGTATGTAGAGGGGAAAAAGGAAGAAATAAAAGTGTGGATGAGTATACCTTTCTAAAAGCTTTAAGTCCTGGAAACTTAGTAGTGCTTTACGTAGCTAAACCATGAATGGAGTAAAATCAACCAGGAAGATCCCAAAGTAGGAACAAATAGGAACAATTGAACTTACATAACAAACAACATAATCTCACTAAAGGATATGGAGAAGGAAACGAAAGTAAATTGGGAAATACTATTCTGTTTCAATACTATACGCCAAAAGAAGAATACGATATTCTAGTTAGTAAATGCGCTTCTCACAGAGGTATGGGTTAGCAATTCTGAAACTACTTACTGTGCATACTAAGGAAGATCAAATAAGTAAACACATATTAGACAATGAAATCCAGGTTTCTCACTGTCTCAGAGAAAGAAGTTACAAATAGGAAAGAGGGAAGGCTAGAATGAACCTTGTGGTTTTGGATTGGAATCAGAGGTCTCAGCATAAGCTTGTGGTCTATACACACATACAGGTCTTGTGAGAACGTGTGAGTTAGTAAACATACATTTATTTCCTAGCTTAGAACAGCTAGAAGCAGTGACACCCCAGCAATCATCAGCACACCCAGAAACCAGGTGTTGGTTTTTAAATACCATTTTCCAATAAAAGGAAGCGGGGTTTCTTGGAAAATGATTATATGTCTGGCAGGGAAAATTCAAGATATGATACATTTTGTGGCAACAGAAAATAAGGAAGTGCTTACTAAAAAAGAGAATAGTGACATATTGAAGGGATATAAGGAATAAGTAGAAGGAGCTCTCAATAGCCAAAACTGGAACAATTTGAGCAAGAAAATAAATAATGATGGTATCAGACTGCAGCCCAAACACAGAAACGATATTGCTGAGTCTACACTGATATAAATAATAACTAATTGAATAAATAAGTAGTTGCAGGAGAAGGGACAGTTCTTGGTTCTAATTAACTAATGTAATCGGGATGGGGGACACAGAAGTTCCCCACTAGGCATACACCATAGTATTCATCGTTTCCAGGAAGATTCATAGATGGACACGGGTAAAAGTTTGAGGAAAAACAGGATATCTACATAATCAAGCATCAGTCTAATCTCTGCTCTTGGTGACTGTGTTACCTTGAAGAAAACACTAGCCTTCTTCATCCTCAGGTTGCCTATCTGTAAATGAGCGAGTTTGACTAGTTCACCCTGAGGGACCCTTCTAGTTCTCACACTCCAAAGGAAATGACCACACCTCCCAGGGAGTAATCAGGAATACAATTTCCTTTTCCTTTCCTTTCTCTTCACTTCCCCTTCCTTCTTTCTTTTCCATTCGCTCCCCATAGTAGGTTTCCCTAGGAAGAGAATTTAGGGTGCTCTCTATGAGAGAAAGGTGGAGTAAGTCAGAAGTGAGGGAAAAAGAGAAAATGCAACTGGGTTGCTACAGGGCGGAGAAGAAAGTAAGAGAGAGGAACACATCACAGAACAGAAACATTTCCTATGACCAGCAGCAACAAGGGGAAAGTGCCAAGCTAATGCTTGGGAGCACCATCCACCGGGGAAGCAGGTGCAGTCAGCCTCAGATCTTCTTGCCCATCCACTCTGGGGTCTCACAAGACCAACATCTACCCTTTCCTCAGCCACCAAGTACGGCTTGCTGTGAGAAGTGGCAGTCAGTTACCCTCTCCCTTTCTCTGGAGTTGCAGGACTTTAAGCCTTATCTCTCACTGAGAAATGGGCACATGCTCCCCATTGAAGGAATTTCAAGCACCGGTCAGCAGAGAAGGAGCCACACTTCTGCACAGGTGGCCTTTGCATAGGCAGCACCCATGCTGCGAAGATACAAAGGCCCCTCCATCAGACTGTCCTGGTCTTCTGATCATTTCCTCCATTCAACTTGAGTAAGAAGATGCATCAATATCAATGCAAAGTATGAACTCAGGAAATTTGGTTTCTAATCCTGTTTCCTAGCTTTGATGATCTGTCTCTGGAACAAAGCTCTTGGCATTTCTGTGCTATGAGATTTTTAGTAAAACATCTGCTATTCAGGCCACTGTATTGGCTTTTAAAAATGTAACAAACACAAGCCAGCTGCTGTCACTCTCTTGTTCCCTCTCCCAACCCTCAAACTCTCAGAGAAGCACAAACAAACCAGCACCAGAGTTTTTCCTCTCTTTGGGCTTGTCGACGATAGCAGTTCCAAGATCCTCTCCGGATCTACCAGCTACCTGGTGACCAAAGCTCCCGAGGACCTATGACCGATGGACATCATTACAGCCCTACCTGCAGCACCAGCCATGTGTGTGCCATCCAATACCTAACACAGTACCTAACACATTTTGCACAGACAAGAACTCAGATAAGATTCCAAACCCCAACCTGGTGACCTGAGCGAAGATGCTGTCAGTCTAAAATTATAACAAACAAAATAGCTGGCATCATCTGTTAGAAAGACAGTCTTTACAGAAGTACTCTGGCTTTATTATGTTTTCAAGATCTAAATTAAGAGTTTTAAAGGCGCACACACACACACACACACACACACACACACACACACGCAGTCAGGTGGCGCGCTGACCACAACAGTAAAAAACCATATACAGAAAGCTCTAGAAAGTCACATCTCTGATAACCTTATTTCCAGCCTCCTCACCAATTCTTCTCCATCCAAATCTCAAACTCTGAATAAGGAAAAATAACTTAGGGTAGTTGTTTCCAAGTTAGTTTACTGCCCCTGGATTTTGAGAATGATTCATAATGTTCATCGGCAGACTGCTTCCCTTTTCACTTTAACTCAGACTTGCAGTGTGGTGGAGGGCACCATGAATCAGATTTGTAAAATCACTCTTTTCCAGGTCATTCTTACACACCCTACCAGTGTGGTAGAAGAAGGTTACAGGTGCTAAGAGATGGAACATGAATCAGCTCCCAGTGAACTAGAACTATCACCCGATCTGGATTCACATCCCTCTACCCACCCAATGTTTGTTATGTATATTTGGAAGTAAATAGTCATTTGTTAAACATATTGTTTACGGAGGGCCTATATTTTTCCCCATAGCTTTTTCTCCATACAATGACATAAGTCCTTAACAGAATATTCTCAAAGCGACAAGCCATTGTTTACGAGTTTACTTTTTCTTCCCACTAACGGGAAAATGATGTAGCAGTCTTGATGAGCGAGATTTGCAGCATGACTTTGGAAAATTGGAGAAGGGGGGCTTCTAAGGGAAGCTATGGGGCTGTGCTCCCTTTATGGCCACCAGCACACTGAAGGACACTTCCTGGCCCTATTTTCAGTTTAATTCTGGGTAGGAGGCAGATAGGCTATCTAATGTGAGAAGAGGTTGGCTAAGTAACTCTAAAATAAAAAGAGCATTACAAAAAATGAAGAAGAAAAGCCGATTTCTGAAGCCCATTCATATTTTCACCCCTTTAAAAGATTCTGAACCAAATCACAGGCTTGTTTTTACACGATCTTGGCATTCTAGATGAAATCACCCACCTTCGGACATTGCACAAAGACTACTGTCCCAGCTCCATGTGAGTTAGATGTTCAAATTACTGAACAGATTGTTTTATTTCAAGATATACCAAATTAATGTAGGTAGACATAAGCCAACATACAGCTAGCTGAATAAACAGCTGAGTCAAAAATACAAACTAAGATATAGAAGTCAATATTCTTTCCTCTAAGCTTGTAGGCTTTGGCATAATTTAGCACTTAAGTTATTTCATTTTCGTGGGTTACAACTAGCAGACTTATCCCAAGGCAGAAGCATATCTTAATAATTTGTGGTCTTCCCATGCTTAAGCCCTAGAAAATTGTTCTGCTCAATGAATATTTAAATTGACCATGAAAATAGTTACATTAATGATAGCAGCTAAGATAATTAACATGAGGGCAAGGTTTATTATTTTTAAAAAGTTCTTCTTCTTCTCCTTCTTCTCTTCCTTCTCCTTCTCCTTCTCCTTCTTCTTCTTCTTCTTCCATGTTCTACCTTATTCCATCCTTGCAGCAAGTTTGTATTATGTCCACTCTTATCCCAAATGTATAGATATAGAAGCAGAGGCTCAGAAGCAGTAAAATATATTTGTCTGATTTGAAAACCCTTGTATTTCCTTGCCACGCCATGTGCCTAATTTTCTTTTATGTTCAGAAAACACGTGTGGGTGCAAATTTTCTTTTCTCAAAATTAGAAAATCAATACTCATGAACAATTTGCTCTCTTGCAGAGAACAATTATAAGTAAAAAATGGCTCTGAAAATTTAGTAAAGTACCAGGGAGCATCTAAATACCATGCCGAAAATAGAATAAAAAGTAGGTATTTTGCAGTGGACCTATGTTTCTAGTGTCAGTAAAATAAAAATACAAAGAGAAGATGACAGGCTCCCAAATCCTGACGATAAAAAAGTTAGAAAGCTGGAGAAATAAAGTGTTAGGAAAATGAATGTGGAGAAATGCATGGCTGGGGAAGTACAATCTGGTTCGACATTTGTGGAGAACAATGTGGCAGTATGTAAAGCCTAAAAACTGCACACTGTTAAGAATGTTCCTAGTGGCACCGTCTATAATATAAACTGAAACCCAAGAAGCATTAGAATATCGTACAATCATGCTCTTATTGACAAAGAAAGAATGCCGTCTCATTTTATTAAGTGGAAATATTGATTAAAATATTACAAACTCCTTTTGTATTTTGCTTCAAAAAATGTGTGCATCAATGCCGAAGCTCTTAAACAATTTTTGCTTGCAGATGCCATATTAGTTATCTATTGCTGTACAACTGATTATCTCCAAATTTAGCATCTTAAAACAAAGAAACTTTTGTTATCTGACATGGCTTCTGAGGCTTAGGAATCTGGGCATGTCTTGAGTGGGTGCTTCTGGCTCAGGCCTTCAGGAGGCTCCAGTCAAGTTGTTGACTGCCCTGGTCCCTGTCGTCTCTGAATATCTGAATATGGCTAGAAGAGGCACCTCCATGCTCATTCACATAGCTTTTGTCAAGACGGTTCAGTTCTTTGCCAAAGTTCTTGCTCATGACGTGGTTTCCCTCAGAGCGAGGGAGAGACAGAGAGAAAGAAACTAAGACAGAAGCCATGGTGTCTTTTTAACACGATCTCAGAAGGGACATCCCATTACTTCTACTGTATTCTATTGGTTGCACAGACCAGCTCTGGCACAATGTATAAGGATGTGAGTAGCAGGAGGGAGGGATCCTTGAAGGCCATCTTGGATTCTATCACAGCCCATCCTCATCCCTTCCCAAGGGCCACAAAAATCTCATCCCATTACAGCAGTGATTCAAATCCCAGAATCCCATCATCTAAGTCTAGCCTAGGTACAGATTAGGTTTCCAAGATGTCACTCCTTAAGTACAGTTCCTTTTGATTTGAAGGCTTTTTTTTAAATATAAAATTTATTGTCAAATTGGTTTTCATACAGCATCTAGTGCTCATCCCAACAGGTGCCTTCCTCAATACCCGTCACCCACCCCCCCTCCCATCCACCCCCCATCAACCCCCAGATTGTTCTCAGTTTTTAAGAGTCTCTTAAAAACTGATTTGAAGGCTTTAAAGAGACAAGTTATCTGTATCTGGCTGTACATGGCCAATATACAATAGTGGGAGAGGACTGGATAACCACTATACATATTCATGCTCAAAAGGGAAGAAAATGAGAGGAATAAAGGGGTCAGTGATCCATAGAAATTCTGAAATCCAGCTGATCAAATGTCAGAAGTTTTTTTTTTTTTTAATTAAGATTCAGTCCTACCCATGTCCAGCTGTTTTTATTCTCCACAGCCCTTGGTTTTCTTCCTCTGAGGCATTCTTTCCATTATCATGAAAGGTCCGCATCTTTGTGACTGAGTAGTTTTCTCAGCCTGCTCTCAGCTTGTAGAAGTTTCATGGCTCAAAGGCTCTATTCATTTTGTGCTATCTCTGTACCTTTCAGCACAAACTGAAAAATGTGACTGATATAATTCTCTTAGAAACTTTATACATCTTCTGTGAATCTTTTTTGGGGTTCAGTCCATTAGACAAAAAAATCCATATCCACAAATCTCTTTGAGATAGGCCTTCAGGGTGTGGAGAAGGCTACTAAAGAAGGATGCCTTTAAAAGCACCCTAGAAGCCTACAGTTGGACTGAAAAGATCCGTGAGGCATACCCCTAATCTCTTCAGAGGGCCTTTTGCCCTACTGAAGACCCATCTTTGATCTTTCTCAGTTCTTAAAAGGATTTCACTTACATCTTGGGCTTTATCTTTAGACCGTGCATTCCTGAGAGTGCTCTGGATTATATCTTTGCTCTGAAGCCATCTTCTATGTTTCTTTTGGGTAGGATTAGGTCTTCCAAAAATATATATTGAAGCACTAATCCCCAGTATCTGTGAATGACACCTTATTTGGAAATAGGGTCTTTGCAAGTTAAGATGAGGTCATCCTTGGAGTAGGGTCGGCCTTAGTCCATATGACTCGGTGTCCCCATAAGAAGAAAAGAAGATATAGACACACAGACTGAAGAATGCCACACGGTGACAGAAGCAGAGATTGGAGTGATGCGGAGACAAGCCAAGGAATACCAGTTGCCAGGAACCACCCTGTGGTACTTTGTCATGGCAGCCACAAGAAATTACAAGATGGTGAGCCTGGGAATCTTCAAAACCACAGCAAGTCTTAGTTCCTTCCTGTTAAACACTGTTTCCTTCAGCTTCTCTCTGTCTTTTGGCGTTGTACTCTAAGCAGCCAGAAGAAAGCAGACCCTGTGGACACTTTCAGGCGCTGAGGTATGTTTTCCACTTTCTGTATCACTACAGACACAACAGTGTTGCTTAAGTTCTGCCGCTCCATAGCAAGAATCCCCTTTCCTCCAGTTTCCAATAATATTTACTCACTTTCCTGTAAGTCCTCACCCACAGCTTTATCAAAGCCCAGACGGCTTCTATGAACGATTTCTTCAAGGCATTTTAGGCTTCTATTGAGCTCTTCTTCTCTAAGACTCTTCTCAAAGCTCACTCCTGGTTCTAAGACCACACCCACATTTTGAGTTTGGGTTACATCATCACCTAGCTTGAGGTGCTCAAATCTGTGTGAGGTACCTATTACTCTGTAACACATTGCCCCCAGATTTAACAGATTAAAACAAACGCTCATTATTCAGAGTTTCTGGAAGTCAGGAATGCAGAAGCTGCTTAGCAGGGCAGTTCTGGCTTCATGTATCTCCAGGTTAAAACTTAAGTCAGTTAAAACTCAAGACAAGGTTTCCCACAGAGTGGGTAATCCAAGAAAGAGAGAAAGAATGAGCAACAGAGTGACCAACATGGAAGTCACCATGTTTGTTTGTTTTTTTAATAATCTCATCTCAGAGGGGACATGTTATCACTTCTGCTGTATGTCACACAGACCAATTCTGGTACAATATGGGAAAGGACTACGCAAGGGTGTAAATACCAAGAGGGAAAGATTCTTGGGGGTACGTTGGAAGCTGGCTACCACAGATATATCTTATTTGGCACATAAAAGTTCACAGTTATAGCATCATCAATTTGGCTGTGTACTGTTTCACACTTTTGCATTTTTTGTAAGAGCAACATCACTAACGGTTATGAGGTGAATTATGTTTCCTCCAAAATCCATACTTGAAAGTCTCAATCTGCAGCACCTCAGAATGTGATGCTATTTGGAGATAAAGTCTTTAAAGAGGTGATTAAGTTAAAATGAGGCCGTTAGGATGGGGCCCCAGTCTAGTCTGACTGATATGCTTAGAAGAGGAACAGACACCAGGAAGGGCATGCACGGAGGGAGAATCGTGTGAAAAGACATCAAGAGGGCAGCCATTTGGAAGCCATGGGGAAGACCTCAGAGGAAACCAACGCTGCTGACACCTTGGCCTTAAACTTCTAGCCTCCACAACTGTGAGAAAATAAATTCCTATTGTTTAGCCAACCAATCTGTGGTGTTTTGTTACGACAGCCCAAGTAGACTAAAACACCAACCTTCTGAAAGACATCTGAAAATATCTTGCTGTTGCCCAATCTGTATTTTTTTTAAAAATCATTTTTGTTTTGATGTATATAAGTATACATCAACATATATAATTAGATTTATTTCTATATAAAATGTATATAATTAGATTTATTTCTAAACTAAGCATCTATGCTTTCATTAGGAGAACTAAAACTCATTCATTTTATAGGCCATTTTAAATCTAATGCTCTAATCTAGAGGCGGAGGCTGGAGGGATTTAAGTCTCTTTATAATGGAAATGTATGAGAAGATGCCTCTCCCATGATTTTTTTGTGGATTGAATTTAGGGATCATATTGTAATGGAAAAGGTGTTTTCAAGGAATTACCAGATCAGTGCAGTTGAAGACCAGATTATTAATCTTTTGGGGCCAGAGACAGAGGACTTGCACTTAGCCAAATCAGACAAGAGTCAAGGGGATGTCACAATGATCAGGAAGCAGATTTCAAGAAGCAATCCCGGAGAAATTCTCAAACCAAGGAGCCCTCTTAAAACAGCCCTCTCGCCATGATGCAGGCAGAGCAAAAAAAAAAAAAAAAAAGCAGCGCTGGGGAATCTTTAAGGACCCTAAGAACATGCTTTCTAATTTGTTCCTTGCTCTGCCTCTGATTACACAAGCTTCTGGTCGTTTATTTATCTTTGCTGTGTCTTCTGTAGCGATTTGGATAACAGGCATCCTGTGTTTGGTACTCATATTAACTTACAATGTAATGAGACGTATCTTAACCTAGGTTCCTTTAATGATCAAAGTCAGAACAAAACAGTGTCTTTTGCCTACCCTGCAATTAAAGTAAGAGATTGAGCATGTTTTTACTCTAGCTTCTATCTCACCTTAAAATATATTATAAACCCAATCTATTGTAGAACCAGTGAGTCAAATTTTTTTAATTCATGTTTTTCCCCAAAACACATTTTTAGATTCTGAACTTTGCAACTATTTTTTTTTAATTTTTTTAAATGTTTCTTGTATTTTTGAGAGAGACAGAGTACAAGAAGAGGGAGGGGCAGAGAGTGAGGGGTACAGAGGATCTGAAGCGGGCTCTGTGCTGTCAGTACAGAGCCCATCGTGGGGCTTTAACTTGGGAACGGCGAGATCATGACCTGAGCCGAAGTCAGGCACTTAACCGACTGAACCACCCAGGCACCCCTGAACTTTGTAACTAGTTTTAAAAAAACACCTACTTATTGGTTGGATTTAGGGGGACCACAAATCCTTTTATATCTTGGCCTCCTTATGTTGGAGCTATTAATTTTGATTTTTTTAAATGTCCTATAGAGCATGTCTTTGAATAATTTTAAGAAAGGCCAAATGAGTAAAATTGTTCCCTTTTAAAAAATTTTTAATGCTTGTTTTTGAGAGAGAGAGAGAGAGAGAGAGCGCGAGCATAAGCAGGAGAGGGGCAGAGAGAGAGGGAGACACAAAACTCAAAGTGGGCTCCAGACTCTGTGCTGTCAGCACAGAGCGCGAACTCACGAACTATGAGATCATGACCTGAGCTGAAGTCGGACGCTCAGCTGACTGAGCCACTCAGGCACTCCCAATGGTTATTTTTTAAATATATCTGATGTACATTTTCCCCCCAGAGAACAATGTGTCCAGTTAACACAGAGACCATGATTTTTCAATTCCAATAAGGGCTAAAAATTATTCCAGTCATCAACTTCGATGGCAGCCAAATGATGGCTTGCGGGCGGAATTCGAAAAGTCAACACAAAAGGGTTCAACAGCAGCATCAGGGCCTCAGAGCAAGTGGGGCTTTCAGGGCAGAAAAATGCCCTGTAGGAACTCCAGCCACTTCCAGAAGCTTCTGATTATCCTGACTTATCCTCTACTACATTTAGCAGATAGTTCACCAGCAAGAATATGCCTTAAACACATGTCAAAAGGAAAAAAAGAAACACACACACACACACACACACACACACACACACACACACACAACGTATCTTTACCTTGTAATGAATTCTGGCCACCAAACTCCGGCAAAGAGCCCTTTCGCGAAAATTCACTGCTTTCAACAGAAAGGCGAGATTACCGACTGTGTCCACATCAAATGCCAAGAAACTGATGGAAAAACACAGTGACCATTATTATTATTTTGTCCTCACCAAAGAATTCAATTTGAGAAAAACAGACAGGGTTTGTTCTGTCAAAAATAAATTTTTTTTTCCAATAGAAAAGTAGTGTAAGTACAGTTGAGCCCCCTTCACCTCTCTCACTCGCCGTATTCATGCTTCTTTCAATATTCTGATGGGTACCTGGCTCTAGTTTATCCTATGTGGTTGTACTTATGGTGTAAAGATAATTTGGCTTCCTGCTTCTTTTCACTTACTATTGTATTAGAGATAGTTAGTCAATATTTTATATAGTCTTTCTTCATTAAGAACTATATAATTTGCATCCATTGGGTTTATGATAATTTTCTCAACCATTGTTGGGCATTTGTTCTAATGATTGCAAGTGAATATTGCTCATCAAATACATCTGTCACAAAGTATTTGTCAAAGGCTAACATTTCTTAAATACATAATGTATCAGGACCTGTGCTAATCACCGCTGTGAATTATTCAACAATCTCAAAATTTCTACGATGCAGATACTATAATTATTCAATGTATAGTTTGGGAAACTGAGGCTCAGCAAGTTTCAGCAACCTGCTCAAGGTCACATGGGCAGAACATGCTCAGGCTCGTGTTTTGTCTTAGGGAACACTTGTATTTGAGGAAAGAGGAGGCCAAGAGGTCAGTGAGTGGGCTGTGGGCAAGTGCAGGGTAGAGTGTCCTGCAGAGATAATGACTCTCTTCAGCAGGTAGTCATTTCTATCTTCCCCATCTGGCAATGAGGAAACTGAGGCACAGGGGAGCTAAGAGACTTTGGCACAAAGAGACTCAAAACACCTGTCTCCCTTAAAGCCCTGCAGGCTTTTCATGTGGCTCTGCCTTTTGTGCTAATTTTGCACCCTCCCATCCTCTGCCCCATGAAACTTCTGTCTTTGGAACTTGGACAGACAGTGAAGGGCTTAATTCACACTTACGGCTTCCCATAACTTAGCCACACCTTTGTGGCCCCCTCGCCCCATATTCTTGGAAAATATGTTGTCATAAGACCCAAATAATTTAGAGTTTCATTAATTAAAATTAAACCCACAAGTAGCTGTTGTTGCTTAATCAGAAGCCATAAGAGAAACATTAAGAAGCAATTGATACAGTGCTTTTGAGAATGCCAAGCACTGAATTAATAATTTCCCTCCGTGTAGACAGGAAAGATGGGAGGTCATTTTCCTGCCAATTATCAGGAAATTTAACTTGTATCAATACTTATTCTGAATCTGGTCATTAGAAAGTTGAGCTTCTGTCCTAGTTTACTTAACAAAAAGTGAAAGAACTCTCACATTGTATTGAAAAGTATGTTTCAGTCATTCTAGAGACTTACTATGAAGCCTAGAGACTGTGAATTTTGTTATTAGAACCTATCTTTTTTGTAATGTTTACTGTGGAATACAATCCACTTGAGGTTGTGAACTACATGTGCTACAGGATGTGGATCTCATCCACCTGCCCTATCATGAGTCACATGCCAAGCACAACCACATCACATAGCTTTAGAAACTCACCCAGCATAAAAAACTGTGAAGACTCTTAAAATTAGGGATATCGCTAAAGGCAACCTCCTTGTATTTTATAAGAAGGTCAAAATGACTCTAAATTTAAGTTAAATTCGAATGCACATCATTAGTCATCAAGGAAATGCAAATGAATACCACAGCGAGGTAGCATTATATGTCCACCAGAATGACTATAATTAAAATACTGACATCATCAAATGTTGACAAGGATATGGAGCAACCGGAACTCTCATACTTGTTGATGAGGTGTAGAATGGCAAACCACTTTGGAAAAAGTTCTCATAGTTTCTGATAAAACTAAAGAAACACATACCCTATGACCCAGCAATTCCACTCCTACTATTTACCTAAGAGAAATAAAAACATATCTTCACAAAAAGGCTTGCATATGAATATTCACAGCAGAGCTACTCAGAAGAATGAAAAATTCAAAACATCCCATGTGTCTCTCCATCAATAAGAAAATGGAAAGCAAATCCTAGTATATCCGTAAAATAGAATACTACTCAGCAATAAAAAGGAACAAGCTAGAACACATGACAACATGAATGAATCTCAGAAAGCATTATGTCATGTTAGTAAGCCAGCCACAAAAAATACATACTGTATGGTTCCACTTATACAAAATTCTAAAACAGGATAAACTAATCTGTGGTAGAAAAATATCAGATTAGTGGCTGCATCTGGGGAGGTGGTCACAGGAAATGACTGAAAAGGGACATAAGAGAACTTTCTGGAGCGGTGCTAGTGACCTATTACTTAACAAGAGTTATACAGGTATATATCTGCATTTGTCAAAATTCAGTTAATGCACAGTTAAGATTTGTGCATTTCATTGTATGTAAACTCTACAAAGGAAGAAAAAAAACTGTAACCAAATTTTGAACTCTAGTGAATAATGTTCATGCTGAATCATTTAGAAGTATGCTGATGTCAGCTGTTTAGTTTGACATGCATCAGGGAAAAAAAGATGAATTGATAAGTGCGCTGAGGAATTGATACATGGATATACATGTGATATAACAAGCACAGTAACATGTTAATATTAAGTAGAATCTATATGGTGGGTTTATAAATGTTCACTACACGTCTTTCAATTTGGTCAATACTTGAAAATGTTCATAATACAACATGGTAAAACTTTTCAGCATAGTGCAGAACTTCAACTTCCTCAGCTCCCACACCTCCTAAGGATCCATGGGGGTGATGAGGGCAGCCAGAGCTCCGCTGGCAGCCCCAGGGAGAGAGGGAGAGGCAGTCCCAGGGGGAGGGGAGAGGCAGCATTCATCAGGACAAGGGGACAGAACTGAGCTGTTGCAGAACCAGCTATAGCCACTCTCAGAGCCACGCCCTGCCTCCCTCACCTAGTCTCTGGAGACTAATTCCTCCCACAGTCCAGATGAATGGGTAGCTTCTGAGTGTTCACACAAATGACTGCCTACTTGGAGGCATTTCAGGGCACCAGGAAGTCCTCAGCCCATTCTTCTTCACGCCCCCGCCTGCTCGTGGGTACGTCTCTCATGAGTTGTCAATATGACCGCCATCTGATTGTAGGTTCCATGAGGGCTGAGAACCCACAGTCACTGCTGCATCACCGACGCTGACAGAAGTGCCCAGGGCACTGAAAACATGTTGGATGATAAAGGCTTTTCTCAAGATACATAAAAACCAGAGCAAGGTTTGGGGATGTAAGTAGATAAACAGACAGACTGAATCAGTAAAACCTGGAGGTATGCGACAGAGATGTATACTGTTTTAGAGGTTAATAAGCGAGACAAAAATAAATGGACTGGAACTTTCCAAATATTTACAAGTGGAATACTGTCTTTGGCACATCTCAAGTCTATCCCGGAAAATTTGCTAGGAATATAAATTTGCATATGGGTGAGGGTCTGCTGTGCCTTCAAAATGATGGAAACGAGCCCTGCTATGCTATGTGGAAAAGAAATGAAAGGGCAGATGATGTGCTGCCAGTTTGGGAACAAGTTTCCTGAACGAATGGAGCTGATTCCGATGGGAGTTGTACTGTTCTTTCAACTCCTTATATGTTCGATAATTTTCAAACTGAAGAATTGGAGGGGGGGGGGGGAAGCTAACAGTACTATACATTGCCCACTCAGGGCTAGAAATATTAAAAAGACGCAGTGGCTTTACAGAATGTACAAGGACAAATTGAGACATTACAACTAATAACGAGTTAAGTGAAACAGTCCTAGAATATGGGACCTGATGTTTTCAAGCTTTAAGATAGATTAGAGTTTGAAAAAACAGGAACCTGACCAGTATGAAGGAAGGAAGGAAGGAAGGAAGAGAGGGAGAAAGAAAGGAAGAGAGAAAGGGAGAGAGAAAAAAGAAAAAAAAGGACAGATTACATATTTCTTAATTTCACTTTATGCTAATAGACATGAAAAGTGCCACACACTATCATTTATTGTGTTTCCCATGTTTTATTTATTTTTATTATTTTTATCTTTTTGAGAGAGAGACAGAGACAGAGACAGAGTGTGAGCAGGAGAGGGGCAGACAGGGAAGGAGACACGGAATCTGAAGCAGGCTCCAGGCTCCAAGCTGTCAGCACAGAGCCCGACGCAGGGCTCGAACTCATGAACTGTGAGATCATGACCTGAGCTGAAGTTGGACACTTAATCAACTGAGCCACCCAGGCACCCGTTTCCCATGTTTTAAATCAGGATGATAAAATGACATTTTCTTTTCTTTTTAAGTTTATTTATTTTGAGAGAAAGAGAGAGAGAACATGTGTGAGTGAGTGTAGGGCAGGGGTTGGGGGGGCACAGAGAGAGGGAGAGAATGTCCCAAGCAGGATCTGTGCTATCAGTACAGAGCCCAATATGTGGCTCAATCCCATGAATCATGAGATCATGACATACCCGAAATCAAGAGTTCGATGCCTAACCTACTGAGCCACCCAGACACCCCTAAATGACATTTTAAAATAAATAGTTTCCTTGGAAATTAGTTCAACACATTTTAGTTATGGAGACCAATAATCTTCCTCCAAATAAAAATAACAATTTAAAAAATGCACAAAAGTTGAAAAGCACAATAAACTCCTCAAAAGTAGGAAACAAAACATTTATGAGCATAGATCAATGAAATAAAAAACAAAGTTACCGCAGAGAGGATCAACAAAGAGGAAAGTTGGTTGTTTAAAATAACAACAACAACAACAACAACAACAACAAACAACCATCTGGTAAGATTAAGCAACAAAAAAGGAGAGAGAAAGCACATGAAATTAATTCTAGGAGTGACAAATGGGACAGAACTACAGATCTAGCAGAAGTTAAAAGGATAATCAGTGAACAGTATGAAAAACCTTATACAAATAAATTCAAATCTAAGTGGATAAATTCTTAGAAAATATTATTTATGAAAACTGACACAAGAAGAGGAAGCCTAAATGGTCTTAAAACAATTAAACTACACTTGATGCTGGAACAACATGAGGGTCGGGACCCTGACCCCTGTGCACTCGAAAATCTGCATATAACTTCTGACTCACCCAAAACTTAACTCCTCATAGCCTACTGTTGTCTGGAAGCTTTACCAATAACAAAAACGATCAATTAACACATATTTTGTATGTTATATGTATTATATACTATATTCTTATAGTATAGTAAACTAGAGAAAAGAAAATGTTATTAAGAAAATCATAAGGGAGGGGCGCCTGGGTGGCTCAGTTGGTTGAGCGTCCGACTTCGGCTCAGGTCATGATCTCACAGTCCGTGAGTTCCAGCCCCGCGTTGGCTCTAGGTTGACAGCTCAGAGCCTGGAGCCTGCTTCAGAGTCTGTCTTCCTCTCTCTGCCACTCTTGTACTTGCAATCTGTCATTCTCTCTCTCAAAAATAAAGAAAAAGTTTTAAAAAAGGGAAAAAAAAAGGAAATCATAAGGGAGAGAAAATACATTTACAGTACTGTATTATGTTTATCAAAGAAAGTCTGCATGTAAGTGGCCCTTTGTAGTTCAAACCCATTTTGTTCAAGGGTCAACTATAATTGAATTAGTAGTTTAAATATTCCCCCAGGCCCAGATAGTTTTCAAATAGCTTATCAAATTCTCCCACAAAATAAGAAACTACTCCCAAAATAGCTTTATGAAACCAGTAAAACTTGACATGAATTCAAATCAGGGAACTACAAGAAAGGAAAACAGTAGGCCAATAAGTAAACAAAAACCCTAAAACAACACTAGCAAGCCAAACTCAGGAAAATATTAAAACAACGATGCAGCATAACAAAAGTGAATGTTTCTCAAGCATGCAAGAGTAGTTTAACATTAAAAGATTTATGAGGCTTATTTATCACATTAACAAGTTAAGGAAGAAATAGATCATTTCAATAGATGCAAAAAAAATCATTTGCAGTAAAATCAATAAAATTTGTCACCTACTAATGACAAAAAATGTATTAGAAATAACAGTACGTGGAGCTTCTTTAGGAAGCAAAGTGTATCTATCAAAAACTTCAGCAAATATCCTTCTTAGTAGTGAAACGTTAAGCTAAGTCTTTTTAAAACCAGGAATAAGACAAAAGAACACCTTCTACATGAAAAAGAATAAAAGGAATAAAAAGTGGAAAGAAAGGCGTAAAAAGTCATCATTTGCAAATGGTATGCTTGTCTGTGTTAAAAAACACTCAAAGAATCTATAGACCTAGAAGAAATTTTTTTTATGGTCAGGTTTATAGACAAAAGTCAACTGCATTTATGATAAATGGGCAACAAAAAAACATAACTTCAAAACTATTCTTTTTACAATAACAAAATCATAAAGTACCTAGTAATCTATCGAAGAATGTACTATGTATGGAAAAAATTATAAATTTCTGGAAAACACTTAGAAAACGAAAATCTTTGAGACGAGGGTCAGTTTTATAAATATGTCAATTTTTCTGCAAAGCTATAAGACAAAACACTTTCAAAGAAAATTATAGCAGATTTTTAAAAAGTGTGGTAAGATATACATCACATAAAATCAATCATTTTAACCCTTTACAAGAGTACAGTTCAGTGGCATTAAGTACATTCACAATGGTGCACAACCCTTACCACCATCCCTCTCCAGAACTTTTTCATCATCACAAATGGAAATTCTGTACCCACTCAATAATAACACCCATTCTCTCCTCCTCCCAGCCCTTGTAACCATGTTCTACTTCCTGTATCTATGAATCTGACTACCCTAGATGCCTCATAAAACCACAGTCATAGAATATTTTCCTTTTGTGTCTGCAGGTTTTTGTTTTTTGTTTTTTTTTTCTTTCTCTCTCTCTTTTTTTTTTTTTTTTTTTTTTTTTGAGAAATGTAACAAACTGATTCCAAAACTTGTATGAAAGGGCAAAAGTCAACACAACTCTGAATTATATTAAAACAAATTTTTTTTAATGTTTATTTATTTTTGAGAGAGAGAGAGAGAGACAGACAGTGTGAGCAGGAGAGGGGCAGAGAGAGAGGAAGACAGAATCCAAAGCAGGCTCCAGGCTCTGAGCTGTCAGCACAGAGGCTGACATGGGGCTTGAACCCATGAACCGGAGGTCATGTCCTGAGCCGAAGTCAGATGCTTAACTGACTGAACCACCCAGGCGCCCCTCTGAATTATATTTTAGATACAATAATATAAGGTTATAATTACCAATCTAGTATAATTGCAACAATGTATTGTATTCTTGGATTAGGATACACAAACAGACTAGGAACAAAGCACCACCAGAATGGCCTCCCACATGTGTAGAAATCTATATGAATGCCAGAGCAGGCACTGAAGATCACTAGTAAAAGACAGTCAATTTGGTTAAGTGGTGCTGGAACAACAGACAATCCCTACAGGAGGCAAAAAAAATGAAGTTAGATCCCTTCCTCACACTACAGGCATAAACCTCTAACGGACTCGAGAATTAAATGTGGAAGGTGAAACGCTCAAACTGGTATTTCATGATCTCAAAGTAGACTAGATGCACAGAGTGTGGAATATAAAAGATTGATAAATTCAATAGTAATTTAAGAATTTATGTTCAAAGGCACCATAAAGAAAATATAAGACAAGGCACAAACTTGGAGGAGGTAGTTGTAACATCTGTAACAACAAAGGATAAAAAACAACAACAACAACAACAAAACTCAGAATTAAAAAAAAGAAAGAAAAAGAAAGATTGGCAAAACACACGGACAGGCATTTCACATGAGAGGAAATAAAAGTGGCAAATACGCTTGTGAAAGCATGCTCAACTTTAATTAACAGTAATAAGGAAAATGCAATTTAAAGTCAAAGTGAGAGATCTTTGCGTGCGTGTGTGTGTGTGTGTGTGTATTAAGGCTGATTAAGACTGATAATCCCACACGTTGGCGAGGATGGTTCCACGGGACACATGCTTCCGGTGAAGGTATACATCTGCAAAATGACTCTGAAAAATAATTTGTTATGATCTAGTGAACTTGAACACTGGTATACTCCCCACAACACAGCACTTTCACTCCTATGTACTCCTGAGGAGTGTTTTTCAAACAACGGATTGCACATCTCTAATTGGTTGTGAAATCAGTTTAAAGGATTGAGGTCAGTATTTTTAAAAAATAAAATTGAAAACTATCAGAGACCATTACGAGTAACAGGAGAAGCAAGGTTTCATGAGATGTTTGCTTTGGTGGTGTCTGATTCGGGGTGTGTGTGGAGTGGGGAGCTCTATGGATGTGTGGGCGTCAGTGGTTGATGTAAAATTTATTTCTTATTCTGAGTCACAGCAACTAAATTTGAAGGCCCTGTAGAAACCCTTACACATATTACCCAGAAAACGTGCAAGATTTTTCACAGGAGATTTGTGCAAAATATCAAAAGCACAACCCTCATGTCATGTCCACTGATGTTGGTTATTAGAATGGCTACGTAGATGGGGACATATACACATGATTAAATATTATAAACAAAGAGAACAGTTCTTCATCCACACACATAACAGCTGAGATGAATCTTAGAAACAAAATAGAGTGAAAACAGGAAGCTACAGAATACCACATACGCTACCCCTTACTTATCAAGCTTAAAGACAACACTAAAAAAATCAATAAAAACAAGCAAAAGCATGGATCCTGAAGCCAAACCACCTGCATTCAAATCCTAGCTCTGTCACTCCCTAGCAAGTAACCATGGGCAAAATAACCTCTATGCCTCAGTTTCCTCATCTGTGAAATGGAAACAGTAACTTACCTCATGGGGGTACTTAGGATTAAAATCTCTGAAGTGCTGGGAACAGTGGACACACAACGAAGAAGGCACAGGAGGAGAAAGAACAGAATTAACGGTGTTCTGGTTCTCAAGTTGGGGAGTGGGTGAACGAGCACTGATGCTACAACAATCGTGCATTGCTCGTCCGTATGGAATACTAAAAATTTCAACAAGAGTGGTTGTGCCACGACGAGGTTCCATGCACTCAGGCTCGATAGTAAGACACTGGGGGCCAAGGACAGTCACAGCCTGAGCAGTCACGTACCTGGTTCTCAGCTTGTCACTCCCAGACTCAGCCCAGTCTTGGAACACGGGGGAGAGTGGTTTCTCTTGATGCTGTTTGGTATATCGAGCCAGCAGTTCCCGCACCACAACCTATGCAGACAGTTTATCACTTGTCAGTCATTCGTCAAGAATGTAAAGAGGTGCTAGGGTGTCTTTAAATGCTGGAGCCAGAGAAGGGCTAGTTGCTTCTAGCAAACTCCTTGAAAGGAATCAAATGCAAACCCTATCCTTCCGGAGGTCTCTGTCTCCCACGGCCAATGTGTGGTGCTTACGCTCCCACTGTCCATCCCTCCCCTATGGCCAACTTGCCTAACTGGCTAACTACCTACTGCTCTCTCGCCCACCTGAGACATCAGCCTTTAATGCCAGTCCTGGGACCAAGCAGTTGAGTTGACACTTCAAATAAAACCTACTTGCCTTCCCTGAACCAGACAGATGGATGGTCTATTTTCTTTTTTGCCTCTAATATTCTATGGCTGATGAGGCTTTGGGGAATAGTATTAAAATGTACCCATAAAACAAGCTCCATCAATCCTCTCCCTCAGCAGCTTGAAAGTTATAAGTTGGCCCTAACATACCGCATGCTTTTCCAGTTTTGTTAAAAAAAAAAAAAAATGATGTCCGTGTCTAGCCTGCTACAGATAGAGGTGCACCCAACAGTCGGCAGCAACTGCTAGATGTGTTGGTGAGACCACCTTGGACCAACCTGCCTGCCAAGCCTCTAGCTGACTGCCATAGCGTGAGTGGGGCCAGGCAAGGCCAGCAGAAGAACGACACCATATGAGCCCAACCCAGCCCAAATTGCTGACCCACAGAACCAGGAGCTAACAATTGTGTGCTGTTTTAAGTTACTCAATTTGGGGGGCACCTGGGTGGCTCAGTGGGTGAAGCGTCCGACTTTGGCTCAGGTCATGATCTCACGGCTTGGGGTTTGAGCCCCACATCTGGCTCTGTGTTGACAGCTCAGAGCCTGGAGCCTGGTTCTGAGTGTGTGTCTCCCTCCCTCCCTCCCTCCTTCCCTCCCTTCCTCTCTCTCTCTGTACCCTCACAGGTTGTGCTCTGTCTCTGTCAAAAATAAATAAGTAAATAAACATCAAAAAAAAATAAGTTACTCAATTTTGGGATGATTCGTTAGGTAGCAATTTATAGGTGATTCAATCACATACAGAACTACCTTTAGAATATTTCCTTCTTTCAGCCGTAGCAATCTCTTACTCGACACATCCCCAAAGGCAAGGGAATTAAAAGCAAAAATGAATTACTGGGACCTTATGAAGATAAAAAGCTTCTGCACAGCAAAGGAAACAACCAACAAAACTAAAAGGCAACCAACGGAATGGGAAAAGATATTTGCAAATGACGTATCGGACAAAGGGCTAGTATCCAAAATCTATAAAGAGCTCACCAAACTCCACACCCGAAAAACAAATAACCCAGTGAAGAAATGGGCAGAAAACATGAATAGACACTTCTCTAAAGAAGACATCCGGATGGCCAACAGGCACATGAAAAGATGCTCAACGTCGCTCCTTATCAGGGAAATACAAATCAAAACCACACTCAGATATCACCTCACGCCAGTCAGAGTGGCCAAAATGAACAAATCAGGAGACTATAGATGCTGGAGAGGATGAGGAGAAACGGGAACCCTCTTGCACTGTTGGTGGGAATGCAAATTGGTGCAGCCACTCTGGAAAGCAGTGTGGAGGTTCCTCAGAAAATTAAAAATAGACCTACCCTATGACCCAGCAATAGCACTGCTAGGAATTTACCCAAGGGATACAGGAGTACTGATGCATAGGGGCACTTGTACCCCAATGTTTACAGCAGCACTCTCAACAATAGCCAAATAATGGAAAGAGCCTAAATGTCCATCAACTGATGAATGGATAAAGAAATTGTGGTTTATATACACAATGGAGTACTACATGGCAATGAGAAAGAACGAAATATGGCCCTTTGTAGCAAGGTGGATGGAACTGGAGAGTGTGATGCTAAGTGAAATAAGCCATACAGAGAAAGACAGATACCATATGTTTTCATTCTTATGTGGATCCTGAGAAACTTAACAGAAACCCATGGAGGAGGGGAAGGAAAAAAAAAAAAAAAAAGAGGTTAGAGTGGGAGAGAGCCAAAGCATAAGAGACTTAAAAACTGAGAACAAACTGAGGGTTGATGGCGGGTGGGAGGGAGGGGAGGGTGGGTGATGGGTATTGAGGAGGGCACATTTTGGGATGATCACTGGGTGTTGTATTGAAACCAATTTGACAATAAATTTCATATATTGAAAAAAATAAAATAAAAAAAAGAATATTTCCTTCTTTGTTTCAGATACATTTATGTTTCTATAGAGATTATAGAAAATGTTGTATATACTTTCAGTCAACAGTATATCTTAAGTGATATTTTTGGTTCACACTGCTGTCTCTGATCCTAATTATCTGTTTAATGGCTGTGCAATATTTTTTGTTTGGAACCATCACAGCTAATTAAAGATTCCTATTCACTTATTTAGATTGTTTCCAATTTTATACTGTCATTAATTTGATATCAGTATATTCAGACGAATAGCATTCATTGTCCCTTTTTTGTTGTTGTTACTACCTGAGAATAAATCACATGACCTCATGTGATGCAAAGATCCTTATAAAGGACCACCCAGCCTATAAGAAAGATGCTAGAAACTTGTCAAGGCAGATCTGCCTAGGGGAGCTTTATTGGCAGTGCTGGGCAGAGCCAGTCATGCAATTATTCATTGGCTCATCTTAACCAGCAGGGGATCATGCCACATCCAGGGTCCTGTCAAAACCCATGTCAAACCCATGCAGCCAATTGATAGCCCAGAGCCTAACTCAGTTATACCAAAGCTTTCAGGTTCTTCCCATCCCAGGCTCATGGAAGGACTAAAGTCCCTTGCTCTCTGAAGTTAGGGGTGGCCACAGGACTTGCTTTAGGCCAGTGACGTGCAAGCTGGTGGATGTTCCCAGTTGTGACACGTCCCTATCCCTGGGCTTCGGTCTCTGCTGGAGGCTGCCATGGTAATCCCATGCATTGGCTTCCAGACATTGTCTTACTGTGTTGTTATGTTTATTACAAATTCCTTTTGTTTCTTTGAAATATTGTCTTGAATTATTGAGATTATATCTCCAGATAAGTTATAGTATCCATGATTTCATTTCAGGATAGTAGAGGGGGTATTACAAAATATTGTTTACAAAAAACAGGGCATTAGGTCCAATACGTTTAAGAATCACAGTACTGTATTATGGGTCAAAGGACATGAACATTTTCATGTCCGCTGCTATACAAAACAAGTGTAAACATCAAAACACTCCCAGCAATGGGAAAAATGGGAGGGGAGAAATTAACTAACTTTAACTAGAATTCAAATTATATAGTGATCAAGTTTGCTTTCACTGACACATCGCTAGGATTAAGTGTACATTCTTTGTTTTTGCTAATCTATTAAATTTATGATGGCTATAATTCCACGTCCCTTGTGTTACAAGAGCAACATCATTCCAAGCATTAAAAATTCCTTTCTCTGATTTCCACCCTTCTGTATCTTTACCTTCCTCTATTTTCCTTCATAGCAGTAATTGCTGCCTGATGATAAAGAGCAAAGCAACTTGTTTCTTGGCTTCTTATCTTTTTACTGCCTGTAAGGTAAATGCCAGGTCACAGTTGGTTCATTCTTATGTCGTCAGACAACGGGCAACACGAAATGGAAAGCGGAAGGATCTTTCTTGAATGAATGAATAAATAAATAAATCCCCTTCCTGTTTTCAATATCTCATCCAACCTGCTCCATTCCTTAATCATTTCCTTTCCTTTTTGTCACTACTTCCACCTTTCCGATTTAAGCAACTTAAATTGGAAGAAAATAACTCATCTTAGCTAGAACTAAAATTAGAATGATACAATAATCCAGCTCAGGGGCTAAACTTAAGAGAAAAAAAAAAACAGACAAGTTGGGCGCTGGCAGATCGGTTATTTTGGATCTTTGCTCCCTTTTCTTTCCCTTTTGTTCCTGGCTCTTGGCTTCTTTCCTCCTTTATTGGGTCACGAGACAAGAAAATATGATGTAAAAACAAGTTTATTTCCTGCTGTTGATACCCCTTGGTGAAAGATTAAATGACTAAAGCTATCAGCTACCATGCTGTTTGGGCATTACAGTCTCTAACTCCAACACTTTATTTGATAAATGACCAGAGAGGCAAAGAGATCAGTCACCATCTTGACTGGGCATGCCATGAAGATGTGCTTGTTTTCACTCATAGATGTGCTCCTAAATACATTATAATATGCTATGGTGTTTGTGTGTGTGTGTGTGTGTGTGTGTGTGTGTGTGTGTGTGTGTGTATGTACACATACATATACACATATTTTAACTTCCTATTTTAAAATAATTATAGACCCACAAAAAGTTGAAAACCTAACATAGTACAGAGAGGTTTTATGTAGTCATCACTCAGATTCCTCCCAAAGTGATATCTTTCACAGTAATAATGACTACCCCGAATCAGGAAATTCAATATAATTTTTACACACTGACTATCTTCGTTATAGTAGAGATTTCATTATTTAAAAATGAACCCAGGGAACCTCAGTCGGTTAAGCATCTGACTCTTGATTTCAACTCAGGTCATGATCTCATGGTTCAGTTCACGAGTTCAAGTCCCACACTGGGCTCTGCACTGTCAGTGCTTGGGATTCTCCCTGTCTCCCTCTCTGTGGCCCTTCCCCATTTGCACTCTCCCCCCCGTCTCAAAATAAATAAACTTTAAAAAAGAAAAAGAAAAATGAACCCAGTAGTAGATCATTTTGGGAAGTGAAATATTATCTTGTAATACAAGCTATTACACCCTTATCTAAGTCTGGTGTTTTGAATACTTACACAAGATTTTCTTAAGACAACTTGTGATGTTATTTCTTTCTAGGTGACTGTTTTCGTGGTCATGTTGTTTCTGTGGTTATCTGCACAGTTAGTTCTCTGGTTCTAAATATGAATACTCTTTTTCTTCCATATACTTGATTAATTCCCAGCGCACCTGCTCAGGAACCCCTTTCTTAAAGGAACTCTAGGGGCCTGAGTAGTCACAACAGCCATGTTCTTGCCTTTTAAAAAAGATCCCATCTGCAGGAGGAATCACGCTAATCTACAGCCAACATTTGGAAACTATGAGTCTAAGCAATTGTGCAGAATAATGACATCATAAACATGCATTTATAATGAATATCATATGTATCAGGCAACACTGATTATATAGCATCAATAAAACTTATTTTTTTTTTAGGTCAAATGGCTTTTCAAGGTACCTATGAAGCAACTAGCATTTCTATATACTAAGTACCTCACTGATTTATGCCAGGTACAGTGAAACTTGGATGAAAAAGTCTTAACAAGTGGTATCGGCTGCCAAGACAGAAATCCTGAGAACCAATTAGAATAGAAAACATGGTGTCTTAGGAAAACCCCCCAGATATCATCCATTATGTAACAAGGACGAGCCAGGAAGTGGGGCTGCACTCAGGCTTGAGCCATATAGGGGGATGGAGCCACTCAAAGGGGCAATACTTATGGCATTGGGGTCCCAAATCATGCCCTAGGCAGGACTGGCTATGTAATTTGGAGCCCAGTGCAAAATGAGAATGCAGGGTCCCTTGCTCAAAAATTATTAAGAATTTCAAGATGGTGAGAGCAGAGTATTAAACCAAGCATAGGCTCTTCCTAGAATGAGGTCTCATACAACTATACAGGTTTCACCCCACAAAGCTGGACTTGGCCCTCAGGACCTCAGTAGGATTGCCAGACACAAATGTAACTGCGTGTCCTGTATCTTTATTACAACTACATCTGGCAACTCTAGGTTCCTGAGGACAGCTTAGGTGCCACTCAGGGTGTGAGGTTGTGAGAAAAAGCTAAGTGGACACGATTCTCTAAGCCCTTAACTTTTTTCCTCTTTAAGGTGCTAGACATCCCATCAAAGTGAGATTTCTTTGAGGAGAATCTTTAAAAATTCCTTGCCCAGAAGAAAAGGAAGGAAGATAGGGAGGGAGGGAGGGAGGGAGGGAGGAAGGAAGGAAGGAAGGAAGGAAGGAAGGAAGGGAAAGGAGAGAGGGAGAGAGGGAGCCAGGGAGGGAGGGAGGGAGGAAGGAAGGAAGGAAGGAAGGAAGGAAGGAAGGAAGGAAGAGGGAAGAGGGAAGAAGAGGGAAAAGGAAGGCAGGGATAGGAGAGCGAGGAGAAAAGAGGAAGAGCTATTTTAACAGATAAACCCACATGTACGATGCCGTGAGTAATTGTTGGGCCTTCAACATGGATTTGAACTTATACTTTAGGAGGATGGATGAATCCAAAGCAGTGATATAAGCTCAGCAAAAATTCATGCACTGCTCAGTAGAACTTAGGAGTGATCAGTTTTCGGGAGGTGTTGTTGTTGTTGTAGTTGTTGTCGTTAAACCTGGATCAAATTTAACTTATTTTCCCAGTGTCTCCTCCCAGTAGGAAATAAAGTACATCTTTGTGGTTTTCTTCCTTCATCCCACCCACATGTATGGAGCACACACTGTGTACAAGGCACCTACTGTCTATATTGAGTATAGGGGGATCACAAAGATGAATAAGAAACATCTGTCCTTCAAGGGGCATGGATAAGTTTTATTTATTTGTTCATTCATTTGTTCAGTACCTAATGGTAACAGCTGCCTTTTTTTTTTTTTTTTTTTTTGGGTCATCTAGTAAGGCTAAGAACTGTTCTAAACTCTGTAAGTGGAATGATTAATTTAATCCTCCTGACAACTTTGGGTAGAATCATCCCATCACCTAGAAAGGCAACTGAGGCCTAAAGAGGTCAGCCCGCCAGGGTCACACAGCTAGAAAGTGGTGGCACTAGGACTTAAACCCAGGGTCCACGTGTTTAATAATCCCACACCTACACCGCACCTCCTGGGTGGCAGGTTCTGTGCTGGGCATTGGGGATACCAAGAGAATGCTAGAACCCCAGAATGCTGGGGAGACAGGCAGGAACGGTCAGTAGGACAGAATAATGGGATGAAGGTGACAGAGGAAATTCAAAGGCCACTGGGCACATGGTTCGTCTCCCTCTTTCTCTGTTTGAAACATTTTTCCCCTTCCCTTCCCCCATGGTCTTCTGTTAAGTTTCTCAAGTTCTACATATGAGTGAAAACATATGATATCTGTCTTTCTCTGGCTGACTTACTTCACTCAGCATAATACCTTCCAGTACCATCCACTTTGCTACAAATGGCAGGATTTCATTCTTTCTCATTGCCAAGTAGTATTCCATTGTATATATAAACCACACCTTCTTTATCCATTCATCAGTTGATGGAAATTTAGGCTCTTTCCATAATTCGGCTATTGTTGAAAGCACTGCTATAAACATTGGGGTACACGTGTCCCTATGAATCAGCACTCCTGTATCCTTTGGATAAATTCATAGTAGTGCTATTTCTAGGTTGTAGGGTAGTTCTCTTTTTAATTTTTTGAGGAACCCCCATGCTGTTTTCCAGAGCGGCTGCACCAGTTTGCATTCCCACCAACAGTGCAAGAGGGTTCCTGTTTCTCCACATCCTTTCCAGCATCCATAATCTCCTGATTTGTTCATTTTAGCCACTCTGACCGGCATGAGGTGGTATCTCAGCGTGGTTTTGATTTGTATTTCCCTGATGATGAATGACGTTGAGCATCTTTTTCATGTGTCCGTTGGCCATCTGGATGTTTTCTTTAGAAAAGTGTCTATTCATGTCTTCTGCCCATTTCTACACTGGATTGTATGTTGTTTGGGTGTTGAGTTTGGTAAGTTCTTTATAGATTTTGGATACTAATCCTTTATCTGATATTTCATTTGCAAATATCTTCTCCCATTCCATCAGTTGCCTTTTAGTTTTGTTGATTGTTTCCATCACTGTGCAGAAGCTTTTTAACTTGATGAGGTCCCAATAGTTCATTTTTTGCAGGAAGGGAACTCTTAAAAAGCTTACCCCCTTGTCGGCACTCCCCCCTCCAGGGATAGGCACAACCTCATCTATCAGCTTCTGGGGCCATGTTTGCGAGAACAGAAGCTTTCAAAGGAGGTGAGCAGGCTAAGGCTAGGAGGTCTGCAACCTACCGAGTGCCAGGCCCTGTGGCTCAGTGCACCCCACAGACATGTTTTCTTTGACCTCCTCCTCCCCCACCATTTCACATTAAAAACCAATGATGTATTTCCTCTTCTCTTGAAAAATTGGAATTTATGGGAAGCCTGAACCCATGTTCCCTTGAGGCAGCAGTCCATGGGAAGTAAGTAGCAGCAGCCCCCTGGAGAGGGGCAGGGGCCCACATCTGCCCCAGTTCCCCACTGCACTCTGAGATTTCAGGGGCCTACTGCAGTTACATAGATCTCTGCCTGGCTCTGAAGACCCTTGATCTGGTGACCCCTGCTGTGAGCCTCATCCAAGGATCCCAAGGATCCCTATGTAGCCAGTTGTAGGGAGCCTGGGGATGGGCCCCCACTCCCACTGCCTAGCCTCATAAATCAGCCATCTGTGGCCAGCCCACTTCTCCCTGAATGGTGGAGCCCAGCTCAGGAGCATACCTACCTTGCAGGACAGATGCTACTGGTCACCTATCTGAGACTAGCTGCCATTGACCCCCACATAGTCTTTTCTTTCTGGCCCACACCTTCTCTCACTAAAGAGGTGGAAAATGCCCAATGCTCACCACCCCCCCCCCCCAGTTCCCCTGCAGCTAAGGCATTGGCAAGCTGCACAGTCCTAGCCAGTGGGACCTGAGAGGAATTTAGCGGAGGGCTTCCGCACAAGGTTTCTGGAATGTCCTCTAAGATGCAGATGAGACCACCCAGGAACCACTCCTGTCACTGGAGTTGAATGCTAGAAAGAGGCTTGGGCCTTAAGGACAAACAGGCCACTGAGTCAGCTCTCGGGTTACCATGGAGGATGATACACGTTCTTATGGTGTAGACCATGTTGGTGTGTATTCTATTACACCAGTGGGACTGGTGTATTCTATTACCAGTGGGACTGGTAGCCCCACTGGCAGCTGGGTCCAAGTTGAACTCCCTGACTAGTTTGCCCGTGTTCCCCTGTATAGGGCTGCTGCTGCTGTCCCAGGCCTTCTCAGCCCCATCCTCCAACCCTTGCCTCCCCTCCGGCTCCACGCGCTCATATCTGCCCCTTGAGGCCAAGTTTCCCTGTAGTGCACCACACATGTGTCCAGCTTCTCCTGAAGTCCACCCCCTAACAACAACAAAATGTCCAGTGTAGTTGGAAGAGATATTACTGGTACACTTATTTTCTTCTATTTAAAAGGTAAAGCAACTGAAGTTTTAAATCTGCAGCAAAAGAAATAAATGGGAATACGGAGAATGTTAAAACGAAACAAAAAAGAAACCCTATGAAGTTTTCTACATCTTGAGTAAGGCACAAACCCCTTCTGAAGGAAAACAAGAATTCTCCTTAACCCCCAATGTTGACTTAAGTTGTTTCAAATTATAATGTTCCTTAAACATGTTCAAACATTTAACCAGATATAAACACCTTATGTTTGTGGCTCTTGTTCAATTATAAACTATGAAATGAAATACAAGCAAAACTATAAAACTAATGAGATTCACATCAACAGACCTAATAACATGTGGCACACTGTTTTGCAGCATGAACTTGGCCCTCCCTGGCCGTGGGGGTTCCTATGGATGGGCTATGCCCCATGCTGCTGGGGGCTGGGGGGAAAGGCCCTTCTCCTTCCAGTCTCTGACTATGAAACCTTCCGTTAACAGCACATCATACCAACCCATTGGCCTTCACCTGGCACAAAGACCTTGTTTTAGTCATAGAAAACCTACATCGGTTCCTTCTTCGTTGGTTCCTGGTGACCAAGGTGAATGTTATTTGGTGCCAAAGGGCTTGCAAATATGAAGATGAAGGCCAGCATCCCCCGGCAGTCTCTGGTTTTGTGGTTGTTATCCAGACAACTGACATAACTCACTTAGATTATTTCTGTTTAGAGTATCATCAGAATTAAAACAAATAATTAACACATTCTTATAAAGAACTCATAGATCCCAACTTGAAAAACAATGCCAAGACCAAACTCACTGTACAGAAAATGAAGTCACTTTGGGGAGCAGAGAAGGAAAGACAAACAAGTAGGCCAGATTCAGAAGGCTCCCTTTCTTCAAAATCTCACACGTGGGGTCCTCGAGGACAGGGTTCAATATTTAGCTGCTAAAACATCTGGTTTTGAAAAAAAATGATGCCAGCTTTGTGTATTGGTCATTGGATTTAAAAAAATAGAAAAACAGAATGCCTGTTCAAATTACTCTGGTTAGCTTTTCTAAGAGGGCATCGTCCCCAAGTCCCTCCAAGTTCCCCCTAATGATCACATTTTGTAAATACTTCATATCAGTTCTATCCCCTAAGCAGATCTTCAAGCTGTCCTCCTCACTCCATTTCAATGCCACCACCCTGGCCTGGGCACCACCCCCTTCCTAGAGGGTGACACTTGGTCCCAACCCTACTCTTGGCTGCCCCACCCATAACCTTCACATCCTTCACTAGGCAGCCTCTGTCTGCCTCTCTGGTCTCATTTCATGCACTTCCCCTTAATTTTTACTGCCATCATCAGAGGTGATTCTGGGCACAACCCTATCTGCAGGTCTTGGGGAAGATCTCTTGAACCATTTGCCCCTGATTCTGCTGGGTCCAGCAGGCCCTCAGCCTACCCCTTTCTTCTTTCTCCCCAAGAGCCCTCAGAATAAGAAGGCAGCTGATCCTTCAGGTAAGCAGACGTGTTATCCACAGCCCCATCAACCCCTGTACCAGCCGCTCCTTAGACCCCTGCTTTTGCCATCCAGATCTCAAGCCCTTTAGAACTGGTGCTCCATGACCCTGCAATTGGGTTTGAACCAAATTTCACCTTTGATTTTAGGGGTATCTGCACTTTTCTCCTTCTGTCATCTCAACCTCACCACCTGCTGCTCAGCTACAACCAGAAGGTTGGGACCCCAGAGAGAATGTTCTTTCCAGTTTACTGCATGGGTCCTTCCAGGAACAGGGGGAGTCCAGGTTCAGCCAATGCTCTATCCTCATCTAACATCATACTGGTCCCAAGGCCCCATTCTAACCCCCGAGGTCCCAGCTGTCTAGGAGAATGTGGAATTCTCTCCAGTGGTGGAGGTGGGGAGAACACTAGGGCTGGAGGGTAAGGGGTGTGCATGCATGTGCATGCGTGCGTGCGTGCGTGTGTGTGTGTGTGTGTGTGACAGAGAGAGAAACACACCGGCCTTTGTTCTCTCTCTCATAGAGGTCTTCCTTTTTTGTTACTCTTCATTCCTTCTCTTTCCTCACTTCTTATACTTAAAGGAGGGATTTTTTTTAATGGTTTTAAATATACCCAATTTTTAAACTTCAAGCCATACTAAGTGGTCTTAAGTAAAAAGTAAAAGTCTCTTGCCCAATCCCTTTTCTCTAGGGCCTCACTCCAAAAACAACCATTTTTAAGTGGGTTTTGTTCTGCTAGAAGGAGAAGCTTTCAAGTGTCAAGGTGAAACAGATTCTCATGTCATGTTTTAGTTTGCTTCGTATCTGGAGCATGCTTCTTTTGAGTGGTTTTATTTTTCCTGGAATCTTAATGGATTTCCCCCCACCCCATCACCTTGTTTCAAGAAGAAACATATGCCTTTTCCATCATATCACTAAGATCTTCCTATTTCTTAATCATTCTATTTGTTGAACCGAAATAATTTCCCTCTTGAAGCCATTCTTTTGATCCCTCTGACTTCCTGTTCTAATTTGGACTAATCGTGTTCCAGACTTGCCACACAACTACTATCCAGGTATTTCTTTATACATACTCCCCTGGGATTAGCTCCAGAAGGCACACATTTCTTTATAATTCTTAATTCCTTTTATGCTTTTCTGCAGTTCATCGACAAGTAATACTTTTCAGGAAGTACATGGCAGGTAAACTTACTGAGCAACTGAATATCTATACATCTTTATTTTGTCTCATATTTGATTAATAATGTGGCTACCTATGAAATTTTACATTCAGGATAACTTCATTCCAAATTCCTTTTTTTTTTTTTTTTTTAAGAAATCTCTACACCCAACATGGAGCTCAAACAACCCCAAGACTGAGTCACATGCTCTACTGACTGAACCAGCCAGGAGCTCCACTTTCTTCCAAATTCTAAAAGCATTGTTTCATTTTATTTTAGACTCTTGCCACTCAAAATGTGGTCTGCAAGCCAGCAGTCTCAGCAAGGAGCTTGCTGGAAATACAGAACCCCATACCCACCCCAGAATCTGAATGTCAATGGGATCTCTAGGGATGTGTGGGTGTGTTAGACTTGAGAAGTACTGTTTCAGCCTTCAGCACTGCTGCTAAGAGGACTGAGTCAATCTGCTCTCTTTTCTTGGTAAGTAACCTGAAGTGTTTTTCAGTCTAGGATTTAGGGACTTTTTCTTTGTCCTTACCTGGTGATCTGAAATTCTCCAGGCTGCTTTTAGGCTGTGACCTTTTCCATTAGGTCCTGCCAATTTCAAGACTTGTGCCTTTCTTCAGATCTGGGGGATTTTCTTCTTTTATTTCTCTAATTTTGTCTGCCTCTCTGTCTTCTCTTTCAGGAATGTCATTGATTTCTCTGTTTGATCATCCGTATCTTTTAGCCTTTCCCTTTTATTTCCCTTCACTGGTTTTTATGATCTTCATTCTGAAAAAAATGTTTTTTCAATTGATCCTTCAGCCCTTCTATTGGATTTTTAAAAATTTGCAAACATCTAACTTTAATTTACTGTGTTTCTCTGCACTGTGGTTACTATGGTTTAATGTAATGCTCATTTTTCATAGCAGGCTGTTCTTATTTCATGGATGCAGTGTTGTCACATGTCTTTAAGGATACTAATTCATTTTCATTTTTCTGTTTTGTTTCTTCCAGTGCCAGCAGTTCTGTTTGTTAATCTTGCTCCTTCTTTATGATATTGTTGATTTTCCTTAAATGTCTGATCATCCTCATTAGATAATATCACAGAATTATTGTTCATTTGCTTAGGTATGATGATGGCATTGTGCTCATGTAAGAAACTGTATTTTAGAAAATGAATGTTGAAGTTTTTAGAGATGTCTGCAATTTACTTTCACAGGTTACACATGCGCACACACACACACACACACACACACAGAAGAGAGAAAGAGAGAACACTTAAATATAGCAAAGTATTAACACTTGGCAGTGGAGACTATACCCAAGTGGAGAATATAGTCCAAGAGTTACTGTACTAGTCTTTCAATTTTTCTCTTGAAATTTCTACTTGGAATTTTTCTAAGTAAAATTTGGAAATAATAAGAAAAACAAAAGAAAAATATCTGAATATGTTTGGGAGAATACCTCTGAGGGGGCCTAAAATCTCTAAGGAATCTGTTTTCCTATAGGAAACCAGAAGCTTACATGGTCTTTAAGCAAGTTAGACTACAAGTTATTTGCATTTTTGCATATTTGCTCTGCTTGCAGAGTAATGAACAATGTATGCAAAGCCTCTGAATGATAATCTTTAGGAAATCTGCCAGAGCGGATTAGGAAGGCACCTGTCCTGCTGTATCTCTAATGAAGCAAAGGAAGTTATAATGGGATTTCATGGGTGTGGGTAGTAATTGGATTTCGTGGAGGATGTAATTAAATTTCACCAAGGGCCTACAACCTCTGCCCCAGGAAAATGATGAAAGGGTCAGAGGACATTCCATCTTGCTTAAAGGGAAATATGTAAAGCCTGTAGAAACTCTATAGTGCATGCCTACTCTGTCCCCATCTCCTCAATCATGGGAGGGCAGCCCCACCATTTTCAAGATCACTAGAGTCTCACCTTCAGGCAGAGGGCTGAAAGCACTGTAGATAAGCCTGGTATACTGTAAAAGTCCCTGACCACTTTCTGCTGTCCCCTAGTCTCCTGAATTTTCTATTTCTACTTCAGGAAGTAGAATCAGAGCAAAATCCAGCCCAGAGGAAGGTAGCCTCCCCAATATGGGCAGATTCCAACACTCAAGTCGAAGGCGGTCAGGTTGACCACTGCAGGCAGCTAGAGCCACCTTCGCCATCATTGTGTGGTGCCAGGTAGCCTGAAAGCTCTGGGAACAAACAGGACTTGTCGATTGATAGGTTTCCTATAGGGTGTTTCAACTGGTGGCAAGCAGGCAGGCTGACCCTCTCCCCAGCACAGAGCTAATGTGCTTAGGGGTCTCAGTCTCTCACCCCAGGAGACCAAACCTTCCCTGGGAAGGCTATCAAGTGTCGTTTCCGGAGCAGGTTTCCAGAGTTGTGGCAGATGTTACTGGTGCAGTCAGGTGCTCTGATGTGGGAGCCTGGCCACCTTGCTGTGAGGCAGGCCTTTACAGAAATGCCTGGCTCTCTGCACCAACCCCTCTTCTGCTCTCAATCCCTGTGACTCAGTGTCTCTCCAAAGACACCCCAAAGTAACAGCTCTCACCTCAGGCCCTCTCCACTTCAGTTGACTCATCAATTCCATCCCATCTGCTTTCCGTTTTGCAGAACTATGTCAAGTTCCTTAAAACGACCTGGTTTGAAGGTCATTGGCTACCTCCTTCCTAGCAGACTGAACCATTCCTGGCTTCCTTCCTCGGCCTGGACCTTGAAGTCTTTCTGTGGGTTCTTACTGCAAGGATACTCTGCCTCTTTGTGCTGGCACACAGCCTCCCTCTAGCGCAGCATCCCTGCGTTACTGCCCACTGTTGTCATCAGACCATCCCTCTCATTGCTCATGCACCATTTACATGACAAATGGCAAGCAGTCCCTATTTCTACCTATGCTTCCACTTTCATTCATAGTGAGAAACTGTGACCATCCCATAAGTAAACTAAAACAACCTGTCCACGGTGCCCACAAGCTAAAGTTTGCAGTTAGAGCACTGAATCGTAACTTCAGACTCAGGTGATGCTGAACCACATGCTAAGGTTTAAAACATACTCCCCAAAGAGAAGGTTGTTGAAAAACCTCACACACTTGGATCACCAGCTGAGATGGAGAATGTGGATTAGTGCAATGTCTGATTAGTGAATATTCTGAAGGAGAGGTTTGTTTTACTTTGTTTTGTTTTGTTTTTTAATTTTTTTTTCAACGTTTTTTATTTATTTTTGGGACAGAGAGAGACATAGCATGAACGGGGGAGGGGCAGAGAGAGAGGGAGACACAGAATCGGAAACAGGCTCCAGGCTCCGAGCCATCAGCCCAGAGCCTGACGCGGGGCTCGAACTCACAGACCGCGAGATCGTGACCTGGCTGAAGTCAGATGCTTAACCGACTGCGCCACCCAGGCGCCCCAGTTTTGTTTTGTTTCTAAGCAACGTTTAGGTAGGAGGGAGAAAAAAAGAGCAGGGAACTGTCAGTCTATCCCAAATTAAATGGCAATTCTTAAATAATTCCCCCTAAATTATTTGCTTAACTATAGATATCTCTGAAAGCTAAAATAAGGGGGCAGGGGAGAGCTGCCAGTACGTATCCTGTAACATTTTAGTTTTCAACAGACTAAACTTATAACTGAATAGCATTCCAAAAACTTCTGCATTACTCTTTAAGTTAGCCATTTCTTCATGGTAAATTTTATTTATTATAAAAATTCATTTCAATATAAACAATTTTTCAATCATCCAGTGCCTTTACAACATAATGATCTCCAATATTTTTATTTCTTTTTAAACTTATTCATGCAGAGTTTTCTATTTGTTTTCTTCTTTCATTTTTTGTTTTTTCTTTACTTTCTATTGTCATGTAATTGTAAGAATGCAGTTGTAAGAAAGGATTCAGAGAGACCCCATGTACCCTTTATCATAACATCTTACAGAACACTGTATTGTTCACAGTTCAATATCACCAGGAAAAACGATGCTGGTACAATCCACAGAGGTCACTCAGTTTTTGCTACTTTTACATGCAGTTGTATGTGTGTGCATGCGTGTACGCATGCATGTGTGTGTGTGTGTAGTTCTATGCAGTTTTATCATGTATGTTGATCTATGTGACCACCACCACAAGCAAGATACAGAAAATTTCCATCCCAAGGATCCCTCATGCTACCTTTTTATAATTACAGCCACTTCCCTGTCTTTTCCCTCCCTCACCCCTGGCAACACTGACCTGATCTCCATCACTGTAACTTTGTCATTCCAAGAATGTTCTAGAAATGGGATCGGGGTGCCTGGGTGGCTAGGTCGGTTGAGCATATGACTTCGGTTCAGGTCATGATCTCATGGCTTGTGTGTTCAAGCCCTGCATCAGGCTCTATGCTGATAGCTTGGAGCCTGGAACCTGCTTAGGATTCTCTCTCTCCCTCTGTCTCAGCACCCCCCCTCCCCACCAAATAAATAAATGTTAAAAATTTAAAAAAAAGAAATGTTAAGAAATGGGATTATACAGTATGGGACCTTTTTGGATTGGTTTCTCTTACTCAGCATCCAAGTTGTTGAGAGTATTAACAATTCTTTGTTTTTTTCTTGCTGAGTAGTACTCCATGAACATACCACTGTCAGTCTGACTGGTCACCCAGTGAAGGACATTTAGGTTGTTTCCAGTTTGGCATCACTACGAATACACTGTCTATGAGCACTCATGTGCAATGCAGGTTTTTGTGTAAACAGAAGTTTTCACTTCTCTGAGAGTAAATGCCCAAGAGTATCACTGCTGGGTTTTATGGTAAGTACATGTTTAGTTTCTTAAGAAACTGCATACTTTTCTAAAGTGGCTGTAACATTTCATGTACCCACTAGTAAATGGGTATATATGAGTGATCCAGTTTCTCTGCTTCTTTTGGCATTATAAAAATATTATTAATATTTTTAAAATATTAGCATTTTGATAGGTTTACCGTGGTATCTCATGGTGGTTTAAATGTGCAATTCCCTGATGGCTAAGGATGTTACCTATCTTTTCATGGTCCCATCTGTCATTGGCATTCCTCTTCAGTGAAAGGTCTGTTCATGTCTTTTGTCTATTTCATAATTGGATTGGTTTTTGTTGTTGAGTTTTGAGGGCTCTTTCTATATTCCGGACCCAAGTCCTTTGTCAGATATATGGCTTGCAAATATTTTCTCCTAGTCTTTAGCTTGTCTTTTCATCCCTATTCCTAGTCTTTCACAAAGAAAAAGGTTTTAAGTTTGATAAAGTCTAGGGGGTTTTTTTCTTCCATTTATGAATTGTGCTTTTGATGTCAAATCTAAGAATTTTTTCTGGTCTGAGCTCTCAAAGATTTTCTCTCACGTTTTTTTGGAGAAGTTTTTATAATTTTATGTTCTATATTTAAGTAGTTTATTTTGAGTCAAAACTTTTATAAGGTAGGAAACTTAGGCTGAGGTTCATCTTACTGCCTATGTATGCTCTATTTCTCTAGCACTAGTTTTTGAGAAGGCTATCATTCCTGCATTGATCTGTTTTTGCAACTTTGTTAAAAATCAGTAGGGCATATTTGCATGGATTGATCCATTGATGGGCACTTAGTTTCCATAACTTAGCTATTATGAATGATGCTACAATGAACATGGGTGTGCAGATGATCCCTTCGAGATACTGGTTTCAATTCCTTTGGACATATACACATGAGTGGGGTTGCTGGATCATAGAGTGGTTCTATTTTTAATATTTTGAAGATCCTCCATACTATTTTCTATATTGGCTGTACCAGCTTACATTCCTACCAACAGTGCACAAGTGTACAAGGGTTCTCTTTTTTTTGCATTCTTGCCAATATTTTTTATCTTTTTTTTTTTTTAAATAAAAGTCATCCTAACATGTGTAACCTGTTATCTCATTGTGGTTTTGATTTGCATTTCCCTGGTGATTAGTGATGTTAAGCACCTTTTTATATATCTCCTGGCCACTTTTAGGTCTTCTTTAGAAAAATATCTATTCAGTATTTTGTCCATTTTTAAATTGGGTTAT
This sequence comes from Panthera leo, assembly GCF_018350215.1. Taxonomy (NCBI): domain Eukaryota; kingdom Metazoa; phylum Chordata; class Mammalia; order Carnivora; family Felidae; genus Panthera; species Panthera leo. The sequence goes on from NC_056681.1 coordinate 103,703,345, forward strand.
TTATTTATTTTTTTTTGCCATTGAGTTGTACAGTTTCCTTGTGTATTTTGTATATTAACCCCTTATCCAATATATGGTTTGCAAATATTCCCTCCCATTCTATAGGTTGCCTTTTCATTTTGTTGATTGTTTCTTTCTGAGCACAACCTTTTTAGAATGATGTAGTTCCATTTGTTTACTTTCACTTTTGTTGTGTTTTGGGTATCATACCCCAAAAATTGTTGCCAAGACCAATGTCTAGGAGACATTGGTTTTCTTCTGGAAGTTTTACAGTTTCGGGTCTTATGCTTACGTATCTAATCCATTTCAAGCTAATTTTTGTGAGTGGTGTAACACAGGGGTCCAATTTCATTCTTTTGTATGTCAATGTCCAGTTTTCCCAGCACCAGGTATTGAAGTGATTTTCCTTTCTCCACTGTGTGTTCTTAGCTCCCTTGTCAGATATTAGTTGACTGCACATGCATGGATTTACTTCTGGGCTCTTGATTCTGTTCCATTGGTCCACATGCCCTTCTTTATGCCAGTACCACCACCGTTTGACTATATTTGTAATAGAGTCGGAAATCAGGAAGTATGAGGCCTCCAGCTTTGTTCTTTCTCAGGATTGCTTTGCCTATTCGGGGTCCTTTGTGGTTCCCTACAAATCTTAGGATTGTTTTTTCTATCTGTGAAAAATAACATTGGAATTTTGATAGGAATTATGTAGAATGTATGGATGGCTTTGGGTAGTATGAACATTTTAATAATATTAATTCTTCCAATCCACGAAATGGAATATTTTTCTATCTATTGTGCCTTCTTAAATTTCTTTCTTCAAAGCCTTATAGTTTTCAGTGTTCAGATCTTTCACCTCCTTGGTTATATTTAGTTCTAACTATTTTATTGTCTTTGATGCTGTTATAAATGGGATCGCTTTTCTTTATTTCTTTTTCAGATATTTTGTTGTTAATGTACAGAAATGCAACTGAATTTTGTATGTTGATTTTGCATTCTGTAACTTTACTAAATTCATTTATTGGTTCTAGAAATTTTTGGTGGATTCTTTAGGATTTCTATATACAAGATCATGTCATCTGCAAACAGAACAACGGTAATTCTTCCTTTCCAATTTAGATGCCCTTTCTTTTTCTTGCCTAATTTCTCTGGCAAGGACTTCCAGCACTATGTACAGTAGGAGTAGTGACAGTTTGCACCCTGTCTTGTTCCTGACATTAGAGGAAAAGCTCTCAACATTGCACTGTTGAGTATGTTATTGATTTTTAGTTTCATACAACTGTGGTTGGAAAAGATACATGGTAGGATCTCAATTTTCTGAAATTTGCTAAGATTTGTTTGTGACCTAACATGATCTATCCTGGAGAATGTTTCACGTGCATTTGAACAAAAAAGTGTGCATTCTGCTGTTGTTGGCTGGAATGTTCTGTATATATCTGTTATATCCATTTGATCTAAAGTATACTTCAGGTCTAAAGTTTCCCTATTGCTTTTCTATCTGAATGACCTATGCATTATTAAAAGTGAGATGTTGAAGTCCCCTACGATTACTGCGCTATTTCTCCCTTCAGATCTATTAGCATTTGCTTAATATACTTAGGTACTCCAATGTTGGGTCCATTATATTTACAATTGTGATAACCTCTTAATGACTTGACCCACTTATCATTATATAATGACCTTCTCGCCACCCATTAGATTTTGACTTAAATTCTATTTTGTCTGATATAAGCGTAGCTACCCCTGCTCCCTTTTGGTTTCTATTTGCATGGAATATCTTTTCCATCCTTTCATTTTGAGCCTTTATATGTCCTTAAAGTTGAAGTAAATCTCTTATATGCAGCATATACTTGGGTCTTGTGGGATTTATTTTAATCCATTCAGCCATTTTATGCCTTTTGACTAGAGAATGTAATCTGTTTACATTTAAATAATTATTTATATGTAAGGACTTACACCATCTTATTGTTTTCTGGATGTTTTGTAGTCTCCTTGCTCCTTTTTTCTACTTGCCATCTTCCTTTGTGATTTGATGATTTTCCATAGAGAAAATCATTTTGCTTCTCTTCTTCTTACCTTTCGTGTCTACTGTAGGTTTTTGCTTTGTAATTACCATGAGACCTACGTAAAATATTTTGAGCTAATAGCAACTTCAATCACACACAAAAATTCTACCTTTTTGCTTTACATTTTTTTAGAGAGAGAGAGAGAAAGAGAGAATCCCAAGCAGGCTCCACACTCAGCGCTGAGCCTAACAAAGGGCTTGATCCCACAACCGCGAGATCATGGCCTGAGCCTATATCAAGAGTTAGACGCTCATCTGACTGAACCACCCAGATGCCTCTACATCTTTTTATGTTGTGTATCTCTTAACAAATTATTGTAGTTATACTAGTTTTTAATACTTTGTCCTTTAATCTTTATACTAGGGTTGAATGATTAACATGCCACCATATTACAGTATCAGAATATTCTGAATCTGGCTATATGCTTACTTTTACTATTTTTATGTGTTATGTTTTCTTACTAATCATGTCCTTTCATTTCAGCTCAAAGAATTCCTTTCATCATCTCTTTTAAGGCAGGCCTAGTGGTGAAGAACTCTCTCGGCTTTGGTTGCTTGAGAAAGTCTATAGTTCTCCTTCATTTTTGAAGGACAACTTTGCTAGGTTAAATATTTCTGTTTAGCAGGGTTTTTTTCTTTCAGCATTTCAATATATCATCTCACTCTCTCCTGGCCTGCAAAGTTTCTGCTGAGAAATCCACTGACAGCCTTATGGGGGTCCCCTTGTATTTGAGGATTTTTTTTCTCTTGTTGCTTTTAAAATTATTTGTCTTTTAATTTAGACCATTTGATTATAATATACATTGAAGAAGATCTCTTTGAGTTGAACGTCTTGGAGGGCTTATGAGCTTCTTGAACTTGGATATCCAAATCTCTCCCCAGATTTGGGACATTCTCAGCCATGATTTCTTTAATAAACTTTCTACCCTTATCTCCCTCTCTTCTCCTTTTGAGATTCCAATATGCATAGACTGTTCCCTCTTGATGGTGGCCCATAGTTCATGTAGGCTTTCTTCACTTTTTTTCCTTCTCTTTTCCTTTGTTCTCCTCTGACTGGATAATTTCAAATGATCTGTAGTCCCCTTCACAAAATCTTTTTCTGCTCAATCAGGTCTGCTGTTGATGTTCTCTACTGCATCTTTCACTTTATTCATTGTATTCCCCAACTTTGTAATTCCTATTTGGTTATTTTTAATGATTCATATATTTTTGTTAAATTTCTAATTTTTTTCATGTATTGCATTACTTATGTCATTGAATTATCTTTCTGTGTTTTCTTGTAGCTCATTGAACTTCCTTAAAACAGCTATTTTGCATTGCTTATCAGGAAAATTGCAGATCTCCATTTCTTTGGGGTCAGTCACTAGAAAATCTGTATGTCCCTTTGGTGGTGTCATGTTTCCTTCATTTCTCGTGTTCCTTGAAGTCTTCCACTGCTGTCTTCACATTTGAAGAAGTTATCACCTCCTCTAGTCTTTACTGACTGGCTTTGGGAGAGAAATACCTTCCACCGGTCCTCTTATGAATTGAAGCTTTCTCAGACCTTCTATAGATACACATGTTCCACACCTCTTATTCCCTCTTAGGGAACAGTTCTTAAGACTGTATTACTTTTTTTGATCCTGCAAAACCAGGATTCGTGCTTATAGCTTCTCGTTTGCTCCCCCCTTGGGTGGTACTGAGGGCTCAAGTTTGTATGCTTTCTTCTAACCCCACAGGGTCAGGCTGGCTTTCTTCAGGCGCTCACTAGCTGTCTGCAGAGGCTGGCTCTTGCTGCCCTTGGGAATGTACACTGATAACTGGCCATGGAGTAGCAATGAGTGTGACTAGGCATGTAGAGTGTTGTGGGTGTCCGTGGACCAAGCTGGAAGATCTGTAAGTGAAGTGTCCCCAGTGGTTCATAAGTGGGTTTCCTGAAGGAGTCTGCAAAGCAGTTAGTAGGATCCATATCCGACTGATGTCAGCCCTGGCTGCTATTCTCCCAGCTACTCCTTGCACTCCGTGTCATGCAACACACCTCAGAAATCTGGGTAAGAGGAGAAAGAAATGGGTCTCTTGGGCAATGTCCCACACATCTGGGGAAGCTGGGTGTTCACTTACACACTCTCACTTTCCCCTGTGAGGAAAATCACAGGCCGAAAGATCTCTTTTGTCACTGAGCTGTGTTGCCTCAAGGGAGAGGTAACATGGCTAAAGTGAAACTGTTCCTCTTACTCTCTTCAATGCATCCAATCTCAGATTATTTTTTGCTCCAACAATGTGCTGGAACTTGGTGGACTCATGGACTTATACAAAGGCACTGTTACCCTTGGATGATTATCAAAATTGGTGTTCTCTGGGGGTAAGATGGCAGAAAACTCCTATTCCACTGTTTTGATGTCGTCAATAAACTTGTCTATGTCTACAAAAAACCTTTGTTGTGATTTTGATGGGGATTTCGTTAAATCTATAGATCAGTTTGGGCAGAACTGACATCTTCCTACACAGAGTCCTCCAACTGATGAATATAGTATGTCTCTCCATTTATTTAGGATTTCTTTGATTTCTTTCAAGCATTTTGTAATTTTCAGCATATAGATCCTATGCATGTCAATTGAATTTAAACCTAAGTATTTCATTTTCTTTGGGATAATTGTAAATAATATTGTGTGTTTAATTTCAGTTTTCATGCTTGTTATTAGTATATAGAAATGAAATTGATTTTTGTGTATTGATCTTATATGTTGCAGTCTTGCTGAACTCAGTTATAGGAGTTTGGGGATAGCTTCTCTGAATTTCCTATGTAGATAATCATATAATGTGGAAACAGGGACAGTTTTTATTTCTTCCTTTATAATATCTAGGTCTTTTATTTCTTTTTCTTGCCTTATTGCGCTGGTATAACTTCCAGCCCTATGTTGAATAACAGTGGTGCCAGTGGACATCCTTGACTTGTTCCTGACCTTAGGGGAAAAGCATCCAGTGATTCACCAGTAAGCATGATGTTGCTTATATTTTTTGTATACACTTCTTATCAAGTGAAAGAAGTTCCTTCCTAATCCTGGTTTGATAAGATTTTACACTGTGATTTCGTCAAAAACTTTAACTGTGGAAACCAATATGTCCATGTGATTTTTTTCTCTTATAGTCTAATGATACGATGGACTACAACAATTGATTTTTGAATGCTAAAGCAGTCTTGCATATAAAGAATAAATTCCATTTCGTGATGGTGTATAATTCATTTTACACACTGTTAGATTCAATCTGTTAATATTTTGTTGAAGATTCTTATATCTAAATTTACGAGACTTATTGATGTGTATTTTTCCCTTTTTCGTAATGTCCGCTTTTGGTTTCAGAGTAATACAAGCTATATAAAATGAGTTGGGAAGTGTTCCCTTCTTTCCTATTTTCTGGAAGAGATTGTGCAAAATTCTTCTTCAAATGTTTGACAGAATTCTTCAATGAAACCTAAGCCTGGAGACTTTTTGAGGAAGTATTTTATTATTAATAAAAATTCAATTTGTGAGATTATAGGACTATCCAGGTTGTCCATTTCAAGTTGGTGTTTGTGGTTTTTGAGGAATTGGTCAATTTGACTAAGTCATCAAATGTATTAATGTAAAGTTGTTTTCTAGTATTCCTTCATTATTCTTTTAATTCCTGCAAGATACCTAGTGACATATCCATGTTCATTCCTAATATTGGTTATTTGAATCTTCTTGGGTTTTTTTTTTTTTTATCACACCTCCTGGGTTAGTCTAGTTGATGACCTCCATTCTAGTTGTGGAAGGAGGGGCTCAACTCTCCACTGGATCCTGCTAACACTGGGGTACAGGGTTAAATCATACTGGTGATTTGCTTCATTTTACATCACCTCAAAGGGTCTTGCTGCTGCTGAGTAGAGGTGGAGGCTTAGCTCACCAATGGGCCCTGCTGACATTACCCTGATGTAAAAATCTGACTTCCAGTTGCTTCCACTAGGCAGGGGATAGGATATTAGATCTCTGCCCAGCCCCACCAATAGCACCAGGTTGGGTAATGGCAGTGCTACCTGCTACCTGCTTCTGCCTACTTCCTTGGATCAGAGGTCAGGTGAAAGATCAGTTCCTGCCAGGCCCTGCCGAAATAGGTGTGTGTGTATGCGCGCGCGCGCGTGTGTGTGTGTGTGTGTTCAGTTTTTCTCTTTTGTTTGACTGATGTAGGGAGGGTATTTCTAGAAAGGTGTTTTTGTTTTTTTGGAGGGGGTTGGGGTTTTTTGTTTGTTTGTTTGTTTGTTTTGGTTTTGGTTTTGGTTTGTTTGATTATTATGACTGTTAGGCCACCATCTTCCCTATCCTTTGGCTGGGGAGAACAGGCTCTTCCTGGAGTTTGTGCCTATTAGAGATTCAGGGCATACATATATGCCCTATCCAGGATTTAGGGGAGACAATAACGAAACCCAGAAAACTTACAGCCGTTGCCTTCCCCCAGCTCCAAGATCTCTAGGCAGCCTGCTTTCTTCCTTCTCTCTTTCAGAATTTTCTTACATTTGTTTGCTGTATTATGTATTAATTATGTATTTATGTATTAATTATGTATTATGTATATGTATATGTATGTGTGTATATGTATATGTATATCATGTAATATGTATAATTATGTATTAATTATTAAGAGGGAGAACCTGGGAGGAATAGGGCCATTCCATCTTAGCAGAACCAGAAGTCCCTATTTTTCTTTTTTAAAAACACCAAATTACGATCACATTGTATATATAATTTTATATCATTTTTACTTACCATATCATAAGTTTTTAATTTCTGTAATAAACTCTTTGTAAGTACAATTTTAAAAGCTATATAATTCCCAACTGAGTGGCCAGAAGATGATTTACATAATCATTTTCCTATTGTTGAAAATTTAGATTCCAACATTATTGCTGTAATAAATAATGTACTAATGAAAACGTTTGTGCCTTAACGTTTTTCTGTATTTTAGGATTATTACCTTAGATAGTCCCAGAAGTAGAATCACACACAGCCTAATAGGAACATGGAAGAGTGCCTCTTTTGTTCTCAACAACACTGGGACTTCAATATACTCTTAAACATGAATCAGTCTGATAGAGAAAACAGTATTATAGTATGCCCTAATGTGCATTTCTCTGATCGCCAGTGAGGTTGATCAATTGCCCTCCTTTTGTAAATTGCCTTTTCATGTCTTTGTGCCTGTTCATCTTCTGGGTCTTCATATACTCTTTTGGAATAGCCTTCCCAGTACAAGAACTGACTAATTGTGTCTAAGAAGCTGTTTTCTTAAAGCAAAAAAGATATAGTTCAATGTCAACGATCAGCTAGGAGAGAAATAATTTCATCCCGTGTTCAACTACTGCAAAGATCAAGCGCTTAACAGGAAAACACCTACCAATTAAATGAAGACATCAGATGAAAATAAAACGTACGAAACACTTTAGATTTCTGGGTAACTCTTAATCTTGAAAGTTACACTGTTTAAGAAGAATAAACATTTCCAAGAGGCACCTAGGTGGCTCAGTCAGTTAAGCATCCGACTCTTTTTCTTTTCTTTTTTTTTTTTTTTTAGCTGTTTGTGCACAGGGACTTTATTAACATTTTGAGTAATAATCAGAGGAGTCTTCCAGCCAACAAGTCCTTTCTTGTATGTCTATTTGCTTATTTTGTTTTTATTTTTTATTTTATTATTATTTTTTAATATGAAATTTATTGTCAAATTGGTTTCCATACAACACCCAATGCAATAAGTCATACAGAGAAAGACAGATACCATATGTTTTCACTCTTATGTGGATCCTGAGAAACTTAACAGAAGACCATAGGGGAGGGGAAGAGGAAAAAACAAAGAGAAGGAGGGAAGCAAACCATAAGAAACTCTTAAAAACTGAGAATAAACTGAGGGTTGATGGGGGTTGGAGGGACGGGTAAGTGGGTGATGGGCATTGAGGAGGGCACCTGCTGGGAGGAGCACTGACTCTTGATTTTAGCACAGGTTATGATCTCAAGGTTCATGAGATCAAGCCCCATGTCGGGCTCTGTGCTGACAGTGCAGAGCCTGCTTGGGATTCTCTCTCTCCCTTCAAATCTGCCCCTCCCCTACTAGCACTAACACACTCATGCATGCTCACTCTCTCTCTCTCAAAGTAAATAAATAAACTTTTTTTTTAAAAAAAGAATAGGGGTGCCTGGGTGGCTCGGTCGGTTAAGCGTCCGACTTCGTCTCAGGTCATGATCTCATGGTCCGTGGGTTCGAGCCCCGCGTCGGGCTCTGTGCTGACAGCTCAGAGCCTGGAGCCTGTTTCAGATTCTGTGTCTCCCTCTCTCTGTGACCCTCCCCTGTTCATGCTCTGTCTCTCTCTGTCTCAAAAATAAATAAACGTTAAAAAAAATTAAAAAAAAATAAATAAAAAGAAGAATAAACATTTCCTGAATCTTACCTGCAGCATAACAACATTGTCGCCTTCAAAAGTTACAAACACATCCGTGTCACATTTTAGGCCTGAGATTCGGTTTTCCATCATGTAACCCTATTGCAGAAAAAAGAAAAGAAATATATTTTAAATGTGCAATCCCATCATCATAAAAGACTAACCTTTTCTTTGAAATTATACAAAAATACAGAAAATGGAAAAGAATACAGTAACTATAGTTCTCCTGCCCAGAGTAACCATTCTAAGAGTTTTAAGCCATCACACTTGCTTTTGATCTATAAATATTATTTCAGATTTGCCTTCATTATTAGTAAAAACATTTGGACATAGTCATGTCACATTTTTCCCCCAAAATATTTCAACAAATTGTGCTGATTTTTTTCTACCTCTCTTCCAAATCTTATGAATTCTAATAAATGTCAAGAAATTAGTGATTGTGCCCTAAATATATGCAGGAGAATGATGCCTCCTCCACCCCAACCTTTTCGAAATTAGCAAATGTACCTGATTCTCAGGACACCACACAAAAATCCTAAATTGCCACTCTGCGTGTTAATATCATTAACTACTCTGAGTCATAAATTCACACCCCAGTTTCCAGCTAGTGTTTTTTCTTTTTTTATTTCCTGAAATCCTTATTTAAATGGCAGTAGCCTGCTGCTCATTTTCAAAGTGTTGACAGTAGTTCTGCACACAAACTGGGAGAAGCAGCTGCTCAGGAGAAAGTCGATCGGCCCCAGGCAAAACATAGAGCAGCAAAGTTTGCCTGTGTTTGGCCTCGGGCCCTTCCCCTTCTGAAGGCCCCTGCACGGTATTTCTTCCAGTTCCTTGCTCTCCCCATTAAATCTCTAGAATCTTTCCCACTCTCAAAATCGGCTTCCACAAATCAATCCTGCCTGAGTAAGTTATATCAGAGGTGACTGCCAGGCTACTTCTCCCAGGACTATTTGCATTTAGCACTTCAGCTCTGGAGAGGGAATGACAAGATTCAGCCTCTGCTGAAATTTGCAAGCCGCACCGAGCAGCGCAGAAGGGCGCTCCCGTGGGCAGCCATACGCTCCCATCTCAGGGTACCTTGCTTTCTTTCTGAAAATGGCCACTTGAGTCACAGAAGCCAGCACTTCCGGGGGGTTGCTGCCTGCAGAAGTCTGGAGCATCAGTCAGTGCTTCCTGACCCGGCAGCCGTCTTCGGATGCCCCTACTTTCCCAGACCCCCACCCAGGCCAGCATCACAGCGGTCTACGCAGGCCGAAGTGCACAGTGTAAGCATCTTCAGGACTCCTTAACAGTTACATAAACGTAAACAGGCTGTATTTACGGAGAAATAAATCAATAACATTGCGAACCTCCCCAGCCCCTGCCCCATAACCATAGGGATAAACCCGCCCCACAGGCAGACCACGTAAACTTAGGTGCCCACTGAATGTGACCAGGCTCCAGAATGTTTCCCTGCCACAAGGCCACAGCTGACTCACGTTCATCATTGCGACACCGCCATTCGTCGAGTGCCCGCTACAACTAGGTTCTGGACTGGGTGCTCTACCCGAATTTCACTGGCTATTTCACATAATCCTCTTTTTTTTTCTCACAACAGCCACGTGAGACATCACCCCATCTCACAGGCGAAGAAAGTGAAGCTTGAGAGCCATGTTGGAATGTTCTTGAATAATCTCCTAAGTTCTGGTGTAGAAAAGATGAACACTACATATATCACCTCGGTATTAGGAAGAAGCCTTTGTACTTAAGAAGCTTAGCTGCTAAGTGCTCAAAAGAATGATTCTGAAGAAACAACATACTTTTTCTTTGAGGATTGTGCTCCGGTCTATCCCAGTAGGGGTGCGAGTGTCAAATTCTTTGCCGTTCTCTGACACTTCTGAATCTGTTCACACTCCGCTCCAGGAAGCCAGGCCACAAGGCTGTAAAATGACCTGAGAGATAATCTACTCAAGACGCAGCAGAATCAGCAAATGAATACTGACAGCCTCTCAGAGAAGGGGCAATAGAGTCCTGAGAACATGAAGATGCTCTATCTTATATATTAGTTCTTCCAACGCAGTATCATTTATTTCTCTTCCGGATGGCGAAACTCAACATTGAAATCCTCCGCATGTTTGAAACCCGAGTAAAACCGCGTCGCTGCTTCTCAATGATTCCAGACTCTCCAAGGCCTGGACAGAGCTGAGGTACAAGGCTCACAGCCCTCACAGAGCTTGCAGGCAGCTGAAGGAGAAACAGCACGGAGAAAACCCAAAGCCAACTGCGTGCAAGACACGGTTGTGGCCAGCACATCGCTTCCAATCTCCTGAAACTACCAAGGGCATAGTTCTGATCGAATTTCCTTAGACTAGGCCAGAGAGACCTACCCTCATAAAAATCTAAATCTTTGAAGTATCTGAGGTGACCCGTTGAGAAACTAACAAGGTTCAACAAATTCTAGGCAGCTGCGTTCCGTGTGAACATGCTCTCAAGTTTAAGGAGAGACACGCAATGCAGAGAAGTTACTCAATGCAGACTTGCAGCCGTCTTCTGGAGGGACTAAATTCTAAACTTGGGACCCTGAATTCTTTGGAGACAAATGATTATAACCACTGTGTGTGCGTGTGTGTGTGTGTGTGTGTGATTTTCTAATTAAAAATGAACTTGAGGTTTTTAATAAATGACTAAAAGCAATACATAAGCATTATTTTAAAAAACTAGAACACAGGAAAACCCAACAGAGAAAAAGATAAAGTCATCTGTAATCTCAGGATGTGGAGATAAAAGGGTGTCTGGGAAAGAAAGCCCCCAAGAAAAAGGCTTGGAATAGGAGCTGAGATTGCGAGGGCAGAGACAAGTGTTAGGAGGAGGAAAGTGGGGCGGGACTGGGAAACCAGCAGATCAGATCTGGGCAAAGGGAGCCATGGAGTGTTTTGGAGGGAGGGGGAACATGACTGAGCATGTTACAGTTAGAGAAGGCTGAGGAGTGAGTTGGGTGTGAGGAAAGCCAGAACCCGGTGAGCAAGACAGGAAAGTAAGAGTGCTGGATTTGGGGAAGGAGGAAATATGTTAACCTCATAGTCACCTATATAGCACCCATCGGTGGCAAGCTGAGGGGCAGTCCTGGGCTCTGCAGCCTAAGATACTTTCCATGCCGGGTCATAACCCGGCACTTTGTACCTTCATCAGGATTTTTTTTATGTCTATTTATTTTTGAGAGACAGAGAGAGAGAGAGAGAGAGAGAGCATAAGCAGGGGAGGGGCAGAGAGAGAGAGAGAGAGACAGAATCTGAAGCAGGTCCCAGGCTCTGAGCTGTCAGCACAGAGCCCTACGTAGGGCTCGACCCCATGAACCGCATGATCATGACCTGAGCCAAAGTTGGATGCTTAACCCGCTGAGCCACCCAGGCGCCCCTCCAGGTGTCTTTCTAAGCAGAGGACACTGAGGCAGAGACACAGAGGGAAGACCATGGAAGACATGTCATCTACAAACCACAGGGAGAAGCCTCAGAAGAAACCACCCCTGCCAAGAAAGAGCCTGGTGTTGGACTTTCAGCCTCCAGAATAAATTTCTGTTTTTTAAGGCATTCAGTCTGACATAAGTGGTCACGGCAGACCAAGCAGACTGAGGCAGTGCAGGGGGCGTGTGCACACACACAGAGCAAGAAATCAATGTGAACTGCTTCTCCGACGTCAACATATCCTTTGGGAGTCCAAGGAAATCCTTCTCGAAGCCATCATCTCAAGGTACTCGACAGCATGTTGGGAAATGAAATGGTAGTCCCATGAATCTTCTTTTTTTTCCACACCGGACTCCTAAGTAGGGGCATTTTGCTTATACATTTCTGGTGGGGGGAGGCAGATGCGAGAAAGGAGGGAAGTGAGGGAAGAAACAGGTTTCATCTCCAAAAAAGTGAATAATATTTTCCATTAGCTTATTTCACTCTTAATTAAAAAAAGAAATATAGAATAGACAGAGGGAACTCTAAACTCCACGCTCCCAAAGCCAACAGAATCCTCAGGGGGCAATGTAGCCCGGAATCTGGTCTCCATGAAGAGAGAGCACGCTGGGTAGATGTGTTACTCTATCTCTGCCTTCTGGGTTACATCGAGCCTCTTAGCAAGTAATTGCGAATGTCATTAAGGTTGTGTCCCATTTCAGTAAGAGCCCCATGAAACATATTTTATGATTCAAGCTTTGTACACTGCAAGTTTAATATTTTCCTGCTGTTTTTAACATCTCTGAATTTTTTTACTATATGATTATATTTAATAAATGGATAAGAACAAATTAGAAACAGGCTTTCTTCCTTCCTTTTAAACAAATTGAGAGTAAATCTTGTTAATTTGAAGGAGAAGAAACAGACAGAAATCAATCTTATTTGTAAGAGGAGGGTCAATTGGAAATACAGGATGGACTGTTTCTTAGAGTTGTGTTAATTTATGCCTATGTATCTCCACACCTTGAATGGGGCAGAGCCCGTGTGCAAGGTCAGCCGATGTGTGTGAGATTCAATACAGCCTTTCCTGTGACAGCCGTGGTCTGAGTGGGATCTTCTGACAGCCAGAGTTCAACGCCCAGCAGATGACGGATGTTCCTATGGAGGTGACGACGAGTTGTCCCGCCCTGCCCTGTTTGCTTTGAGATGACCCTACAGTGTCAGGGCTTATAAACTGGGGAAACGGAGAGGAGGGAGTTCATTCATAGGTCCTGTCACCAAAGGTATAGTGAGGGTCTCACTTCGCAGGCCCTATGCTACCCACTGCAACCACAGACATGTGTTGCAGGAGAGAGATAGGTGTTGGTCAGGTAGACAAATAAAATAGGCAATTAAACAATCTCTGGGAAGTGCCAGAAAGGAGAAGATCTGGGTTCCATAGGGAAAAAATAACGAGAAAGACCTCTTCTAACCTAGATAGATGTTGAAGAATATTTTCAGAGGGCTTGTTTAACTTGGAAACTTAGGAAGAGGAGTCAGCCACACCAGGAATGGAGAAAGCTTGCTCCCGGTGAAAGAACAGGGTGTGCAAACACCCTGAGGCCAAGAAGAAGCACAGAATGTTCAGGGACTAGGAAGAAGGCTGAGCTGGAGGTGGTCAGTTGGGGGAGAGTGGCCCAAAGTTAAGGTAGAAGAGGTAGATAGGGGTCAAGTGACTCGGGAGCCATCAGGAGTTCATTTTAGGTTAGTGTAGGTGCTAAGCCATAAAATAATTTTGAGCTTTGGAGTGAGATAACTTGTGACTTTACAAGTTGGCTCTAGCTGCTGCGTGAACACAGCCTAGAGAGAGAGAGAAGTTGGGCTAGTTGGTGGCATGGATGGGAGACATGGGGGCATGGAGGTGGAGGGAGAAGGGCTCGGAGAGGATTGAGAGTGGGCATGAGAACAAGGAAGCCTGGGCCACGTGAACAGTAGGTGTATGGTGTGGTGTCTACTGAGTTGGAGAATCCTGGGGCAGAAGGATATTTGAGGGAAAGATCAAATTTTCACGTCCGTCGGTGTGAGGTATGAGAGTCTGTGAGCGATGAAAGTCAGATACGAGACTCCGGACATGTGAAAAGGGGTCTGGGATGGAGATGTAAATTAGAAAGGCCTCACCATACAGGTCGTATTGAAAACCTCAGGAGAAGACGGGCTCATCAAGAGTGTGAATACACTCAGAATGTGTGAATACACACAGAAGAGAGGACTCAGGCTCACATTCTGAAAAATGCCAACATTCAGAGGTCACACAGAAGAACACTGGCAGAGGAGACTAAGAAGACAAAGAAGCCAGAAGAAAGCCAAAGGGTACTGTGTCCTGAAGGCTGAGAATGTGTCCAGGAGGAACAGGCATGCTTTGGCGGGTGAGGACCGAGAAGTGTCCTTTGGACTAAGCCATGGGGAATCAATGGCAGCTGGACTAAAACTGTTTAGGGAGCATGGAGGAGGGGAAGTTAGATTTGTCTCTGGCAATATGGCAGGCTAGATATTCTTTTTTTTTAAATTCTCCAGTAGAAATCACAAAATCAGAGCCTGGCACAGGGCTCAATCCCACGGCCCTGGGATCATGGCCTGAGCCAAAATCAGGAGTCAGACACGCAACTGAGCCACCCAGGTGCCCTACTCATAAAATATTTTTAAAAAATCATTTTGAATGCATGGTTAAGCTAATAAAGAGAAACCTTCACAGGCTGGACACAATGAGAGACCACGGACTCCAAGAGGGTACCATGTGTTGAGGCCAGATAAGAGGTTATGTAAAGACCCCTACATATACATAGTCTCCTGGAAAACAACACCTACCGTGGGTGAAATAAGAAAACACCACCCCTCACCCAAGAACATAATGAGGAACTTGGCTAGTCTTAGCTCTGGCTGTGGGGGGCGGGGGGGGGAGGGGGGCAGGTGCAGAAAACATCTTTCCTTAGAGTTTTCAACCATGGCTCTGTGGCCAGAATCCATACTTCCTATGAGGCCCCTCAAAGTCCCAAACAGAGGAGCCAGTTTAAAGTGGGTTGTTGAGATCATCGGGCAGCTGGCAGAGGTAAATATAGATCCTCACTGTCCTGAAAAAACTATCCAGATGAAGTTCCAAATATCACGGGATCAATTTAAAAAAAAATCACAAATCACAAGGGGAAATAAAGAATAATCAGAAGAGCTAGACCATAACAGAATCAAACCTGCAGAGGTAGCACACATAGATATTAGCCTAATATACCTAGAAGTGGATAAAATCAAGAACACGGAGATAACAATGACCTAAAATTTCCAAAATGATCAAGTGACACAAATCCACATATTTAGCAAACTCAAATAACCCCAAATAGTTGTATGGAAACCAATTTGACAGTAAATTTCATATATTGAAAAAAAAAAAAAAAACAATACTTAGGCACATTAAGTCAAATCACAGATCACCAAAAAATAAACTATCTTGAAAGAAGCAGAGATCCCCACCCCCCGCAATAGCTTGCCATGAAATTTGGACAGATATCTGATTCCTCAGTGACAAGGGAATCCAGAATAATTGTAAAAACTTGAAAATACTGAGAGAAAATAGCTGCCAACCGTGAAATCTATACCTAATAGTACTTAATCTTTTAAGGTTGAGCATAAAAGGAAGACATTCAGACAAATAAAACTGAAGTTCACTACCCCAGACCCACACTAAATGGTATTCTGAACGCAGGGGTAAGGGCAATGGCTCAAGAGATGCCAGAAGGAATTGTAAGCAAAGACACTGGTAGAACGCAAAAGTTCTAAAGAAACCGTGGTTCCATAGAATAATAAATACAAAGGCTAGTTGGTGGAATTAAAAAACATAGCGCTGAAGTAATGGACACAATAGCACAGAGGTGGGGAACTGGTATTTAGGGAAAGCAATCTAAGCCCTGTGTTGTTGGAAGAAAGATGATAATTAACTTTCAACTTCACATGCTAAATGTGCATAATAAAATTGCCAGATTGGGGGCATCTGGGTGGCTCAGCCAGTTGAGCGTCAAACTCTTGATTTTGACTCATGTCATGATCTCGCGGTTCATGAGATCGAGTCCCATGTCAGACTGCACTGACAGCAGGGAGCCTGCTTGGGATTCTCTCTCTCCCTCTCTCTCTGCACCTCCCCTGCTCTCTCTCTCTCAAAATAAAGAAATAAACATTAAAAAATTTTTGATTGCTAGGTTGACCACAAAATGAACATAATTAGAATGAAAACCAGACGAGGGAAGAGTGGAAAAGGGGCAGAAATAATAAATCTGAAAGAAAGTAAGAAGTCCAAACAAGCAGAGATAAGACACAAAAATAGCAAAGAGTAAGATGGAAGAAATGAATTCAAATATATCAGTGATGACAATAAATACTGAGACTAAAAAGATAAAAATGAGGTTGTCAGAGTAAATTAAATTTAAAAACCAGATATATGTTATTTATAAGAAACAATACAACACAATAACAGAAAAGTTTAAAGTGAAAGGATATAACAGATAAACACCAACCAAATAGAAGGCTCTGTCTTTGTATTACTATTGGGCAAAATACATTTTAAGGCCTTGCTAGAGCTAAAGAGAGTCACTGCAGCAGGACCAAACATTCAATTCAGGCGGAAGCTAGAACAATTCCAAAATTGTAAACATCAAATAACACAACTTGAAACTCATGAGACCAAAACTGGCAGAATTTTAAAGAGACACTGACAAATCTACCATGAAAGTGGGAGATTTTAGCCCACTCAGTATTTGATAGGTCAGACACACCAAAACCTCAGTAAGAATAGGGAATATTTGAATAATGCCATTAATAACCTTAATCTATTGGTCACATTTAAAACTCTGCATCCAATTACTGAATGCACATTCTTTTGAAGCACACATGGAAACTGTCCATGTTTCTAGGCCACAAAGTAGACCATAACAAATTTCAAAAAAATCTGTATCTCATTGGCCATTTCCTCTGACTACAATGGAATTAAGTGGAAAAATCAATATAATAATAATTATTACTATAACAACAAGATAATGAGAACAGTTACTAAAACGAAGGCAGTATTGCACAGTGGTTGTACCCTATAGCCCAACTGGATGGGTTTAGATCTGCCAATTCAGGAGCTGTGTAATTCTGGGCAAATTGCTTAAACTCTCAGTGCCTCATTCTTCACATACGCAACACTGGGATTGTAAGAGTCCTACTTTGTGGGGTTGTTGTGAGGATTATATAAAGGTTAGTTATTATTTTTTTTAAAAAACATTAGATATTAGGAAATCTGAAAACATTCCTGGGTCAAATAAGTCATGATGGAAATTAAAATTTACTTAGAATTGATAAACAGAACTTTTTATTTATCAAATTATGGTTGATCCAGCCAAAGCAGTATTTAAAAAGAAATGTTACAACTTTAAATGTTTATAATAGAAAAGGAGAAACAACAAAAATTAATGAGTAATATCCAAGCAAAGGTACTAGAATAACAGCAGGAAAATAAACACACGAAAAGTAGGAGAAAATAAATAATAAAGATAAAAACCAATTAAATAGAAAAACCAGATACAATCTGGACAGGATCAAGTGAACCAAAAGTTTATTGTTTGAAAAAAATACAAAAATAGAGCACAAGATAAGGGGATGGGAAAAATAAACAATATTAGGAATGGCAAAGGGAGCATAACTATAGATACAGTGAGGACTGAAAAGATAAAAGGACATTATGAATTTATGCCAATAAATTTTAAAACTAAGAATAATTGGAAAAATTACTGGAAAGATATAAATGATGGAAACAGACTCAAGAGGAATAGAAAACCTGAGTAGCTATACCACTAAAGAAAGAGAATCAATCATCTTTAAATGTTCCCAGAAATAAACTATTAACCCTATACAGCTTTACAGGTATTTGTACCAAATATTCAAGGAGCAGATGATTTAATTTTATGTAAACTCTTTGAGCAAATAGAAAAAAAGAAACACTCCTTCCCCAAGTCATTTAATGAAAATGGTATAACTTTGATATCCAAATTGGACAAAGGCAGTGCTAGAAAGGAATGATACTCTTATTATTGCAGATGGAAAAATCCTCAATAAATCTTAGCAGACAGAATCTACAATGTATTACATACAAACACACACACACACACACACACACGTACACTCACACACACTCATACACACCCCATGACTGTGTTTATATCCCCAAACTCAAGATTTGCTAAACAGTAGAAAATCTACTAATATAGGGGTGCCTGGGTGGCTCAGTCGGTTGAGCGTCCAACTTTGGCTCAGGTCATGATCTCGCAGTCTGTGAGTTCGAGCCCTGCATTGGGCTCTGTGCTGACAGCTCAGAGCTTGGAGCCTGCTTCAGATTCTGTGTCTCCCTCTCTCTACCCCTCCCCCGCTCATGCTCTGTCTCTCTCTCTTTCTCTGTCAAAAATGAATAAACATTAAAAAAAATTTTTTAAGAAAATCTAATATAAGTTCACTACATTAACAGACTAAAAGGAGGAAAAGGTACAATTATCTCAATAAAATAAATGCACATAATTCCCTAAGAGTCAAATCTATTCATAATTTTAAAACCAGTAGAAAAATAAACATAAGCACACAAAAGCCTCCTCACAACTAAAGATAAACCAGACCTTCCTTGACATAAAGAATATTTGCAACTATAAACAACTATATGCCAACAAACTGGACATATAGAAGAAATGGAAAAATTCTTAGAAACATAGAAGTTACCAAGACTGAATCAGGAAGAAATAGAAAATCTGAATAGATCAGTTACTAGCAAGGAGACTAAATCAGTAATCAAAAATCTCCCAATAAAGAAAAACCTTGGAACAGATGGTTTCACTGATCAATTTTACAAAACATTTGGAGAAGAATTAACACCAATCCTTTTTAAATTCTTCCAAACATATCAAAGAGGAGGGAACCCTCCCAAACTCATTTTATGAGGCCTGTATTATCCTGATACCAAAACTAGAAAAAGCACACTACTAGCAAAGAAGACTGTAGACTAGTATCTTGATGAATATGGTATAAAAATTCTCAATAAGATAGAAGCAAACTGAATTCAGCAGCACATGAGAAGAATCACTCACCATGATCAAGTGGGATTTATCCCTGGGATGCAAGGATGGTTCAACATATGCAAATCAATCAGAGTAATACATCACATTAATAGAATAAAGAAAAGAATCATATGACTATCTCATAGATGCAGAAAAATCGCTTGACAAAAGCCAACATTCATTCATGATAAACTCTTTTTTTAGATGTTTATTTATTTTGAGATAGAGCACAAGCAGGGTAGGGGCAGAGACAGAGGGTGAGAGAGAATCCTAAGCAGGCTCCACACTCAGCACAGAGCTTGATGTGGAGCTCAACATGGGGCTCAACGCAGGGCTTGATCTCATGAGTGTAAGATCACAACCTGAGCCAAAACCAAGAGTCGGACACTTAACCGATTGAGCCACCCAGGTCCCCCCATGATAAAACTCTTAACAAATTAGGCATAGAAGGAACATATCTTAACATAACAAAGGCCATATATGACAAGCCCACAGCTAACATCATACTCAACATATGATGAAAGGATGAAAGCATTTTTTCTAATACCAGGAGCAAGACAAAGGTGCCTACTCTCATCACTCCTACTCAACATAGTACTGGAAGTCCTAGATAGAGCAATCAGGCAAGAAAAAGAAATAAAAAGTATCAAAATTGAAAAGAAAGAAGTAAAATACTAATAACCAAATTTCTAAAAAAGCAATAAAAAATCAGTCACATTTACAACAGCATCAAAAACAATAAAATACTTAGGAATAAATTTAACTAAGGGGGTAAAAGGTCTCTATGCTGCAAATTATAAGACATTAATGCAAGAAATCAAAGAAGACATATATAAATAAAATAATATCCCATGTTCATGGATTGGAAGAATTAATATTGTTAAAATGTCAATACTACCAAAAGCCATCTATAGATTCAGTGCAATCCCTACTAAGCTTCCAATGGTATTTTTTACAAAAGTAGAAAAAAAACACTCTTTTTATATAGAACAACAAAAGACCCCAAATAACCAAAGAAACCCCAAGGAAGAAGGACAAAGCATGAGGTATCACACTTCTTGATTTCAAGCTATCCTATAATATTACATTCATCAAAATAGTATGGTTCTGACATAAAAACATACAAATAGATCAATGGAACAGAACTGAGAGCCCAGAAATTTAACCCAAACATATACAGTCAACTAATATCTGACAAGGGAGCAAAGAATACTTAATGGAGAAAAGACAGTCTTTCCAATAAATGGTGCTGGGATAACTGGATATTCACATGTAAATCATGAAACTGACCCACCATTCTGTAAGAAATTAACTGAAAATAGATTAAAGACTTAAATGTAAGACCAGAGACCATGATACTTCTAGAAGAAAATATAGGAACAAAGCTCCTCGACATGGGTTTTGGTAATGTATTTTTGGATATGATACCAAAGCACAAGCAACAAAATAAAAAAATAAATAAGTGAGACTACATCAAACTAAAAAGATTCTGTACCATGAAAAAAACATTAACAAATGAAAAGACAACGTATGGAATGGGAAAAAATATTTGCAAACCATGTATCTGATAAGGGGCTAATATCTGACATATAAAACATAAAGAACTCATGTATAACTCAACAGCAAAAAAACCCAACCCAAAACAATAGATAACCCAATTAAAAATGGGCAAAAGACTCGAATAGACATTTCACCAATGAAGATATAAAAAGACCAACAAGTACATGAAAAGATGCTCAACATCCCTAGTCATTAGAGAAATGTGAGTTGAAATTACAATGAAACATCACCTCATGCCAGTAAAAATGGCCGTCATCACAAAGAAACAACAAATGCTGGTGTGAATGGAGAGAGAAAAGGGGGCCCTGTGCCCTGATGGTCGGATTGTCTGTGGAAAACAGTATGGAAGACCCTCAAAAAATTAAAAATAAAACTACCAATTCCACTTCTGGGAATATATTCAAAGGTAATGAAAACACTAACTCAAGATATCTGCATCCTCAGGTGTGTAGCAGCATTGTTTACTGCTGCTTTACATTTACATTATAGTCAAGGTAAGAAAACAAGATGAGCATCAGTGGATGGATGAATGGATAAAGAAGCTGTGGTACACACACACCACAGACACACACACACACACACACACACACACACACACACAGAGGAATATTATTCAGCCATTAAAAAAAACAAGGAAACCCTACCATTTGCAGCAACATGAATGGACCCTGAAGGCGTTATGCTAAGTGAAATAAGTCAGACAAAGACTAATACTGTGTGATCTCATTGATACGTGGAATATTAAAAAAAAAAAAAAACTCTCACAGAAAAAGAGGCAAAACTTGTGGTTAGCAGAGGCAGGGAGGAAGGAGGAATTCCTGGAGAAAGGTTGTCAAAGGTTCAAACTTCCAGTTATAAAGTAAATTAGTACTAGGGATGTGATATAAAACATGATGACTATAGCTAACACTGTTATTTGATATATAGGAAAGAACGTAATTAAGAGTGTAAAATCTTGAGTTCTCATCACAAGGAGAAATTTCTTTCCCTGTATTATTTTCTTCTTTCTTTACTTTTTATTTCATCTATATGAGAAGATTAATGTTAGCTGAACCTACTATGGTAATCATTTCATAATGTACACAAATCGAACTATCATGCTGGATGCCTTAAACTTATACAGTGATATATGTCAATTATTTCTCAATGAAACTGGGGGAAAAAGAATATTTTTAACATACCCACACCAAATAACATCCTTAATGGGGAAATAGTAAACACATGCCTTTTAAAGTCAAGAATAAAATTCATGTGCCTGTTATCAATCACTTGTTTTAACCATTGCACAGGAGGTCCTTGCCACTTTAATAATATGACAAAAAAATAAATGTAAATAATTGTAAAGGAAGAAACAAGCTCTCGTTTTCCACTGATGATATGATTATGTACATAGGAAATGCAAAAAAAAAACTACAAACAGATTATTACTATTACAATTATTGTGACAGTACAACAAGGTTGCTGGATATAAGATCAACATACAAAGTTGAGCTCCATATCTATACACCAGCCTGAAAGGATTAGTGAGAAAGTCTCTTAAAAGCTATCATATATACTTTAATAGATTTCTGCTCAGCTATTCTCTGAGAGCTGTCTCACCACCCATACAATCAAAGCATCAGTAGGCATGTTCATAATATGTGGCCCCATTCTCTAACCAAAAGCAACTGGGTTGGGAAGTACTGCAAGTCATCTTAGATTTGAGTCAAATTGAGCCAGGAATTCAGTGCTAGATCTTTGAGACACCGTCTTGGAGTACAGCTGGAATGGAGATGCTATAAACTTCATGGACAAAGATCAGTCACAAATGCAGAGGAACAAGGAGAATGAGCAGACACTCAGCAAAGGTTGAGAATATGGGCATGAGAGAATGAGACACCAAGAGCAGAGCTGCCTCCACTCCAGACCCCCTTCCCAGTCCCTGGTCCTTGGGAGACCTGGATTCCAGAACACATCTCTGTCTCACACTCTTGTTCTCACTCTCTCTCTTTCTCTCTCTCTATCTGTATTCTCCTTTCCTGATTGAGCAAGTCTGTAATGAGTCTCCCTAACTTGCCTCCAAAAGAATTTTAACTAAGATGATTACAAATTCAGAAGTCAACTTGTGAAACTTCATTCCCCAGCCCTTTATTTTCTTGATGTGATGAGTGAATCCTTGTGGCGAGTTATGAACCATCTCAAAGGAGGCTAAAATAAGAATACAGTAGATTCAAAATTTGGCAAATTGGCCTAGGATGGACGCCAGCTTTATCCATTATCCTCTCATATGTCTGAATGCTATCCATTTCATACAAAATTTATAATCGCCTTCTTTATGCCCTTAAGAAGTTTGGGCTGAGCTCTTCAAAGGAATGTTGCCAATAAAACGGATTGTCTTTGGGTCATTTTAGTAATCTCTCTTTTCTTTATCAATGATGAGGGTCAGTTTTACTGCCTGCTACTCTCCCACTCTAATTTACCTGACAAGATAAGACCTACTAACATAAGACACGCACAGATATGACATGTGGATTTTCTCATGTGGAGATTATTTTCTCCAATGACCACAGGTTGACAGCAAAACACAGAGGTTTTTATTTTTTATTTTTATTTATTTTTTTTTAATTTTTTTTAACATTTATTCATTTTTGAGACAGAGAGAGACAGAGCATGAACGGGGGAAGGTCAGAGAGAGAGGGAGACACAGAATCCGAAACAGGCTCCAGGCTCTGAGCTGTCAGCACAGAGCCCGACACGGGGGTCGAACTCACAGACCGCGAGATCATGACCTGAGTCGAAGTCGGACGTCCAACCAACTGAGCCACCCAGGCGCCCCAACACAGAGGTTTTTAAAATAGTGGGTTATGTTAAATGAAGGTTAAGCATAGAACATTGATTAAAATGGCACCCAGGCACCAGAAACAAAGTTATTATCCTCCCAAGGTCCTGAATTAGGAGTGAGAGCCTTGGATTTGGGAGACCTGAATCAGAACGCGCCTCCATCTTCTACTAGATCTGCAGAAATAGCATCTCACCTCTGGTCTTAGTTCTTCAATCCATGGGAGAACCATAAGGATAATAATTCTTGCTCATAGGACTGTTGGAGGATTAAAGGTGGCAACATGTATACAGGCTCTGGCACCTCACCTAGCAGGGACTCAGAGGATGTTAGGGAGTCAAAAACAGAAAACTTTTCTGAAAAACAACCACAACAAAAAAGAGCTGAGTCCTCTAATCTTGGAGCAAGGGTCTTTCAAAGTTGAGAAACAATTTATCATCATAAAGCATTTTTATTGTGCTGTCTTTCTAAATCCCTACAATCAAACAGGTTGTTGTCTGCATAATGACCAGAAAGTGAGAGCAGCAATGAGGAGAAACCTAGGATTTTAATCCAGAGGCCCGAAATGTTGAGATTCTTCTTCAAGGCCCTAACTCTGTCCAGAGAAAGGATTCTCTGATCAATGAAATGTAAAGGGACTAAGTCGATCAGAGACCTACCGGTGTTCTAGAAAATTGGGTTGGGGCTGAGCAAAGAGTCTGACTGAAGAAGCCGTCGTAGTAGCACAGAGAGGGCCCTTCTACTGCGATCAGCATTTGGATCCTAGCCAGTCCCTCCTCAGGAGGTCTGCCAGATCCTTGCACCATTTCTGAGTGAGGGCCATGCATGAACCCCTTTCACTCTGTTACCCAGGCACTTGGCACTAGGGTGAAGCCCAACTCACCCCTACCCTGCCCACACATGCAATCCTAGCCAGCTGGACCCATGACGTCCATGCCTAGAATCCTCCACAAGGACGGCTAGTGCCACGTGGCCCAGGCACCAGCCAGGACTTTTCTTGGCTCTGTTTCTTCTTAAGATATTGGACGGGGAGTAAAATGGTCTCTGCCATATTAGATCCAAGTCAGGCTGACCTACTTATCTGTTTTGAGCAATCCACGTCCAGGGGATTACTATGAAAAGCTGAGCAGTTAAAGAACACCATCTATTTTGTTCCAGGGAATAGTAAATCTGCCGCATCGAGGACAGAGAGGGGACCCTCAAACAGCTATGTTCCTTGCACCAGCCTGCCTGCCTGCACAGAGCCCACTCTGCCTGAAGGACTTCATATTCCACAAGAGTTCCAATTCCTCCTTGGGCCTAAAGTGGGCCTACTCCACTCTTGTGTTTTTGAGTCTGGTTTTTCTAGTTCTTCTGGCTCTTCTTTGGTCAGCAGCGCTCTTAGCTGCTTGCATTCAGATACCCTCTCTCCTTACTACTCTGCAGCACCCCCAGGAAATCAGGAACCATGTGTGAGAGTCAACAAGCACGACCAGGCTCCAGAGAAGCTGGCCAGGCTCCTTCGGGAACGAGTAAGGGCTTGAGCTTCAGCACATGGACTTCATGTCCTCTCTTTGGGATTCCCAGAGTTCTGTTTTGCTTATTTCAGGCCTTGGCTCTGTTCCAAGAAATGGTCAATGCCAGATAAATGAGGTGGTGTTGAATCTCCCTGAGGAATTAGTCTTGGGATTAAGTCTACTAAATAACCGAGGGGCTCCACATCACATCACTTTTTTTTTTTTAATTTACAAACACTTGTAATTGTTTTAGTGTTCTCTTATGCAATCTTTAAAATATAACGATTCAGTCATTGCCCAGCTGGATGACATCTCCAAACAGCAAACAGCAGCTCTGTGTCTAACATGAAAGGAATGGTCAATGCATGTCTGCTGATAACCTTAGCATCACGCTGGGTCACAGATCTCTTCTGAGACTTTCCCCTGCTCCAATTTTGTACAGATATTTCTTTATTCTGCTTCAGCCAGTTCTGCTCTTTCATGCGGGATTCTGAAACACACTGAGGAGAAATGGAGCAGCCAGGGGCTGAGATGGGAAGGGTCTCACAAAGGGGCCCTGATGGAGGGGGTGGCATCTTCCACTGTTGATATCAAGGGGACCACACAGACAGCACAGCCCCCGGTCATGGGCATCCAGGTACAGGTAACAATCAAGGGCCAAAGGACATTGTAGCAGGTCCCTGTGAAGAATGTGGCTGTGTAGGGCCAAGGTCAACAGCCAGGGCTCCCGTTAAGTTCTACTCCAGTGGAAGAAACAGCAGGAACTATGCAGTTTCTAGGCCCCACACCTGTTTTTGCAGACCCTGATGATTTGGAGTCAGATCTGCTGAGAATGTGACTTGCTTCTACTCTCCAAGGCTGCACCCTGAGGAGCCCTAGCCAGGCAGGTCCCACATGTGTCTAATGGGTCATGGTGGGAGGACGGTGAGAGAGCTGGGATTCACATCCAGGAAAAAAAAGCAGAGGAGATTCTAGTATTTCCTGAGTGCCTATCAGGTGCTAGGCTTCAAGAGGTGAGGAAACTGAGGCTCCAAGTGGTAAGATCCAAGGTCACAGAGCCCTGACCAAAAGGTCCCACCCCTT